>NC_092748.1:97067022-97687335 GCF_047496795.1 Chiloscyllium punctatum | reverse complement strand
AACCTTCTGTGCTTACTGGATAACTGAGTGAGATAAGGCAACAGATTGGGTATTTGTGGTGCAGCGGTAGTGTCCTTGCCTCTGAGCCAGCAGACCTATGTTCAAGTTCCACCTGCTCCAGAGGTGTGCTATAACATACCTGAACAAGTAGATTAAAAATACCTACTCGTAGACCTGGCTCTAAATTTATCCAATGGATTCAGAACCCAATGCACTAAATCTACATTACTCAGCAACATTTGTTAAAAGCAGATTTTGTTACGTTGATAGGTTGTCATGATTATAAATCATTACATTATTGGAAATTTGTGTGTAAAACGTGGGTTGGAATTTAATGGTCTGAAATATTTGAATTTTGGAAACATTTCATAGTCATGTATTTAGTGCTGCACTGTTACTGAAACATGAATTAATGAAATTTGATCAGTTTTTAGGCATTTATACACATGTATTTTTGTGCACTGACAGATTTATCAGATCCACCATGTCACAGTTGGCTTTGTAAGATAAAACGTTATTGATTTTTTTCATGTATACTATTGTATATAGAAGTGCTATTTTCACAAACCACTGATCTGAGGCCTTACTTAAGAATTATTTGGATGTTTACGGTTGGGGAGAGTGAATTAATATAGTGGAACAGTTATAAGAATTGATAAAGAACACACACCAATTAGAGTTAACTCACTGGCAAAGAGCGGTCCTCGTTCTCAAGAGCAGTCTCTTACTTCAGTAGGTTAAGGTGTAAATTATAATGGACCTAAAGGAATCTTATGGCAACAGCCTCAGGAGGAGAAGCAATTATCAGGATAGTAGGCATGCTCGGGTTGGACTAAGCCAGACATGCTGCAACCGAGTGAAATTCATTCTGCAGGGCATTTAGAGAAAAGAGAATTGCCTTCATCTAAGTGAAAGGAAGTTGACTGGTAAGACCAAAACACTGCAAACTTCCGCCATCTTCACTGGTCACAGTCCCCACCCCCACCCTCCTCTAGCTTATCTCTCCACGCTTCAGGCTCACTGCCTTTATTCCTGATGAAGGGCTTTTGCCCGAAATGTCGATTTTGCTGCTCGTTGGATGCTGCCTGAACTGCTGTGCTCTTCCAGCACCACTAATCCAGTTATTGTTTTTACCTACAGTCTTGCTTTGCCAGTGCTTTGTCTTCATGCTCCTGTTTTGCGGCATGAAGAAAATATACGCACATATGAACTAGGAGTAGGCCATTCATCCCCTCGAACCTGCTCCATCATTCAATAAAACCATGGCTGATCGACTTACAATCTCAAATCCACATCTGAGCCCATCCTGATGATCATTTGCCCCTCACTTAATGAGCATTTCTGTACATCTGCCTTAAAAGTATTCATGCATTCTGCTTCCAGCACCTTTTCCAAACACATTCGACCCACTGAAAGAAAACAAAATGTTTAATCTCTCTTTTAAATGGGTGACCCCTGACTTTTGTCTGCTATCGTGCAAAAACACTTATCAATGCTTGGTTCGATACCAGTTTGAAGATGCGCAATACACAAGCACCCAAGTTACCCATTAAGACTGCAGAGGAAATATACAATGTGATGTATTCTCAGCTTTGCTGTGCAGACCAGGGAGATCATCCATAAATAATGTGAACTTTCAGATTATAGAATGTGATAATTAAGTACCAATGCTTACCACAATAAATACAGAAAATAATCTACATATTCAGCAAGGTAAAAGCAATGACTGCATCTAGATGCTGCCTGAAGTGCTGTGCTCTTCCAGCACCACTAATCCAGAATACATATTCAGCAAGTCAGACTGCACATCTGGAAAGCGATGGACTTAATAAGTTAGCTAGATGGCTGGTTTGAGATGCAGAGTGATGCTAACTGCATGGATTCAGTTACCACATTGGCTGAGGTTACCATGAAAATTCAATCTTGTCCCTCAGATGAGGCAGGATGACCATTAAGTTAAAACACCAGCAGTCATCTCTCTCTCTCTCTCTCTCTCTCTCTCTCTCTCTCTCTAATGAGAGAGTTAGCCCTAGGATTCTTTGGGATGAGAGCAATTTAGCCTCAATTCACCTTGATTTTGTTCCAGTGCTTACCATAACTCTCTTAAATTCTCTATCTCATAGTGTTGATGTTAAGATGAATTAGTGGCTTCAGTTAAACACTGAAGAAACAAAGAAGAGAAATGTATAAGTGCTCATTCATTACCATCATGTGATGTAATGATAAGACAGTGAGACATAGTGAGTTGTTATCTGAAATATTAAAATTTCAAACTCCATTTTAAAGGTCACGCAATTGTTTTTTCCGTTGCCAACTTCCTTAATGTTTTTCAAGCAGAATGTTCCAAAGTGGCAGCAGAGTGGTTATGTTATGTTATTGAACTCAGAATCAGAAGTCTAGGATTAATCACCTTATTATGTGTCTTCATTGGGGGAATTTAATTTCTGTTAATTAAAGAAATAAAAGCAAATGTAATTGAAAAAAAAGCTAGTATTAGCAACAGTGACCGTATGCCTACCAGATTGACAAACAGATTGTCATTAAAAATCAATGTCCTTTTGAGAAAGAAACCTGACATCTTTATCTGCTATGACCTACATGTAGACTCACAGCAATGAGGTTGCCTCTTAAATACTCTCTGAAATGACCAAGCAAGCTAAACAGTGGTACTAACCTGTCCTGAAGAAGGGTTACACCTGACTTGTTGACTTCCCCACCTCTTGATGCTGCCTGGCTTGCTGTGTTCCTCCTGCCTGTCTACTTTGGGTTCCAGAATCTGCAGTTTTTTCTCTCGTGACAAAATGAATAACATACTAAAGTTCAAACCCAATGGACCACCTTGTATCCACATAGATAATGGATTTGGATATCAAGCTCAGCAGACACTGTAAAGATCTCCTCACCAATATCTGGAGACCAAAACTATAAAAGCCGTCCCACAAAGCAAGCAAGCAACATCCCCATACAATGATAACTTTCAGGCAACATGATTGATTTCTCCATTGCCATCCTCTGCAGTGTCCTGCTCCATTAGCAGAACAGAATGATCGCAGGTGGAGACACAGTGATATACATCTGAGCATCTTCAATGTTTGCTTTGGACTTCAATAAGTCTCAAGGCATCAGGTTAAACATAGTCAAGGAAATTTCCTGTTGCTTGACTCTTTAGCTGATAGATCAAGATTCTTGCACATGAAAACCACTTGGAAGGAGGATGCAGGGGAGCAAGAGCATAGAATATACTTGGGTAGGGGACTTCAATGTTCATCAATGAGAATGGTAACTTTCTAAGCAAAACCTGCTGACTCCTGAATGGTCTTTCTGTCAGACTAGACTTGGACGATGATGGGGTAAAAACAATAACTGCAGATGCTGGAAACCAATTTCTGGATTAGTGGTGCTGGAAGAGCACAGCAGTTCAGGCAGCATCCAACGAGCAGCGAAATCGACGTTTTGGGCAAAAGCCCTTCATCAGGCATAGAGCCAACATGAACGAGAAAAGGTCTGACTTTACCTCCACAAATCTACTCGTGACAGATTCATCTATCTATGACAATAGTGGTTGGAGTGAGTACACAATAAGTCTTACAATGAGGATACCCTTCATTGTGTTGTGTGGTAGTACTGTACTAACTGGGATGTTAGGTTAGCTTAGTTGGTTGGATGGCTGATACAGAGTGATGCCAATGTATGGGTTCAATTCCCAGACCAGCTGAAATGATCATGAACAACTCTTCTTCTTAACCTGTCCCCTCACCCGAGGCATGCTGAACCACCACCAATCATCTCTTTCTAATGAGAATGTAGCCCTATGATCTGGTAAGACTATGCCAACTTTGCCTTTTACTAAGTGGGATGGATTCCTTGTGGATCTAGCAGCTCAAATAAAGATTCAATCAATTCATACTAGGTGATCTGAAGAAACAATGAATGCACTGGCTACACCAAAGACTAAGGCGACAACAACATCTCAGTTTTAATGCTGAAGTTTTATGCTCAAAAAATAACTCAATTTCTAAGCAAGTTGTTAGAGGACAGCTATGATGCTTGTTTCAAAAGAAAATTGCCTGAGTGTTGTCTGTCCACAAAAATGGGATCAATCACATCTAGTTTTTGCTACTGAACTATATCATGAACAAAGCAATTGAATGGATTGTTCATTTTTAACAAGTGGGATCTATCAATAATATGTCCACTATATTAAAAAAACATGCTCACCAATGATCCGTTTGAGCTCTAGCAGGGCTAATTTCTCCAGACCTCCAGTTTTGATTTGACCATTGAGAAAAAGGTTGTATTCTTGAGGTGAGATGAGATTGATTGCCTTTGACATCAAGGCAGCATTCCATTGAGTGCGGCATTAAGGAAATCTGGCAAAATTAATCGTTATCAAAGAGAAAACTCTCCACTGGTTGGAGTGATACATGGCACAAAGGAAGATGTTGTGATAGTTGGAGATCAATGATCTAATTCCCCCAGACCTGCAGATAATAAACCATGCCCACATGCAACAGGACCTGGACAATATTCAAGCTTGAGTTGAGAAGTGACAAGTGATATGTTTGCCGATTAAGCATCAGGCAATGACAATCACCAACAAGGAACATTAATATCCTCTCCCCTTGACATTGAATGCTATCACCAGTGCTGAATCCCTCATGATCAGCATGCTGGGGGTCAGCATTATCCAGAAACATAACTGGATATGCCACATAAATAGAATCGTTATAAAAGCAGATCAGAGGCTGGGAGTTTAGCAGGGAGTGATTCACTTGCTATATCTTTTCAGCGTCTGCAAGAGCTAAATCAGGAGCGTGATGAAATCTTTTCCATAGGCCCTGGATTTGTGCAGTGCCATCCAGGACACATGATTGACACTCTGTGCACCACCTTAAACATTTGCTGTCTTCATCCCTGCACAGTGGATTAGAACTGGATGTGGAACCCCTCCAACATCAGAGACTCAATGCAGCCTTGCTAATGAATTGGGGTAATCTGGTCCCTTTGACCAGCAAAGAAACAAAGCAAAGTCACCAACAACCAACTCATGCTATGCTCAGGAAAACGTCAACATGGTTTTGTGCATGGGAAATCAAATAACTTGATTGAGATTTTAAAGAAGTAATAAAGAGGACTGATGAGGGCAGAGCAGTGGACATGATCTATATGGACTGCAGTAAGGCGTTCAACAAGGTTCCTGCATTTTGGAAAGGCGAATCAGGGCAGGATTTATATTCTTAATTATAAGGTCCTGGGAGTGTTGCTGAACAAAGAGTCCTTGGAGTGCAGGTTCAAATTTCCTTGGAAGTGGAGTCCCAGGTAGATCGAATAGTGGAGAAGGTGTGAGGTATGCTTGCCTTTATGGATCAGTGCACTGAGTTTGAAGTCAGGTTGTGGCTGTGTATGACATTGGTTATGCTACTCTTGGAATACCGTGTGCAATTCTGGTCTCCCTGCTATAGGAAGGATGTTTTTAAATGTGAAAGGTACAGAAAAGATTTAAAAGGATGTTGCTAAGGTTGGAGGGTTTGAGCTATAGGGAGGGGGTGATTCGGATGGAACTATTTTCCCTGGAATGTCACAGGCTGAAGGGTGACCTTATAAACGTTTATAAGGTCATGAGGGGCATGGATAGGGTAAACAGACTAAGTCTTTTCCCCAAGGTGGGAGAGTCCCAAACTGGATGGCAGAGGCTTGAGGTGAGACGATAAACATTTAAAAGGGACCTAACAGGCAACTTTTTCATGCAATGAGTGGTGTGTGTATGGAATGAGCTGCCAGAGGAAGTGGTGGAGGCTGGTATAATTACAACATTTAAAAGGCATCTGGATGGGTATATGAATAGGAAGGGTTTAGAGTGATATGGGCCAAATGATGGCAAATGGGTCTAGATTAATTTAGGATATCTGGTCGGCATGTTTCTATGCTGTACAATTCTATGACTCGATGACTCTATGACTTCAGCTGCCATTGTGAATGCCAGACTGAAATCTCAAGCAACACTGCCTCTGAAAATTTGGGTTACAAAGTGAGCAGAATCATATCCCCCTCATATTAGTGGTTGCACATGTTACAATCGGCATTACTGGGTCACCATCAAACTTTATTCTTCAGATACTGTGAGCATTATTTCAGGAATTCTTCTTAGGCAGGGGAAATAATTAATCCTGGCAAAATCAGCAAGGCTATCAAACTCTTTTCAATCTGACAGATATTTACTCTTCAGAGATGTTGAATACGGAGCAGATGGGATTTGAACATGAGTCTCTTGCCTGAGGAGCAGTGCACCACAAAAGCCCCCTTCTTGTCACTGCAGTCAACTTACTCAGCTTATTTACTTTTACAAAAGACTGGCCAGTGTTAACCCTGACTTCTCTCGAGTCACCTTCCACCCTATCCATTAACAGTGATGTTTGCAACCACTGTTGAAAGTTAACATAGAATGTTACAGCGTAGTACAGGCCCTTCGGCCCTTGATGTTGTGCCGACCTGTGAAAATAATCTGATGCCCTTTTAACCTACACCATTCCATTATTATTCATATGTATGTCCAATGCCTATTTAAGTGTCCTTAATGTCGGCGAGTCTATTACTGTTGCAGGCAGGCCATTCCCTACTACTCTCTTAGTAGTACAACCCTATCAACCTGGGTGGCAACTTTCAGGGATTTATGCACCTGGACAATGAGATCTCTCTGTTCATCTACACTGCCAAGACTTTTACCATGAGCCCAGTACTCTGCATTCCTGTTACTTCTTCCGAAGTGAACTACCTCACACTTTTCCACATTAAACTCCATTTCCCCTTCTCAGCCCAGCTCTATGTCCTTCTGTAACCCACAACATCCTTTGGTACTGTCCACAACTCTGCCTACCTTCATGTCACCTGCAAATTTACTAACCCTTTCTTCTACGCCCACATCCAGCTCATTTATAAAAATGATTATCAGCAGTGGCCCCAAAACAAATCCTTGCGGCACACCACTGGTAACTGAACTCCAGGATGAACATTTCTCATCAACCACCACCCTCTGTCTTCTTTCAGCTAGCCAATTTCTGATCCAAACCACTAAATCACCTTCAATCCTGAAACTCTGTATTTTGTGCAATATTCTGGATTAGTGGTGCTGGAAGCACAGCAGTTCAGGCAGCATCCAAGTAGCTTCTAAATCGACATTTCGGGCAAAAGCCCTTCCCGAAACGTCGATTTCGAAGCTACTTGGATGCTGGCTGAACTGCTGTGCTCTTCCAGCAGCACTAATCCAGAATCTGGTTTCCAGCATCTGCAGTCATTGTTTTTACCATTTTGTGCAATAGCCTACTGTGTGGAACCTTATCGAATGCCTTACTGAAGTCCATATATACCACATCAACCACTTTACCTTCATCCACCTGTTTTGTCACCTTCTAGAAGAACTCAATAACTTTAACTTTGGCAACGTCAGCAACCTAGGATGAATTGTCAAAGTACACAGAAATCAGTCCTGTAATTGTCTCTCACTCTCTTAACACTCTCCAGAATGACAATGGATGGACATCTTTTTCAAAGCCTCTCTCCAGCATTGTCACTGGCTAACTGAGTTGTTGCTCCATATTGATAGCTGTCTGCAATCTCCAGCACCTTGAGGCTGTTGTGCTGCTCGAGCTCACATAAATGGCTGACAGCTTTGTGTTTTAACTCAGCGGGAGTGAGCAAATTCTTCAGTGTTTCATATACTTCTGAGCCTGTTTTCGTCAGAATCATCACCCTTTCCCTTTCGCCACTGCTTGATTTACAGCTGAATGATCAAGGACGTCCATTGTATCATTAACAGTGAAAAAGCATCTCAAACGCTGAAAGTCTCTCAGTTGTGACTGCACTCTCCTAGTCTCCTAACAATACAATATTGATGTTTCCAACTTCAAAGGCCAGTCCAGTCATGTGTACAAATGGAGTAGAGTGGTGCTGGAAAAGCATAGCAGTTCAGGCAGCATCCGAGGACCAGTAAAATCGACATTTCGGGCAAAAGCCCTTCATCAGGAATACATCTGGTTTCCAGCATCTGCAGTCATTATTTTTGCCTATGCGTACAAATGGCCTTTCCACGAAGACCATATTTTAAAAACTATTACTGAGCATGACAAAAACAAAACTTTTAATTCCTCCGCTGGCTTGCTCTAAACATGTCAAATCCATGTATTTGGTATTCATGCCTCTCATTACCAAATGTGATTTTTTTTTGCAGGACAGAATAAGATTTGTGCCGCAGTCACAGGAACAGGGACAGAAATCACATGCCCTACTACTGCTTTTGATCTGGGCCCCTGACCTAAATATAGTGGTGCCTCCCTGGCCCAGCACAATGGACCCCCGGAATCCCTAACCTTGGTTATTGAGCTCTACCCCCACCCATCTAAAACATCAGTCCAACACGGGTTTATCTGCTATATGCATTTATACAAGGCCACAAGAGGGTGCTATGACACCAGTGCATCACACCAGCCCAAGCCAAAATTGGCTCATGATATATCACAACTTTTAACTTTGCATATGGAGTTGACAAGATTGGATATAACTCTCGGAACTTCAATCAGAGGGAGCCAGACACAAAGAAACTCAACTAGTCCCACTGGATCCAACCTGCCTCCCAGCAAAGATATTAGGATCGTAACCTCAAGGAACAGGACTAGACCACTGAGTCTGCCCTGCCATTCCATCATGGCTGATTTGATTTTCAACCCAGTTCTCCTGCCTTCCTCCCCATGAGCCTTGATCCCCTTACCAATCAAGAGCCTATCTATCTCTATATTAAATACAATCAATGACTTGGCCTACATAGTCTTCTGTGGCAATGAGTTCAACAGATTCACCACCCTCTGGCTGAAGAAATTCCACTTCATCTCAGATCTAAAGGGTGGTACCTTCATTCCTTTTACTAGAAACATTTGCTCCACATCCACAGTATCCAGGGGGCTCCATATTCTGTAAGTTTCGATTAGATCCCGCTTTGTCCTTCTAAACTGCATCAAATACAAACCCACAGTCCCAAATTGCTCCCCTTATGACATCCCTTTATTCACCAGATCATCCTCATAACCCTCTTCTGGACCCTCTCCAACACAAGCACATCGATTCCTTAGATACAGGGCCTAAAACTGTTCATAATATTCCAAGCACATTCTGACCAGAGCCTTATAGAGCCTCAGCAGAACATTTCTGTTCTTGTATTCTAGCCCTCTTGCAATGAATGCTGACACTGCCAACTTCCTTCCTAACTGCCAACTGAACCTACATGTTAACTTTAAGAGAACCCTGAACTAGAAATCCTAAGTCCCTTTGCACTTCAGATTTTCAAACCTTCTCCCCATTTAGAAAATAATGTGTGCCCCTATTCTTCCTACCAAAGTGCATAATTACGAAGGAAGCTAGCCAAGACTTTTACCCTCTTCATGATAGTTTAAATTTCAACTAAATTTTAGTGCAATTTTAATTTTCTTAGCTATTATGAGGAATAGGATGAAACTCCATGGTAAGCATTCCCTAAACAAAAAAGATTAGGATTTGGGTCCAGTAGTACTTTGATACAGAAAATTAAATGAGATATTCTAAGTTTGAAGTAAAGGAGCCATTAGTGAACACAATACAATCAGCTTTAATCTGCAGTTTGGAAGGGAGAAGGTAGAATCAGAAGTGACAATATTTCAGTTGAATAAGGGGAACTATGGAGCTATGAGGGAGGAGCTGGCTAAAGTTCAATGGTGCAATACCTTAGCAAGGATGGCAGTGGAGCAACAATGGCAGGTATTTCTGGGTATAATGCAGAAGATGCAGGATCAGTGCATTCCAAAAAGGAAGAAAGATCCTAAGGGGAGGTAGGGGTGGCTGTGGCTGACGAGGGAAGTTAAGGACCATATAAAGACAAAAGGGAAAAACTATAACATAGCAAAGATAAGTAGGAACTCAGAGGACTGGAAAGCTTTTAAAGAATAATAGAGGATAACTAAAAAGGAAATACGCAAAGAAAAAATAAGGTACGCAGGTAAACTGGCCAAAAATATAAAGGAGGATAGTAAAGGCTTTTTTAGGTATGTGAAAAGAAAAAAAGGTTAAGACTAAAATTTGGCCCTTGAAGACAGAAACAGGTGAATTTATTACTGGGAATGAAGAAATGGCAGAAGAGTTGATTTGGTACTTTAGATCTGTCTTCACTGGGGAAGACACGAGCAATATCCCAGATGTAATAGTGGCTGAAGGACCTGAACTGAAGGGAATTTATATTAGGCAGGAAATGGTGTTGGAGAGACTGTTAGGTCTCAAGGCTGATAAGTCCCTGGGACCTGATGGTCTGCATCCCAGGATACTGAAGGAGGTGGCTCGAGAAATCGTGGATGCATTGGTGATCATTTTCCAATGTTTTATAGATTCAGGATCAGTTCCTGTGGATTGGAGGGTGGCTAATGTTGTCCCACTTTTTAAGAAAAGAGGGAGAGAGAAAACAGAGAATTATAGACCAGTTAGTCTGACCTCAGTGGTGGGAAAAATGTTGGAAATTACGACACATCTGGATAGCAGTAACAGGATAGGTCAGAGTCAGCATGGATTTATGAAGGGGAAATCATGCTTGACTAATCTTCTGGAATTTTTTGAGGATGTAACTCTGAAGATGAACAAGGGAGATCCAGTGGATGTAGTATACCTGGACTTTCAGAAAGCCTTTGATAAAGTCCCATGTAGGAGGTTAGTGAGCAAAATTAGGGCACATGGTGTTAGGGGTGAAATACTGACATGGATTGAAAATTGGTTGGCTGACAGGAAACAAGGAGTAGTGATAAACAGCTCCCTTTCGGAATGGCAGGCCAGTGGTGTGCCGCAGGGATCAGTGCGGGGACTGCAGCTTTTACAATGTACATTAATGATATAGATGATGGTATTAAAAGTAATATTAGCAAATTTGCTGGTGTCACAAAGCTGGGTGGCAGGGTGAAATGTGAGGAGGATGTTTGGAGAATACAGGGTGACCTGGACAGGCTAGGTGAGTGGATGGATGCATGGCAGATGCAGTTTAGTGTGGATAAATGTGTGGTTATCCACTTTGGTGGCAAGAACAGGAAGGCAGATTACTACCTAAATGGAGTCAAGTTAGGTAAAGGGGGAGTACAAAGAGATCTGGGTGTTCTTGTACATTAGTCAATGAAAGCAAGCATGCAGATGCAGCAGGCAGTGAAGAAAGCTAATAGTATGCTGGCTTTCATAACAAAAGGAATTGAGTATAGAAGCAAAGAGGCCCTTCTGCAGCTGTACAGGGCCCTGGTGAGACCGCACCTGGAATAATGTGCGCAGTTTTTGTCTCCAAATTTGAGGAAAGACATTCTGGCTATTGAGGGAGTGCAGCACAGGTTCACGAGGTCAATTCCTAGAATGGCGGGACTATTTTATGTTGAAAGATTGGAGTGACTGGGCTTGTTTCCGCTTGAGTTTAGAAGACTGAGAGGGGATCTGATTGAGACGTATAAGATTATTAAAAGATTGGACACTCTGGAAGCAGGAAGCATGTTTCCGCTGATGGGTGAGTCCCGAACCAGAGGACACAGCTTAAAAATATGGGGTAGGCCACTTAGAACAGAGTTGAGGAGAAACTACTTCACCCCGAGAGTGGTGAGTGTATGGAATGCTCTGCCCCAGAAGGCAGTGGAAACCAAGTCTCTGGATACTTTCAAGAAAGAGTTGGTTAGAGCTCTTAAGGCTAGTGGAATCAAGGGTTATGGGGATAAGGCAGGAGCAGGATACTGACTGAGGATGATCAGCCATGATCATAATGAATGGTGGTACTGGCTCAAAGGGCAGAATGGCCTACTCCTGCACCTATTGTCTATTGTCTATTGAAGCAAACAGAAAGTTATCATAATGAAAAACACTTGCAATTCAGTAGCTGTATGTAAAGCATAAATCCTAAAGAAATAGCCAGTGCTCATTTCTATAAAGTAATCAAAAATTAAACCTTTACTTGTTACAGATATAAGTTTTTTTTAAAAGAAAGTAAGGTAGCCATCAACTATTCAAGTTACTATAAACCTCGAGTGTGAGGCTTCAGTTTGTTTTAGATGTGTCAATGTAGTGCAGTTGGAGTCATTCAGAGCTGATGAACAGAAAGCATGTCACTATTCCCCTTCTCTTGGTCTGAGTAATTAGGCTGAAAAACCTATAAGAAAGAATTCTAATACAGGAAAAGACCAAAGTCCAACTGATCATCCAACAGAGTAAAGAATGAACATTGCTTTAGACAGACGTGATTGTGAAAATCAAAAGAAGCATTGAAAGACAATTTCGTTCATTCTTGAGATCTAGACTTTTGATCTTCAGGATTCTGTTTCTCATGCCTATATTTATTTGTCCATAATATTTGTGTCAAATCATCTGCCTTTTGTCTATTTTATTTGTGAATGAAAGTGTGAGTGTTTGTGTATGTTTGAAGTCTTAAAGGGGTCCACTATGCAAACTAATAGGGGTAGGTAAGCTCAATTGGCTGGATGGCTGGTTTTTGATACTGAACGATGCTAACAGCTCAATTCCCATACTGGCTGAGGTTACCATGAAGATTTGCCTGAGGTATGATGACCCTCATGTTAAACCCACTGCCAGTTGTAGAATTATAGAGTCATGGAGATGTACAGCATGGAAACAGACCCTTCGGTCCAACCCGTCCATACCGACCAGATATCCCAATCCAATCTAGTCCCACCTGCCAGCACCCAGCCCGTTCTCATCTAATGAAGGAGGAGCCATCTGGAACTCAGGCAACTATATCTTTATACTGTGTATGTTGTATAATCATAGGCTTCTTCTCTTGCCATTTGTTAAAATGCAACGTGTTTGCAATAAATAGATCTGTTAATAATGAAATCTGGTGTGAATTGCTTCTGTCTGGAATAGCAGTCAGTCAGGCACATTGCTCATCTTGGTGGATTAATTGAGTATTTACACATTTGTGACGCCTTGTGGAACAGCAGGGCTCATTGTCAATGTGCTTGAGCTATTGGCAATGTGACCATTCCATTTCTAACAAATGTTATTTTGAATTCAGCCTTGAAAACTAGAGTTAGGTGACAATGTTGTTGGCCAATTTTGCTTAAGCAAAGTACAGCAACCAGGAAGATATTAGGAATTGGTGGTCGATTATTCTTCAGTTTAATTGTGGTTTCACTTACCAGAGCTACCTTTGTTTATGTTTTTTTTATCAGTGTGAATCAGCAACTTTACATTGTTATGGGAGGAGCATGTTTCCAAGCTGGATTTCCCCTCTCTTAAAAAAAATCTTAGGTGTATGTTTTACCGAAAAGTAAATATTAACCTAATGTTCCTGTGTTAATCCCATATATTACAATTAGACTTAGAATTAGATTTTATTGCCATGAGTACTCAAGTACAGAATTATAGGGGGAACAATAAAAAATAAACAATCTCGTCATCTTAGGTACAAAGGTACTTAAGTCCAAAATCTTAGGTAAAAAAACACATAGTTAAAAGCTAAACATTACAATCCCTCTTAGTATAAAGTATAAAAATAAAGAAATAAAGTTAAAAGTTTAAATTTTTAGAATAGAACAGGCTAAAGATTAATTCGAGCACCTAATTTAAACTGAAACAATCAAATATTTCCCAACAAAAATAAATTCGGTTATTATATTTTATGTTATGTTTACATTTATGTTATGTTTTATCTTATATTTATAATATTTTAAACTGGCTTCCTGGGAACTGAGCTCCGGTTGGATTTGTTCCAGTTGTTCTGGTTGCATCAGGCATTCCAGGCAGAGGCAGTTGCTGACACAACTGGTTCACCAACTTCACTTTACTAGACAAATTTCAGGAGTCTCGATGGTAGGATCTCGAGCCTCTGCACACTCTGTGGCCAAACCCTGTAACCTCACTAATGATGCAAGTGCCCTCATGCCACGATTGCACACAATTGCTTTGCAAAGCAATGAGTACCGTCTCTGAATGTTAAACTGCCTACTGAAAGGAAGCCTCTGCTGACAGGGTTATCAAGATGCTGACAGACCTAGGTAAAATATACCATAATTATTAGCACGAATTTGGGTTGAGTGCCCTATTTCTGTTCTGCAAATGCAATGTAATTCATATGTATATTCATTTAGATTTTTATGGCTGCCATCAAAAATATATTGACATAACCCTCAATCTGCTGAACAAAGACTACTGTCCTAATAGGGGAGACAGTGGTGCAATGGTGAAATCACTGGACTAATAATCAAGGACCTAGATACTGTTCTGGAGATAAGGCAAGTTCGTGTCACCATGGCAGATAGGTTGAATTCCAAATAAAATAATTTGGAATTAAACGCCAGTCTAAAACAATCAAGTAACCTCAGCTGATTTTTAAATAAAAGACCCCTTTGCTTCATTAATACCCAAGGAAAGAAATCTCCTATTCTTACCAGGCCTGGTCCCTATGAGACTCCAGACACACAGTGAGGTGATCGACTTTTAATTACTCTCTGAAATGGCTCAGCAAGCCCCTCACTTCCAAAATATTTAGGTCATGCTGATTTAACCAGTGTTGCCCACTTCCTATGCATGATTTTTTTTAAAAGTCAGTTTATTCAAATCATTAACTATTACAACACCATATTGCTAACAATTCAGGAGTTGCCATGGCAATAGTTAATGGCTGGATTTTGCATCTTCTGATGCCATCTGCTGGAAAGTAGAATTTTAAAAATAAATATAAAATAATCCTGATTTAAAATTTTACGCAGCTAGATAATAGAATTTGATTGTAATGAAGACCTAATTAAGATACTTCCAACATCTGCTGATCTAAAATGTATCTAATATTGCCTATTGAATGCGAATTAACCAGATTGGATTCAGTCTTTGTTGCTTTTTCTGACTGAATCTGTTCTGTAAAAGGCAGCTGCCTTTTACAGAACACATTTAACAGCCAAATAACAAGTCTATACATTATCATCAACATTCCTTATGGTGAATTTCTCGTTATTTGCCTCCACAGTTATATCTGGTGACATCACTTCTTCATTCTTTTAACAGGATTGGTTGGAATCATCATTTATGCAAACTGTTTGCTGGCTCACTTATGAACTAAATCTCAATGTTCTCCGGCACCACCTTAATTTAAGAGCAGAGACATTGTTATTTGGTATTTTTTGCCCATCTTCTTTTTAACCAATTTATAAATTTTACCTTCTTTTCAAGCCTTTCACTGATTTATTATTCTTCACCGATGCCTACTTCCCCATTTCCCATCATGGATTGCCAGGGTTGCAGCATTAAAACTTTGTGTAGAGGAAAAAGGATAATGCAAATACAAATGTAAGATTAATAAATAGTAAACTAACTCTGTAGTATTTTAAGAGATCACATCATGGAGCAACTCTGAGGAGAGACACTACTGTGTAGGCCTCATGCTAAGTCTGAAGGTGTAAATAGTTCATAGAATGTTGGAGGAACAGTAATCCTAAAATATTGTCAGAACACAGCAACTTCAGGTGTGCAGTCTCTTCCAAGATTATGACTACAACAATAGAGGTTTAAATCACAATTCCTGCATGTTTATTAGTTTAATTTCAGCATGATTTTAGTTTTAAAGAAATAAAACGTGTTTGTGCCACATCTGCCTCCAAGGATATGTTATTTTGCAATGGTCTACTACTATCTGTGCCTTATTTTTTATTCATTCATGGCATGAGGGCATTGCTGGCTAGGGCAGCATTTACTGCCCATCCCAGAGGGCAGTTAAGAATCAACCATATTGTTCTTGGGGTGGCCTTATTTGACCGCTTCCATTTTGTTCTGTTGAGATTCCCACCCCTCCTTGTCATCTCACTTCCCCTTCTACAAATCTGTTCTAGAGTTATGGAGACATACAGCACAGAAACAGACCCTTTGGTTCAACACACCCTTGCTGTCCAGGTATTCCAAACTTAATTGTCCCATTGTCCTGCATTTGATCCAAATCCCTCTAAACTTTTTCTGTTCATCTACCTGTCCAAATGTCTTTTAAATGTTGTAATTATGCCCACCTCTACCACATCCTCTGCCATCTTATTCCATATATGGACTATGTGAAACGTTTACTTCTCAGGTCCCTTTTTAATCTTTCCCCTCTCACCTTAAACCTATGCGCTCTAGTTTTAGACTCCTCTATCACTGGAAAAAGATCTTGGCTATTCACACTATCCATGCGCCCCTCAACTTCTGACGCTCCAAGAAAAGCAGCCCCAGACTATTCAGCATCTTCTTATAACTCTAACTCTTCAGTCCCAGCAACATCCTCGTAAATTTTCTTTGTACCCTTCCTAGTTTAACAACATCCTTCCAATAGGAGAGTGCTCAAAATTGCATGCGGTGTTCTAAAAGTGGCCTCACCAATATCCTGTATGACATGACATTCCAACTTTTACACTCAATACTCTGACCAATGAAGTCAAGTGCCAAAGGCCTTCTTCACCATCCTTTCTAACACTTTCAGGGAACTATGAATCTGCACCCTTATGCTTCTCTGTTCAACAACACTTCCAAGAGCCCTACCATTAAATTTGTATATCCTGCTCTGATTTGCCTTATCAAAATGCATCACCTCATGTTTATCTAAACTAAACTAAACTCCATTTGCCACTTCCCGGCCCATTGACTCAACTGATCAAGAGCTTGTTGTACTCTTAGATAATGTTCTTCACTGTTCACTATATGACCTGCTGTTATTAGACTTTTCAATGGACTTCTTTAATTTTAATGTTGATATCTCTCTGTAGCTTCTTGTCTCCTACACTCTGTCCTGTTTCTCTGATGCACTTGTGTAATACGATATGCTTGTAAAGCACATAAGACAACCCTCTCACAATACTTCAGTACACATGATGGTAATAAATCAAATTAAACCAAATCAAATCAAATCAAATCAAATACCAATTTTGGTGTCATCTACAAATATTCTGACCATAGCTTCTATATTGTCTTCCAAGTCATTGATGTAAATGATGAATGACAGTGAACCAAGTACCTAGTACCAATCCTTCACAGCAACACTATTCTTCACAAAGACAATGGGCTTGCCTCATTGTAGGCCAAGCAGCACAGGTCAGTAGTTGTGCTTCTACCCTCTATCTCTCTGTCACTATCAACCTTTCCTAAACAATAGGCTGACTTTCTGCCTATTTGTATTAGTTATATTGGTGCAATCAGGAGGAATTGGTCAAACCAGCACAAAAGGTTAAATATTCCGTTGTGATCTCGCTGAGGATTCAATCCTCAGATCAGGTCCTGCCACATCTCCAGGCTAGAATTGTGAGATCTGGTTGATCATTTCTGGTTCAGGCAAGTTCTTCAAAATAGATCATTCTGTTAGACTCACAGACACGTGTTTGTTTTGTTTTCCTCTGGGAGAATGGTGAGGCAAGCATAGTACTAGTCGGCATAGTTTAAATGTTTCTGTAGATCAAATATATTGAATTCACTATGAAAATGAATTGGTGTGCTTTAATGATCCTTTTAAGTGGTTCAGTAAAGGTAATGTCACCACAGTCCTGCTCTCTCATTCGAGAGAGGTGATTAGTAGTCTTATCTGGGGGGGTCACCAATCCTCAGGCTTGGAGAGAGATTCAGGAGGAGAGTCTTTCATAGTAACCTCAGCTGGTACTGAAATTCAACCTACACGGTTGGCATCACTCACTAGCTATCTAGCCAACTGAGCCAACCAATTCCTGGTCCAGTCAACTTTTTCACAATTATTTTCAGAGATTAGATGCCAATTTATCTGATCAGCAGGATGCCTTTACTAAAATATCTATTTTTGCAAAAAAGAGTGGCCTTTAAACGAGATGGATGGTATGGCTGTCTGGAGAATTACCACAGGATATCTTCCTTTCAGCTGATCTAATTTTTGTTGTCTTAAGAAACTGGAAGTCAACTAGAAAATCCCCATAGGTTTCCTAAACCTCCCTTTAACAAGGCTCTACATGAGCCTAATTTGCCTGCCTGATTGCCTACCTATTTCAGGGTGCCTTTCTTGTGACCAAAACTCCCATTCCCCAAAATGGAGCTGGAAATGATATTGTGCAATGCTGCTGGCAGTTTCATGCTCAATAAAGCACAAGTACCATAGGGGGGCAGTATGAGCATTTAAACTTCTGTTTTTAGTCTGTGTGATTTACAGACATCTCTCATTTACAATTTAGTTGCTCTGGATTAAATTGTACCTGTCAAACATAGACTGATTTTGCTATGAATGCCAGCATATTGCAATTGTGATTTTTTGATTTATTGTATTTATCAGGGCCTTTTGAAGATTCTTTCTTGAAGTAAATTCACAATTGTTTGCCCGCAGGGTTCAATTAAGCCTCCGGACAATGTTTTTTTTTAAACATTGGTAGTAGACCTTATCCAAACACTTAAAACTTACCTTTCCTCCAATATTTTCTCCAGTTGCCCTGGGTAGGTATGCAGTGGACATGTGAACCCCGTCTGTAACCCCACAACTAATGGGACTTGGTAAAACCCTGAATTTCAGCTTGATGTTTTACTGAACTATTATAAGAACTTTCATCACAGTGGGTCCAGCTAACCCCTATTATATTGCAGGGTGAGGTGATGGCCAAGTGGTATTATCGTTAAACTATTAATCAAGACCTGAATCCTGCCATGGCAGGTGAAGGAATTTGAATTTGATAAAAAAAAGTCTGGGATTAAGAATCAACTAATGCACATGAAATCATTGCTGATGACAAACCCATTTGGTTCACTAATGCTCTCCAGAGAAGGAAATCTGCCATCCTCAGCTGATTTGGCTTGCATGTGACTCCAGACCCACAGCAATGTAGTTGACGCTGAAATGGCCTCGCAAAAAGCACTCAGTACTGAGGCAAGAGTGTCAAAGAAATAATATCGCTGCCCACAGAATAGTACAGCACAGTGTCGGCCCTTCAGCCCTTGATGTTGTGCTGACCTTTTATCCAACTCTTAGACCAAACTAACCTATATGCCCTTCTTTTTACTATCATCCATGCACCTATCCAAGAGTCACTTAAATGTCTCTCATGTATCTGACTCTACTACCACTGCTGGCAGTGAATTCCACGCACCCACCATTCTCTATGTAAAGAACCTACCTCTGACATCTCCCCTAAACCTTCCTCCAATCACCTTAAAATTATGCCTCCTCATGATAGCCATTTCCACCCTGGGAATAAGTCTCTGGCTATCCACTTGATCTGTGTCTCTCATCAACTTGTACACCTCAATCAAGTCACCTCTCATCCTTCTTCACTCCAATGAGAAAAGCCCTAGCTCTCTCAATCTTTCTTCATAAGACATACCCTCCAGTCCAGGAGGGAGCCTGGTAACTCTCCTTTGCACTCTCTCTAAAGCTTCCACATCCTTCCTATAAGGAGGTGACCAGAACTGAACACAATATTCTGAGTGTGGTCTAACCAGGGCTGTATAGAGCTGCAGCATAACCTCACGGCTCTTAAACTCAATCCCCCTGCTAATGAAAGCCAACACACTATTTGCCTTCTTAACAACCCAATCAACCTGGGTGGCAACTTTGAACGATCTATGGGCATGGACCCCAAGGTCCCACTGTTCCTCCACACTGCCAAGAAACCTGCCTTTAACTCTGTAATTTGTATTCAAATTTGACCTTCCAAAATTAATCATTTCACAGTTTCCAGGTTGAACTCCATCTGCCACTTCTCAGCCCAGCTCTGCATTCTGTCAATGTCCTTTTGCAAGCTACAACAGCCCTCCAGACTATCCACAATTCCACCAACCTTTGTGTTATTGGCAAACTTACTAACCCTTCCACTACCTCATCTTGGTCATTTATAAAAATCACAAAGAGCAGAGGTCCCAGAACAGATCCGTGTGGAGCACTGCTGATCACTGAGCTCCAGACTGAATACTTTCCATTGACCACCACTCTCTATCTTCTTTGGGCCAGCCAATTCTGAATCCAAATTTCCCTGTATCCCATGCCTCCTTACTTCCTGAATGAGCCTACTATAGGGAACCTTAACAAATGTCTTGGTAAAATTTATATACACCACATCCACTGCTCTAACTTCATCAATGTGTTTTGTTACATTTTCAAAGAATTCAATAAGGCTTGTGAGGCATGACCTGCCCCTCACAAAGCCATGCTGACTATCTCTAATTAAGCTATGCTTTTCAAAATAGTCATAAATCCTGTCTCTGAGAACCCTCTCAAATAACTTGACCACCACCGACATAAGACTGACTGGTCTATAATTCCCAGGGTTATCCCTATTCCCTTTCTTGAACAAGTGACTAACATTTGCCACCCAGCAATCATCTGGTACCAATCCAATGGACAGTGAGGTCACAAAGATCATCGCCAATGGTGCAGCAATCTCACCCGATAAATCCAATTAGTGTCTTGCTACATCAGCAGACTCAATCCAGACTGAAGGAGTACACCGTCCACAGTCTTCATTGTGGCACTGGGTATGGCAAGTGGGAACTGCCAGTTATACTTCAAAATCATGATTTTCTCCAGTGGTGAACTTAAACTCCCAAGACTCCAAAGTTTCCAACCTAGCTAGCATGGAGGGGAAGGCGGATGGTGGCCCCAAGTGCAGGAACCCCAAGCATAGGAAGCCTGATTAAAGTTTCCTAGATTAAAGCTGCTGTTTAGATTCTAATAGTGCTTAACCTGTGTTTAATGTAATTACTGTCCTTTATAGAGTTGGTTGTGTCAATTTCACTGTTTATTCTATTTCCCCTTCTTTCTTGTATTATACTTACCTTTTGTATTTAATAAACACAGATATCTTTTGCCCTGAAACATCTGTCTACTGCCTTCTTCATTTCACTTTCCTAAATAGGTTCAGTATCTAGAACCCAGGGATCTGGGGGTGATTCAAACCACCGAGAAATCAGCAAATTACTGTTTGCAAACCAAAACCTGACATACTTGAGAAAGCTCTTCAGCAATCTCTCCACCCATATCCACCGGATTCAATGGGCCATACAACAAATGCTCATATCCTGCTTGACATCAGTTTGTTAAGCATTCAAGCAAAACTGCAAAATCAATTTCAATGTACTAAACACTGTAATGTGCATCTTTCCCACTCAGTCTCAACCTTCAACTTGCCAGCGTTTAGGAGGACAAAGAGAAAGCAATTCTGAAGCTCTTCCTGAAGTGCAGTAGCATTGACATTAATGACTGGGAGGAACTTGTTATCAATTCCTCAAAATGGCGACATGAAGAGCAGCAAAGGAAATAGAAGGAATCCAATGCTCACTTTGGATCTCACTAGCTCATGGGATAGAGCCCACTTTCTCATAGAACCTCCTGCCTCAAGGTTCCATGAGTTGAGAATTAGTCTTTTAATGGCATGAAAATGCACAGCAGAAACCCACGACCCTCAGTAGACACTACCAGTGAATTGAGAAATAGTTACCACTAAGCTGTCACTTCCATTTTGCATGGATTAGTGGTGCTGGAAGAGCACAGCAGTTCAGGCAGCATCCAACGAGCAGCTGCTCGTTGGATGCTGCCTGAACTGCTGTGCTCTTCCAGCACCACTAATCCAGTATTTGGTTTTCAGCATCTGCAGTCATTGTTTTTACCTTTACTTTTATTTTGCATCCTACCCAAATGGAATTTCACTCTCCCACCACTTTGTTTTGATGTGGAGGTGTTGGATTGGGGTGGACAAAATCAAAAATCACACAACACCAGGTTATAGTCCAACAGGTTTATTTGAAATCACAAGCTTTTGGAGCGCTGCCCCTTCATCAGTAACTTCACCTGACGAAGGAGCAGCGCTCTGAAAGCTTGTGATTTCAAATAAGCCTGTTGGACTATAACCTGGTGTCGTGTAGCTTCTGACCTGTTTACATTGATTTACATTGGGCCTGAAACAATCTCAAGGAAAATATCCTCTGACAAATATTGGGAATGAAAACTGCCTGTGGGTGGAAATATCCTTAACTGTGTGTCTGCCAGCAAAACAGACACGGAGCAACAGATGGTAAACATCTTTATTTATAAGTGTTAGGCTGCATTTTATTTTCTAAATGTGTGTTAGCAATGCTGTGGATTTGAAATTGCTGGTAGGGTATTTTTAGCTGCAGTATCTTTGCAGCAAAGTCAATACTTTTCACCTACCGCACAATCAAGCAGTAATTTTATCAGTTAGTCAACTCTTTAATAATAGAGTAATTTGCTGACAATTCAACCAAAAGAAAACAATTTCCTGTATGCAAATGAAGGTTTAATCCATGGCAGGATTAAGGTTACCTTTTCATAAATCTTCATAACAGTGTAACATAATGGCTATTTAAGTGTATTTTATTTTAATTCAGTGTCTGTGTGCAACAGGTACATGAGGAAACTGAGGAGAGTTGAGTCAGCTGCTATCGCCCCTCCTCAGTCATGACTGAACATACAAGGTCAACAGAACAGAAATTGTTTGGCTGCAAGAGACCTACAATTTCTCAGGCACTTTGCCTTAGTAGGGAAGGCAGAGATGACATATGTCAGGATGTGCAGGCAGACCTAGATTTACAATATATGTTAAAAGAAAAGCCTTGCTAGCAGAAGTGTGAAAATGATGGCATCTATTAGTTCTTACCCTCCCCCAGCATTGATATACTTGTCAAATTGCAAAGATATCCTCACACATACAGCAAATGCTAATACTGGGGGAAGCTCTTGTGGCACAGAAGTAGTGCCCCTCCCTCTGAGCCAGGAGACTTGGATTCATGTCCTACCTGCTGTAGAGGTGTATAATAACATTGCTGAACAGGTTGGTCAGAAATATCTAAATCAACACCAGGAAAATCTGGTGCAGAGTGATCTGAAGAAGTGAAAGTTCAGAGATGCAGGTTTGTAAGAGTAAACATGAATTGTTAAATGGTAAATTATTTTGCTTTTACCTCGATGGAAAGTAAATTGCTCAGGTTTAGTTGAGGAGCCCTAATATTGCCTCTGTTAAATCTGACACCAGTGCCAGCGGCAATAGGAGTTGTTGCCCCATTTTCAAATGGTCCTGATTCTACTAACTGCACACAAATATCCTGAATAAAAGCACTTAGTACAATAAAAGACATAATATACAAACCCAAGGCAGATGGATTCAGATATGATTCATACCATCATGGACTGGCAGAATTACATAAATTTAATGCCACAAAGAGCTTTTACATCATTAAAAAACCACAATAAGTCAAATCACAGGGGAATCAACCTGCGATTTGTGTTAAGCAGAGCTTTAGATAGCCACAGACGTCTCTGTATGATCTAATTTGCCTCCAAGCATGCTCTATGTATCGCAAAAAAAAAGGCAAATCAAATCACTGACAGTGAATATGTGAAAAATGATTTCATTTATCACAATATACGATGCCCTGGCCTTGTACAGTAAAAGACATTGCAGAATATTGGGTGATAGCTCTGGAAAAACCTTATTCTGCTTATTGTGCTGTCCTTACAATCTGCCAGGTCATCAATGCAGTCTAGCAGTTTTTTCTGTATTTTTGTGCTGAAGTGTGAAATTCCTGCCCACCTCCATGGCTTTCGTGGCTTCAGCTGGGGAAACAGGTGAATGAGTGGGTGGGTGTTTACCAGATTCTTCAGCATCACTGTTATGGACCAGGCCAGACCCCTCAGAACATTTTAAGAAGGTAGCCCAGGCTCTAGCTTTTCTATTTGTTTCAGGCACATGTAAGGTGGATATCCCAGGAGTGCTCAAACCACTTGGCTTCAAATAAAACAATTTATTTTAACACCACCGAAGGAAACACAAACAGAAGAAAAGAGAATTTAAGATGACAACGATTTGAAAACCCAGCCAACACGATATCCCCTGAAACTTAACGAAAAGCTGTTCTGATTTCCAGCAACATCCCATAAACATATTCCTTGGTGAAAAGGTAAATTCAAACACAGATTCTTACAGAGAGAGAGAGAATCAGCTAAGGATCATTTATGAAGCAAGGAACCTCTGTTCACTCTAGCAACTTCTCTGGGTACCCAGCTAAACTAAACCAAACTAGAACAATCCCTGAACTGGGAGAACTGGCCACTCCCCTTTTATTGTACAACTGTTTTTAAGAAAAAACAAAAAGCCTTTTTCCAGATTGTTGCCTTAGGCAGTATCTGTTAGGTCCCTATCCCCAGACAAATCAGAACCTCTGCCTTTTACAATCCCTTTTGAAAAAAGACCAAGGACAACATAATCTTGTTAAAGGAGCAGGATCATCACATCACCAACTCCAAAAATCTACTTGATTGAAGTACATACCTACAGCTATGATTGCCTTGTCTGTTAGTTCCATTAGGCTGCATTGGGTTCCATTAAACACCTGACTTGTGCCTTGTAGATAATGGACAGGCTTTAGAGTTAGGAGGTGAGCTATTCGCTGTAAGATTCATAGCCTTTGATCTCAATTTGTCAGGAGCTTTGGTGACTTCCTGCAGTGCATCTTTGTAGATCATACACACCACTGGCACTGAATATGAATGGTGCATTGAGTGAATACTTCTGATTACTGTGCCAGTCATTCTGGCTGCATTGTCCCGATGGGTGAAGCTCCCGAGTTTGTGGCACCCATCCAGGCACTTGGGGAGTAATCTATCACACTGCTGGCTTGTGCCTTGTAGATGGCGGGCAGACTTAGGGTGCTGAATATTGTGACATTGGTGAAAATCCCTATTTCTGAGCTTGTGATGGAGGGAAGGTCATTGACGAAGCAGCTGAAGATGATTAGTTCTGGGATACTACCCTGAGACAACCAGGGATGGGCAATAAATGTTGGCCTAGTTAGCAATGCCATATCCCATGAGTGCATAAATAAAAAAAAACAAATCCTGTCGAGATGACCTGATTGAGCATGTTGAATCTGCTCTGCTAGGTTGTGAACCAACTGAATGATTTGAATGTAGAATGTAAACTCGAATTTTGATTCAACAATGTCCATTTGTAAGTTAGGAGAATACCTTTGTTCCTCACACAGTTTGGAAGTTATAGAATCATTGAGTTTTCAGCACAGGAACATACCCTTTTGTCTAACTTATCCATGCCAACTAGATATCCTAAAATAATTTAGTCTCATTTGTCAGCATTTGGCACATATCCCTCTAAACCCTTCCTATTCATATACCCACCTAGCTGCCTTTTAAATGTTGTAATTGTTCTCCCCTCCACTACTTTCTCTGGCAGCTCATTCTGTACATAGACCACCCTCTGCGTGAAAAAGTTGCCCCTCAGGTCCGTTTTAAATCTACCCTGAAAAAAAGATTTTAGCTATTCACCCAATCTCCACTCCTCATAACTTTATAAACCTTCATAGAGTGACCCCTCAGCCTCCGGCGTTCCAGGGAAAAAGGACCCAGCCTATTCAGGCTCTCCTGATAACTCAATCCTGGCAGCATCCTTGTTAATATTTTCTGAACCCTTTCAAGTTTAACAATATCTTTCCTATAGCAGGGAAGCCAGAATTGAACACAGTATTCTAAAGATGGCCTAACTAATGTCCTCCACAGAGTGTGGTGCTGGAAAAACACAACAGGTCAGGCAGCATCCGAGGAGGAGGGGAATCAACGTTTTGGGTGTCAGTCCTTCATCAGGATTCCTGATTGCTGATGAAGGGCTTATGTCCAAAACGTCGATTTTCCTGTTCCTTGGATGCTGCCTGATCTGCTGTGCTTTTCCAGCACCACACTCTCAACTTTGATCTCCAGCATCTGCAGTCCTCACTTTCTCCCAATGTCCTCTACAGCCCACACCATGGGCTAAGGGGATTACGAATAGTCATCCGTGAGTCTGGTTTTGTGGGGTACTTTTAAATCTTGTTTTGAACCCAGCTGATGTTATTGCCAGACAAGTCAGATCTCCGACAGGAACTTGGCTTGATAGATAATATTTTGATTTGTTTGGGATTTAATGAGATTGTCTCTTGCTGAAATATAACCATACAATGCTGTAGATTTTGCTTGAATAATAAATTAGAAGTTTATTAACAAAGGAAATGAAGATAAAATGGAATAAATCAACCTGTCTACTTTTAGTACCAATTCAAAGATATTTAAACCCACAGTAAAAGTATAATCCCATTAATTCCAAAGCACTCTTTTATAAATTGGAAAATTCAAAACAGTACAAACCATCCCTGGTACAGTACCCAAAGAAACCCTGCAATACTAACATTAGAGTGCCTGCATCTGACATACTGGTAGATTCAAGTCACTTATGACTTCAATTTTTAAACTGTCTGTAAACAGCTTCTTCCTGGAGCTGTTATGCACCTGACCGTCAAATTACTCAGCTTTAAGTAAACTTTTCAGGGTGTTATTTTGAAAAATTCATTCTTGGACTATAGTTGACATTAGCTAGGCCAGCATTTATTGACTATCGCGAATTGCCCAGAGGGTCTGGAGTCATATACAGGCCAGACCAGGTAAGGATGGCACCTAATTTCCCTAAAACTTACAAGTGAACCAGTTGGTTTTGTATTTTCCCCCAACTATTGACAATATTAGACTCTTAATTCCAGGCTTTTAAAAAAATATTCAAATTCCATTATTTGCCACAGTGGGAGCTGAACCTGTTCCCAGAACATTACCTGGATTCCTGATGGAGAGTTTATGTTTGAAACGTTGACTTTCCTGCTCCTTGGATGCTGCCTGATCGACTGTGCTGTTCCAGCTTCCTGTCTGCCACAACCAGTTCTCTATCCATGATCAATACCATAAGCTTTAATTTTCCTTACTAATCTCTTGTGTGGGACTTTGTTAAAAGCCCTTCAAAAGTCCAGATACGCACACCATCTACTGATTCACCATTGTCTAGCCTACTGGTCACATCCTCAAAAAATTCCAGAAGACTTGTCAAGCATTAGTAAATCCCTGTTGACTTGGATCAGTTGTGTTACTACTTTCCAAATGCTCAGTTGTTATATCCTTAAAGATTGATTCCATTATTTTCCCCCACACCAGTGACAGGCTAACCAGCCTACAATTCCCCATTTTCTCTCTGTCCTTTTTTTAATGAGTGGAGTTACATTGACATTAGGATGTTGATCGTGAGGCATTCAGTAACACCATTGAATGTCAAGGCGAAGTGGTGAGATTGTCTCTTATTGGTGATGGAGAAAGGGAGGATTGCAGATGCTGGAGATCAAAGTCGAGAGTGTGGTGAAGGAAAAGCACAGCAGGTCAGGCAGCATCTAAGGAGATGGAGAATCAACATTTTGGGCATAAGCCTTTCATCAGGAATGATTCCTGATGAAGGGCTTACGCCCGAAACGTTGATTCTCCAGTTGCTCGGATACTGCCTGACCTGCTGTGCTTTTCCAGCACCACACTCTCGACTCTTATTGGTGATGGTCATAACCTTCAATTTGTGTGACATGAATGTTCCTTTCAATTTATCAGTCCAAGCCTAGATATTATCCAGATTTGTTGCATTTGAACATGAACTGCTTCAGTATTTGAGGAGTCACAATGTTGAACATTGTGCAACCATTGGTGCATATCCCCATTTCTGACCTTATGATGGTGGGAATGTCATTGATGAAGCAGCTGAAGATGGTTGAGCCGAGGACACTACCTTGAGGAACTCCAGCAGAGTTGCCCTGGAGTGGAGCTGACTGTCTTTTAACAACTATGACCAGATTCCTATGTCTCGGGCATGACTCCAACCATGGGAAAGTTTAGTTGTACCGATTGATTTCAATTTTGCTCAAGTTCCTTGATGCCACACTTGGTCAAATGCAGCCTTGATATCAGGGACTGTCACTCTTACCTCTGGAAATCAGCTCTTTTGTCTGTGTTTGAACCAAGAGTGTAATGAGGTCAGGAGCTGAGTGGTCATGGTGGAACCTAATCTAGGCATCACTGAGCAGGTTATTTCTGAGCAGATGTTGCTTGCTAGCATTGTTGATGTAACCTTACATCTTTACTGATGATCGAGAGTAGACTGATGGAGTAGTAATTGGCTGGGTTGGATTTGTCTAGCTTTTTATGTACAGGATTGCCTTTTTATGTACAAGGCAATTTTTCTCATTGTCAGGTAGGTGAAGTGTTGTAACTGTACTAGAACAGCTTGGCTAGGGGAGCGGCAAGTTCCAGAGCACCTGCCTTCAGTCCGATTGCTGTAATGTTGTCAGGGCCCATAGCCTTTGCAGTGTCTGGTTTCTTGATATGACGTAGAATAAATTGAATTGGCTGAAGACTGTTATCTGTGATGCTGGGTACCATTGGGGGAGGTGAAGATGGATTGTCCATCTGGCACTTCTGGGTGAAGATTGCTGCGAATGCTTCAGCCTTACCTTTTTGCACTGATGTGCTGAGCTCTTTCATCATTAATGATGGGGATATTTGTGGACCCTTCTTCTCCAGTGAGTTGTTTCATCATCCACCAACATTCACAACTGGATGTGGCAGGACAGCAGAGCTGAGATCTGATCCTTTGGTTGGAATGCTTACTCTATCTATCACTTGCTGCTTATGCTGTTTGGCATGCATGTAGTCCTGTTTGGTAGCTTCACCAGGTTGACACCTCATCTTCAGGTATGCCTGGTGCTGCTCCTGGTATGTCCTCCGGTACTCTCCATTGAACCAGAGTTGATCACCTAGCTTGAAGGTAATGGTTGAGTGACCATGAGGTTATAGTTTGTGCTGGAGTACAGTTCTGCTGCTGTTGATGACCCACAACATGTGATGGATGCCCAGTCTTGAGCTGCTGAATCTGTTCAAAGCCTGCCATATTTGGCATGGTGGTAGTGCTATATGGCACGATGGAGGTTATTCCCAATGTGAAGATGAGATTTTGTCTCCACAAAGACTGTGTGGTAGTCACTGTTACCAATACTGTCATGGGCAGATGCATCTGCAGCTGTCAGATTGGTATGGATGAGGTCAAGTATGTTTTTTCCTTTTGTTGGTTCCCTCACTACCTGGCACAGAACCAATCTAGTAGCTATGACCTTTTGGATCTGATCAGCTCAATAGTAGCACTACTGCCAATCCATTTTTAGTGGTGGACATTGAAATCACCCACCAAGAGTTATGCCCTTGCCATCTTCAGTGCTTCCTGTAAGTGTTATTCAACATGGTGGAGTACTGATTCATCAGCTGAGGGAGGATGTTATATGGTAATCAACAGGAGGTTTCCTTACCAATGTTTTACCTGATGCCACAAGACTTCGTAGGGTCTGGAGTCAATGATAAAGACATTGGGACCGGTTCTGGGGACGGTGGGACAATTACAAAAGGGACGGTCTACATCTGAACCAGACCGGAACCAATGTCCTTGGGGGAGTTTTTGGCTACTGCTGTTGGGAAGGTTTTAAAATAATGTGTCAGGGGATTGGGAACCAGAGAGAAAACAAGTAGGCAGTGAGGTGGAGACTGCAGATGGTAATACTTATGAAGATCGCAGTAATAAAGGGAAGAATCGGCAGAGAGCAGGTGAGCACAAAAGAACTGGTGGCCTGAAGTGCATCTACTTTAATGCAAAGAGTATAGTGTGTAAGGCAGATGATCTTAGGGCTTAGATTGGTGCCTGGGAGTATGACATTATTGCCATCAAAGAGACTTGGTTGAAGGAAGGGCATGATGATTGGCAACTGAATGTTCCAGGATATAAACGTTTCAGACAGGATATGGAGGGAAGTAAAAGAGGGGGTGAAGTTGCATTGCTGGTCAGGGACATTATCACGGCTGTGCTAAAGGAGGACACTATGGAGGTCTTGGGTAGTGAGGCATTATGGGTGGACCTGAGAAAAAGGAAGGGTGCAGTTACATTGTTGGGGCTGTATTACAGACCTCCCAACAGTGAGCGTGTGGTAGAAGAACAAATAGGTAAACAAATTTTGAATAGATGTCGAGGCAATAGGGTAGTGGTGATGGGAGATTTTCATTTTCCCAATATTGACTGGGATACACTTAGCGTAAGAGGTCTGGATGGAGTAGAATTTGTACAAAGCATCCAGGAGAGTTTTAGAACATAGAACATAGAACATTACAGCATAGTACAGGCCCTTCGGCCCTCAATGTTGCATCGCCCTGTCATACTAATCTGAAGCCCATCCCACCTACACTATTCCATGTACGTCCATTTGACTGTCCAGTGACAACTTACATGCACTTAAACTTGGCGAATCTACTACCGATGCAGCCAAAGCATTCCATACCCTTACTACTCTCTGGGTAAAGAAACTACCTCTGACATCTGTCTTATACCTATCTCCCCTCACTTTAAAGTTGTGTCCCCTCATGTTTGTCATCCCCATACTTGGAAAAAGGCTCTCCCTGTCCACCCTATCCAACCCTCTGATTATCTTGTATGTCTCTATTCTAGAGCAATATGTCAATAGTCCGATGAGGGAAGGGGCCATATTGGACCTGGTACTGGGGAACGAGCCAGGACAAATGGTATAAATTGTGTTGGGAGATTTCTTTGGGAACAGTGACCACAATTCTGTAAGTTTTACAATACTCATAGATAAAGAAGTGAGTGGTCCTAAGGGAAGAGTGCTAAACTGGGCCAAGGTCAATTATATCAAAATAGGCAGGAGCTGGGAAATGTGGATTGGACACAGCTATTTGAAGGGAAGTCCACATTTGAGATGTGGGAGGTTTTCAAAGATAGGTTAACGGCAGTGCAGGATAGGCATGTCCCGTTGAAGGCAAAGGACAGGAAGGGCAAGATTCATGAACCGTGGATGACAGGATAAACTATACGATTAGCCAAGAGGAAAAGGGAAGCGTACATAAGGTCTAGGCAGCTGAGGACAGAACTGGCCCTGAAGGAATATTGGAAGAGTAGGACAAGTCTTAAACAAGGAATCAAGCAGGATAAAAGGGGTCATGAAATAGCTTTAGCAAGCAGAATTAAGGAAAATCCCAAAGCATTTTATTCTTGTATAAGAAGCAAGTGGGTAACTAGAGAAAGGATTGGTCCACTAAAAGATTATGAAGGAAGGCTGTGTGCCAAACCTGAGAGAATGGGTGAGATTCTGAATGATTACTTTGCATCAGTGTTCACTGAGGAGAGGAACATGATGAAACTTGAGATTAGAGAGATAGAAGTTTTTTTAGTTTGGATCACATTGGCATAAGTAGGGAAGATGTGTTGGGTATGCTAGAGGTTATTAAGGTGGAAAAATCCCCAGGACTGGATGGGATCTATCCCAGGTTGCTGAGGGAGGTGAGAGAGGAAATAGCTGGGGCCCGGACAGATATTTTTGTGGCATCCTTAAATACAGGTGAGGTGCCGGAGGACTGGAAGATTGCTCATGTTGTCCCCTTGTACAAGAAAGTTAGTAGGGATATTCTGGGTAGCTGCAGACCAGTGAGCCTGACATTGGTGGTGGGGAAGTTGCTGGAGAGGGTGCTGAGAGATAGGATCTATTTATATTTGGAAAGGAATGAGCTTATCAGTAACGGTCAACATGGTTTTGTGCAGGGGAGATCGTGCCTTACCAAGTTGATAGAGTTCTTTGAGGAAGTGACCAAGTTGTTACTTGGAAGGAAGGGCTGTTGATGTCATATACATGGATTTTAGTAAGGCATTTGATCAGTTTCCCCATTGTAGACTAATGGAGAAAGTGAAGTCACATGGTTCTAGCTAGGTGGATAAAGAACTGGTTGAGCAACGGGAGACAGAGAGTAGTAGTTGAAGGGAGTTTCTCAAAATGGAGACAGGTGACCAGTGGTGTTCCACAGGGGTCAGTATTGGGGCCACTGCTGTTTGCAATACACATCAATGATCTAGAAGAGGGCACTGTTGGTATGATCAGCAAGTTTGCAGATGACACAAAGATTGGTGGAGTGGCAGAAAGCATAAGGGACTGTCAGAGAATACAGGAGGATATATATAGACTGGAGAGTTGCGCGGAAAAGTGGCAGAGGCTTTCAATCCAGACAAATGTGAGGTGATGCATTTAGGCAAGTCTAATTTTAGAGTGAATTATACAATGAATGGAAGAGCCTTGGGAAAAGTTGATGGGCAGAGAGATCTGGGAGTGCAGGTCCATTGTATCCTTAAGGTTGCTGCACAGGTGGATAGAGAGGTCAAGAAGGCATGTAGTATGCTTGCCTTCATCGGACAGGGTATTGAGTATAAGAGCTGGCAAGTCATGTTAAAATTGTACAAGACATTGGTTCGGCCGCATTTAGAATACTGTGTACAGTTCTGGGCGCCACATTACCAAAAGGCTTTGGTAACGAAGGTACTAACTATGAAGAGAGGTTGAGTAGATTAGGTTTATTTTCACTAGAAACAAGGAGATTGAGGGGGACTTGATTGAGGTTTTCAAAATCATGAAGGGTATAGACAGGGTGGTCAGAGACAAGCTTTTTCCCAGGATGAAGGATTCAGTAACGAGAGGTCATGCTTTCAAAGTGAGAGGTGGAAGGTTTAAGGGGGATACACGTGGCAAGTACTTCACACAGAGGGTGGTGGGTGTTTGGAATGTGTTGCCAGCAGAGGTGGTAGGGGCAGACACGGTAGATTCATTTAAGATGCGTCTGGACAGTTGCATGAGTAGGTGGGGAACAGAGGGATACAGATGCTTCGGAATTGACCGACAGGTTTAGACAGAACATTTGGATCGGCTCAGGCTTGGAGGGCCGAAGGGCCTATTCCTGGGTTGTAAATTTTCTTTGTTCTTTGTTCTATCTGCACCTCTGCTTTCAAGGAACTGTGAAACTGCACTCCAAGGTCTCTTTGTTTAGCAACACTCCCCAGGACCTTACCATTAAGTGTATAAGTCCTGCTAAGATTTGCTTTCCCAAAATCCAGCACCTCACATTTATCTGAATTAAACTCCATCTGTCAGTTCTCTGCCCATTGGCCCATTTGATCAAGATCCCATTATATTCTGAGGTAATCTTCTTCATTGTCCACTACACCTCCAATTTGGTGTCATCTGCAAACTTACTAACAATACCTCTTATGTTCACTGCCACATCATTTATATAAATGATGAAAAGTAGTGGACCCAGCATCGATTATTGTGGCACAATTCTGGTCACAGGCCTCCAGTCTGAAAAGCAACATTCCACCACTACCCTCTGTCTTTTACCTTTGAGCCAGTTCTGTATCCAAATGGCTAATTCTCTCTGTACCCCAAGAGGTCTAACCTTGCTCACCCGTCTCCCATGGGGAACCTTGTCCATATAGATCACGTCTACTGCTCTGCCCTCATCAATCCTCTGTTACTCCTTCAAAACACCCAATCAAGTTCCTGAGACATGATTTACCATGCACAAAGCCATGGTGACTATAAGACCCATAAGACCATAAGACCATAAGACATAGGAGTGGAAGTAAGGCCATTCGGCCCATCGAGTCCACTCCGCCATTCAATCATGGCTGCTGGGCACTTCAACTCCACTTACCCGCATTCTCCCCGTAGCCCTTAATTCCCCGAGACAAGAATCTTTCAATCTCTGATCTCTAATCAGTCCTTGCCTTTCCACATGCATGTAAATCCTGTCTTTCAGGATTCCCTCCAACAACTTTCCCACCACTTATGTCAGGCTCACTGGCCTATAGTTGCCTAGTTTTTCATTACCGCCTATATCATTACCGCCATGTTAAACAACCTCCAGTTTTCAGGCACCCCACCTGTGACTATCATTGATACAAATATCTCAGCAAGGGGCCCAGCAATCACTTCTCTAGCTTCCCACAGAGTTCTAAGCTACACCTGATCAGGTCCTGGTGATTTACCCACTTTAATGTGTTTCAAGACATCCAGCACCTTCTTCTCTGTAATATTTTTCAAGATGTCACCATCTATTTTCCTCTATTCCATGTACTTCTCCACAGTAAACTGTGATGCAAAATACTCATTTCATGGTCAGGAGTAGATGCTGAAATCCAGACTATTTTCAAATTTGACTACCTGCCATGCTGGGTTTGAACCCAGGTCCCTATAACATTAGCAGAGTTTCTGGATTAATAATCTAACAACAATCGAATAGGCCATGACCTCCCCTGATTCACTAATGTCCTACAGGGAAGGAAATCTGCCAAATCTAGCTGGCCTGGGCTTACATGTGACTCCAGACCCACATCAAACACTGCTAATGTTCTAGGACCCTGGGTTCAAACCCTACCATGGCAGATAGTCGAATTTGAAATCAACAATTAAAAATAGAGTCTGGAATTCAGCATTTATTGATGACCATGAAAGCAGTCTTGGCAATATTTTCCAAGTCAATGGAAAACAAATGTTAGTGAGGTAAAAATCTGGCTTCTCATTTATTACAGTCCTACTGGCTCAGATCATTTCATCCAACACCTTTTCTTTTCTCTTCATTCTTTTGTGGCTAACGGACATGCCAGATCAGCACTGCTGCAGTCCAAGTGGTGCCTGTTAAGAACGAAGTTTCAGATGTTTGACCCAGTGGCAGTGGTGGAATGGCGGTTTATTTTCCAAGTCATGATAGTATGGGGAATTTGCAGATGGTGGTGCTGTCAGGAATTCTTCATGTCATAGGGTTTAAAAAAAAATTTGACGTCTTTGAACACATGTTAATGCATACATAAGCTTAAACACAAATTCATGACTCGAACAAGAATTCATTAGCATAACTAAATGAGATGCAAAATATTGGTTAATGTCTGACATATTGAACAAGCTTATTAAATTCTCGCTTTTTTTAATTTTATGTCACATTTTCAGTGTCCTGCTGAATTGATAATAATTGCCTCATAGTTTACAAACCTATGATCTTTCTGTTCAAATCATTTCAGAAATGAATAAACTAATTGCATCGTAATTCTTGGCATCGTATAATAATATCACTTCTGTTTGTGGTGTTATGCTCAGCAGTAGCTAAAAGCTAAAGTGATGACAAATATAAATTGCTCTCTCTTCTGCAGGTTAAAACTCCCCAAATGTATAGCGACTTGGAATTAATTATCTCCCCAGCAATCATTCACAGAATGATAGGTTGACACCTCAGCCAAGGGGAAACTTAATATAATTAAAAAATACATATGCATAAGACTTCAGAGGGATGGATTAGAATGAACAGGTTTTCTCACTCTCAATATGCAATTCTTAAAAACAATTTTTGATAAATTTTACACTAGCAGGTATGGCTGTAGATGGTGATTTTTAAGCAAGTGTTATCATTTTCCCCTCAAAATATTTCTTAGTTGCTTGCACTGCACATTCATGCCTATTTGCCACAAATCTCTTGTATCTCACGAAATTGCTCAGAAGTGCTTTCAGACAGTAAACCTGTCAAATTTTACAATTTATTTGTGATTGCCAGAAACATATCAATTTTATGCAATGTTTTGTACAAATGTTAACAGTCATTTCCTGTGTGAGCTTTAAGTTAAGTCAACTGGTTTCATGAACAAATTGCTCGCAACTCTTAGTGTTGGGAAGCCCCTAGGATAACGAGTCCTAATTAGGAAAGAGTGGCTCCTCTGTGATAAATAGTTGTTTTGTTTCATTTGGCCCAGGTCTTCTGGTCAGGATAGAGAGGGTGTGGCTGGGTACTGACTGTGATTTCATCTGCCCAGCTACCACTTCACATTGGAAACTTTGCACATTGTCTCATCAGCTCCAGGAGGGATGCATGGATGAATGCTGCTTATTGACAAATTGTGTGGGCATAATTCCAAAGCAATAACATCCTTTTTTGTCATCATGACCTAACGACAAGCCCTTAAGGTTTGTCTTCAGGTTTTTTACTTAAGTTGTTTTAAATGCAGTTGTCAACCTCTGAATCTGCACAACCCTCTAACTCCTGTGTTCACTTCCCTTCCTCATTCCCCCAACAATATTCACTCCACCGTCACCCCAACAACATTTGACCATCTCCGTCAGCTGCCTAGCACTGTTGAACCTGTCTTAACCATCTGAAAATGTTCTTCTCTCTCCCTCATTATCCAGCATCCCCTTCTTTCACTACCTAACAGTATGTAGACCCATGTTCCTCCCTGACAGTGCTTACCCACTCTCTCATTCCCTGATGGTTTTCATCCCCTGCTCTGACTTCTGACAGTGTTCCCCTCTCTGCCCCACAACAATGTTCAATCCTCCCTCACACCCAGCAATGTTCATCCGCCCACACTCCCCCATAAGTGCCCACACCCTTTCTCAATCCTGATAGTCCTCTCTCCCTGCTGAAAGTTCTCATAACTTAGTGGGTGGCACGGTGGCACAGTGGTTAGCACTGCTGCCTCACAGCGCCAGAGACCCGGGTTCAATTCCCACCTCAGGCGACTGACTGTGTGGAGTTTGCACATTCTCCCCCTGTCTGTGTGGGTTTCCTCTGAGTGCTCGGGTTTCCTCTGGGTGCTCCGGTTTCCTCCCACATTCCAATTCAGGTGAATTGGCCATGCTAAATTGTAGTGTTAGGTAAAGGGGTAAATGTATGGGTGGGTTGCGCTTCAGCAGGTCATTGTGGACTTGTTGGGCCGAAGGGCCTGTTTCCACACTGTAAGTAGTCTAAGCTAACTCCCTCATCTCCCAATCTTAGATTGTTATGATCATTTTCCTGAACTCTCTGGGTCCTGGGTCAATCCTCTGACATCAATCCTTCTTGCTGGTATTCATCTCAGCTGCTGATACCATCCAGGGAAGCATGTCCGCATGAAATTTTCAGCAGCAGGGTGCTCAGTCTCGATGAACAGTAAATAAGTTTATTACATGTTGCGAAATAGCTGGTTATACAACTTCTGAGATACATGATGGTCTCTTGTGAAACATTGGGCTTAATTCATATTACAGCTACAAAAACATCACCACACAGCATGGGTATTTAATACAGAAATGGTATAGCTCTGGTACAGCCAAAAGCAAAATCAGTTAGTGGCTCCTTTTAGTATCTGCATGATAGTCAGGTCTTCAGAATTTTTAATGTCAACCCATTCAAAGGTGTTAGGACATATCTAACGGAGCAGGTGGCACTTGTACCTGGATCTCTTGGCTCATAGGCAGGGATATTGCCTCATTTTCACAGGAGCCAGGATTCTTTGTTGTCCTGATATTTGGAACTTTTCTTGTGATAATACATTTACTACTTGTCTTATACACACTTAGGAGAGAACTTAGGAAGTGCATTTTTTCACACAAAGGGTAGATAATGTTTAGAATTCTGTCACTCCTTCCCACCCTCCAAAAAGTTGGGACAATTGGAGCTTTCAAGACTGACTGACAGATTTTTGTCGGTAAAGTTATCAAGAGATATGGAGCTATGGATTTGAGAAACAGATGAGCCATGAATTCTTTGACTGTGTGGAGCAGTCTTGAAGAGATATAATAATATGTTCCTATTATTCAGCATGCAAAGCCACAAGCTGGAAAGAAATGGCTTAATTTCAAACTTTAACCATGTATTAAACATTGCTTTCTCATGCCTGTTACCAGTCAGCAATAGAAGGCACATTTTTAAAAATAAACTCACATTGGTTGGCTATGAAAAAAAATGTCACTCAACAGGTGAAACAACTAGAAACCACGTTAATGATATGTCGCTGTGACTAATCTGCTCAGTTAAGAAGTTACTGTAGGAGTGGAATGATGTGTTCTCATATGTTTCCAATTTCAACTTTGCCCGATGCCTGATGCATTAATAGATGCAGCTAAGGGGCACCTCTCTCAGTATTTACTCTCCTAAATGAGATAATAATAAATTGGATGATTCTCAACACCAGGACAAATCCTGTGTTTAATCAGGTGAAGTTGAGTTTCCAGTTCACTCTCCTGTAGAAGTGAACACTACCAACCTCGCGAGAAAAAATTCATTATATTTTCATTATCTGAAAAGTGAAAAGAATTACATTGGATGCTGTCCAGTGAACGCCCAAATGCAGCGCTGAAACGTCAGCACTGAAAGAATCATGTGCTCTGTATTTTAGGTGAATACTTTTTGGTAAGCCATTATGTTATATAATTTATGTCAAAAGTAATTGAATGCAATGTCCAATTTTTTTTTGAAAAACCATATTCTGTTCCTGTTCATAAATCATACATTACAAGAAACTGAGACATAATGGATATTTTTAGCACACTATTTGATTCAAATAGCAGTTCCTATTTCTTGTATATTAGAATAACGTTTGTAAACATCGATGTGAGAGAAACATAAACTGATGGACAGACTGACTGATCAATGTAATTAGATGATTACACTTTGCTGAAATCAAGGCTGTCAAATATACTTCTCAAATTTCACATTTCGTTTCAACACAATTCTTCTTTCCACCACAGTTTAGTTGCTTTGCATCAAAATAATATCTTAGGTATTGAATAATTCTTTAAAAGGCTATTTTATTCCTTTTCCCTCAACTTTCATGCTGAGCTATGAGTGTAAGTCTGGTGACTTGCTGCTAGTTAACGATAAGTTTGAATGCAGGCAGTAATCTAAGAGAGGTAATTTTAAGCTGATTGACCGATCATGAAACTAACAAGGTTTCACACTCTGATTCTATAATTCATTGAAGGTAATGGAAAGTAGTAAAAAATAAGGTGCAAAACTTAAATTCCAGTAGACGGTAGAGGGTTGTTTTTCAGACTGGAAGCCTGTGTCCGGTGGAGTGCCACAAGGATCGGTGCTGGGTCCTCTACTTTTTGTCATTTACAAAAATGATTTGGATGCGAGCATAGTACAGTTAGTAAGTTTGCAGATGACACCAAAATTGGAGGTGAAGTGGACAGTGAAGAGGGTTACCTCAGATTACAATGGAATCTTGACCAGATGGGCCAATGGGCTGAGAAGTGGCAGATGGAGTTTAATTCAGATAAATGCGAAGTGCTGCATTTTGGGAAAGCAACTCTTCACAGGACTTATGCACTTAATGGTAAGGTCCTAGGGAGTGTTGATGAACAAAGACACCTTGGAGTGTAGGTTCATAGCTCCTTGAAAGTGGAGTCGCAGGTAGATATGATAGTGAAGAAGGCGTTTGGTATGCTTTCCTTTATTGGTCAGAGTATTGAGACAAGGAGTTGGGAGGTCATGTTGCAGCTGTACAGGACATTGGTTAGGCCACTGTTGAAATATTGCGTGCAATTCTGCTCTCCTTCCTACCGGAAAGATGTTGTGAAACTTGAAAGGGTTCAGAAAAGATTTACAAGGATGTTGCCAGGGTTGGAGGATTTGAGCTATAGGGAGATGCTGAACAGGCTGGGGCTGCTTTCCCTGGAGCGTCGAAGGCTGAAGGGTGACCTTGGAGAGGTTTACAAAATTATGAGGGGCATGGATAGGATAAATAGATAAAGTCTTTTCCCTGGGGTCGGGATGTTCAGAACTAGAGGGCATATGTTTAGGGTGAGAGGGGAAAGATATAAAAGTGTCTTAAGGGGCAACTTTTTCACGCAGAGGGTGGTACGTGTATGGAATGAGCTGCCAGAGGAAGTGGTGAAGGCTGGTATAACTGCAACATTTAAGAGGCATTTGGATGAGTATATGAATAGGAAGGGTTTGGATGGATATGGGCCGGGTGCTGGCAGGTGGGACTAGATTGGGTTGAGATATCTGGTCGGCATGGGCAGGTTGGACCGAAGGGTCTGTTTCCATGCTGAACATCTCTATGACTCTATGACTCTATCCTTTGCTTTTCTACCCAGCAAATTAGTTTAAATTGCCTTCAAGAATACCGGCAGGCTCAACCTTATGAAGGTTTATGGTTGTTCTTGTACCTCTGCTCATCAGCCATTCACACATATGAATGGTCCAGCATAGATTACTGAATTACAACCAGAAACAGGAACTGGTGAATTTTCTTGGATCCTTATCCCAGGTCTCAGTGCACTCTGAAATCACTTTGGTTAAGGTTAGCTCATTTGGCACAGAGAATTGAAAAGTCGAGTATGTATTTCTATGCATATTCTCTCACATATCTGCCAAGTTAAGGGTCAGTTAGTAGCTCTCTCACCTCAGACACGCAATATTCTGTGACACAGGACTTCAGTTAGAAACGTCAAAGTTGACATTCCAGGATTGAGTGTAAGCTTTAGCCTCAGGGACCACAGATGTCCAAGATGGGAAATCCAGTAATCACAAGTAATTTTAAGGTAGTTTCTTGGGGGATCCAAGATGGCGGCGACCCAGCAAGTCTAAGTCTATAGTGCTCCTCCCAAGACTTGAGCAAAGAGGGCCACCCGCCTCCACCACACTCACCAAATCATTCAAAATAGTTTTTACTTAATGTAATTAGTTGCTTAGTACTGAACTTAAACAAATTAATCTCCAGTAAAAATGACTAAAGGGAAGGGAGCCCGCAATTCTCAGCAGGCAGGAACCCCTCCCCCACCCTCTCCAGCTGCAGCAGAGGCGTCCGCAGCCCCTCCCTGGGGAGACTTACCTATGGTGGCAAGCCTCGTGGAAATAATCTCTAAACTCGATGCGAAGATCGACGCCTTCATCGAAGAGTCCCGGAGCCGATGGGATTCACTCTCGGCCGCGCTACAAAAGCACGACCGAGACATCAAGGAAATTGAGCGCCGAGTCAGAGGGGCGGAGCTAAAGGCCGTGACCTCCGAGACCATAGCAGAATAGGCCATGGATTGGGTCCGCACTCTCGAACAGCGAGTTCATACCTTAGAGAATCACATTGATGACCTCGAGAATCGAGGTCTTCGAAAAAATATTCATTTGCTGGGCCTTCCTGAAAGGGTAGAGGAAGGCCAGCTTACAGCATTTCTCGAACAGTGGCTTCCACAGCTTTTAATTCTGAAGGCTGGTTCAGGCCAGGTAAGGGTGGAATGGGCCTACTAGGTTGCAATACGCGGGCCTGGCTCGAACCAGCGCCCCCGCCCAGTCCTGTTCTGGCTGCAGAGCTATAAGGAGAGGCAGATGCTCTTAGAAGCTTCCAGAAATCTTGGGAAAGCTCCCCAAACCATGATTGATAAAGGATCCAAGATTATGTAATTCCAGGACTTTTGCCAGGTCTGGTCCGAAAAAGGAAGGCGTTGGATGAAGCGAAGAAGTGTTTAAGGGACTTAAATATTCAGTACTCCTTGCGCTCACTGTTAACTTTAGCTCTGTAGTATATTTGAATTTTCTTCATCCTCGCGAGGAGCGCCTGGTCAAGGGTGGGGCACTGGTTGGGAGCGGATACAATGGACTTTTGGAAAGGAAGTGATACCTCCTGGGAACAAGGGGGAAAATCTCCATTTAAATACATTTTATATTATTTTTATTTAGAAATAGTTTTTTATTATATTGATGTGAGTGTATTAAAGATTCTTTATTTTTGTGAATTTTATATGCTCTATGCTCGGGATGTTCTAGATAGGGTTTCCCCTCCCGAGGGGTCTCGGACTTGCCAGGATGATAATGGTTGATCAGTCGGTTAAGTGGTGCACCTGGAACGTCAAGGGGAATAATTCACCAGTCAAAATGAAGAAAGTATTATCAAACCTCAAGAAAGAAAGAGTTGATATAGCTCTCCTACAGGAGACATACCTGTCGGATAAAAAACACTTGAAATTACGACAGGGTGGATTTGATCAGGCCTTTTTTTCTTCTTTCAGCTCAAAAAGCAGGGGAGTTGTTATTCTTATTTGGAAGATTTGCCCTTTCAAAATCCTAAATCAGATAAAAGACGAATCTGGACGACATATTCTGATTAAAGCCCTTATAAATGGAGAGGAATATGGGATCTTAAATTTGTATTGACCCCCGGCACATCCTTTTAAATTTATAATGGAAGCCTTCTCAAAATTGATGGCTCTCGGTGCTCATCATACAATTATAGGGGGAGATTTTAATTGCATTATGGATCTGGAAATAGATAGGACTCCCAAGAGTACTGTAGGAATATCTCCCAGATCTAGACAATTGGTGGATTTGAACAAAGAATTAGGATTAGTAGATGTATGGAGATGCCTTCATCCACAGGGCAGAGATTTTTCTTTTTACTCCAATCCACATAAATGTCACACCAGAATCGATATGTTTTTTGCCCCCTCAATTTTTTAAAATTCCATATCATCCTGTAAAATAGGCAGTATAGCAATTTCCAATCACGCTGCTGTATATATGGAAATCAAGGCGAGGAACAATGAGACATCCCCCCGGCATTGGCATCTGGACCCCTTCCTGCTGAAAAATAGTAAATTTGTAAAGTACTTCTCTCAAGAATTTAAAACTTTTTTAGAGATTAATTTAGGTACGACTAGCAACCCATCAATGATGTGGGAGACCATCAAAGCTTACACGCGAGGTTTGATCATCTCCGACTCAGCGACCCAGAAAAAATTGAAGGGAGAACAACAGCGTCTGCTCGAAGCTCACTTAAAAGCAGCTGAAACAGCATACACTGATAGACCTTCTATTATTAAATTACAAAGGATTACGGCCCTTAGGACAGCTCTAAACACCACGCTTACCCAAACGGCTAAAAGGGAAATATTATTTGCAAAACAAAGGTTATATGAATTTGGCAATAAACCTGGTAGATACTTAGCATTTCTTGCCAAGAAAAATAAGGCCCCTCAAACTATCATGTCTATCAAGGAAAGTACGAGTATTCTGACTCATGATCATAAAAGGATTAATGCAATCTTTAGAAAATTTTATTCTGATTTATATAAATCGCAGGATTGCGAAGACAGGACTAGGAGAATGCAGTCATTTTTTAAAACCCTGACCTTTCCAGACCAAACTCTAGAACAGGTATTGGTCTTGAATGTTCCCCTAACAATCCAAGAAATACTTGACGCAATCAGGCAACTTCAGAGCGGTAAGGCGCCTGGCCCAGATGGCTTTCAAGCTGAATTCTATAAAGAATTTACAGGAATATTGGCTGGTCCACTTATGAACATGTATAACTATTCGTACAGTCAGGGCTATCTCCTGCCTTCGCTGAAAGAGGCGAATATCTCTCTTATCCTCAAAAAAAGGAAAGGATCCAGAAGATTGCACGTCATACAGACCAATATCCTTGCTAAATATAGATTTTAAAATCCTCTCTGAAACGTTAGCATTGAGGGTAGAAAGGGTATTGCCACATATCATAAAGGAGGATCAGACAGGGTTTATTAAGGGCCGTAGATCATCCAATAATGTTAGAAGGGTTTTGAATGTGATTCAAGCCTGTCATCAGGGAAAGATACCAGGAGTAGTAGTCTCATTAGATACCGAAAAGGCATTCGACAGGGTTGAATAGTCATATCTGTTTTACACATTGGAAAGGTTTGGCGTTGGAAAGGTGTTTACCAAATGGGTCTCAACATTGTATAGTGATCCCAAAGCAGTTGTGATTACCAATGGATTAGGCTCAGATAGCTTCAGTGTGGGTAGGGGCTGCCGTCAGGGATATCCTCTTTTGTCATTTCTATTTACACTAATAATCGAGCCACTAGCAGAAGCTATACGGGCTGACCCTAATATAACGGCCCCGAGGACTGGTACATGTAAACATAAAATTACCCTTTATGCAGATGATGTTCTTCTATTTCTCAGTAATCCTTTGATGTCCGTACCTCGCTTAATCCAAGTTATTAATACATTTAATCTATTGTCAGGCTATAAAATTAATTTCTCAAAATCGGAGGTTATGCCAATGGGTGGCCTTGCTAGTATATCCCACTTATTGGACGGATCCCACTTTCCCTTTCGTTGGTCCCTGGAGGGTTTCTTATATTTAGGCATTTTTATTACCCCAGTATTTGGTCAGTTATACAAGGCTAACTTTGTGCATTTACTGGAAAGGATAAGGCAGGACCTCCAGTGATGGGGAGACCTTCCAATTTCCTGGCTGGGTAGAATAGCACTAATTAAAATGAATGTCCTGCCCCGTCTCCTATACCCTATGAGAATGCTCCCGGTGATGCTGCCGAGGCTGGCACTACGTAAATTATATGGCTGGTTGGGTTCCTTTATCTGGAATCATAGAAGGCCCCTCATTAATCTGAAGAAGCTATAGCTTCCACAGGTAAGGAGAGGATTGGATTTCCCAGATTTCAGGAAATATCAGTTAAGTTCCCTATTAAGTTACATAGTTGATTGGGTCTTATCTGACCCGCAATCAATCTGGCTGGACATCAAGGCTTCTCAAGTAAAATGCCCACTTATTAACCTTTTATTTTCAGACAAGAGGAAAATCATTACGGATCAATGTAAAAACCCTATAATACTAAACACAATTAAAGCTTGGAATATAATGCAGCAAAATGAGGGCAACTCACATAAAACATCCCCCTATGTTCCAATAATGGGAGCATGGGGATTTCAACCGGGACTTACAGATGCCACTTTCAAACTCTGGAGATCCAGGGGTATCTCATGTTTAGGGGATCTGTTTAAAGAAGGGGTCTTTTGAACAGCTGCATCAGAAATTCGGATTACCTAATGGAGACCTCTTTTGATACTTCCAAATTCGAGATTACATTCAGAAGAAGACTACGTTATTAGATAGAGAACATAGAGAGTGCTATGGCCAATGGGGTATCTTCCGTCAGCACTATTTTTCATTTATTACATGATGAAGTATCGGGAGATATGGACAATCTGCTTAAAACATGGTATCAGGATTTGGGACTGGAAATCTCTATAGAAACTTGGAATGACATTTGGGAAAACGCCAGAAGAATCACCATCTGTAACAGAATTCAGGCCATTCAGTTGAAGATACTTCATAGGGCCAATATAGCACCAGATCAATTGGCAAAATCTAAGGCAGGAGCATCTCCAACGTGTCCAAAATGTAAAATAGAGGTGGGCACTCTTGTACATTGCTTATGGACTTGTCATAAGATCCGTAGATATTGGACTAAAGTAGCAAGTGCTCTGACAGAAATCTTAGGAACGGAAATTAGAGTGGACCCTGTATCTCTCCTTTTGGGCTTTTCGAACTTACCCTCCCTGGACATGTACGGGAAGGGATTATTTTCTATTCTCTCTTTCTGTGCAAGGAAAAATATTTTGGTAAACTGGGTGGCTGAGAGCCCCCCTGGACTTTCAAATTGGCACAGATTAATCATGGAATGTATCTTGCTTACAAATATGGTGCACCAAAAGACCCCATTATTCCATAAAATATGGCAGCCCTTCTCGAATTACATAAATAAAGATATTTCGGCCATCCTAACAAGAGCTTTTATTTAATTGAGATGGCGACCTGGCTGGTCCGGGGCCCCTTGGGAGAGAAATCCCGCAAGAATACGGGTTTTGTTACGATTTGAAATTAACACATTCTGAGCATGTATCTCATAACCCAATTTCTGTGTTAGCTGTTGGGGTTTTTTCTCTCTTCTTTGAATAATCTGAAAGACTTAATTATACACTCTGGTTAGTTGTAGGTTAGATTAGTAGTTAGTTGAGTTTTATTGTCTCGGTATCGTTTTTTTGTTTGATAAATTTTAGTTATTATTTATTTAAGATTTAATTATACATCAATGTTTATACTTGGGGTTGTTTATTTGTAAACTTGTAAAAATATGTTAAATTTTCAATAAAAATATCTATTAAAAAAAGGCAGTTTCTTAACTGCTACAAAGAAGCAACAGTTCAAATATGGTGCAATAGTTAAATAGGTAGAAACTGTATAAAACCCATTACATCTACGCGGGAGTCCTCCCCCTTTCTCTCGGGGATCTGGGGTGGAGGGTACTGCACGCAGCAGTCCCCTGCAACCGCAGATTGCGGTGGTTCATGGACTCCCAGCCCAACTGCTTGTTCTGTGGCGCTGTGGAGTCCGTGGACCATGTATATATTGGGTGTGGGCGTTTGCACTCCCTTTTTGATTTTCTGAAAAACCTTCTCCTCTGCTTTTGGCTGCACTTCAGTCCCACGCTCCTGATCTTCGGGCACCCAGTACGGAGGAGGGAGGGCAGGTCCGAGGACCTCCTCGTGGGTCTGCTCCTGGGCCTGGCCAAACTGGCCATCAACAGGTCCAGGCAGCGGGCCGTGGAGGGGGTCGTTAGGGCCGACTGCCTGCCCCTCTTCCGGGGTTACGTTAGAGCCCGGGTGTCTTTGGAGAAGGAGCACGTGGTGTCCACCAACACCCTGGAGTTGTTCAGGGAGAGGTGGGCGCCGCAGGGAGTGGAGTGCCATATTTCTTCCTCCAACTCTATTTTGATTTAGTCCCTACCCTCCCCTTCACTGTTTTGATCACACAGCATTGCCCTTTGATGTGAAGGGCAGTGCTTGTCACTGCCCACTTGGGTGTACAAAGAAGAAAAACATAAAAAGTGAAACCCATTATAGATGGATAGAGATTGATAGGTAGATTGATAGGTAGATTGATAGGTAGATAGATAGGTAGATAGATGGATAGACGGATGGATAGACGGATGGATGGATGGATAGACGGATGGACGGATGGACGGATGGACGAATGGACGGATGGACGGATGGCATATGTAAAGGCATTTTTTAATGAATAGGAAGGATTTTGAGGGAGATTGGCCAAGTGCTGGCAAATGGAACTAGATTATTTTCCAAATAATCTTTACAAATGCCTTTTAAATATTGCAGTTCTACCAGCCTCCACCACTTCCTCTGGCAGTTCATTCCATACATGCACCACCCTCTGTGTGAAAAGGTTGCCCATTTATACCTTTCCTCTCTCACCTTAAATTTATGCTGCCTAGTTTGGGACTCCCCCACCCATTTATAAAAGAAATTATATAAATTCAAGTCTTCCCTTTCTTTATAACTTCCAGAGAAGCATTATTGCTCCAAACATGCAGCAGACAATTAGGAAAGCTTCCAAGAATTTCAGACTCAGATTTACCTTCAAATTATTTTTTAAGTTTGGATCAGAAGACGTTAATCTTGTGAAGTAATGCAGCAGAACCACCTCTACTATGTAACACAGATGAATACTTCAAAATCTCCTTAGACACAGAGCTTTAAAATTGATTTCTTTTAAATTGCAAGTTCCTTCTTAATACATTCTAGCAGGCCCATTGAAGCCTGAATTTTGGTAAATGTCATAAGTGCAGATAATGGGATGCTGAATGATTGATGGTCCTGTTTCTTTCCATCAGATTGTTGGCTAGGAATCTCTCCCACTCCTTCTGCCTGCCATTGGTATATATTGGAAAGGTTTACAAGGTGACTCAACTGTTTGGCCACATTACATGTGGCCATCAAGTCCAGGTATGGGTCTTGAATCCAGAGCCTCTGACTCAGGGCTACTATGCACTGTGTCACAAGACCTAATAAACTAAGGTATGAAATAGCATTCTTTTTAAGTGCAACTTTCACAGTGGAGGCCCGTGGCACCTGCCAAATTCAAGTGCAAGGTGCACTTCAAAGCTGAGTCAAAGATCACAACACAATTTTGGACCTTATTTTGGCTATTTCAAGCTACAATGCAGAGAAAGCAAAGCCCTGATTTCTCCTAATTGTCACCAGATGTTTGGAGAAGAACGCTGAGAAAAGCAAGGGCTAACTCTGTTGGCAAGGTGACACCCCTAATGACTGCCTTTCATAGCAACCCATACATTTCCTGGAGGAACACGATAATGAAGAACAATTGCTGATAAGGCATTGTAGCAATAAATTTGCCAGAGCCAAATATAGAATGCAATCATGTAATACAGATTGATTAGTTTAGCAGCTTGGAGGCAGGTTACTTTGCCTCCACAAAAAGAAAATTCTGGTAGTGTTTAACTTGATGAATGGAAAGCACAAGCCAATGGGGAAAAAGATACTGATGGTTGCTCACCAAGCACGTTTTACAAAAGAGATTTCTTTGTAAATTATTTTTTGCAGTGAGTTACCTGTGACCAGTGGAGTGCCACAAGGATCACTGCTGGGCCCTCTACTTTTTTGTCATTTTCATAAATGTTTTGGATGTGAGCATAAGAGTTACAGTTAGTAAGTTTGCAGATGACACCAAAATGGGAGGTGTAGTGGACAGCGAAGAGGGTTACCTCAGATTACAATGGAATCTTGACCAGATGGGTCAATGGGCTGAGAAGTAGCAGATGGAGTTTAATTCAGGTAAATACGAGGTTCTGCATTTTGGGAAAGCAAATCTTAGCAGAACTCATACACTTAATGAAAAGGACCTAGAGAATGATGCTGAACAAAGAGATCTTGGAGTGCAGGTTCATAGCTCCTTGAAAGTGGAGTCACAGGTAGATAGGATAGTGAAGAAGGCATTTGGTATGCTTTCCTTTATTGGTCAGAGTATTGAGTACAGGAGTTGGGAAGTCATGTTGTCGCTGTACAGGACATTGGTTAGGTCACTGTTGGAATATTGCGTGCAATTCTGGTCTCCTTCCTATCAGAAAGATGTTGTGAAACTTGAAAAGGTTCAGAAAAGATTTACAAGGATGTTGCCAGGGTTGGAGGAGTTGAGCTATAGGGAGATGCTGAACAGGCTGGGGCTGGTTTCCTTGGGGCGTCGGAGGCTGAGGGGTGACCTTAAAGAGGTTTACAAAATTATGAGGGGCACGGTTAGGGTAAATAGGTAAAGTCTTTTCCCTGGGGTCGTGGAGTCCAGAACTAGAGAGCATAGGTTAAGGGTGAGAGGGGAAAGATGTAAAAGAGATCTAAGGGGCAGAGGGTGGTACATGTATGGAATGAATTGCCAGAGGAAGTGGTGGAGGCTAATACAATTGCAACATTTAAAAGGCATTTGGAGGGTATATGAATAGGAAGGGTTTCGAGGGATATGGGCCGGGTGCTGGCAGGTGGGACTAAATTGGGTTGGGATATCTGGTCGGCGTGGACGGGTTGGACCGAAGGGTCTGTTTCCGTGCTGTACATCTCTATGACTCTCTGACCTAAAGATAGATATGCTAACACAGCACCCAGAAACGCCTCACTGTCAAGAATACAAGAGCTAATTTGTTATGGGGAGCCACAGTGTTTATCATTTCGGCGCACTTTTCAGCTTTTCCCTCTGCTGCTAAATAGAATACCTTCAGTGTGGAAAGAGGCCATTCAGCCCATGGAAACCACACCAATCCTCCAAAGAACAGTCCACCCAGGCTCATCCCTCAGTCCTATCTCTGTAACCACCCATTTCCCATGGCTAATCCACATAAACTGTAGATGTTTGGATTGTGGGAGGAAACCAGAGCACCCAGAGGAACCCCTCAGGGAGAATATTCAAATTCCACACAAAGGGTCGCATGAGGGTGGAATTAATTCTGGGTCCCTGGTGCTTTGAGACAATAGTTCTAACCACTGTGCCACTGTGGGTGCTCATAGTTCCACATTCACGTAATGTGGCCAAACAGTTGAGTCACCTTGTTAACCCTTCCAAGGCAGAAGGAGTGGGAGAGATTCCTAACCAGCAATCTCATAGAAAGAAACTGGATCCTCTCCCAATCATAGCTCCAGTATAGCTTAACAGGAGAACTTCTCCTTTGAGAGTTGTCTAAATGGACCAGATTGGTGCCAACAGCATGGGATTTGATCATTGTTCTGGCTGGGGTGGTTTTGAGATCTGCGTTTTTGCCTTACCCATAGTGGAAACTGTGGTGCTGTGGTTCAGACCTGCCTTTGGGGTGAGACCTTAAGATTTATTTTATTTTTATCCTGCTTCTCAAAACTTTATATTTTGCAATGCACAACAAACCGTAGCAGAAGGATTACAAATCACCCCAGTGCCATTTCAAGCCTGCTTTGTATCTGAATATTGCAGAGAACATAATGGTAAAAACAATGACTGCAGATGCTGGAAACCAGATTCTGGATTAGTGGTGCTGGAAGAGCACAGCAGTTCAGGCAGCATCCAAGTACCAGAGAACATAATACCTTGCCCATGCCTGAAGTATTTGCATTCAATCTATGTTTCATCATGGCGACAGAGTTAAAATTGAGAATATACCCTGCTGGAATCCATAAGAGCACATGAGCACGGGATATTAGTGCACCATAAAACTGTGCAACTCATTGCTCTTTGTTTGTTAAACTTCATGCAGCTTCATCATAGAGTCATGCAGCAAAAAAAAGGCCCTTTGGCCAACCATGTCTATACTGTCCAACAAACACCAAACTACAGTAAATTCTTCACTTAGTCCAGAGCCTACTATGCCCTGGCATTTTTAGTGCTCATCCAGCTGCTTCTGAAATGTTGCAAGAATACCTGCCTCCTCCACCCTCTCAGGAAGTACATTCCATATGTTTACCAACGTTTGGGTGAGAAAAAAGTTTTTGGATTACTGGTGCTGGAAAAGCACAGCAGTTCGGGCAGCATCTGAGGAGCAGTAAAATCGATGTTTCGGGAATACAGGCAGAGTGCCTGAAGGGTGGAGAGATAAATGAGAGGAGGGTGGGGTGGGGAGAAAGTAACATAGAGTACAATAGGTGAGTGGGGGAGGGGATGAAGGTGATAGGTCGGGGGGTGGGGGGTGGGGGGGGAGGGTGGAGTCCCAGACTATCCAATCTCTTCTCATGACTGAGACTGTTCTACATGGGCAATGGTGGAATTTGAATTCAATAATAAAAAAAATCTGAAATTAAGAGTCTAATCATAGCATGAATCATTGTAGATTGTTGGGGAAAAAAAAACATCTGGTTCACTAATGGGGTTTAGGGAAAGAAGCTGTCATCCTTACCTGGTCTTGCTTACACATGACTCCAGCCCCACAGCAATGTGGTTGACTCTTAACTGCCCGCCAGGCAATTAAGAATGGTAAATAAATACTGGCCTAGCCAGCAATGCCCTCATCCTGTGAGTGAATGAATAAGTGAAAATTCCATTTGCCATTGCTCCATCCAATTTGCCAGCTGATCAATATCAGACTGTAACCTGAGACTATCATCCTCACTATCGACAACACCATCAATTTTTGTCATCTGCAAACTTATTAATTATGCCGTCAACATTCACATTCAAGTTATTCATGTCATAATAGACAGCAAGGGTCCCAAACTGAACCTTGTGATACACCGCTGGTCACAGGGTTCCAACCACAAAAACAATTCTCGACCATCACTTTTTGCCTCCTCCTTATTAGTCAATTTTGGATCTAGTTTGCCAACTTCCCCTGAATCCCTTCACGTAGCAAAAAGTCCAGAATTTTGCGCAGTATTCCAAAAGTGGCCTGCATGATCAAACTGCAGTCCAGACTTTTAGACCATTATATGTAAGCTTCTCGACGTGACTTAGAAATGAATGCAAACCTGTGTTGCTATGGTTTCTCCTAGTGCTAAGAGGTTGAAGGCCAAAAAATGTGTTTTTCAATGGGAGAAGTGAAATTTGAACTAAACATAGATCTGTGTATTGTAGTCCTCAGAATGATTCACCAGGTCCTGGTATTTGTATTAGGTTTAGAGACAAAGGGTCTGATAAGCTGGAACAAAATATCTGTCAAGCGCTGTTGTGTAATCTGTTTCACTCAGTACACATTTATCAGCTCATATGTACAGCTATTTTTTGAGCTGAAGGATGCAGAGTCAAGTCTAACTCAAAGAGAGATGACACTAAATGCCCAGCTACATCAAAAACTGACGCATTGGCTGAAATCAGCAAGTTATGTGCAGACTAAGAGCAAATTCCGTGATTAATTTAAGAATGACAGTACCTCTACTTGTTAAATACATGCATTTTTGGCCTCCCATCATTTGGCAAACTGATTTCTAGCACATTTGTGTAAAGCATTGGGATTCTGTCTAGGTTATTTATGAAATGTGTAGCATCATGTCACATTTCCAGACCCTTGGAACATTTCCTCATTTAAATTGCACAAGTTAAAGTTTGAACATATAAATTGAAAATTTGGAGCGTTTTTATTATTGTGCAGCCATGCTTTCTGCTGCCTGCTGAATCGTGAAGTTACATTGTATAGCATGTAGCAAAATGCTTTCATGTTCATTCTTGGTTTGCTGCAAATATGCATAAACTTTAAGCCAGATGATAACACAAAGAGATGTACTCTAACTAGGGTGGAATGTGCTCTACAATATTCAGTCCTCATTTATTCACATCATTTTAGAAATGCATAGTGCAGAAGGAACCATTTGGACCATCACTGTTTGTGCTGTCTTTCTGAAAGAGTTATCAATTCATGTCACTTGTCTAACTTACATCATTTTCCTGTTTAAGTACAGACCCAGATCGTTTTTGAAAGTTATCCTTTCATGCAAGTCCCTGCATATTAACAGAACTCACTGTGGAAAAGTAATGTTGTTTCTCTGCTTCGCACTGACTGACTGCTAGGGGAAACACTTATTCATCATGTAGTTTACAAAACCCCCAGTAAAACTGTTACAATTTCATTTTTCTTGTTTTGTTTTCAAAAGACTCATCCTTAGAATCAGTACCTCCCTTACGTGGAAACAGGAAAGCTCAAAACTCAATTTTTGTAAACTTTACCAGCAGGGGATACTTTAAATTCTACAAAAAAAAATTGATGGCTGAAACATTGCATAAATAATATGAAACAATATCATTACGTTGTTTGTATGTGACATATTGCAATAAGCAGCTTGACAGGATAGGCATTGAAAGCTGTCTACTCTGACTGAGGGATCTAAAACATGGAGCACTGTCTCTGGACAATTTAACAGGGTCACTTAGGACTGAGTAGAAGAGACATTTCTTCACTCGGTCAATTGAGATAGAATTGTTGATGCTCCATTTTTTTTAACATCATTGAATATATTAAGGCTTAGAGAGGCTGATTTCTAGTCTCTCTGATAATCAAGGAATATGCGGAACATCCAGGAAGATCAAGTTGAAGATGACTTGGAGGTGCGGGTGTTGGACTGGGGTGAACAAAGTTAAAAATCACACTACACCAAGTTATAGTCCAACAGGTTTAGTTGGAAGCACTAACTTTTGGAGTACCACTCCTTAATGTGTGTTGAAGATGATTAGTCATGATCATACTGAAGAGCATTGCAGGCTCGCGTGGATGTGATCCACTGCTGCTTTTTTTCACTTTGTAAAATGTCTTATGATTGAAAAACAACTTGCCTTCTTATCAGGACTTTAGCAGAAACATATCCTGAGATAGTTCACAATGCCATAAGAATTTGCCAAGCAAATGAAAGAATGAAGGTGACTAGAAATGTGATTCTCAATCCAGAAGAAGAGATTGGAATCTATATACAATGCTGCCTAATGTAGTCCTCTGACTTAAAACTTTATCAAAGAATAAATTTCAAGGATTGTCTTAAGGGAGCTGAAGGTATTTGTAAGGGAATTCCATATTGTAGAGGTTAGATAAGCCAAATGCATGAGTGTAGACTGTGAGGCAAAGGAAGCAAGGAATGTAGGAAGTGCTGGAGTCAGAAGAACAGGCCGTTCTGGAGGGATTTAGGACTGAGGATATGTGGGTGTTACAAATATACAGAAAAGAAGGGGAATCAGGTAATGAAAAATCTGATATTTTCTTATCTCTCTTTGCCCCATACACTACATACACTGAACTGCACACATATTCCAACTGTATATTTTGCCACTGCTTAATACACATTGATTATAATCTCTTTAAGAATATACAGTATAGGAGTAGGTTGCGCAGCCTATCACATCAATATTCTTGTATCTCACATCCACTTTCTCACCCTGTCTCTTCTCCTGTGCTGGAATCTTCTCATTATGAAGGCCCATTGTTTGTCTTCTTCACTGCGTACTGCACTTGTTTGCTTAATCTCTGTGGCTGATGTGTGAGGACAGCAGACATCACTGTACCTTTCCCTTTCTCAATCTATTATCATTGTTGTGGCATCTTCTGACAAACTCATTAGAGACTCTTGTGTTCGCTCTGTGAATTATATGAGTTGGAGTCTCTTGATCCTAAAGTTAATTCTTACCTTGAGTTCGTGTTTGAGACTTTGGGAGATCTGGATTTAGGCCACAGATCAGCCATGATCTCATTGAATGGCAGAATAGGCTTGAGGAGCTCTATGTCTCCTGTTCCTGTGTTTCTATTTTGACCTGATGTGTTAATTTTGTGCTGGCCTTCCTTGCCAAGGAATAGCAAGACATTTAGAATTTTTTTCTTGGAATCATCTGTCACTTGATGTGCAAATCAGCATTGCATGTATTGTTTTGAATAGTTGCAATTCACTAAGGATGTCATTCATTGCTCCCCAGTACACAGTTTCTATGATCAATGATTCCACCTTAGAAACATAGGACTTTATCATCTTAAGTTGTGTGTCCTTGACTTTGTGGCAGTGTGAATTAAAATCTGTGCCTTTCTAACAACACAGTGCAGAAGGAAATATTTGAACCATTTGGAACAGATTCTTCAACTCTGAGGAACTTACTTTTGCTTTGTCTGTCAAGAACAGAGTGATTAGCATCCTGCTTCTGTATTGCATTGCATCAGTTTTGAACCAAAATAAAAAAAATGCTGAAAACCTCAGTAGGTCTCAAAGATAGTGAACTTGGGATTACTTCCAGTGCCAGGTGCTAGCTAGCGTAGAAATGAAAAAATAGGCAGGATGAACACATGGCTTGAGAACTGGTGTAGGAGGGAGGGATTCAGATTTATTGGACATTGGGACTGGTTCTGGGCAAGGTGGGACTATTACAAAATGGATGGTCTACATCTGAACCAGACCAGAACCAATGTCCCTGGGGGAGTTTTTGCTACTGCTGTTGGGAAGGTTTTAAACTAATGTGGCAGGAGGCTGGGAACCAGAAGAGAAAACAAGTGGGCAGCGAGGTGGAGACTGGAGACTGTAAGAATTATGAAGATAGCATTAATAAAGGGAAGAATAGACAGAGAGCAGATGAGCGCAAAAAAACTGGGTGCATGAAATGCATCTACTTTAATGCAAGGAGTATAGTAGGCAGATGAACTTAGGGCTTGGATTGGTGCCTGAAGAAAGGGCATGATGATTGGCAACTAAATGTTCCAGGATATAGATGTTTCAGACAGGACAGGGAGGGAATTAAAAGGGGGTGGAGTTGCATTGCTGGTCAGGGACAATATCACGGCTGTGCTAAAGGAGGACACTATGGAGATCTTGGGTAGTGAGGCATTATGGGTGGAGCTGAGAAAGGAGGGTGCTGTTACATTGTTGGAACTGTATTACAGGCCTCCTAACAGTGAGCGTGAGGTAGAAGAACAAGTAGGCAAACAGATTATGAATAGATGTGGAGGCAATAGGGTAGTGGTGATGGGAGATTTTAATTTTCCCAACATTGACTGGGATGCACTTAGCGTCAGAGGTCTGGATGGAGTAGAATTTATAAGAAGCGTCCAGGAGAGTTTTCTAGAGCAGTATGTCAATAGTCCAACCAGGGAAGGGGCCATATTGGACCTGGTACTGGGTAACGAGCCAGGACAAGTGGTAGAAGCTGCAGTGGGGGATTTATTTTGGAACAGTGACCACAATTCTGTAAGTTTTAGAATACTCATAGATAAAGAAGAGAGTGATCCTAGGGGAAGAATACTAAACTGGGCCAAGGCCAATTATAAGAAAATTAGGCAGGAGCTCGGAAATGTGGATTGGACACAGCTATTTGAAGGGAAGTCCACATTTGAGATGTGGGAGGCCTTCAAAGATAGGTTAAAGATAGTGCAGGATAGGCATGTACCATTGAAGGCAAAGGATAGGAAGGGCAAGATTTGTGAACCGTGGATGACAGGAGAATTTGTACGACTAGCCAAGTGGAAAAGGGAAGTGTACATAAGGTCTAGGCAGCTAAGAACAGGACGGGCCCTGGAGGAATATCGGAAGAGTAGGACCAATCTTAAACAAGGCATCAAGCGGGCTAAAAGGGGTCACGAAATAGCTTTAGCAAACGGAATTAAGGAGAATCCCAAAGCATTTTATTCTAATATAAGAAGCAAGCGGGTAACTAGAGAAAGGATTGGTCCACTAAAAGATAATGAAGGAAGGCTCCGTGCCAAACCTGAGAGAATGGGTGAGATTCTGAATGATTACTTTGCATCAGTGTTCACTGAGGAGAGGAACATGATGAATGTTGAGATTAGTCTGGATCATGTTGACGTAAGTAGGAAAGACTTGTTACCAGCAGAGGCGGCAGAGGCAGGCTCGGTAGATTCATTTAAGATGTAAAAACAATGACTGCAAATGCTGGAAACCAGATTCTGGATTAGTGGTGCTGGAAGAGCACAGCAGTTCAGGCAGCATCCAAGAAGCAGCGAAATCGACGTTTCAGGCAAAAGCCTTTCATCAGGAATAAAGGCAGAGAGTCTGAAGCGTGGAGAGATAAGCTAGAGGTGGGTGGGGGTGAGGAGAAAGTAGCATAGAGTACAATGGGTGAGTGGGGGATAGGTCAGGGAGGAGAGGGTGGAGTGGATAGGTCGAAAAGGAGATAGGCAGGTAGGACAAGTCATGGGGACAGTGCTGAGCTGGAAGTTTAGAACTAGGGTGAGGTGGGGGAAGGGGAAATGAGGAAACTGTTGAAGTCCAATTGATGCCCTGGGGTTGAAGTTTTCCGAAGCGGAAGATGAGGCTTTCTTCCTCCAGGTGTCTGGTGGTGAGGGAGGGGAGGTGAAGGAGGCCCAGGACCTCCATGTCCTCGGCAGAGTGGGAGGGGGAGTTGAAATGTTGGGCCACAGGGCAGTGTGGTTGATTGGTGCGGGTGTCCTGGAGATGTTCCCTAAAGCACTCTGCTAGGAGGTGCACAGTCTCCCCAATGTAGAGGAGACTGCATCAGGAGCAATGGATACAATAAATGATATTAGTGGATGTGCAGGTAAAACTTTGATGGCTGTGGAAGGCTCCTGTAGGGCCTTGGATAGAGGTGAGGGAGGAGGTGTAGGCGCAGGTTTTACAGTTCCTGTGGTGGCAAGGGAAGGTGCCAGGATGGGAGGGTGGGTTGTAGGGGCGTGAGGACCTGACCAGGTAGTCACAGAGGGAACGGTCTTTGCGGAAGGTGGAAAGGGGTGGGGAGGGAAATATATCCCTGGTGGTGGGGTCTTTTTGGAGGTGGCGGAAATGTCGGCGGATGATTTGATTTATGCGAAGGTTGGTAGGGTGGAAGGTGAGTACCAGGGGCATTCTGTACTTGTTATGGTTGGAGGGGTGGGGTCTGAGGGTGGAGGTGCGGGATGTGGACGAGATACATTGGAGGGCATCTTTAACCACGTGGGAAGGGAAATTGTGGTCTCGAAAGAAGGAGGCCATCTGGTGTGTTCTGTGGTGGAACTGGTCCTCCTGGGAGCAGATCCAGTGGAGGCGGAGGAATTGGGAATACGGGATGGCATTTTTGCAAGAGGTGGGAAGAGGTGTAATCCAGGTAGCTGTGGGAGTTGGTGGGTTTGTAAAAAATGTCAATATCAAGTCGGTCATCATTAATGGAGATGGAGAGGTCCAGGAAGGGGAGGGAGGTGTCAAAGATGGTCCAGGTAAATTTAAGGTCAGGGTGGAATGTGTTGGTGAAGTTGATGAATTGCTCAACCTCCTCACGGGAGCACGAGGTGGTGCCAATGCAATCATCAATGTAGCGGAGGAAGAGGTAGGGAGTGGTGCCGGTGTAATTACAGAAGATCAACTGTTCTACGTAGCCAACAAAGAGACAGGCATAGCTGGGGCCCATACGTGTGCCCATGGCTACCCCTTTGGTCTGGATGAAGTGGGAGGATACAAAGGAGAAATTGTTAAGGGTGAGGACCAGTTCGGCCAAACGAATGAGAGTGTTGGTGGAAGGGTACTGTTGGGGACGTCTGGAGAGGAAAAAATGGAGGGCTTGGAGGCCCTAGTCATGGCGGATGGAGATGTAGAGGGATTGGATATCCATGGTGAAGATGAGGTGTTGGGGGCCGGGGAAACGGAAGTCTTGGAGGAGGTGGAGGGCGTGGGTGGTGTCTCGAACGTATGTGGGGTTTTCCTAGACTAGGGGGGATAGGACAGTGTCGAGGTAGGTAGCGATGAGGTCTGTGGGGCAGGAGCATGCTGAGACAATGGGTCGGCCAGGGTGGTCTGAATCATTTAAGATGTGTCTGGATAGATGCATGAATAGGTGGGGAGCAGAGGGATACAGATGCTTAAGAATTGACTGACAGGTTTAGATAGTACATTTGGATCAGCTCAGGCTTGGAGGGCCGAAGGGTCTGTTCTTGGACTGTAAAATTTCTTTGTTCTTCTTTGTTTTTGGGGGGCAGGGGGGTGTAATGAGCATCCATGAGAGAGTGTGTAAATGTGTGTGAGTGTAATGGGGTATATATCTGTGACAGGGTGCATGTGTGAGCGTATGAGAGAGGGTCTGTGTGAGAGTGTGTGTTTTAGGAGTGTTTGTGTGTGTGTATCACTAGTATGATATGAACCCAAGTTCCGGTTGAGGCCATCCTCATGGGTACCTACATTACCGGTGACCACATTGAACTGTACACACACACAGACAGATGCACACACACAGAGAATCCTACACACACACACACATACTCTTACACACACGCACACTCTTTCGCATACAATACACACAATCCTACAGATACGCACACTCATGCAGACCCACTCTCATACCCTCACATATAGTCCCACACTCACAAAGGCACCCTATCATAGACTTTTACCCCTTTACACTCACACACATACACACATCTCTCACTGACACCCATAACATCACCCTCCCCCCCATCCTCCACACACACACACCGACATGCACACACATACATATAAGTGTGTGGGGTGAATCATTACTTGCAGAAATACATTTTATTTTGCTCAAAAACTGCATGAATCCATGTGAGATTCTGTAAATCCGTTTTTTAGATTAGAATCAGCCTGACCACTGTGGCACAGACAGCCTCACACAGGGAAGTTCACACCTTCAATACATTATCAGGGCAAACATGACACCAATTGTTAAAGTTCACTTGAGAAGGTAACTTTTAAAAAAGTTTTGCGATTTACATATGAAAGAACTGAAACCAACATGGTTATTCTAACAGATGAGAGACTTAACAAACAATCCAGATCTTTTTCAATATATATTTTCAGTTACATCACACTGTAAACGTTTGCTTTAAATTCTGTGTCTTACAATCTTATATTCCACAACCACCTGATGAAGGACCAGTGCTCTGAAAGCTAGTGCTTCCAATTAAACCTGTTGGACTATCACCTGGCGTTGTGTGATTTTTAACTTTGTTAACAATGAAAGCAAGGTGACTTACTGAAATGGCAAACAACTGGGAGGTCAACTGGTTGTTGGCTTATTAGCCACCTCTTTTAAGACTGTGAGATGCAATCCATCAGGACCTGGGGACTTGTCAGCCAACAGCTCGCTTTCCTCAGTACTACTTTCCTCATAATTGAAAGCAAAGGGGCTTGGATCAAACCAATTAACAGTCTATGAAATGGCTTCATGGTGAGCCAGCCAAGCACAGCCAGTGCCCCAGTATATAATTCAATCAACAATGCATTTTAAAAAATGGTATTTGCATGGAGGCTTTCTTAAGCTCAAGAGGTCACAATGCTCCAATGATATACTTATGAAGTACTGTTTCTGTTGCAATTACCAACCTTCACTGAATTGTTACTTTCTTGTACAACAAAATAAAGAATTTGGGTGCTGGAAATCTGAAACAAACAAAAATTGACGTTCTGGAGAAACTCAGCAGATCTGGTAGCATCCGTGAAGAGAGAAATAGATTCACAGTCTAGCCACCTTTCATCAAAACAAGGATCATTGCATTCTTGTGTTGGCACTGTGTTTCTCTTTTTGCTCAGTTTCACCAGCACTTTCTGTTTTTGCTTGTTGTGGGAACATTTTTATATCTGAGCTAGCCAGTTACTACTTCAAGCTTGACTCCTGAGCACTCATCTGACATGACACTTAATAAAGTATGGTGCCCAATACGTCTTTCAGATGAAAAGTTAATCTGAAGTTCCTTTGCACTTTCAGGTGGATGCTCAAGAACTCTAGGTACCATTTGAAGACAAACAGAGGTATTTTCCTGGTGTCTTGGTCAACATTTATCACAGTAACAATTCCACCAAAAAGACATTTTCTAGTCTTGCATTTCATTGGCTGTTAATGGAATCCTGCTGTCTACAAGAATGTTGCTATGTTTTTCTCCATTATTTTCTCCCATGAATCTCAAAAGAAACTTGATGCATCTTGTGATGTAAGCAGTGTGAGTTAAATATGTTTTCATATCATCAGTGTTAAGTTTGGAGTTTGGATTTTGAACAAGTGACACATTGTTTTTTATTTGCATGCCTGAATTAAATTGTGAATATTCCTGTACTCATGTTGATTTTTTTTTAAAAGCAGAGCTAGTTTTCAGAATTTGTGTTTTTTTGTTAACCTTAGGAAGGTTTATAACTCAACAAGATAAATAATTATACCTCAAAGTTTATATTAGAAATTTCTGTTTTCTTTTTCAAAGCTTAGTGGAAACAATCATAGCTTAGAGAGAGAGAAAGAGAGAGAGCTTTACCAGTTTTTACTTTTAATTTTGCGCTGTTCTGCAAAGATTTTCATGGATGAAGTTCTTGAGAAAGGGAGAAAATAGATTTGTTAACAGTTGGTTACTTTAGTGTAAGGTGTTAGTGATAGTCCCAGACCAAAAGTATGTGAATGAAACCTTGAAGAAGCTACTTGACACTGAGGATGTTTAAGTTCAAATGTGATGGCTCCAGAAAGAAGCTACTAGATTTTACATACTGGGGGTTAAAATCAAATTAAACTCATTGAGGTGTTAGAGAAAGGTAATTTTGTGGTATAAGTAGAGAAGAGGTGTTGGATATGTGAGATATGTAGAGGTGTGAGATATGTAGAGAAGAGGTGTTGGAAATTCTGGCAAGGGTGAAAATAGATAAGTCCCCTGGGCCTGATGGCATTTATCCTAGGATTCTCTGGGAAGCAAGGGAGGAGATTGCAGAGCCATTGGCCTTGATTTTTGTGACCTCTTTGTCTACAGGAGTAGTGCCAGAGGACTGGAGGCTAGCAAACGTGGTTCCCTTGTTCAAGAAGGGGAGTAGGGATAATCCTAGTAACTATAGGCCAGTGAGTCTCACTTCTGTTGTGGGCAAAGTCTTAGAGAGAATTATAAGGGATAGGATTTATGCACATCTGGATAAGAATGATGTGATCAAGGATAGTCAGCATGGTTTTGTGAAGGGCAGGTCGTGCCTCACAAACCTTATTGAATTCTTTGAGAAGGTGACGAAGGAGGTAGATGAGGGGAAAGCGGTAGATGTAGTATATATGGATTTTAGTAAGGCGTTTGATAAGGTCCCCCATGGTAGGCTACTGCAGAAAATACAGAGATGTGGCATTGAGGGTGAGTTGGAGGTTTGGATTAGGAATTGGCTCTCTGGAAGAAGACAGAGGGTAGTAGTTGATGGCAAAGATTCATCTTGGAGTGCCGTCACTAGTGGTGTTCCGCAAGGATCTGTTTTGGGACCATTGCTGTTTGTCATTTTTATAAATGACCTGGAGGAAGGGTTAGAAGGTTGGGTGAGCAAGTTTGCGGATGATACGAAAGTCGGAGGAGTTGTAGACAGTGAGGAAGGATATGGCAGGTTACAGCGGGATATAGAGAAGCTGCAGAGCTGGGCAGAAAGGTGGCAAATGGAGTTCAATGTAGCTAAGTGTGAAGTGATTCACTTTGGTAAGAGTAATAAAAAGATGGATTACTGGGCTAATGGTAGACTACTTGGTAGTGTGGAAGAGCAGAGGGATCTTGGTGTCCATGTACACAGATCTCTGAAAGTTGCCACCCAGGTAAATAGTGCAGTGAAGAAGGCATATGGCGTACTGGCTTTTATTGGTAGAGGAATTGAGTTCCGGAGTCCTGAGGTCATGCTGCAGTTGTATAAGACTCTGGTGCGGCCGCTTCTGGAATATTGTGTGCAGTTTTGGTCGCCATACTATAGGAAGGATGTGGAGGCACTGGAACGGGTGCAGAGGAGGTTTACCAGGATGTTGCCTGGTATGGTAGGAAGATCCTATGAGGAAAGGCTGAGGCACTTGGGGTTGTTTTCTTTGGAGAAAAGAAGGTTTAGGGGTGATTTGATAGAGGTGTACAAGATGATTAGGGGGTTAGATAGGGTTGACAGTGAGAACCTTTTTCCGCGTATGGAGTCAGCTATTACAAGGGGGCATAGCTTTAAATTAAGGGGGGGTAGATATAGGACTGATGTTAGGGGTAGGTTCTTCACTCAGCGAGTCGTAAGATCATGGAATGCCCTGCCAGTAGCAGTAGTGGACTCTCCCTCTTTATGGGTATTTAAGCGGGCATTGGATAGGTATATGGAGGATAGTGGGTTAGTGTAGGTTAGGTGGGCTTTGATCGGCGCAACATCGAGGGCCGAAGGGCCTGTACTGCGCTGTATTGTTCTATGTTCTATGTTCTATGTTCTACAGTGAAAGTGTAACTCCTGGATACAGTTCAGGTGTTTTTATTTGAGATGAATAATGGATTTAAATTTCATGGTGTATTTCAAAATCTTTAAATATGCATTCTAAATAAATAATCTGACTTGTTCGATTTTATCTTCATTTGCTTTGCTTAGTAAACTTATGTTCTGTTGCTAAAAACAGATCTGCAACATTGCATGTTTATGTTTCAGTGAGCGGCCACCTTGGTAAAAACAACACAAACAGAATATGATGAATCCAGTCAGATTTTGATCTGGAATCTGACATATTCATTAATAACGTCAGCTGGGATCATAATACCTCACTTTTTAAATGGATCATTTACAACCTCCTTGACTCAACATGAAGTTCAACAACTTCTGATCATAACCACTATTGCCATTTCTCATGACATCAGGTGCTGATTTTAACTATGCTGCTTAAACTTCAGATTCTTTTCTATTCATCTTTTATTTGTTTATGTGTCCCATTATCACCCATGTTTTGCCTTGGATCTTTAGCTTTTTTGTCACTTAATGGCTTCCATTCAATCACAGACCTTCTCTGTTGCTGTTTCTTTTCTTTCCCTACCTTTGTCCTGTAATTAAAAACCATTCTATTTTTGTTAACTGCTAGCAATACCGAGTCTGGAATCACATGTTTGCCAGACCAGGTAAGGTTGACATATTTCTTTGCTTAAAGAGCAGTAATAAATCAATGGGTTTTATAATAATGAATGATAGGTTAATAGTCACATGTCTTATGCTAGCTTTTGGTTCCAGATTCTTGTTTATCATAGAGTCATAGAGTCATCAAGATATTCAGCATGGAACCAGATCCTCCAGTCCAACCAGTCCATGCCGACCAGATATCCCAACTCAATCTAGTCCCACCTGCCAGCACCCAGCCCATATCCCTCCAAGCCCTTCCTATTCATATACCCATCTAAATGCCTTTTAAATGTTGCAATTGTATCCGCCTCCACCATTTCCTCTGGCAGCTCATTCCATACACGTACCACCCTCTGCATGAAAAAGTTGCCCCTTAGGTCTCTTTTGTATCTTTCTCCTCTCATCCTAAATCTATGCCTTCTAATTCTGGACTCCCTGACCCCAGGGAAAAGACTTTGTCTATTTATCCTATCCATGCCCTTCATACTTTTGTAAACCTCTACAGGGCCACCCCTCAGCCTCCGACGCTCCAGGGAAAACAGCACCAGCCTGTTCAGACTCTCCCCATAGTTCAAGTCCTTCAACTCTGGCAACATCCTTGTAAATCTTTACTGAACCCTTTCAACTTTCCCAGCATCTTTCTGACAGGAAGGAGACCAGAATTGTACACAATATTCCAACAGTGGTCTAACCAATGTCCTGTATAGCCGCAACATGACCTCCCAACTCCTGTTCTCAATACTCTGACCGATAAAGGAAAGCATACCAAGTACCTTCTTCACGATCCTATCTACCTGCGATTCCACTTTCAAGGAGCCTGCACTCCAAGGTGTCTTTGGTCAGCAACACTTCCTCGGACCTTACATTAAGTGTATAAGTCCTGCTAAAATTTGCTTTCCTAAAATGCATCACCTCGCATTTATCTGAATTAAACTCCATCTGCTACTTCTCAGCTCATTGTCCCATCTGATCAAAATTCTGTCAATTTCATTTTCAATTTCCAACATGCTCTCACCTTTACCTGGTCCATCTCTGACCTCTCCCTTTCCTCAATATCACCGTTTCTTTTTCTGGGGATAGGCTGGCCACCAATATCCATTTCAAGACTAGATTAAGTCAGGATATCTGGTTGGCATGGACAAGTTGGACAAAAGCACCTGTTTCCGTGCTGTACATCTCTATGATTCTATGAATCCCACAATTACTTTGGCTATACATCCTCACACCCTGTTTATTGTAAATACTTCATTCCATTCTCCAAGTTCCTCCATCTCCATCACAACTGTTCCAATGATGCCATCTTCGAAAAGAGGGCATCCAAAATGTCCACCTTCTTCCTCAACCGAAAATTCCCCAGCACCACACTTGACAGGGTCCTCAGCCAGAGCTGACCTATTTCATACACTTCCACCCTCATCCCCCCCCTTCCCTCCCACCACAGTTGTAGGGTACCCCATTTTCTCACCATCCCATCAGCATCTATGTCCAGAGTACTATTAGCCACCACTTCAACCATCTTCAGTGGGATACCACTACCAGACACACATTCCCCTCCTCTCCCTTGTCAGTTTACCATTTCCTCTGAGAACCCTGGTCCATTCCTCTTTCACTCCCAACACCAACACTACCCCCAGCCCCATGGTACCTTCACTTGTAACAACAGAAAATATAAGACATATGTGTTTATTCCCTTCCTCCTTAGCATCTCAGAACCCAAAAATATCTTCCAGGTGAAGCAACAGTTTACCTACACTTCACTCAATATAGTCTACTGCATTCACTGCTCACAATGTGGTGTCCTCTTCACTGGGGTAACGAAGCATAGACTGGGTGACCACTTTGCAGAAGACCCATGTTCTGTCCACAAAAAAGACCCTGAGCTTCCAGTTATCTGCCACTTCAACACACCACCCTGTTCGCTGGCCAACATCTCTGTCTCAGGCTTGCTGCCGTGCTCCAGTGAATCTCAGCACAAGCTGGAAGAACAACACCTCATTTTCTACTTGGGAACCCTAGAGAACTTCGGGACTAAATATTGAGTTCAACAATTTTAGGGCTTGAGGCGCCTTCTCCCATACTCTTACAGCAACCCCACATACCAGCCTTGTTATCACATGGTCTGCTATCACACATCACCCTTTGTAAGCCGCTAATAGTCTCCATAAGCAGCCGTTCATTCTCCTAGGCTTACTGTTATCTCCTCCTTTGTCCAACTGTTCTTCTCTCTTTGGGGTCTCTCCCCACCTATTGTTTACCCCCTCTTACCCCCTCCTCCTACCCTACTCTCTGTGTAAAGAAACAACTTTTTTCTAGCTGCCATCAGTTCTGAAGTAAGGTCACTGGACTCGAAACTTTAGCTCTTATTTCTCTTCACAGATGTTGCCAGATGCACAGAGATTTTCCAGCAATTTCTGTCTTTGCTCCTTTGCTGAATTGAAATTCTACCAACTGCTGTGCCCACTCACCTTTTGCCTAGGCCTCAGAATGACTTGTCCAATGTTACTACTGCCCACACCACTATCTTCTTATCCATAGGTTTAGAGGCAAGTTTTAGTGGAAGCACAAAGAGATGGCACCAGCTCTTCTTCAAGTGTCCCATGTGCTAGTCCTTTCAATATCTTGAAATAGCAGATAATGTCTTTGTTTAATGTCATGTTTGAAAGGCAGCATCCACATCACTGCAGCACTGCCCGAAGGTACTGCACTGAGGGGTCAACCTATTGATGTCCTCAAGACTCTGGAGTGGGCTTAGATCTATAACCTTGAGAAAAAAGACAATAATTTTCCATTAATACCCATTTTGAGTTGCAACCATAGCAACACTACATAGTATTACTGACAATCTGTTCAAGGTAAAAATAATTATTAGAGCACAAAGGGGTGCTCAAAAACAAGCCCAAACACACTTGTAATGTCATCATTTATAATTATTTCTCCTAAAGGTGTGTAGCTATCAGAAATTCAGTAATTAACTGAAAATAGAAAAACAGTCCTGTACATAATACAAGTATAGATAAAGATGAGAGCTAGTGTACTGTCATTTACCTTTGGCCCTTCAGGGGGCTGTTTCTATTCACAGCCTTATAATAATAGATCAGCTTGAGTATAAGCCTGTGCAGATCTCCCTTTAGGAGCAACCAATTTCAATTAAACAACAAGGGGGTTCGATCAAAACTGAAATAATTCAATCTGCAGAGAGTTTTACTTAAAAACAATGTGCGTAAGCATGTTTTAAATTCATTGTCAGATAATAAGTAACCTCAATTGCAATATTGCACATATATGTGCCACAGAACTCATTATACAATTGATATTAGTGAAAGGTATGAGGACGGAGGAAGATTTTACTTCAACAATTACTAATGATACACAGAAGATGATGATAGTTTATGGAGAACAATATAATGATTTTATGTCATGCTTTTTAGATTAATCTTATAGTAAGTAGTGATCACCCCTGTTCCCACTCCTAAATAATTAATGTCAGGGTCAGATCTTCAGGGTTTACAGTCAATCGGTTTCACTTCTTGTGTTCTTGAACCTCGCTATTTCATTTGTTAGAACTATGGCTTAGTACTTATTTTCTATTTGATATGTCTTGTGGTCGCCGTACTAGAATAATTTTAAAGATGTGTTTGTTCAGTATTCCCACATAGAGTTTTATTTCCCAGTTTATCTTTCTTCACAACCCTAAAAACACTTCTGCTGTGTTCTGCTATATCAGTAGTTTTATTGGCCTGGATTGTGTGGGGAGCAATGAAGGGACTATGCATGCTATTGATTTTCAAAGAAAACTGCTCATAAAGACCTAAAGGACCCTGGAGCATAGACTTCCTCTGTCCCAACATCCATTCCAGCTTGGCAGCCTTTATGAAGAATACGTGGTTCTGAGCATCAGAGCAGACAGTGGGAATGTTAACCAGTAACCAAATTGAAGCATTTTCACAGATAGCAAATCAGAAAGTAAACTTCTAGAATTAAACTTGTTTCATGATTATTTTACAGCAGCTAAAGACTTGAACATACACAAAGGATTAAGGTAAGAGCTATGATGTCATAAATGCATTTAATTTTTTTTACGTTTTCAAAATCATACAATTTGCTAATGTTCTTCTGATGGAATGAATCTCTATATTTGTACACAATTTCTCAAGGGAAAGGAAGTTGCTAAGTAATTACAACTTAGAGCCCTATGAAAAGCTCTGTTACACCTGCTGAAGATGACTTCACACGTGCATGTTATTTAGGTTGTGAATAGTATAGTGCCAATTCACTGGTTCTGTAACTTAGCACATCATGTAAACCTTGAAGAAGGGTTACACCTGAAACGTTAACTTCTCTACGTCCTGATACTGCCTGGCTTGCTGTGTTCTTCCAGCCTCCTGCTTGTCCATCAAATAGACAAGCAGCAACAGTAACATCTCGATCTCTATGTTAACTGTGAAAGTTTGGAATTGCAAAGTTTCTGTTAGTTTTATAAAGTTATGGCAGTGACACTGTTAATTTCACCTGATGTACAACTTCAAATTCTGGGTCAATATTTCTTACAGTAGTTGAGACACAAAAAGTTGAATATAATGACTTTGTGATCAGTAATACTCAAACACTCCCTAGGCTCTCCACTATCCCTGGCTCAGATCCAAATGCTGTATCAAGCTGAGCTTTAATGTTAAAATCCACCTGAATGTACACAGAACCCCGGGGGAACCAACAGAAAAAAATATTTTTTTCACGGCGGCAAGGTGGCTCAGTGGTTAGCACTGCTGCCTCACAGCACCAGGAACCCAAGTGTGATTCCAGCCTCAGGAGACTGTCTGTGTGGAGTTTGCACATTCTCCCTGTGTCTGTGTGGGTTTCCTCTGGGTGCTCCGGTTTCCTCCTACAATCCAAAGATGTGCAGGTTAGGTGAATTGACCATGCTAAATTGCCCATAGTGTTCAGGGATGTGTAGGTTGGGTGCATTAGTCATGGGTAAAATGTAGGGAATGGGTTTGGTTGGGTTACTCTTCAGAGAGTCGATGTGCACTTGTTGGGCTGAAGGGCCTGTTTCCACACTGTAGGGGATTCTATGAATTACACACAAGAAAAATATCTTTCAAATAAAATATCTTGGAGCTATAAATTTTGCATATAATAATCAAAAGGGTTATTTCAGTCTCAGAATCAATTTAATGTCATACTTGTAATTACCCTTATGCTTACATTGCAAACTAAAAATGGCACAGTTGACTATACTGCAAAGTTATGATATCATAAGATCTTACAGTGCAGAAGGAGGTCATTTGGCCAAATATGTTCTTGCCAGTTCTTTGAAAACAAGACAATTAACTAACCCCACTCTCCTGCTCTTGCCTCACTGCTCTGCTGGTCAAAAACCTTTGTCAAATTTCCATTTGAAAATTACTGTTGAATCTGTTTCCATTTCCATTTGACACACTGAATTCCAGATCATAACAGTTCATCGTCTGGATAAAATAAATCCCTCATCTGCGCTTTAGTTCTTTTGCCAATTCTTTTAAAGCTGTATCCACTGTCAAAGGAATCTACTGCCAGTGGAAACACTTACTTTTCTTTTACCATTTCAAAATCACTCTTATTTTGATTACTTCGATTAAATCTTCGCTTAATCTTATTGCTCTGTGGAGATCAATCCCAGCTGCTCAAGTCTCTTCACATAACTAAAGCCTCACATTCCTGTTATAGTTCTGCACATCCATTCCATGCTTGGTATGCTTCCTAAAACGTGATGCCCCAAATTAAGCACAATAGTCTCACTGAAAACTGACTTATAAATAATTTAGCATAACATATTAGCAGCCCTGAGATCATAGCCTGCGTGGAGCTGTAAGACCAGAACACTTCAGTGCCAGGAGTAGTCATTCATATTTGCCTCTGATGAGGCTTGGTGGCTGACATCAATCTCATGATGAATTTTTTTGGTCATGCCTGTGGAATTCTTGTGGAGATAGTTCTCTGTGCTTCTGTGTGCTGGTGTTTTCACATTAAATAGCAACTGGATACAATCATTTCGGCGCATGTAATTGCCCCGGTGTTTTTGCCAGGCTTTTTGGCACCTCGAACCAATACCAGATCATCCATGAAAATCTAGGTGAAGATCCAGCAATCAGGTCTTTAACTCATATGAGTGATGTTGGCTCTCTAAAGTTAAAAAAAACCTTGAGCCACAGATAGAACCATCCTGATAATGTGTCACAAATGGCACATGCAATTGCAATTGCTCATATAAAGCACAATATTAGAAATTTCCTGGTGTGATATAAATTGAAATTTTATGACACCTTAAGGAACATATAACGTTTCATCTGTGAATAGCTGCAAAAACACAAGATGGAATATTGCAGTGCACACATATGTAATGATCATTTCTTTGTCGTTTTCAATTCTCTTCTTTCTTGTTTCCCATAAGGTTCGGTCCCTCACTCACAATAATAATGAAAGAAAGAAAGAACATATCAAGCCTCATTGCATTCTCAGGACACTGAAAATGATTCCTAATTGAATGAACTAAATTTAGAAATGTAGTCACCATGGTTATTCAGGTAAGTACTGCAGTCAGTTTGTACAGAAAGGTCCCACAGATAGACATCACACAATCAAATAAGTCATAGCTGATAACTGACCACAGATTTCCTCACTCCAGAAACTAAAAATTGCATCATCATGAAAACTGAGTCTTCAAAGTGAATATAAAACTGTTTCCACAATCAACTGTTAGATGATTCTATCTCCGAGTATATCATCCCTCCTCACGTGAGGCACTTTTACTTGACTTTTTTGATATCACCTAAAGAACGGCTAGCTGAAATCTTGAAATTAAATATTATTGAGAAATGTCTGGGTATTTAATTAAAACTTTACTCAGGCAGCTATTTTCTACTGGGAAGATGTTGAGCCAATTTAGGTGAATCTTTCTCAGCCATTTTTTCCCCATCAAGCTAGGTCCAAGCCTTTCAGTGATAACTATATCAGCTGCTTCTCATAAGAGACCGGAACCAAAATTGTACTCTTAATCTGTATAGATTCCCTGGTATAAGTTCTCAGTCTAGCCGAGGTCTTGCGCAAACTTAAGGGTTGGAGTCCAAAGCAAATTTTATTTAAGACTGGTTCTTTGATCACTGAAATGGCTGTGTGCCAGTACTGACCTCCATGGATGACCATTTAACCAGATGTTAATTTTGATTAGTTCTGACTTGGATGTTGTTAAGCAATGTAATTATTCCAAACCAGAGGTAAGTGGACTTTCCAGGATGTGCGCTCTCCTGGATATTGAACTATGGGTTCTCTTATTCAATTTATGTCTAGTGAGATACTTTTGCTGTCTTGAGTAGCAACTACAATGGTTTTCCAGCCCGGATCCTAAACAAACTCGAACCCTTTGGCTTTGTTTTGGAGTTTTGCTGTGGGTTAACTGAGAGTCCGTCAGTTTAGGACATGTCCTGAGTCAGGCTATGCAATGTCCTTCTCCCAAGTGGTGTTCCCCAAGCTCAGTCTGACTGGAGAGGGTGTTCCACTTCCATCGGAATACCCTGAAATTCATATGCTCCACTTGCTGCATTTTCCAGTGATAAAGCCAGTTCTAATACCTATTTGAAGTCCAGCTGGACTTTAGCTATTAGGTGCTTTTCGATGGTCACATCACTAATGTCACATCCTAAATTATCTCTCAGCATCTCATTCAGTGTTAAATCAAAGTCACATGTCCCTGCTATTTGTCTTTACCTGGTTAAAACTCCTAATACTGATTCCCCTAGTTCTTGAGCTGCTATGTAATACTAATAGCATCTCAGGATGAGAGGAGGCTTGGGCTTGTAATATTCCCTGACCATATCTATCAGCTCTTGAAAGGTTTCTGTATCTGGTGCCTCAGGGAAAGTAAGGCTCCTAATAACTGAAAACGCAGCAGGTCTGCAAGCTATCAGGAGAATTACTCGTTGCTTTTCATCTGTCTGACCTCTGGGCAGCACGGTGGCACATTGGTTAGCACTGCTGCCTCACAGCCAGGGACCTGGGTTCAATTCCTGCCTGGGCAACTGTCTGTGTGGAGTTTGCACATTCTCCCCGTGTCTGCATGGGTTTCCTCCGGGTGCTCTGGTTTTCTCCCACAGTCCAAAGATGTGCAGGTTAGGTGAATTGGCCATGGTAAATTGCCGATAGTGTTAGGTGCAGGAGTAAATGTAGGGGAATGGGTCTGGGTGGGTTGCTCTTCAGAGGGTTAGTGTGGACTTGTTGGGCTGAAGGGCCTGTTTCCACACTGTAGGTAATCTAATCTGTCCAATGTCATTTGCTAGAGAAAATAACAAATTCTTTCCCCATTCCAGTATTCAAAAGCAGCTTGAATGAGTCAATGCTTTCCAAATAACGGCATGATGCCAGAAATGCTTACCCAATTCAAAGATGACTGTTGCGGGCAAATTTCTTCAGGCGCGTGCTTTACTGTCTGCTTTATTATCTGTTATAACTATATCAGATTAACAGCCCCAATCAAGGAACTCATATTCTATGAGTTTCCCCTGGCTGACCTCATTACAATCACTACAAAAAGCATTTATGAATGGTTTCAATCTCTAAGTTACAAGGCAGGAGTTAGTGGGGTGGGGGAGGGGGCAGTGGCGCAAGACAAAATTTTCTCTGTTTGTGTAAATGATTTTGTTACAAACAGCAAAAGCCCCTCCACCCGATCAGCAAATCACTCAACTGAATAGTCATTTTAAAAAATTGTTAACCTATTTTTCTAATCAACTTGTTCAAAGATGTTATTACACACATGTGGAGCAGGTGGGACTTGAACCAGGGTCTCCTAGTCCAGACATTACCATTGAGTTGTCTTTTACATGGATAGATTAGATTACTTACAGTGTGGAAACAGGCCCTTCGGCCCAACAAGTCCACACCGCCCCGCCGAAGCGTAACCCACCCATACCCCTACATCTACATTTACCCCTTACCTAACACTATGGGCAATTTAGCATGGCCAATTCTCCTGGCCTGCACATCTTTGGACTGTGGGAGGAAACCGGAGCACCCGGAGGAAACCCACACAGACACGGGGAGAACGTGCAAACTCCACACAGTCAGTCGCCTGAGGCGGGAATTGAGCCCGGGTCTCAGGCACTGTGAGGCAGCAGTGCTAACCACTGTGCCACCGTGCCGCCCACAAACTTGTTCTATCTTTGGTTATAAAGGCATGATTTTAACACTGGTTATATCTGTGTATACTCCACTTTAGATATACTTATCACAAACCCATCTTTTCTATGAATAACACATTTTTCCACAAATCTTAAACACATTTTTCCACACCTTTCCACAAAGAAAGCAATGATGAGAGTAAGATAAACTAAGTTCGCTAGCCATTTTGCTCATCCAGTATAAAACTGAAAGCCTGTAAAGCCACAATTGAAACAGGGTTAAATGAAGCTTGCAGATGTTATACAACATCAGTTTCTCATGTGAGTAGGATACTTCATTCGGCAGCAGCTGCTTCATCTTAGCAGATGATAGAAATATGGAAAATGAGGCTTTCCCATTTTCAAATAATTCACTGGCAAAGAACCAACTATTTTGCATTAATAGAAGAGCAATCATGTCATTTTGAGCTTGGTACAGATGAGATCACTGGTTTAGATTCACCCTTTGTGATTGTAACCTGTAGAGGTTACCGACACCACAAACTGCTCCTAAATGCTAGTTAGTGATTATAAGAGCAACCTCCAGTAAAACAATGACTGTTTTACTGGAGACTGGCATATTGTTCATGAAGGCATCTTTTCCTGTTTGTTTTAAAAGAACAGAACATTGAAAAGAGTAAGGCTGAGACTGGAGCAGTGAGGAAGGATTATATCAGGAGCAAAGTGGATTGAAAGGATGAGTGTGGGGTGATGTGAAGAAAGAAGCTGAAGACGGAACATTGAGACAGGAAAAACAATGAAGGGAGTGTTGAGAAGGGAATGGCTGGGAGGATGGTACCATGAAGGTTAAGGCTGGGACGATGGTGCTGTGAAGGGTAAGGCCGGGATGGAAGTGTTGAGAAAGGAAGGCTGGGAGGGGAGTGTTGAGAAGGGGAAGGCTGGAAGGGAGCATTGAGATCACTAGGTCTAGGAGGGGAGTGGTGGGAATTGTAAATCTGTGAGAGGAACTGCACAAATTGATGAGTTTGAGAGAAAATTGCAAGCAAACACAGCACAAGGAACGGTAATGGGGTAAATCGCAGATTAGCATTTAATTTGAATTGCCTCTAACTTTAACTAGATCAAATTAATGGTTGAGAAGTTGAAAAGGAGCTAAATTGGATAATTACATAAACATCAATTAATTAAGAATATCAAACAAGATTAGATGGGGCGTATGAAGTGCAGGTTTATGCTGCAAGGCAGTTTATGGAGAGCAGCATAATTCTGGACCACCACATTGACAGTGATTTCCTAATACTTGGGGAACTTTAGCTCAGGGCTATTGTTATTAGAGTCATAGAGTCATACAGCATGGAAACAGACACTTTGATCCAACTCGTTCATGCTGACTAAATTTTCCAAACTAAACTAGTCTCATTTGCCTCCATTTGGCTCATAGCCCTTCAAACCTTTCCTATTCATGTACCTGTCCAATTGCCTTTTAAATGTTAAAACTGTACCTGCCTTTACCACTTCCTCCAGCAGTTCATTCCACAAATGAACCACCCTCTGCGCCAAAGAGTTGCCCCTCATTTCCCTTTTAAAGCTTTCTCCTCTCACCTTAAAGATATGCCCTGGAGTTTTGAATGTCCCTATCCTAGGGAGTATACCCTTAATATTTACCTTGTCTATGCCCATCCATATTTTATCAACCTCTATAAGGTCATCCTCAACTTCCTACACTCCAGTGAAAGAAGTTCCAGCCTATCCAGCCTTTCCTTATAACTCAAATCCTCCTGTTCACGTGACATTCCAGTATATCCCCTTTCCAATTTAATAATATCCTTCCTATAGCAGGGTGATCAGAACTGCACAGAGTAGTCCAAAAGAGGCTTCACCAAAATCTTTACAGTAGTGACGTGAATTCCCAACTCTTTCTCTCAATATACTCTTAACATCCACAGCCACTTGATGAAAGGGCAGCACTCTGAAAGCCAGTGCCTCCAAATAAACCTGTTGCACTATAATCTGGTGTTGTGTGATTTTTAACTTTGCCTACTCTCAATGGTCTAGAATGGTGAAATCAGATCGGTTGATAAATAACCTTTTGGTGGAAGGATTTTCGAGGATAGAATGATTATAATATGAGAACATTTTATTTTGAACTTGGTTTTGGTAAATCTGAGACTAGAGTTTTAAATCAAAACAAAGCAAACAATGTGCATATGAGGGACACATTGGCAAGGAAGGTTAGATGAGAAAATATATTGCTGGATACGTACAGACAAACATTGATTAATCAATTTGTAATTCTTAATAAATATACATTTCCTTATGGAATAAAATCTCAAAGTTAAAGGTAATCCAACTGGGCTACCAAAACAGATTAAGGATTGTACTAGGTTAAAGGAAGAGGATTATTTAAATGAGACTTGAATAAGATTGGTGAACTAAATTGCAGCAGCAACAGGTAGTACTTTAAACAATTGCATGATGATTCAGGGAGTGGTAAATGGGCACCAGGGATAAACAATAAATAATTGCTGACTATTTTTTGATGCCAAATCCTATGAAGGGAAGTAAAGACAACGTTCAAATGTAGTATGTAAAATGTCAAGTAAAAATTAGCAAGGATATGGACAAAGGAGATGTTAAGTCTGAATGAATTAAATGGAAAAAGGAATTCTGCTGTATCTTCCCTCAGGAGGAGAGGCTTAAAATTTCTGTGAGGATGTTTGATTGTTAATCACCTCATTAGGAGACAGACCTGTAAACAATTTGAGGCAGCCTGTCTTGTTTTTCTGTCAGAAGTGCTATTTCAGTTAGGGTCATGTTGACTACATAGAGAGGCCTAACAGACTTCTCTTTGACCTTACATTGGATGTCTAGGATGGCCTTGGGCCAGGCAAAGCAGAAATGGGCCAGAAAAAGCTGATCAGTAGCTACAGTCTACAAACTTGGCAGGAGAGCAGACTGTAGCTGATGATGTATGATTTCCCTTGGGCTGCCTTCAATAAGTTGATTATGGAATCAAGCAACCAATATTTGCATGTAGGGCTCATATTTGGTGTTTAGGATCCCACTATAATTTTGACTTATTAAAAGTTTATTCTTTCATGGGATGTGAGCGTGATTGGATGGCCGAGCATTTGTTGCCAATCCTTAATTACCCTGGGGGAGATGGTGGTGAGCTGCATTCTTGAATCACTGCAGTCCACTCATTGTTGAGTAACCTGCAGTACTGCTGGGAATTGAAAAACAATCACAATCAAGGAATTATCAAACACTCAGCCAACTGCAAAACTGAGCAGGATAATCTGACAGAGCAACTGGGAGCATTATGTAGAAGAGCTTTCAGCTGCAGGTAAGAGTACTACACAATTTTAAGTGCTACTGTGTTGTTTCTAGTTTCCAGACTGCTACTTTCTGTATTGACCCTCAGTATCTTTATCTCGGCTACCATTGTTGCTTGTTTGATTTGGTAGAAGAAGAGGCAGAACATGGAAAACAGAAGCAGAAACAGCATCAGCATCCAACATAAAGGCGCAACTGGCCTTCTGGGCAAGGAGGAATGCTCACAGAGGCCATAAACAGTACACAGAAGGTATATTCCAACATAGTTGGCAGCTCTCTCACCCCCCAGAATGGCTGACTATTATCACAAGAGGTTTAATGATCTGACAAGGACAGGTAAGATAATGCACTGCCCACATTTGCTTGTTTTGATCTCATGCAATCTGGACACCAGCTTTTTCCTCTATGTCAAGCTGTTCTCAGGTTAAAGGGTAGTTCATTTTGGATGTTGCTCTTCATATAGTAAATGGGGAGTCTTGTGGTATTATTCCAAAAATCCAGGAAATGTTCATGGGGCTTGAGTTCAAATCCTGTCATGGCAGATGATGGAATCCACTAAAAATCTGGAATTAAGAGTCTAATGATAATCACAAAACTATTGCCAATTGTTGGAAAAAAATATCTGGTTCAATAATGTCCTGTATGAAATGAAACTGCCATCCATACCTGGTCTGGCCTACATATGACTCCAGACCCACAACAAAGTGCTTGACTCTTAACTGAGTTCTGAGCAATTAGGGATGGGCAATAAATGCTGGCCTGGCCAATGATGCCCCACATCCTATGACTGGATTAAAAAAAAACCCTCTAATATCAGCAACAGGTTGATAATATCAGATCTATCGCATTATCTGTCCTGCCAATGACGAAACAACCTTCAATTATTCGTCTTTATTTGATGTATTCTCTTACCACTTATAGGGCGTAGCTTTATACAAATTGGCTGCTGCACATCTCTATATCATAACAGTGACTGAAGTTCAAAGCATTCCAATGTATGTGAGGCTCTTTCGGATATTCTGAGATAGTGAAACGTGCCTAGGTAAATGCTAACTCTTCCTTACAATTAAATCATCATCTGTTAATGATTCTGCAATGGATGCTGAACATGAAGAGAAATGTTTCTTCTGTGTGCTTCATGCAGCAAACTTTCTAAAGTGCCCTCTATAATTGCAAATATGATTTAAAAATAGATCTCTCCCCAATATGTTTTAATTAAAAGAACCAGAAAAAATATATGCCAGGCCTAAGAAGGGCAGAAACAAATTAAAAAAAAAACAAATCTCACGGGTGAACTTGCTCTCAGGCATTGGCTCTGAAAGAGCTGATATTTGATTCAAGATCATCCTGACAGCTTCACATTACCTCAGCAACCTTGAGGGAAGTTCTACAGTATGTTCTGTAAAAGTACAGGAGTAGGCTCTGGAATTTTAACAGACATTGTCTCCTGGGCACCGAAGGAAGTGGATTGCCTTTACACGTATTTGATTTAAAATTGTGCAGATGGTTCATTTCTGCTTTGAGGGTAGAATCAATGATGAATGCAGCTTCAAATCATAGACTTCAAACACAGAATCTGTTTAGAGCTGTGGGTTATTTAGCGAGTTGAAAAGGACAATGGTTTGCATGTTAATTTCTGTCAAGTTTAATATTCTCAATTGGAAAGAGATGGAGGCTTGAGCGGGTAGTACAGAATGCTGTTACACCATATAACATTTTTAGAAAACTGTCTTAATTTAGTTTTGTTGCTTTAATGGACTGTACTGAATAATTTAACTTGAATAAGTGGTTATTTTATGAATTACAGCAAAGTACATTTCGATATAACTTTTGGGAATGTTACAAATTATTTCAGGAATCCAGCGTATCTTTGGAAAATTATTGAAAGCTTGTTATTTTACACTGCTGTCGACAACATTAGGTTCATGTCCATAAAATTAAATAGTGAGGCACCGAGTATGATTGCATTTAGGTAAGTCCTCATTTACTATTCTTCCTCAGTTTGCCCTATCAATTACCTCATTCGTTTAAGTATTTCACTAAGAAAGCATGAGGTGAGGTTAAAAGAAATGTCTTTTTGCAGAAGGTTACTGCAGAATCGAATTCTTTATCAAAAGGAAAAGGAGAAAGTGGATGAACATTCACAACAATGAAGATTTAAGGACAAGGGAACAGAGTGGGGTTTGTTTTACCTCACTCTAGTAATGAACCAAACAGACATGTATGACCTCCTCTTGTGTTATAAATTACAAATGTTTTGGGTGAAGAATTCTATTTGTGTGGAATTCCATGTAACTTAGGTAGAAGGTAGACTCTTATGTGTTTCAAATATTCAGTTAACAATAGAACAATAGACAATAATGATATTATTAACAAAAAGTACAACAAATGAGGCCTTTCTGTTTCATTCAGGATTTCACAATTTAATTTTTATGAACTATAGAAGGATTCCATTAAACTTTGGCTCAATGGACTAAAATAAAGAAATCTTGTTGTTCATTAGATTTCAAACTTCCTTATCTATCAATAATAAATGCAAAATATAATGCTAAATGGTAATTGATCTGTATTTGATTCTGCTAGAAAGAGTAGGATGAGTACAAAATCTATGTAAGTGTACTTGATTGTTTAGTCTGTGCTGGATTATTGGTGCTGGAAGAACACAGCAGTTGATGAAAGGCTTTTGCCCGAAATGTCGATTTTACCGGTCCTCGGATGCTGCCTGAACTGCTGTGCTCTTCCAGCAACACTAATCCAGAATCTGGTTTTCAGCATCTGCAGTCATTGTTTTTACCTGTTTAGTCTGTGCAGCTACCAAGTCAAATAACTGATTCCACACACACAAAGAAACTTCCAAACAGTGACTGGGGACTGTCTGCAAAGATCACATGTGTTTGAAACTTATTTCAGTTCGAAGATATCTAAAATCCTGTCAATAAACTATCTGGATTTGGAACTAGAGTCATTTGTGCATTGCTTTGAGGAGAAATCTGATACATAAGATATACATCAGCCTGACAGCTATACAACTAAAGGTGACTCAAGTACTCAACAAGTAGGGACAAAGATTTTGGAGAAGTTTAAATTGACAGGCATCAGCACTATTTGCTTCATTGCATTTCCTGGGTTTAATGCAGATCTAAGGTTAAGACTGTTCTTGTTCACTATGGGGATGGACTGTCTGGATGCAGCAGTATTCCATATGAAAGCAGCACTTGTATGTTATCTTCTCACAGTGGGCCATTTTTTGAGGGCCTCACATATGATGTGGTTACATTTGACAGAGCAGTTTGTGCTCTTGAAATATATTTTGGGCCACAAAGTATGATTTACATTCTGCCTGAGAGCCCAGGGAAATGGTGAGCCTATCAGTCAATGCACGGCTTTGTCTTGTAACAACTAGCTTCCAGATTTGATCCACTAACCTATAAACTATTTAGTGAGCAATTAATTGAAAGACCTTCAATTCCATGAATTAGGGAACTGCTCATTATGGAGGATGATGATTTGATGTTGGAATGAGTTACAAACTTGACAGTCAAATTGTATCTGCCACTTTGGATTCCCGAAGGTTTCACAGGATGTAATCTTAGACACAGGGTTGCAGATACAACCTGCCCAACCATCTCAAAGGCATGAGCTACACAGCATCAACAATCATTTCAACACATGCACCATCATGATCAGATAGCTTTAAAACTGTTTTGTTAAGGGCATTAGGACCCTGGAGGAACCTTGTGATGCTATTACAGAGCTGCATTTCATTGAGTATAAATACCACAGTGCATGTGTGGAGCTAGAGATGTCAGGAACTGTGCACCCAGAGCATAATGGAACAATTGAGACTGAAGAAGCACATGGGAAGAAACCCTCTGAATGAACATTAGACCAAACTAAATTTGTCTTCAATTCTAGGAGGTACCCAGCTGGAGGAGGAACTATACTCACATCCTCTTGGAGTCTCCTTTCAGGTGACTGGGCATACCCTCTCCAACCTGCCTGCCACCCTCAGCCCTGTAGGAGGTCAGGACGAGGAGGGGGCCTTTGCATCTGGCCTGGGTAAACTCTGGGCTCTTCAGACAAATGCCACTGATGCTGAACCTCTATGGTCAAAGGGATCCCCTCCAGGCAGGCTCCCACTAACCTAACTGCAGAACCCAGGACTGCATAGAAGGAGGGAAAGAAATAAGGCTTTCTGGGGGTGGATAGGTAACAGGTTAGTGTACATATACGTGTATCTTCTTTTTTACCCTCAGCTGTGTATTTGAGTGTCTGTCCAGCTGCAACTGCAACAGTGAAGGTACAGAGCCCACCCATCCTTAACCATACATGATGTGTGATTATCCAAGGTATGAAGTGATTCTGCACCGTGTACAGGTTATGGATAAATGACTGGTGATTGCTACTCTTAACACTCGGCTCCAGATAGACAATCATTGTTAACGTGTCAGAGGCAATAGTGGCAATGATTTATTATTTTGGTTAGGAGTGTTTGGAGCCAGGGTTTGGACTGCATCCAGGGGGCCAATGCTGAAGGTACAGAAGTAATGCATGAAATGCAGGTATGGTTCAGCTGAAGTGCATGGGTGTTTGTGTAATGCAGTTGCCCTGAAGGGCATCACATCTTTTGAAAATGAAGTCCCCTCCTTCACAGAATGAAGCATTGAGCCCCCCCCCAATAGAGAGTGTGTTCACAGCCATTTTCATCTCCAGTATATAGCTGTTATTTATGGCACAATGGAAGGCAATGGCAGTCACTTCTCAAATAGAGTTTCAGGCTTCTCCCCTGTCTTGGTGAATGCCCAAACATAAACACCCCCTCCCTCACAGCCCTTCTTGTCAACCCCTTAGGCTTTCAGCTTCCCCAAGACTGAATCAAAGCTGTCTGTCTCAGTTTTCATCGAGGAGAAAGTGAGGACTGCAGATGCTGGAGATCAGAGCGCAAAATGTGTTGCTGGAAAAGCGCAGCAGGTCAGGCAGCATCCAAGGAGCAGGCGAATCGACGTTTCGGGCATGAGCCCTTCTTCAGGAATGAGGAAAGTGTGTCCAGCAGGCTAAGATAAAAGGTAGGGAGGAGGGACTTGGGGGAAGGGCATTGGAAATGTGATAGGGGTCAGGAGGTCAAGGTGAAGGTGATAGGCTGGAGTGGGGTGGGGGCGGAGAGGTCAGGAAGAAGATTGCAGGTTAGGAAGGTGGTGCTGAGTTCGAGGGTTGGGACTGAGACAAGGTGGGGGGAGGGGAAATGAGGAAATTGGAGAAATCTGAGATCATCCCTTGTGGTTGGAGGGTTCCTAGGCGGAAGATGAGGAGCTCTTCCTCCAGCCATCATGTGGCTATGGTCTGGCGATGGAGGAGTCCAAGGACCTGCATGTCCTTGGTGGAATGGGAAGGGGAGTTGAAGTGTTGAGCCACGGGGTGGTTGGGTCGGTTGGTCTGGGTGTCCCAGAGATGTTGTCTGAAACGTTCCGCAAGTAGGCTGCCTGTCTCCCCAATATAGAGGAAGCCACATCGGGTGCAGCGGATGCAGTAAATGATGTGTGTGGAGGTGCAGGTGAATTTGTGGTGGATATGGAAGAATCCCTTGGGGCCTTGGAGGGAAGTAAGGGGGGAGGTGTGGGTGCAAGTTTTGCATTTCTTGTGGTTGCAGGGGAAGGTGCCGGGAGTGGAGGTTGGGTTGGTGGGGGGTGTGGACCTGACGAGGGAGTCACGGAGGGAATGGTATTTTTGGAACACTGATAGGGGAGGGGAGGGAAATATATCCCTGGTGGTGGGGTCCGTTTGGAGGTGGCGGAAATGACGACGGATGATACGATGTATATGGAGGTTGGTGGGGTGGTAGGTGAGGACCAGTGGAGTTCTGTCCTGGTGGCGACTGGAGGGGCGGGGCTCAAGGGCAGAGGAGCGGGAAGTGGAGGAGATGCGGTGGAGAGCATTGTCGATCATGTCTGGGGGTAAATTGCGGTCTTTGAAGAAGGAGGCCATCTGCGTTGTACGGTATTAGAACTGGTCCCCCTGGGAGCAGATGTGGCGGAGATGAAGGAATTGGGAATATGGGATGGTGACTTTACAGGGGGCAGGGTGGGAGGAGGTGTAGTCTAAGTAGCTGTGGGAGTTGGTAGGTTTATAGTAAATGTCCGTGTTGATTCGGTCGCCTGAGATAGAAATGGAGAGGTCTAGGAAGGGGAGGGAGGAGTCTGAGACAGTCCAGGTAAATTTGAGGTCGGGGTGGAAGATGTTAGTAAAGTGGATGAACTGTTCAATCTCCTCGTGGGAGCACGAGGCAGCTCCGATACAGTCATCGATGTAGTGGAGGTAAAGGTGGGGGGTGGTGCCAGTGTAGCTGCAGAAGATGGACTGTTCCACATATCCTACGAAGAGGCAGGCATAGCTGGGGCCCATGCGGGTCCCCATGGCTACTATATCCGCCACAAATTCACCTGCACCTCCACACACATCATTTACTGCATCCGCTGCACCCAATGTGGCTTCCTCTATATTGGGGAGACAGGCTCTCTACTTGCGGAACATTTCAGAGAACACCTCTGGGACACCTGGACCAACCAACCCAAACACCCTGTGGCTCAACACTTCAACTCACCCTCCCACTCCACCAAGGACATGCGGTTCCTTGGACTCCTCCATCGCCAGACCATAGCCACATGGTGGAGGAAGAGCGTCTCATCTTCCGCCTAGGAACCCTCCAACCACAAGGGATGAACTCAGATTTCTCCAGTTTCCTAATTTCCCCTCCCCCCACCTTGTCTCAGTCCCAACCCTCGAACTCAGCACTGCCTTCCTAACCTGCAATCTTCTTCCTGACCTCTCCGCCCCCACCCCCACTCCAGCCTATCACCCTCACCTTGACCTCCTTCCACCTATTGCATTTCCAACGCCCCTCCCCCAAGTCCCTCCTCCCTACCTTTTATCTTAGCCTGCTTGGCACACTTTCCTCATTCCTGAAGAAGGGCTCATGCCTGAAACGTCGATTCTCCTGCTCCTTGGATGCTGCCTAACCTGCTGCGCTTTTCCAGCAACACATTTTCAGCTCAATTTTCATCTGCCCACTTTTCACCACTCCCAACTCTCACTGCCCTGACCATGCCCGAGATCCTGCAGTGATATGGGAGGCTGCCTTTGATGTATCCCAAGGTAAAGGGTATCTCCCTGGAATTAGACCATAAGTCTATAATTGACTGAGGACTATTCCCATTAGGCTTTTCAACACAGTTGAAATAGTTGATGCGCATGCAGTGTGTTTGCCATATATGCAGCTGACACATGGTGTGGGTGTGAGATTGTTGTAGCAGTTTACCATTCAACAAAATGTTCACTCCCTTAATGGATGACTGCTGCCAAACATGACAAAGTTGCCTGATCTAGTGCCTGTGCTAAACTGCAAGGCAAGATAATACTAGGACACCTTAAAGTGCAGCTGACAGGTTAAAGCACTATAATGCAAGGCACAGGAGAGATGCTGTGAATATCTAGGTAGGTGCAAAGTCAGTCAGAGCTAACAGAGTGAGCAAGCAGCCCTGATCTGCTTTCTGGTCTAATCCATGAGCTGGGTACCTGTCTGTGTGTGTCCTTGCAACAGTATTACAATGAGAGGTATGGGCACACTCCGAAAAGCAGCTTGGCAGTGCAGAAGCATGCCGTCAGTGGATCGGACCATATGCTGGTGTGGAGAGGCTGGCATGTGTTGGATGCCAGTGACTGTGGATTCAGGGTGCGTGTGGCCACTGTCCGTGGAAGGCACCCTGAGATATTGGAACTGGATATCAAAGATGGCAATGCGAAGGAGCATGTAGTGTGCTGGAGTGCTAGGTACCCTCTGTAATTTTTATGTTGGGAATTCTTGCTTTCTCATTTCTCTCAGGTGAGTGTATGTAAATAAATTGAGATTAAGTAACAATGAAAGTGATAATGAGCGACAATCTCTTTTAATAGGCCTATTGCTGCTCAATAGCGAGAATCATGTCTTGATGAAAAATGCAACTTGTTAGTCTTAAAGTTGAGAAAGCTCTCACTCAACATCTCACATGATTCTCAAAGTTTCTTGCCATGGCCTATGTGTTCAGAGCCTCGGAATACTCCACTCATAATATTAAATGATAACTGAACAGTGTTTGGTTATGATAATCTGTTCACTGATCTAAAGTGGCAAGTGACAGAAAATAGGGGTAATGAATGGGTGGTGTCAAAGAGTGTGGTACTGCAAATGCACAGCCGGTCAGGCAGCATCTGAGGAGCAAGACAGTCAATGTTTTGCACATAATCCCTTCATCAGGAATGATGCTTGTGGGCCAAGGGGGTTGAGAGATAAATGGGAGAGGTGGTGAGTCTGGGGGGAAGGTAGTTGGGAATGCGATAGGTAGATGAAAGTCGGGGTGAAGGTGTTAGGTTGGAGGGGAGGGTGGAGCAGATAGGTGGGAAAGAAGATGGACAGGTAGGACCATTCAAGAGGGCGGTGTTGAGATGGAAGGTTGGGGCTGGGATAAGGTGGGTGGAAGCAAAATGGGGAACCTGGTGATTTCCACATTGATCCCGTGTGGTTGGAGGGTTCCAAGGTGGAAGATGAGGCATTCTTCTACCAGGCATTCGGTGGTTAGGGTTTGGTGATGGAGAAAGCCTAGGACTTGCATGTCCTTGGTGGAGTGGGAGGAGGAGTTCAGTTCTGAGGTGGTCCAGGTGAACTTGAGGTCAGAGTGGCAAGTGTTTGTGAGGTTGATGAACTCATGAAGTTGATGAAGTTGAGAAACATGACTCAAGTTCACCTGGACCATCTTAGAACAGCTATGCCTGCCTCTTTGTTGGATATGTGGAACAGTCCATCCTCCGCAGCTACACCGGCACAATCTTCCACCTTTTCCGCTGCTACATCGATGACTGTATCGGCGCTGCCTCATGCTCCCATGAGGAGGCTGAACTGTTCACTTTCTACCTCACGCTCAAGTTCACCTGGACAATCTCAGAATCCTCCGTGACTCCCTTGTCAGGTCCACGCCCCCCCACCCCACCAACTCACTGTCCCCTCCTGGCCCTCCCACATGGTTAACAATACTCTCCACCGCATCTCCTCCACTTTCCGCACCTCCGCCCTTGAACCCCACCCCTTCAGTCGCAACAAGGACAGAACACGCCTGGTCCTCAACTTACACTGCACCAACCTCCAGAAACATCGCATCATCCTCCGCCATTTCTGCCACCTACAAACAGACCCCGTCTCCTTACCACTATATGCATTTCAGTGAGACTATTTCCTCTGTGACTCCCTTGTCAGGTCCATGCCCCCCCACCCTCCCCTCCTATCTCCTTCCTCTGCCACCGCAAGAATTGCAAAATCTGCACCCACACCATCTCCCTCACCTCTGTTCAAAGTCCCAAAGGATCCTTCTACATGCCTCAGAAATTTACCTGTACCTCCACACACGTCATCTACTGCATCTGTTGCACCCGATGTGGTCTCCTCAACATCAGGGAGACAGGACGCCAACTTGCGGATCGTTTCAGAGAACATCTGTGGGACACCGGCACCCATCAACCCCACCATCCTGTTGCTGAACACTTTAACACCTCCTCCCACTCAGCCAAGGACATGCAGGTCCTGGGCCTCTTCCATCGTCAAAGCTCATCTTCCACCTCGGGCCCCTCCAACCACATGGGATCAATGTAGATTTCACCAGGTTCCCCATTTCCCCAACCCATACTTCATCCCAGTGCCAACCTTCCAACTCAACACCACCCTGTTGAATGGCCCTAGTTTCCATTTTCCTTCCTCCCTATCTGCTCCACCCTCCTCTCCGACCCATCACCTTCTCCCTCACCTTCATCTACTTATTGCTTTCTCAGTTACCTTCGCCCCAGCCCAAACACCCTCCCATTTACCTCTCAGTCCCCTTGGCCCACAAACCTCATTTCTGATGAAGAGCTTATGCCCAAAATGTCGACTCTCCTGCTCCATGGATGCTGCCTGACCTGCTGTGCTTTTCCAACATGACTCTTTGACTCTGATCTCCAGCATCTGCAGTCCTCACCTTCTTCATAATAGACTGGTACTCAAATTGACAGGGTATGACGAGTCATGTGACACAAAGCTCTGTGTTAAGACCTCAATTATTCACATTATTTGTTACCAACTTGAATAATGGCATCGAATATCATATATCCAAATATTCCAATGACACATATTTGAGCTACATTTTAGACAATGTAAGTGGCAGTGTAAATGATAGCATTAAATTTCAAAGGGATACTGAGAGACAGGGGGAGTGAACAAAACAATGGTAGATGGATTTGGAACTCCCTTTCACAAATGACAGTGGATGCTGGATAAGACGTTAGTTTTAAATCTGAGATAGATATATTTTTATTCAACAAAGGTAGTAAGGGATATGGACAAAGCAGGTATGTGGAGTTGTGCCACAGATCAGCCACAATCCTGTTGAATGATGGAATAGCACAGTTCACATTTCAAATTATACAGCTCATCGTTTTCATTTTCTCAAACCATTAGTGTTTTGCAGCTTTTGCTTTGTGTGTATCAGTACATGGAAATCATTCTCTTTAACAAAGAAAAATCCCAGTGTATGTGTAGGATGTGATAGATATTGTCTTAAAATTAATGAACAGTATGTCCTGCAGACAAGGTCATATTTCTTTCTGCAGTGGTGCACTGACCTGGCAGGTCCTTTCTCATACCAGTCACCCTCATGGCTGCTCTTAGATGCAGTTGTACCATGCGATAATTAGCAAGTGAAAATGGAAACACTCAGTAAATTATCAGCCAGAGGGACGTTTTCTACTTTCCACATGTATTATGCTGTTAATAAATCATTTGGGAATGTATGCATTGAGGTTTTGAATTGCACTTCAATGTCAGGAAAGATTCCATTGCACAGATTTCATAGAATCCCTACAGTGTGGAAGCAGGCCATTACAGCCAGCAAGTCCACACCAATCCTCAAAGAGCATCACACCCAAACCCACCAATCCCTCTCAGCCTGCTTTTGTCATGGTTGATCCACACACCCTGCATATCTCTGGACACTATGGGCAATTTAGCATGGCCAATCTACATAATATGCACATTTTTGGATTGTGGGAGGAACATAGAACATAGAACATTACAGCGCAGTACAGGCCCTTCGGTCCTCAATGTTGCGCCGCCCTGTCATACTAATCTGAAGCCCATCCCACCTACACTATTCTATATATGTCCATATGCCTGTCCAATGATGACTTAAATGCACTTAAACTTGGCGAATATACTACCGTTGCAGGCAAAGCATACCCTTACTACTCTCTGAGTAAAGAAACTACCTCTGACATCTGGCTTATATCTATCTCCCCTCACTTAAAAATTGTGTCCCCTCGTGTTTGCCATTCCCATACTTGGAAAAAGGCTCTCCCTGTCCACCCTATCTGACCCTCTGATTATCTTGTATGTCTTCGCATCACCAGAGGGGACCCACACAGCCACAGGGAGAATGTGCAAAAGCCACACTGAGATTTGCCTAAGGCTGGAATCGAGCCCAGGTCGTTGGTGGTGTGAGGCAGCAGTTCTGATCACTGAGCCACATTTTTCTGTGATGTAAACATCTATTGCTCTGTTCTGTTTTCATATTGCTTTACCAACCCTTAAAAGGTTAAACCTATTCTATTACTGATATATTGATCATGATCAGAGTAATGACAACAGACTGCCATTTCCTCAATGTTGAGAGAGTTCTGACTTTCTGAATTTATCCTGGTGAACATTGCAGGGCAGAATCAGAGCCCCTGGTGGCCACCTTGCAAAGTCTGCATAGTTGAAAGGTCACACGTTCAAAGTTGCTTCGTAGTTTAGGATGGCTTATATTTTTGATTTGGGGAAATGATCGCAGATACTGAATAGCAGTCGGTAACAGCTGAGCGGTGTGATATGTGTTGCTTCGCCTCTCAAAACTCACTTCATAAAGGAAACTACAGCATCTCCCTTACATTACAGTTGCTGCCTGCAAGGATTCTTCTCGTGTAAATTGTACCTGGAATTTATGGCAGTAGTGAACCAAAGGCATTCCGTGCTAATCTCAAAGAAAGGCTTGATGAGGTTTAGTAATCCCCATGGTCAGAACTTTACACCTTCTTTCACTGTAATAACTTGCAGCGTTTTTTCAATTGTGATTCCCAGAGTGCAGTTACAATGATGTTATCATTGCTCAATCCCAAGAATTTTACACAGTTCTTGGGATTGGGCACTGCCAGCAGCAGTGAGTCACTGATTTGTGCCTTTAAAAACTTACCATGAGCACGGGAGTCCTCCATTTCTGTTTTTCAGCGACAGCTTGCACCAGGGGACTGCCAGGAGCGGTGAGTCACTGATTTGTGCTTTTAAATTTGAAGTCAGAGAGCAGAGGTTTCTGGGAAAGGAGGGACTTCTTATTGCTATATAAGTCAGTGTCTTCTCAGTACAGGGAGAGCAATGTTCCTTCTGCAGGATGTTTGAGGTCAGGGACGCCAATAGTGTCCCATCCAAGTACATCTGCAGGAAGTGCACCCAACTCTCGCTCGTCCAAGACCGTGTTAGGGAACTGAAGCGGGAGTTGGATGAACTTCGGATCATTCGGGAGGCAGAGGCTGTGATAGATAGGGATTACAGGGAAGTAGTTACTCCTAGGCAAGAAGAAAGCTGGGTGACAGTTCGAAAGGGGAAAAAACAGTCAGTGGAGGGATCCCCTGTGGTCGTTCCCCTGAAAAACATGTATACCATTTTGGATGCTGTTGAGGGGGACGACTTACCAGGGGCATGCAGTGGAGCCCAGGTCTCTGGCACAGAGTCTGTCCCTGTTGCACAGAAGGGAAGGAGGGAAAGGAGGAGAGTGTTATTCATTGGGGACTCAATAGTTAGAGGCTCAGATAGAAGGTTTGTAGGGAATGAACGAGACTCGCGGTTGGTGTGTTGCCCCCCAGGTGCCAAAGTCCGTGATGTCTCGGATCGTATCTTTGGGGTCCTCAAGTCGTTGTCCATGTAGGTACCAATGACGTAGGTAGAAAGAGGGATAGGGATGTAAGGCAGGATTTCAGGGAGCTAGGGTGGAAGCTGAGAGCTAGAACAAACAGAGTCGTTATCTCTGGATTGTTACCCATGCCATGTGATAGCGAGGCAACGAATAGGGAGAGATATCAGCTGAACACGTGGTTGCAAGGATGGTGCAGGAGGGAGGGTTTCAGGTACTTGGATAATTGGAGCTCATTCTGGGGAAGGTGGGACCTGTACAAACTGGATAGTCTTCACTTGAGCCAGAGGGGTACTAATATCCTGGGTGGGCAATTTACTGGTGCTATTTGGGTGGGTTTAAACTAGCTCAGCAAGGGGATGGGAACCGGAGGTGTAGCTGCAGTGCACAGGAGGATGAGAGTAGGAAGCACAGGGACAGGATTTCAGGGTCACAGGAATATGCTGGCAGACAGTGAAGTGGTTTGAAGTGTGTCTACTTCAACACCAGAAGTATCCGAAATAAGGTAGGTTAGCTTGCAGCATGGATAGATACCTGGGACTTTGATGTTGTGGCCAGTTCAGAGACATGAATAGAGCAGATAGAATGGATGTTGCAGGTTCCAGGGTTTAGATCTTTCATTAAAAACAGGCAAGGTGGTAAAAGAGGGGGAGGCGTGGCCTTGTTAGTCAAGGATAGTATAACGGTGGCTGAGGGAACTTTTGATGAGGACTCGTCTACTGGGGTAGTGTGGGCTGAAGTTAGAAACAGGAGAGGAGAGGTCACACTGCTTGGAGTTTTTTAAAGGCCTCTGCAGAGTTCCAGGGAGGTAGAAGAGAGGATTAGCAACATTATTCTGGGTAGAAGTGAAAGGTACAGGGTGGTCATTATGGGGGACTTTAACTTCCCCAACATTGATTGGAAATGTTATAGCTCTCGTACGCTGGATGGATCAGTTTTTGTCCAATGTGACAGGAGGGTTTCCTGACACAGTATGTCTAAGGGCCAACAAGAGGGGAGGCCACACTGGATCTTGTGCTTGGTAATGAACCAGGCCAGGTGTTTGATTTAGTTGTAGGTGAGCACTTTGGAGAGAGTGACCATAATTCAGTTACATTTAGTTTAGCGATGAAAAGGGATAGGTACATGCCACAGGTCAAGAGTTATTGATGGGGCAAGAGCAATGATAATGCGATTAGGCAAGAATTAGGATGCAGAGAATGGGATAGCAAAATGCAGGGGATGCAGACAATCAAAATGTGGAGCTGGTTTAAGGTACAGATATTACATGCCCTCGATAGGTATGTCCCTGTCAGGCAGGGAGGAAGTGATAGGGGAGGGGAACCGTGGTTTACTATAGAAATTGTATCTCTTCTTAAGAAGAAGAAAGAAGCTTATCTGATGATGAGGCAAGATAGTTCAGATGAGGTGATGGAGAGTTACAGATCAGCTAGGAAGGATTTAAAGAGAGAGTTAAGAAGAGCAAAGAGAGGATACGAGCAGTCTTTAGTAAATAGAATAAAGGAGAACCCTAAAGCTTTCTATAGGTATGTGAGGAATAAAAGGTTGATTCAGGTAGGAATAGGGCCAGTCAAAGACAGAAGCGGGAAGTTGAGTGTGGACTCTGTGGAAATCGGAGAGGTGCTAAATGAACATTTCTCATTGGTGTTCACTCAGGAAAAGGAAAATATTGTAGAGGAGAAGAATGAGGTACGAGATATTAGACTAGAAAGGATTGAGGTTAGTTACACACAAGTGTTATCAATTCTAGAAGGAGTGAAAGTAGACAAGTCCCTAGGGCCGGATGGGATTTATCCCATGATTCTCTGGGAAGCTAGGGAGGAGATAGCAGAGCCTTTTGTTTTGATCTTAGAGTCATCATTGTCTATGGGTTTAGTACCTGAGGACTGGAGGATTGCAAATGTTGTGCCCTTGTTCAAGAAGGGCAGCAGAGATGACCCAGGTAATTATAGACTAGTGAGCCTTACTTCTGTTGTAGGAAAGGTTTTGGAAAGGATTATGAGAGATAAGATTTATAATCAACCAGCAGGCAACAATTTGATTTCAGATAGTCAACATGGTTTAGTCAAGGGCAGGTCATGTCTCACAAACCTCATTGAGTTTTTTGAGAAGGTGACCAAGCATGTAGATGAGGGTAGGGCAGTTGACGTGGTATACATGGACTTCAGTAAAGCCTTTGATAAGGTTCCACATGGTAGACTGTTGGAGAAAATGCAGAGGCATGGAATTGAAGGTGATTTAGTAGTTTGGATTAGAAACTGGCTTTCTGAAAGAAGGCAGTGAGTGATGGTTGATGGAAAATATTCAGTCTGGAGTCCAGTTACTAGTGGTGTTCCACAAGGATCTGTTTTGGGACCACTGCTGTTTGTCATTTTTATAAATGACTTAGATGCAGGCATAGGTGGATGGATTAGTAAATTTGCAGACAACACTATAGTCGGTGGAGTAATGGACAGTTTGGAAGAATGTTACAGGTTGCAGGGGGATTTGGATAAACTGCAGAATTGGGCTGAAAGGTGGTAAATAGAGTTTAATACAGCTAAATGTGAGGTGATGCACTTTGGGAAGAATAACAGGAAGGCAGAGTACTTGGTCAATTGAAAGATTCTTGGTAGTGTGGATGTGCAGAGGGATCTTGGAGTCCAAAGTTGCCACCCAGGTGGATAGTGCTGTTAAGAAGACATACGGTGTGTTAGGTTTCATTGATAGAGGGATTGAGTTCCGGAACTGCAATATTATGCTGCAACTATACAAAACGATGGTGCGGCCACACTTGGACTATTGTGTACAGTTCTGGTCATGCCATGACAGGAAGGATGTGGAAGCATTGGGAAAGGTGCAGAGAAGATTTACCAGGATGTTATCTGGTCTGGAGGGAAGGTATTATGAAGAAAGGCTTAGTGACTTGAGTCTTTTCTCATTGGAAAGAAGAAGGCTAAGGGGGGATTTGATAGAGACATACAAGATGATCAGAGGATTAGATAGGGTAGACAGAGAAAGACTTTTTCCTAGGATGATGACGTCAGCTTGTACGAGAGGGCATAACTACAAATTGAAGGGTGATAGATTTAAGACAGATTTCAGAGAAAAGTTCTTTACACAGAGAGTGGTAAGGGTGTGATATGCCCTACCTGCTAAGGTAGTCAACTCAGCCACATTAGGAAGATTTAAACAATCCTTAGGTAAGCTCATGGATGATTTTGGGATAGCGTAGGGGGACGAGCTGAGAAAAGTCCACAGGTTGGCACAACATCGAGGGCTGAAGGGCCTGTTCTGTGCTGTATTGTTCTATGTTCTGAAAGAAAAGCACAAATAATTAAATCATTTTAAAGTGTTACAGAGAGTGAAATCAAGATCAGGGTATGCACACTGGGTTGCAGCAATAGGAGGAGAATTCGGAATAAATTTACAAAAAAAATTTTCTTTGTTTTGGAAATCTAGTTGATATGTTCAAGGAGACACTTAACAAGGAAGGACTCTTGTGGTGTAATGGTAGCGTCCCTACCTCTAAGCCAAGAGGCCTGAGTTCAGTCCCACCTGCTCCAGAGGTGTACAATAACATCTCTGAACAGATTGATTAGAAAATATATATTTGTTCTAAGGGGGAAAGCTCTTGTGGTACACATAGTGTACCACAAGTGGTCTGTGATAGCATCTCTACCTCTGAGGAGGCAACGTGCCACTTGCTCCAGATGTTTGTAATTAAAAAAAAGGTTGATCAGAAAATATACCTGATGTTTGGTTAGGGCTCTTGCAGTGTAATTGCAATGCCCCTATCATTGGACCAGGAGGTCTAGGTTCATGACTGACCTTCACCAGAGGAATGTGAGAGCACCTCTGCTCAGGTGGCATGGTGGCTCAGTACTTAATATGGCTGCCTCACAGTGCCAGGAGACCTGGGTCCGATTCCACTCTTGCGCAACTGTCTGTGTGGAGTTTATACATTCTCCCCGTGTTTGTATAGGCTTTCTCTGTGTGCTCTGGCTTCCTTCCACAGTCCAAGAGTGGGTTAGGCTTAGGACATTAGGGTTATAGGGTAGGAGTGGGACTGGGTAAGGTTCTCTTCAGAGGGTTGGTGTGGACTGGCTGGGCCGAATGGCCTGTTTACACACTGTAGGGGTTCTACTTAAAAAATGTTGATGTTTGTGTTGCCAAGAGATCGACCCTCACAAAATTTTTGTCACACATGTGCAACCACTTCAGTTTATTGAGCTCTCCCTCGTTTGCCCTCTCTTTCTGCTGCTCTCTCATATTGCCCTCGAGAGGAGGTCTGTGTAGCTTCTCAGTGCTGAAATACTTACATCTTCTGGAAGCTGGAAGTCTTCATGCTATTGCAATTTCAAGCACCCCTTCATTTTTCTCATCATCTGTACAGGGAATGTTTAACCTACATTTTTACATCCACATTTCAAAAGCCTATATTTTCACCATTGAACTTTCCTTATTATCCAGGATGTTGGGACACAAATACAAAATTATGATTTCAGTATTGGTCATTACTCTGATCTTGATCAACATGTCAGTGATAGAATAGGTTTAACCTTTTGTGAGTTTATAACAGCAATAAGAAAACAGAATAGAGCAATAGGCTCTTTACAGCATTGGGAAAAAAAGGCCTTGCAGCCATCTTGTGCGTGCCAATCATCAAACATATATATATTCTAATTGTATCTTCTAGTACTTGTCCCAAGGCTTTGTATGCTATGGTATTTCAAATGTTCATCTAAATACTTCTTAAATATCTTGGTGTTTCTTGCCTCTACCACCCTCATAGACAGTGAATTCCATATAACCATTACTCTCCAGGTGAAAAGCCCCCTTTCCTCAAATCCCCTCTAAACCCTCATCTTCTTGTCTTAAAGCTGTGCCCCCTGTTTATTGACCCCTCTAAGAGCATGGAAAATTTGGAATAGTAGTAGGTCATTGTGCTGCTTGAGCTGTTCCACCCTTCAATGGGATCATGGTTGGCCTACAAAGAGGAAAACAGTTTTTTTTCCTATTTATTCTATCTCTATGCATCATAACTTTGTACAATTCAATCAGATTACCACTCAGCCTTTTCTACTCCAGGAAAATCAACCCTAGCCCATCTAGTGCCTCTTCGTGGTTGCTCAGACAATATCTCTCTGAATTGCAAAGTTTGTGAAGGTTGAAAGCTCAGGTGAGATTTAGGGCGTAGGTTTGCTCGCTGAGCTGTAGGTTTGATATCCAGACGTTTCATTACCTGGCTAGGTAACATCATCAGTGGCGACCTCCAAGTGAAGCGAAGCTGTTGTCTCCTGCTTTCTATTTATATCTCTCTCCTGTATGGGGTTCCTGGGGTTTGTGGTGATGTCATTTCCTGTTCGTTTTCTGAGGGGTTGATAGATGGCATCTAGATCTATGTGTTTGTTTATGGCGTTGTGGTTGGAGTGCCAGGCCTCTAGGAATTCTCTGGCATGTCTTTGCTTAGCCTGTCCTAGGATAGATGTGTTGTCCCAGTCGAAATGGTGGTTTTTATCATCCGTGTGTAGGGCTACAAGGGAGAGAGGGTCGTGTCTTTTTTTGGCTAGCTGGTGTTCGTGTATCCTGGTGGCTAACTTTCTTCCCGTTTGTCCTACGTAGTGTTTGTGGCAGTCCTTGCATGGAATTTTGTAGATGACATTGGTTTTATCCATGGGTTGTACTGGGTCTTTTAAATTTGTTAGTTTTTGTTTGAGAGTGTTGGTGATCGTTAGATCCTTTATGTTTTTCAGAGTGCATGAACTGAAAGATAACTGCTGAACCTGGACCTTTTTGTTAGATGTACGGATGTTCCCATTGCAGCACTCGGCCCCTTGCTGGTATTTCTCCCCACCCCCACCCCCCCTCTCATTGATCTCTCCACTCTGCAGGCACCCTGACTCTATTCCTGATGAAGGGCTTTTGCCTGAAACATCAATTTTCTTGCTTCTCGGATGCTGCCTGACTTGCTGTGCTTTTCCAGCACCACTCTAATCTAGACTCTGGTTTCCAGCATCTGCAGTTTTTACCATTGTTAGTATGTTTACTTGGTTACTACTTTATTAGGAAAATTTACCTACTTAAAATAATTAGGTTAATACCTGTATTAAGTTGCAGGATGGGGGAATGTCTTATGAATCCTCAGTATTTGTTTGTTAATGAACAAATAGTAATTTCTGGACTCCAGTCCCTAACTACCATGAATCTATGAATGATTATTTTTCCATATAGATTATCTGATGTTTTAGAGGAGAGACCTTGCTGTGTTAGCACAGTGTGTGAATGTCAGTAAGTGAGTCTTCAAGGGAGAATGGATGTCTCTGAAGGGTATTCTTCCTGGATAGTGATCATGACATCCAATTCCCTTTAAAAAGCTCACTAATATTAAGTTTTGCCACAAAAAATTGCATATTCCAGCAGGGAGTGATTTAAGAAAAAGGAAATATCAAGGTCACAGACCAGCAAGAAACAAAAACTCTGCAAAATTGTTTGAAGGCCAGTTAAACGTTTCCATTGGTGGCATCTCCATCTAAAGTTTGCAAAGCATGTTTAGCATTCATGCTGCGTGACTCCAACAACCATTTAGTCTTGCTTATCTGCTAAGTAAAAAAACAGAAGCAACAAATTTAGAATATTTGGTTGGCATGTATGAGTTGGACCGGAGGGTCTGTTTCCATGCTGTACAACTCTATGACGATAACAATGGTAATAACGAATTGAATGAGTTTGCTTCAACTTCAATCCTCATATCTGCTTTTCTGCTGATAGAAGACAATCGTGAAAATATACATTGGGAAAACTCAAATCGGGTAAGTGCATTCTTGAAAACAACAGACGTGTACACTTTAGGAGAGAAATCTGAACCTCAGTAGGATCAGTAATTTCATGAGAAATTTACTTTCTTGCTGCAGTGGAAAGTATCTACGAAGTCTAGGAATCACCTTTGAAATTCAAGGCTGCAGCTTAATTATGGCTGGAACTTACACCAGAGACTTTCAGAGTATAGAAACTGCTGCAGTTGCCATGCTGGGAAATATTCGCAATACTCTTTATCCTGAATGGATTTTTTTTTCAGCTGAATGGTGACGGAAATACACAGCAAATGGAAAAGGTTCAAACAGGACAGCTGTGTTCACACCATTTTCATTCAGTTTGCAAACGCTTCAGTCAATATTTAAAAACAGCTAGAAGTGGAAGCCACAAGTTTTTAATAATGCATTATAGCATTTGTTCCTGCAAAGTACGGGGAGAAAGAAGTGCCAAACAACTTTGTAATTAAGTGCTGATCATCTGCATACAGAGCACATTCCAGCGCTTATTCCTCTACTCCATAATATCACACAGCCAGACTTGCCTCCCCAAGGGGCACAATAATCCCACTTAAATTAGTTTCATGCACGAATCATTTAAAATTTGCTTTCTATTTTGGAGGAGCGAAGTTGAATTAGTGTGCATTATTTTCTAACAGATGAATAATGAGCTGGATAAGCCTCTTCAAAAATATGGTTCTAGAAAGTTATCCCATATTAAGCTCACATCTGTGGCTCCTCGAATGTTGAGTCCTAATTTGCAGTATGAGGAACGGTTGATAAGAGGCCAAGTGCTTTTGCAATAGGAAACTGAGAAATTGAACAGCCGCATTGGGCCTCGTAGATGCTTTATGGATGAGGAAAGAAAAAAAGGGCTGACATTTATACATTGTTTTCCATGACCTCAGGTACACCATAACGTTTTTCACATCTAATTAAATACTTCTCATCTTCGGTATCCATTGTCATATAAATAAACACAGCAGACAATTAATATATAACAGAGTCCTGCAGATAGAAATTGGATAAATGCTTGCATTATATGTTTTGCTGTGTTGCCTAACATCCTTTGGGAGATTGAAGGGGAGACGTGGTTGTTGCTTGGTTGCAAAACCTCTGGATTGATCAGATATTTTTCAGAATGAGTGATTGACCTTCTGAGCACTGCAGTTGTTGATTTGGGATTAGAGGACACTGTGCACAGTTTGTACATGCATACCAGTTGGCTGCCTTTGCTTTCAGCTAACCAGCATTCCTTGCATTCTTTGGAACCTAGTGCAATGTCCTCATTGTTGGTGATTTTTGCAGTGGCTATAGCTCATAACTTTGAGAGACCAGGCATTTTACAGTCAGAATGAAGTGGAAATGAGTGGTCATTTTGGCTGCCAATTTCACAGCTTTGCACCACATGGAGAAAACTTAAAATATCGATTAGCCCGTGCCATTTATCATGTGTTTTTATGCCCATATCCAAGAGCTTGCAATCAGGATAGACTGGTCAAGATAAAAGCTAGGTTAAGAACTATTTTGAGGCTTGGGCTTCTTGTTAGCATAGCTTATTATATATCAATATTAATGCGATGGTGCTGTCCATTTAAGAGGTTGTTTTGTCCATTTTGTGCAGAGAGGTTGTAAGGCAGAGATGGCAAGTTCTCTCAAAGAAAGTAAACTTTCTTATCCATCTCATTACTCATCTGTTAGAAAATAATGCACACTAATTTAACTTCGCTCCTCCAAAATAGAAAGCAAATTTTAAATGATTTGTGCATGGAACTAATTTAAGTGTGAGGCCTTGGTATTTTTCTTTAAAGTTAGAGCAATGGAAGCAGCCTGGGTAGGGTCAACTCTCACAGACCAGGCTTCCTAGTTTATTTCAGCTTTTAGGTTTAGTTTTAAGCAGAAGCCTTTGATGTCTCAAAAGAGTTGGTGCATCTGTGAATGTCTCCTAACAGTTACTTTCTCTGAAATTTGTCTTGATGTTCCTTTCCTCCTGAATTGGAGAAGTGCATGTGAGATTCTGAGTCTGAATTTGCCTTTTTGCCAAAGGAGTATGTTATGGGATGTTACTGTATTGGAACAATTAATTAGTAATAGGCACTTTTTCTGTTATTCGGTTAAGATTTCCCAATAGTTAAGTTATTCTAAATTTCCCTTGCTTTTGTTTGTATTTTAATGATAGTTTTTAAATAAATTGCATTGCTTAACATTGAGAAGCTTGACCAGTCACAGCCTATCTGGAACATGGTGTGTCAGATCTACCTTTAAAATAAGATCAAGTTAACATCTGGGCTACTTCCTTCAAATATATTGAGGGTGTCTGGTCTGGTCCATAACACTAAATATTACAATAAACCAATCTCTAATCTTACTGTTCCACTATTTGAAAGACTACCCCATAAATTGTACTGCCTAATGGTAATTGGTCGACTCCACCTGCTCCGCTGCACATGTTTCTAACATCCACATTGATTGGCTTTAGGTTTCCACTAGCTTTCCATGTGTTTCTCTTTGTAACTCAGTTCACACTGTACTATTTAAACCCAGGGAAGAGCAGCTCAGTAACATCATTGCAAGGTTACTTCATGGCCTTAAAAAGCCATTTCACAACATGTGGCATTCTCACAGCCATAGGAACTTTTCAGTTGTTTGATATTTTCAGTATGTTTCAGGTCTGACTGATGAAATGTTAAACAGCAAAGAAGATTTCAAGTACAAGGTTTGGTTCTAAAGGAACTGGCAAAGATAATCAAAATATTGACCAGAATGATAAAAAAACCACAACCTAGCTCGATGAAAAAAAAAGCATTAATCTAAAGACACTTCCTGCAGTCTCAGGTTTGTTTTGTGTCTCAAAATTAATGGCAACAATTTTATTAATACTATGTACCAGTGATGATAATAAAATATTTCCCTGCAATCTTCAACATATATTAGCCTTGAAGACACTAAATGAAGACACTGAAACTGAAGAGTCACTTGATCTGAAATGTTAACTCTGCCTTCTCTCCACAGATACTGCCAGACCTGCTAAGTTTCTCCAGAAATTTCTGTTTATGTTAAACTTGGAGACAACTTCTTCATTTTATTTGATAGCAAGACAGCAATTGAACTTGAGGAGGGCTAAATTTTCCTTTTTTAATTATTCATGGGATGAGGGCCAGTATTTATTGCCATCCCCAATTGCCTAGAGGGCAGTTAAGCATCCACCACCTTGCAGTGGCTCAGGGATCACACGTAGGCCAGACCAGATAAGGATGGTAGCTTCCCTTCCTTCATAACATTAGAGAACCAGATGGGTTTTTCCAACAATGATTTCATGGTCACCATTAGACTCTTAATTCCAGATTTTTATTAAATTCAAATTCTACTGTAGGCCATGGTGGGACTTGAACTCAGATCCCCATAACATGACCTGGGTCTCTGGATTAACAGTCCAGTGATAATATCACAATGCCATCACCTCCCTTCTATTCTGTGTTGTAGGACTTTGAGGCTGAAATATAGTGGAGATGATATTAGTGCAGAGATGGACAACCATTTAAGACATTCAAGGCCCCACTTACATTTAATTTAATTCAATTTTAATTTTACAGCCCCTGTTAAAATTTTGCTACCACCAGATTGAATCCAGAACTCCCTGCCCCCCATCCTGGAGGCATGCGGTGATCATCTGAGCTGCAGGCTGCACACCTCAAAGAGGTGGTCACTAGCAGGCGTGGCTGTTCCTGCGGTCCAAATTATTCACATGGTGGGCTATCTCCTCCAGCAGGAAGAAATAGCTTCAATCTTTATAATGTTTCTTTTAGATCCAGGCCTCTGTGGGAACCTGAATGTTGAGACACCCTCAATGACCTTCACCTACCTTCAGCAGTGTCCGTTGGGCCTGCCAGAACTCCCTATTCTCTAATTGAGCTTGTAGATACTAATCTGCAATTTGCTCAGTTAGCCAAAATGAAATTAAATGAAACTAAATGAAATGAGGGAGAAAAAAGGCAAATGAAGCCTGGTGATGGCTTCATGATTAGAAAGGTCAGTGGTTTTAGAGTGTTTCTGTGTTTTGCCGAAGAAGAGGGCTAAGGGTCCAAAATGCTGACAAAAGGGACTAGATTAAATTTAGGATACATAGTTGGCATGGAAGAGTTGGACCAAAAAGTCTGTTTCCATGCTGTGTAGCTCTACGACTGTAAATGTGTCTGTGTTTATATTGAGTGTGGTAACTCAGCAGTAATGAACTGAATTGTCAGAGTACATCTGCAAAAACAGAAATTTTGCTGAAATCAGAAACAGTGACTCCAATCTCCTAATGTGGACATTTTATTGGTAAACAGCTTGTGAAGGTCAGGGAACTGTTCTGTGCAAATATAATGCGGTTGATTGGATGATATAGAGATGGCAACAGCATGAGTAAGCTAAAACTGAGGTCAAAGTTTGAGTCAATGAGGTTATTCTCTTTTCAGGGAGAGAAACTCTTAATGAGCAATTAATTGAACTAACTGTGGAAAACATGTGACATTTGTGATGTTTGCCAGTGATTAAACTGATTATTGGATGGAGACTGGACAATGTAAAAGTTTGAATGCCAACTTCTTTGATGGAGAAATGGGGTGTAGAAAGCTTGTCTCAAAATATAGTTAAGATTAGAGTGGTGCTAGAAAAGCACAGCAGGTCAGGCAGCACTCAAGGAGTGGGAAAATTGACATTTTGGGTAAAAGTCCAGGGCTTTTGCTCTTCAGATGCTGCCTGACCTGTGATGCTTTTCCAGCACCACTCTAATCTTGACTCTGATCTCCAGCATCTGCAGTATTCACTTTTGCCTCAAAATATAGTTAGCTAACTCAGGAAAGGTAGCCGTCTGATCTGTGGCTGAAGGTTGGGATAGGACAGGCTGATCATATTCAAAGTTTGGAAGAAGATTTGTAGCTCGGGTGGTCGTTGTTGTGGTTCTGTTCACGAGCTGGGAATTTGTGTTGCAGACGTTTCGTCCCCTGTCTAGGTGACATCCTCAGTGCTTGGGAGCCTCCCGTGAAGCGCTTCTGTGATCTTTCCTTCGGCATTTGTAGTGGTTTGAATCTGCCGCTTCCGGTTGTCAGTTCCAGCTGTCCGTTGCAGTGGTTAGTATCATGGGTCCAGGACCCAATATACCGACCACTGCAACGGACAGCTGGAACTGACAACCGGAAGCAGCAGATTCAAACCACTACAAATGGCGGAGGAAAGATCACAGAAGCGCTTCACGGGAGGCTCCCAAGCACTGAGGATGTCACCTAGACAGGGGACGAAATGTCTGCAACACAAATTCCCAGCTCGGCGAACAGAATCACAACAGGCTGATCATATGTTTTGGTCTGATCCTCAGAGAAATCCACATCAATCGGTTCACTTGTGATTGTAAGCATTGTAAGGGTAGGAGTTTTGTAGCATTTTGTGCCATAGAGTCATAGAGATGTACAGCACAGAAACAGACCCTTTGGTCCAACTTGTCCATGCCGACCAGATATCCTCACCTAATCTATTCCCATTTGCCAGCACTTGGCCCATATCCCTCTAAACCCTTCTTATTCATATACCCATCCAGATGCCTTTTAAATGTAGTAATTGTACTAAGTCCACCACTTCCTTTGGCAGCTTATTCCACACACGCATCACCCACTGTGTGAAAACGTTGCCCCTTAGGTCCCTTTTAATATAATTTAGAAGAAACAGGCCCTTTGGCCCAACAGGTCAACACCGACCCTTCAAAGAATAACCCACACAGACTTATGGGGTGGCATGATGGCTCAGTGCAGGGATCTGAGTTCGATTCCAAACTTGGGCAATTGTCTGTGTGGAGTTTGTACATTCTCCCCGGGTTTGCTCCCACAATCCAAAGATATTCAAGTTAGGTGAATTGACCAAGCTAAATTACCCATAGTGTTCAGGGATGTGTACATTAGTCAGGGATAAATATAGTGTAGGGAATGGGTCTGGCTGGGCTACTGTTCGGAGGGTCAGTGTGGACTTGTTGGGCCGAAGGTTCTGTTTCCACGCTGTAGGGAATTCCAAATTCTAAATTAAATATTTTCCTCTCACCCTAAACCTATGCATTCTAGTTCTGGACTTCCCCACCCCAGGGAAAATAACTTATCTATTTACCCTATCCATGCTCCTCATGATTTTATAAATCTCAAAAGGTCATCCCTCAGCTTCTGACGCTCCAGGGAAAATAGCCCTAGCCTACTCAGCCTCTTCCTACAGCTCAAATCCTCCAACCCTGGCAACATCCTTGTAAATCTTTTCTGAACCCTTTCAAGTTTCACAAAATCATTCTGACAGATGGGAGACCAGAATTGCACACAATATTCCAAAATGGCTGAAAAATGTCCTGTACAGCTGCTCTGGCCATAAAGGAAAGCATAGCAAATGCCTTCTTCAATACACTATCCACTTGTGACTGCTGAACTTTGCTTTATTAAAGAACATTGGGTATAGCCCCTTGTTCGAGTTCATATACTGGGAAACCTGATGGACTAGAGAAAGTGAGAACGGGTATCTCCAGGCCTGCACCAAAGGAGCCTGCCCTACTAGAATGATAAGACCACAGAAAGCTGATTAGGTGGCAATTGCCAGGAAAAATTCTAGGCTAGTCTCACTGCTGGCAAGTGTAGGTTGAGATCCATTATTTAGTCATGACTTTGGGCATTTTGAAACCAGGGTCAAAATCCATTGTTAAATTTGAATTTTGGGTAAAATCTTCATTCAACCTTCCAAATGCAGATAGATGTAAGAAAAAGAAGCTACCACTGGTACTTGGATGAGCAGATGTATGTTGCTGCAAGACAAGATCTTTGTTAAGGGTGACCTAAAATTATTGCCGTTCCATATGTATCACCTATTTTGCAATCAAAGTCAGAAGGCAAGACAGAAATTTCCTTTCACATCTCTAACTGACTGGTGTCTGTTTACTTTTCCTTGTGAATTCTAAATGGAGACCCGCCTTCAAGGGGTTCGGACTCCAACCATTCACTGTATCTGAAACAGGACACACAGAATGAACTAACCACTCATTGCATTCTCGATGAGCTTTCCAAGCATCACATAACATTGGCAGCTGAATAAACCGGCTGCTGAAACATCCGGTATTACTGGAATGCTTCCATCATTAAGTTTCATCTCGCTCTTTGGGAACATTGTGTCTGGAGACTGTCTCAGTGCAGGGCTTCAGCTGGTGGGTTCAAAGTGCCAATGTTAATCACTTCCAGGTCAATACAGAAAGTATGGTTACAATTTCTGTCAATGAGTGGAGTTACTAAGGGCAATCATGGATTGTTCTATAGATTCAATCTATCTTTCTTTGAGCTGGAAGTTTTTCTACGTTATTTTCTGTGGTGCCATTTTACAATTAGTTGAGACTTCTCCAGAAAAGAAATTGAAGTTATGGTATAAGAATGGGCATAAGATGTTTTGCTGGGGTGTAATGCCAGCAGAAGTCAGTTGGAATGGGAGCTTCACCCTTTGCTTTGTTCTTGACTTAACATCGACTCTGGGCCATGGGTGCCTGAACTGTCTGCCTTGAATCACCAGGCCTGCAGCATCCTTCCTTTTCACTTATTTATGTTTAACATCAATATATACCTTGCTTTCTTTTAATGATTTTGATGGAGGAAGGATGTATCGGGGCGGGGGGCAAAGGTGGTTTGGGCCCTTCCTCGTGGCCATTATGGCCATGTCCTGGTGGGTCCTGTAGAGTGGTGGTCTGCTTTGGTGGCATTGGTGGTGTGGAGGGTCTGGTCTGGGATTCCAATGGCCCAGTTCAACAGGTTTTCGGGCCATGAGGTTGGCTCAGCCAGAGATTCCAATGGCTCGGCATGGTGGTCTGCTTCTGCGGTGGCTTCCGTGCCGAATTGGGTCCTTGTGGTAGCTTCTTCAGGGGGCATACTGGTCTGTCCTGGGACTCCAATGGCCTGTGACTTGGTGACTTTGATACCGGCTTTCTGCAGCACTGGAGAATGTAGTTTCTGTCTTCTAGAGTCAGAAGATATACAGCATAGAAACAGACCCTTTGGTCCAACTTGTCCATGTCGACCAGGTATCCTAAATTAATCTAGTTCCATTTGCCAGCATTTGGCCCATATCCCTCTAAACCCTTCCTAACCATACACCCATCCAGATGCCTTTTAAATTTGTAATTGTACCAGCCTCTACCACTTCCTCTGGCAGCTTGTTCTATACATGCACTATCCTCAGCACGAAAATGTTGTAACCTAGGTCCCACTTTCTCATTTATCTCTCCACCCTTCAGGCACTTGGCCTGTATTCCTGATGAAGGGATTTTGCCCGAAACGTCAATTTTCCTGCTCCTCGGATGCTGCCTGAACTGCTGTTCTTTTCCAGCGCCACTCTAATCTAGACTCTGGTTTCCAGCATCTGCAGTCATTGTTTTTACCTACCTTAAATCTTCCCCCCTCATCTTGAAATTATTTCCTCTAGTTTTGGACTCCCCTACCCTGGGAAAAATATCTTGGCTATTCACTTTTTCCATGACCCTCATGATTTTATAAGGTCACCTCTCAGGCTCTAACGCTCCAGGGAAAATAGCTCCAGCTTATTCAGCCTCTCCCTACAGCTCAGACCTTTCAACCCAACAATATCCTCATAAATCTTTTCTGAACCCTTTCAAGTTTAACATCATTTCTCCAGAACTGCACACAATATGCCAAAAGTGGCCTAACAAATGTCCTGTACAGCAACAACATAACATCTCAACTCCATTGCTCAATGCATTGTCCAATCAAGACAAGAATACCAAACACCTTCTTCACTATGCTGTCTACCTGTGACTCCACCTTCAAGGAACTATGAACCTGCACCCCAAGGTGGTTAGCAACACTTCCAAGGATGCTACCATTTAGTGTTTAAGGCCTGCCCTGATTTGCCTTTCCAAAATGCAGCACCTCATGTTTATCTAAATTAAACTCCATCTGCCACCCCGCAGCCCGTCTGAACGTTTGATGAAGGTCAGATTCAAACCTAGTTCCCCGGCACTGTGAGGCATCCGTACTAACCACTGATGCCCTAAAAACCAAAGTTAATGGAAAATACATTAGATGAACATACAATTTTCAAACCATTATATTTCAGTCAGATAAAAATGGTTGAAAGACTTTAAAAGATCCTTTCCTTTTGCAGAAAATTTAGCAGGTGCAAAAGTGGAAAAACACCTACAGACTAGGTCCTGAAATGTTTCCTGTCCCAGCCTGTTGCAGTTACACTGATACAATTGTGTGCTCAGGCTAAAATATCTAATGTTTTCCTGGTAGTGAGGAGAAACATGGATAGCCTCTTAAGTTCTCTCATGTCTTGAACATTTTTCCATCCGATTATCATCCAGTCCATCCCAGTATCGTAACTGAAACAAAGGACTGTGAATGCTGGAAACCTGAAACTAAAACTGAGCCTCAGTCCTCTCTGGCAGTATCTGTACAGACAAAGCAATGTTAACATTTCAGCTTCAGAACTGAGATCTGAAGAAGGGTCATTGGACCTGAAACGTTAACTTTGCTTACCCTCCACAAGTGCTGCCAGACCTGATGATTTTTTCCATCCTGGTATCATGTCTGCCACACTCTATCTATTCACCACTAGACTTTGTTTCTCTCATCTCAGCCTCTGCTAATTCTCCCGAGCCAACTTTCTACCAATTCTTCACAGTGTATTCACCACTGCATTGCAGCATCTCATCAATTCTGAAGGCATTGAGTTGTCATGCTGTTGTTTTGTGGGAAATAGCTTGCAGGAAAATATGTCACATTCTATTCTTCATCTTAATTTTTCAATTAAAATCGTATTATGGAAATAAATTCAAATACCATACTGTGACTGGAGAAATAAGTATTTAATTCATAATTTGAGATACTGTGCAAAATAATAATCAAATGACACTTATGAATTTCTGTGTAAGCAAGGACTAAAAGTGACATCAATAAGTAATGATGTTCAGATCCAAAATTGAGTATTCAAATGTTGGTATTCAGAACTTGACAAGAGGACAATTATAATTATGATACAAATGTTATATTAAAAATTTGATCATTTATAATGATATGTGCTTTGTGGTTAAATCAATGGACATTAATCAGTTCATAAATACAAAAATATTCCCCTTAATAATGCGAAAGTCAAATTATATGAATATTAAGGAAATACATTGTAAAATAATTAAAATGAATATTTTAAGGAGCACATCTACCTTATGCATAGAAATATGTAGAGCATATTTTACATGAACAGCTTTGCTTTTGGGCCTTAGAGATTCATGAGTGTATTCCAAAGGAGAGCCAGACTTCAGCTGCTACAGGCTTCCCCCTCACCCTACTCATTTCCCAAGCGGATAACAACACCTCTGGTAACAGCATATGTAGGTCATTCAGCTACTTGAGACTGTTCAGTTCGAACATAGCTGAGCTATGCCTGAATTCCATTTGCTTGCATTGTCTCCATCAGCAAGCATCTCCTTACAAGCAACTATCAATCCCAGTTTTGAAGTTAACTTTTTGGAGAAGGTGATTCCATATTTCCACCACCCTGTGTAGGATAAACAATTCCTCACTTCAACCGAGCTCAAGTATTCACTATTTTAAAAGATGTGTTATAACACACCCCTGAGGTAGCTGAGACTGCAACAGATTAATACTTTGAACACATAGTGATACTACTATGGCACCACAAGACCTGAAGTTTTAGTTATAAAGTTATATCCTTTGATTCCCACGAGAGCAAATTAATTCCTTTAGTTGTCTTAAATAACCCCTTAACCTCAATGATGTCATGTGGCATCCATGAACCATCATTTTGGCCAACCAACTGCTGCTTTATATTCCCGTGGTGCAGATACTAACTTGCAGAATACAATGAAATCTGAATTTCTTTTTCCCCTCTGGGACAAGTGGGACTTGAACCTGGACCTTCTGGCTCAGAGGTTCATCACTGTGTTATGACAGAAGACCTCTTGAAATCTTACATTTAGGATGGCGAGAGAAAATTAGGCAGCTTTAACAATCACATAATCCTTGTTTCCCAATTGTCTGAAAACTGTTCCCAACTAAACCCTTTACCCATCCACAATGCTGTCACACCCATTTTTGAAGGCACCATGTCATTGCCTTTACTGTTTATCATTGTCCTCCTACACTTTTTCACCCATTAATGCTTATGTTCAAGATTCTTGCCTGCAATTTTTTTATTCATTTGTAAAGTCACATTTTTTGATAATGGACTACATTTCAGAAAATATTACACATAATATAATGAATGGCAAAGCTTGCCAAATTTCTTAATTGTTACATATTTGCATATCGTTTACTCTCAGTATTGGTGAATTATCTTAAGCCCATAATTATATGAACTTGACATCAATCATTCAATCTGTGTAGTTTTAAGTCCCAGGAAATAGCAATTAGTGACACAACAAGACTCTTGAAAGTGACTTTGAATAATGAGCAGAGGGAAGGGGCTTGCTTGTTAACAACTTCAATTCATCAAGACTGAAGTTCAGTGAAGACCTGCAATTAAATAATGATGTTTGGCTCCATGAGCTTTATATGGTCCTTTAATATATGACATTACCACTAGGTTAAACTGGTATTGTCATGTGTAGAAACAGCAGGTGAACATTGGTAGCTATGTGTCATTTGGATTACAGATATGCATTGCACAGACAAGTGTAAGTCATGACACTTTGAAATAGCTGTAGAAATATATAAACATTTTATGTAATAGATGAGATACAAACCATAATTCAAAACAGTGATTCTAACGATGTTGTCCTAAAATGAAACACAGGCAACTTTTAGACATTTGTTGTTTTTCATCATATATAATCCTTAGTTCTGTCTTTTTACACTTTGTTGTACAACATGATGGAGGTGGCAGTATTTAAAACATTGGTGTGATAGGAGCACAAACATACTTTCATCTCTTATACAATTCACATTTTATCTGAGAGCAGATTACTAGCTACAGCATCATATCGGTTATTTTACTTTGGACACATTTGAATTTCTCCAGAAAGGAGATTATTTTCAAAAATAGTCTGAAGTGAAGACAGAGGGTTTAGATTTTATTTGTCAAAGGTTGTGGGTGCCACAATCTTGACCAGCATTTATTGCCCATCCCTAATTGCCTTGGAGAAGTTAGTGGTCAGGGGCCTCCTTGAATCTCTTCTATTCTTGGTATGTGAGTACAACTGCAATGCTGTTAGAGAGGAGATGCAGGATTTTGAACCAATAACAGTGAAGGAACAGTGGTATAGTATCAAGTCTTGATTGATGTGTAACTTGGGAGGGAAATTCTAAGTGGGCGGTATTGCCCTTGTCTTTCTGGTTAATAAAGATCATGGTTTAGAAGGTGCAGTTGAAGGAATTTTCATTAGTTACTGTTGTACACCTTGTAAACTGCTGCTATTGTGTATTGTTAGTGAAGGTGATTGACAGAATGACAATCAAATAGACTGTTTTGTCCTGGATGATATTGGGCATCTTGAGTGTTGTTGAGTCATATAGAATGCAGTGTGATATAATCATGAGTGATTATGTCCACTTATTCAGGCCAAAGACTTTTAAAGGAAACAAATACTGATGGAAGTATTGAGAAGTTTTGTTTTCCACAATAAATTACTTTGGACTCATGTTGTTCATTCATGTGGTATGGGTGTTAATGGCAAGGCCAGCATAAGCTGTCCATTCAGAATTTCTCTTGAAATAGACAGCCTGTTAGGCAATTTCAGAGGTGAGTTAAGAGTCAGTCACATTGACTGTGGGATTTGAGTCACATGTTGGCCAGACCTGTTAAGGATGGCATATTTCCTCCCTTCAAGTGTTTTACCAGATGAGTTGCATTCTTATGACAACTGATGAGAGTTTCATGGTCACCACGACTGAAACTAGCTTTTGATACCAGATTTATTTATTTTATTCAACCTGCTCAGAGATACCTGTGGAGAAGTCAGGTCCTGTACTTGGGCCTCCTGGCTCAGAAGTAGGGACACTACCGTTGTATCACAGGATCCCACTTTATTCCAGATTTAATCAATTGAATTTAAATTCCACCAGCTGCTCATGTGGGACTTGAATTGATATCCCCAGATCATAACATGGGCCTCTGGATTACCAGTCCAGTGACACTATCACTGTATTGCCATTTTCTCTGTTTACCCAAATAACCAGATCATTAAATCTTGGTAACAAAAACAGAAATTGCTGAAAAAACTCAGCAAATGTGCAGAGAAAGCCAGGAGTCATAGGATCCTTACTGTGCAGATAAAGGCCATTTACACTGATTGAATTTGCACCAACTCCCTGAAGAGCATTTCCACTGGAATTATCCTCCTGTAATACCCCATGGGACTTTATCCCATGGTTAACCTGTACATCCCTGGATGCTACCCAGCAATCTCTAGCATGGCTAATCCACCTAACCTGCACATCTTTGGACTATGGGAGGAAACCCACACAGATGCATGCAAACTCCACACGGGCAATACCCAAGGCTGTAATCAAACCTGGGTCCCTGGAATTGTGAGGCAGCAGTGCTAACCACTGTGCCATCCCTTCAATTCAGTGACCCTTCTTGCCTTTCATTATTAGAAGTTAATTTAACAATCTAGCTTGTTTGTCAAAGTTAGAAGCTGATCTTTATTGTAGCAAGTGTTATACATGCCTGATAGGTTTAACTGACATCATTTAGTTGACTCAGCCTGTCAGGGAATAAAGGTCTGTTCCTGGGAAGATGTGACCAGTCTTCAGTTCTGTTGCTAGTTCTGTTCTTGTTATGAGTGAGATTTTATTAGCAGTAGTAATGTCAACTTGCTGTTAAGTAGAGCCTGATGTCTTACAAGAGACCATCATAAACATATTCTGTTTAACTAAGACCAACCCCACTTCTGCCTCAGGCTTTGTGTGGACATCCTTCCCTATTGTATCAATAGCTTAGAAAGTGAATACATTAACAACATTTAAAAGGTATTTGGATGGGTATATCTTTAGGAAGGGTTTAGAGGGATATGGGCCAAATGCTGGCAAATGAGACTAAGTTCAGTTGGGATGTCTGGGTGATACAGACAAGTTGGACTGAAGGATTTGTTTCTGTTCTGTATGACTCTATAATACCAGTAAGAAAGCTAGTTGCAGTAGGTCTATCTAGAACATCCCAGCTGGTTCAAATGGATGACAATGAAATATAAAAGCAAGGTGAATTTTTTTACCTCATCTCCTGCTTTATAATTAGTGACCTAACCAAGAGTGATTCACAGTTTAATGTCAGAGGAAAATATACATGTCTGATTGTGTAAAGTTAATAAATTCTGTAAAATATTTGTAGAAAATCATATTCAGTCCTGAAGCTACATGGATAAAATTACACAAGGTACTATCATGGACCAGGTAGAAACTGTTCAAACAATGTGTTGGTTGTGGTTGTCTAAACCTCTTAACAAGTCACTTAGTTGTTTGCCACACAGCTTGTGAACCACATGTAAACAATTTATTTGATTGAGGATGTGGATACTTGGTTGAGAGTGTCAGATTTGGAAAGGATGCCAGATACACTTTTTTGTCAAGATCTAGTTAGATGTTCATAGATTACACAAGAATTTCAATTGTTTGGGAGAATTGAGGTTAAAAGGCAGAAGAAGAATAGCCTGTTTGTTTGGGAGACTGTAGATCAGAATGGATGCCAGACACCGCTGAGGGAACTGGTGGATCTTGTTACCTTGTGTAGATGACAAGTGCAACTGCTTGAGTGAAATAAGGCATTTTAGTGACTCTCCCTTAGCTTTTAGATCATTCGCTGTTTTACTTGACAATCTGGGAGGAGTGAAAGACAAAACCTTGAAATCAGACCCCAATCAACTCCTGAAATTTGCAAAGTCGATTTTCTTTGAATTCTGTTCATTTTGACATTTCAACACATATAAATCTACTTGCCCAACTATCAGATCTTAACAAGTCATTTTTCTGTAGTATCACTACAGATAGACACCAGGAATGCTTTGTGATCTTGTGAGCCAGGTAAGTCTAATTTTGACATTTGGTACTCCACATGAATCAGTAAGATTATCGTCTGCAGTTAAACTTTGGATATTAAACCTAAAGCCCTTTTACTGAGCCAGTTGCAATTTGGCTCTGTTTTATCCATATATTTCTTAATGAAACTCATCCTCCCTTTAATTTGTAATGAAAGCAGAAAATAATGGGAATACTCAACTAGTCAGGCACCATATGTGCCCAAAGAAACAGGGAGAACATTTACAGACTGCACAAGGTGGGTTCACAGTAAGGGTGGTGGACAAGGTGACACTGGTGTGAACTGTAAAGAAACAGTTTCCTGTCAATGGCCCATCTTTGGGAAATGTTACCAATGGCAGGACTGGCTTTAGTCTGGCTTCCACAAGGGGGTGGGAAGTATATTTAAACCTTTAAAGGGCCTATTAAAGGTAACTTGGCAAATGAAGGATCAATCCCACCACCCTCACAACGGTCACGAATGTTGATGCCCTTCCAGTGGCAGCCCAAGGATGGACGAGGAGAAATGTACTTTTTCACTTGGAGAAGGGGCTGTGGGCTGGTATGAAAATCTTCACGGCCCCAGTGATTTGTTCAGAATGCCACCCCCTTCCCCTGCCAGTAGGATAATTTTCAAATTTTCAAAATATTTTCTGTGGCCTATCTATTGTTGACTCCTACTGGATTAGTGGTGCTGGAAGAGCACAGCAGTTCAGGCAGCATCCAACGAGCAGCGAAGCGTGGAGAGATCCCACTTCAGGCTCACTGCCTTTATTCCTGATGAAATGCTTTTGCCCGAAACGTCGATTTTGCTGCTTGTTGGATGCTGCCTGAACTGCTGTGCTCTTTCAGCACCACTAATCCAGTATTTGGTTTCCAGCATCTGCAGTTATTGTTTTTACCTACTGTTGACTCCTGCCTTCCTCAGCAATGGCCACCACTCGTGGTGACACTGTTGAGTAGTGAGCTGGTCTTGAGGGTGGGCATTCTGAGTGGATTAGCAATCCCATCGGCTGCTCCACATTACACCGCCCTGTATAATGTGCTGAGCCAAGTACCATCTGCAGGCTGCGTGTGTTTCCAACTCTATGAAACTCCTTAAGAAAGTTCAGTCCAACACTTCAGGTCAATGACCTTTCCTCAGAAGTGGGAAATGTTATAGGTTTAAAGCAATTGAAAGGTTAGAGGTTAGAAAAGATACAGTGGTATCAAGAGAAATTAAATGACAGAAGAAATTATATGACAAACATCTAGACATGGACTGATAACTGATAAGTAATATTTACAGCACTGAACTATCAAACAATGACCATCTCCAATAAGAAATGATCTAACCACTAATCCTTGACACTCAATGGTATTACCATCACTGAATCCCTCACTATCAGCATCCTGACAGTTACCATTGACCAGAGACTCAACTGGACTTGCCACCGTGGCTAGAAGAGAAAGTCAGAGGCTCGGAATGCGAGTAACTTACACCTGATCCTTAAATCCTGTCCATCATGTACAAGGCTTAAGTCAGGTGTGTGATGAAATCTTCCCCACTTGCCTGGGTAGGTCCAGCTCCAACAACACACAATAAGCTGGACACCATCTAGGACAAAGCAGCCTGCTTGATTGACACCACATCCACAAGCAACCACTCCTCCTGCCACTGAACCTCAGCAGAAGCAGTGTGTACTATCTACAAGATGCACTGCAGAAATTCATCAAAGATCCTCAGTCAGCACCTTCCAAACCCACAACCACTTCCATCTAGAAGGACAAGGGAACATCACCGCCTGCTAGTTCCCCTCCAAGCCATTCACTATCCCAACTTGAAATATATCACCATTCCTTCACTGTCACTGGGTCAAAATCCTGGAATTCCCTCCCTAAGGGCATTATGGGTCAACCCACAGCAGATGGACTGCAGCGCTTCAAGAAGACCACCACCTTCTCAAGGGTAACAAGAGACTGGCCACAAATGCTGGTCAGCTAATGACACCCATTTCCTACAAATGAATTAAAAACAGAGTTACTGCTGCAGGACCAAAGTAAATGGTCATTTGAACAGGTAAAGAAAGAAAAGATATGTCTAGAGGAGAAGAGAATAACAGAATGGTAAACAGCTGCCTTGTGATAGCAAAAGCAATGAATGAAATGAGAATAGAACCAAAATATACAGAGAAAAGGAAATAAAATGCAGTAGAAAATATGGTCTGGATATATTGAACTCGGTGCTGCATCCAGAAGATTGCAAAATGCCTAAACTGAAGTTGAGGTACTGTACCCTGAGTTCACAGTGGACTTCATCGAAATACGATAGCAGGTCAAGGGCAGAGCAAGATGGAGAATTACAGATGATTAAAGACTTGAGTTTCATTTGTAGGTTCTAATTTGTTTCATTTCATTTCAAACTAAGAACATTACAGATGTCTAAAGAGAAAAAAAAAACAGTTTGCTCCCCATCTATTTTACATGTGGTGGTATATTCAATCATTAAAACATGTTAATCATGAGAAATAAAGGGAAATTTTCAATGAAGCTATCACATGTTGATGAATTAAAGAGCACACCTGATTTGTTACCAGAATAGAGACAGCTAGTCCCACAGAAAGGAAATTGCAATGTTAACAGAAGTTGGTCTTCCTTATCTCAGTTGCATACATATTAAAAGCCTGAAAACTGTAAGAGAAGGGGTTAGCTAAAGCTAATTTTGTGCTAACTCAGTGAAAATGAATACATAGCACACCTGCCTGTCAATGTATCTATGCAAAATAGGTGGTTCATCTTTTGTGCACCTGATAGCATTACAAAACCACACCTGCATTGTCTCACTGATTTGAACTAAAAATAAAGATTTTGATTATTTATGTTTTAAGAGCTAAAGGTCTACAGATTTGATTTGGGGTAGGGGCAGAAAGGCAGCTAAATGGAGGCAAGTAGCAGATGTTGGTTGTTGATCTCCACTTAAACACTGCTCTCTGAACAAATTCTCTTAAGGAAGTAAAAAGTTCTCCAGCTTTGAGGTCATGAGAATGATGGACTATGATATGCTGTTCTGTAACTTGAGTTCAATGCTCTGATGACACTAGGAAGATGGAAAGAACTGAGCATTTTCTGCTTTACAGGAAAAAAGGGGGAAACTAGTTCTTAGCAGCAATGATAATTCAGTGACAATCAAACAGGTAAGAAACCTTCCATCGAGGGACAGCTCAGAAGCTAGAACCTGGGGATGACGAAAGGGTCACACTATTAGACTCACTTTTTATTATCATAATGGAGAAATATATGGATGAATATTAATTTTTGATCAGTCTTTTTCTTTCGACCTTTCTAATTTACCTGTGGAGTGGGAGGATGACAGGAGCACAGGCTTCATGATAGATAAGAGAGAATAACAAAACTAACAGGGATTTAGAAATTGAAGGGAATTCAACATCAAAGTGATGGATGTCGAATCATTATAAGATTTTAATGAGTGACTACAATCTGTTGTCTCAAAATCGTGAGATGAACTGACAGCAGAGGGAGCTCATGCCATTGAATCTTAGTTACAGTTCTTTTGAGCTAGTATGTGGCATTTGCCACAAAATATGAGGGTGAGTCAGGGCACATGGGAAAGTTAATACTGCCAGTGGCAAAATTCTCTTTTGTCTATTGCAAATATTTCTATTGTTTGTCAATGGGACCGTGTGCAAAGCTAGGTGAAAATAAAATTCACTTCACTTGTCAAAGAACAGGAAATAATCTGATATAAACATTGAAGAACATCATTGCTCATTACTGTCTAGATTCTCCCACCAGTGGGAAAATCATTGCGGATTAGTTGAGGTTTCATGTTATTGGATCCTTGCCATTTTGTCTGTTGTAGACTGTCCCAGTGGAATAGAGATCCAGTAGAGACATGTCCCTAATACTAAAGAGTTTTTAACCAGAAACAAAGAGACAAAGAATATGAACAAGTGTCTCACCATTGCTGTTTCTTAGTTTGATTTTCATAAATTAAGAAATACTAAGCAAGAATCAAATCTTAATAAGTTTGTTGCTTTGGGCAGCAATGTAGTTTGTTGTTGTAGTGCACAATAAGCTTTTTGTTACATTTAGTAAAAAATCGTTCACAGCAAGTGTTAGATATAGATATTATACATGTACATATGATGGTGCATTCACATACACACATATGTATGTGTTTTGTGGTGCTGAACATAGAACATAGGCATTCAGAGGTTACGTGCACTGTTCTGTCAGGCAATGAGATAATGGCTAACCTGTGACCTAACTTCATATGCCTGTCTTTGGCACAATATTCATTAACACCTTGGCTGAACAAAAATGTATCTATCTCAAATGTAGAATTAACAACTGATTTAGCATCAGCTGCCTTTTGTACAAGTGCTTCCTAATATTTCTCCTGAGCAGTCTGGCAAAGATTTAGACTGTGCCCCCTTGTGCTTGAATATTAAACCAGTAGAAATAGTTTATCTTAATCAACCCTGTCTTGTCCTGCTAATATTTTGAAGACTTCAATCAGATCGCTCTTTAACCTTGTAAACTCTAAAAGAAATTGACCTAATTTGTTTAATCTCCCCTCATAACATAACCCCTAAAGTCCGGTATCAATCTTGTAAGGCTATTTTGTAGTCCCTCCAAGGCCAATATGTCCTTGTGTGTTCTGGTGGCATTCCTCTTGTAAAAAGCTGCAAATGAAGAGACTCTTTGTTTGATCTTTCCTATTCTCTCATGTCACAATTTCTAGTATCTTCTGAAGGTACTCAAAGGCTGTATATGGTGAGGTGCTTGTATTATCAGTGCCACCTATCTTTTGTTCTATGCTGCCTTGCCCTGCAAGAGAAAAGCAATATTGACATTGTGATATTTGCAAATATTCCACTGCTGGTACCCCATTTGTATCTGCTATCTCTGCCAGTTTGTAATTCAGTCTAAGGTTGTTTGAGGTAATTTGCTGCCACTATTCCTCCTTTATCTCTAATATAACCATGGTTGGTTTATTTACCAGCTATAGAAGGTAGGTCACTACAGAGTCTATACAGAAGAGGCACTTGTCTTAGGTAATAAAATGGTTCATTGCATGATGGCAATGAATTCAACTTACATTACTAATAATGCAAAAGGCATAACTGTGAAGGGCTTTCAGAAATTTTACAGAATACATCTGCTTGTTCTGAAAGCTAGCTTAGAACTCACTGTCTCTATACAAAGACTGTGAGACACCATCAGATTGTATAGAATGAATGCAATTTCAAGATTAACTTTTATGGAATATTATGCAATATCCTCCCTTACATGTCTGATCATCTTTTTCTTTAGACCTTTCTGATTCATCTGTGCATTGGGAAGTTGACCAGAGCACAGGCTCCATGATAGATAGGAGAGAATAACAAAACTGACAGGGATATAGAAAGTGAAAAAAAAATTAACATTAAAGTGATGGATATAGGAGTATTATGCAATTTTAACAGATTTCAACATTATGAGATTTGTCCCATACTTAACCATTATTCATTCATGTATATGTATGTGCACATTGCATTTGCCACTATGTCTTATGTTGAAAGATTGGAGCGACCTTTAAGTTTAGAAGACTGAGAGGGGACCTGATTGAGATGTATAAGATTATTAAAGGATTGGACTCTCTGGAGGCAGGAGACATGTTTCCGCTGATGGGTGAGTCCCGAACCAGAGGACACAGCTTAAAAATAAGGGGTAGGCCATTTAGGACAGAGGTGAGGAGACACTCCTTCATCCAGAGAGTGGTGGGTGTGTGGAATGCTCTGCCCCAGAAGGCAGTGGGGGCCCAATCTTTGGATTCATTTAAGAAAGAGTTGGATAGAGTTCTCAAGGATAGTGGAATCAAGGTTTGTGGAGATAAGGCAGGAACAGGATACTGATTAAGGATGATCAGCCATGATCATAATGAATGGTGGTGCAGGCTTGAAGGGCAGAATGGCCTACTCCTGCACCTATTGTCTATTGTCTATTGTTTATGTCATGTTACCCCTAAGTCTCTCACTTCACAAACATAATCTGAAGATTTCACAATTTTTTATAAAATTCCCTCTCTTTGGACTTGGAAGAAGGGCCAATCTTTTGCATGAGATAATTTCTTTGCTGGCAGATCATTTTCTCTCATATATCCTTCATAGAGGATGTCAGTTATTGTAGATCTTGTTTTCGGTCCATTTCCTCATTTGGAGGACACTCAATCACTTGAATTCCATTAGGAGAGAAACTCTTCTCTGTTAAGTATCTGTCTCAACATTTCTGGACAATTTTTAAATTCATGAATGTCTCTGGTGAAACAAATACCATCCTCCTTGATGGAGCTGGGATTTCTGGACCAGGTAATATCTTTCTGATTAGAACCACAAGTATCCTGGATATTCAGACTGGGTAATTACTTCTTCTTGACCAGGTCCTGAATCTAAAGCGTACTGATCTGGCTCCCGTAGAGAGGTATGCAGCCCTTCCTCCTCCAATTGGATGTCTTAATCACCACTAATGGTTGTTTGGCTGGTGAACTACACTTTCGCACATTCATGTTACTGAAAGTCACTCAGTGCTACCTTTGCCTTTGACTGTTATAGTATATGAATTTGTTCACCAGATTGCTCTGTTGACTGAATATCAGTTAAGGATTTGTGCATGAGCTCAAGTGGATTGTGATGCTGATTCTTATTCTCAGTACCTGTTACTTTTCACAAGCTTTGTTGCAAATTACCTTTGAATCTGACTTCACACAGGAGTGTTTTTCGGTATCCTGTATAGTTTTGCAGGCTTCTGAATGTGTTTTGATAGATAATAATTCAACCCTGTTGCAATATGCACTGGAAGATATCTCTTTTGCGAGTCTTCTTTCTAACACATGAAACTCCAAATGTGTTTTTAGATTACAAAGGCTACATGATTGCTATTTTTTAAAAACTCCACAATTTTATTGTATTCAAATTTAATGATTTACCATGGTCGGATTTGAACTTACATCTCCTGAACATTACTCTGGGGCTCTGGACAACAATTCAATGATATGCCATTATGTCACTACTCTCTTAATTGAAGCTAATACACCAGTGACATTAGAACTTTTAGTCCCATTATCTTATACAGCAGAGGGATTGAAGTATCAGGTAACAATGTGTAACACCCAAATGCTTATCCTAAAACAAAAGAGAAATACTGTCGATGCTAGAAATTGTAACAGAAAATGTGGTGAGTACTCAAGTCTGGCAGCTGTGGATAGAGAAACTTAACTTTCCAGGTCATCAGAACTATCTAACTTGTAGTCCATTTTGAGCATGAATATATTGAATGGTTACTTGAGGCATGTTACCACATGACTGTCTCACTTCACTGTTTTATACAGCAATACTTTGTTATCTAAGATGTAACAGATAACTTTTCTTTAACTTTTTAATTTACAGAAATTGGAGGCATGGACTGATGTTGAAAGAGTGTGCTATGTTACAGGATGGAGACAAATTTTAATCATTCGAATGAGAGGGAAGGATGTGGTATTTAGGCAACCTGCTAGTATAAGGCCATATTGGATAACTTTATCGTGGCTTGTGTGTTGAAATTTCTAAAGATTTGTAGGCACATTCTGGACGGTAAAAATTTGTGGTTCACTTCCTCCATTAATCCCTATGGGGATGAAAGGACCAGGAGTGGTTTACACAGTCTCTCAGATCTGTTCTACAATGCAATGAGAACTTGGCTGATCAGAATCCTAAACTCTACGCATTCACTCTGCTTTCATAGTCCTTAGTATTTTTGGTTAATAAACTCTATTGATGTCTTTGACTCATTTACAATGACTAATTAGAGTTAGAGTCAAGATGTCAAAGAATTACACAACACAGAAAGATGCTATTTTCTCCCATCCTGGCCACTTAACACCTATCTACTCTGGCTTTGTATGCATTTGCTCATATAAATGATCAATAATCATTGAAATCTTTTGATTTTCAATAGCCTATTAGCTTTTTGAAAAGTCCACCTTTTTAAAAGCATCATTGTTACAAAGACCTCACACTACTTATTATTCCTTGCAATTTCTTGGAACACCATTTTGAATATTAACTGCATAATTTACATAGTTACCACCCTATGGGGATTTATTTGCACTTTGAATTTTTAATGTTCATTTCCTTTTCACTTTTTTTGCCCTATTTAACTCCATGGTAAAATATAGTGTGCAAATTGCTGATGCGCATGAATTGAGTTAATAGTAATAAAAAAACTCCATACACTTCAGCATACCATGCACATTATTTAGGATGTGATGGCTAATTTGGAACGTATTACCATTTTTTTTGTAGGATCTATAGAACTGCAGATCTTACATGTCACAACAAGATGTGCAAAAAGTAGTGAAGTGGCACTGGAATATGGTAACCTACATCATCCAACTGCAATAGTACTGTTTACATGAAGAGAAGCAGCATATCAATGAGTGCAATCTATTGATTAGTCATTTATGATGTTTTTACTCTGTTCACTCTCAGTCATGTTAACTGATTGCAACATAAGAATTAGGACTATGCAGTTTCAAGGGAATATTAAGTAGGAGTGGGCAATTCAGCACCTCAAGACTGCTCTGCTATTTAATACAAACATGGCAGGTGTGATCTCAGCTTCACCTCCACTTTAGTGTATACTCCTCATGACTCTTTAATGCATTGTTAATTAAATATCTGTCTATCTCCTCCTTATGGAGAAAGTGAGGACTGCAGATACTGGAGATCAGAGTTGAAAAGTGTGGTGCTGGAAAAGCGCAGCCGGCCAGGCAGCATCCGCGGAGCAGGGGAATTGATGTTTCGGGCAAAAGCCCTTATGCTTATTGTGTCCTGTCTGGTATGCTGAATTTCACAGATTCATGAACCTTTGAAAGAAGTAATTTCTCCTCATCCCTGCTTCATAACAAGAGGGATTGAATATAGAAGCAAAGAGGTGCTTCTGCAGCTGTACAGGGCCCTGGTGAGACCACACCTGGAGTACTGTGTGCAGTTCTGGTCTCCAAATTTGAGGAAAGACATTCTGGCTATTGAGGGAGTGCAGCGTAGGTTCACGAGGTCAATTCCTGGAATGGCGGGATTACCTTACACTGAAAGACTGGAGTGACTGCATTTGTATACCCTTGAGTTTAGAAGACTGAGAGGGGATCTGATTGAGACATATAAGATTATTAAAGGATAGGACACTCTGGAGGCAGGAAACATGTTTCCGCTAATGGGTGAGTGCCGAACCAGAGGACACAGCTTAAAAATACGCGGTAGACCATTTAGGACAGAGATGAAGAGAAACTTCTTCACCCAGAGAGTGGCTGTGTGGAATGCTCCGCCCCAGAGGGCAGTGGAGGCCCAGTCTCTGGATTCACTTAAGAAAGAGTTGGATAGAGCTCTCAAGGATTGTGGAATCAAGGGTTATGGAGATAAGGCAGGAGCAGGATACTGATTAAGGATGATCAGCCATGATCATATTGAATGGTGGTGTAGGCTCGAAGGGCAGAATGGCCTACTCCTGCACCTATTGTCTATTGTCTGTTTTAATCTGGAACCCATGTGCTTTTACGTTCTTTGAGCAGGTCCCACATGGGATACTGAGAAAGGCTTTGCTGTAATCTAAATAAAATACATCAACTGCATGACACTCATCTATACACTTGGTCACCTCCTCAAAAAACTCAATCGAATTTGTTAGACATGATCTCCCTCCAAAAGCCATGCTGATTATTCCTGATCACACATTGCCTGTCCAATTGTCTCCTTTAGAATTTTCTCTGATAGTTACCCTGCTATTGATGAGAGACTCGCTGGTCTGTACCTCCCTAGTTTATTTCAATCACCCTTCTTGAAAAGTAGAACCAGTCCCCTGGCACCCCCCCTGTAACTAGAGAGAAATTAAAAATTTGGAGAAGAGCCCCTATAATTTCCTCTCTCGCCTGCCACAACATCCTGGGATACAATTCATCTGGACCTGGGGATTTGTCCACTTGTAAGCAGACAAAATCTCTAATTCCTCCTCACTCCCTATGTCGAACTGCTCAAGGACCTCACAGTTCCGAATTCTGTACCTATATTCTCCATCTCCAAAATGAAGATAAATGTGAAGTATACGGTTAACACCCTGACAATATCCTCTAGATTCAAGCATGGTCCCTAATAGGCCCTACACTTTCCCTGATTATCTTCTTCACCTTGATATGCTCATGAAGTATTCTCCTTAATCTGACCTGCCTCTTCCTGCTCTCCTAATTTTTTTAAGATCCCCCCGCACTTTTTGTACTACACTAGGGCCTTTGTTAATTAACAATTCGCTATCTTTTTCTTCTTATCCAGCCCTGAATATTTTTAAACATCCAGAGTTTTCTAGGTTTGCTGCTTCTACATTTCACTTAAAAAGGATCATGTTAAGAACATAAACATAGAACATGGAAAAGTACAGCACAGTACAGGCCCTTCGGCCCTTGATGTTGTGCCAGCCTTTTATCTTACTCTAAGATCAGACTAACCTACATATCCTTCATTTTACTATTGTCTATGTGCCTATCCAAGCTTCGCTTGAATGTCTGTAATGTAGCAGACTCTACTACCACTGCTAGCAGTGAATTCCACATACCCACCACTCTCCGTGTAAAGAACCTACCTCTGACATCTCCCCTAAAACTTTCTGTAGTGACCTTAAAATGATGCCTCTTCGTTATAGACATTTCTGCCCTGGGAAAAAAAGTCACTGGCTATCCATTCTATCGATGCTTCTCAACATCGTGTACACCTCTACCAAGTCACCTCTCATCCTTCTTTGCTCCAATGAGAAAAACCTGAGCTCCCTTGGACCTATACATTTGTCAATTTCATCACACACTCCCCATCCCACCAACTGTTCTGCTGTAGAGTTTCCCAGAGGTCACAGCTCCCATGCTATTTTTTCCTACTCTATATTTTTCCTTTTCTGTAACAAACTGTGCAATATTGTGATCACTAGCACTGAAATACTCTCCTAGTGCCCCACCTCACACACCTATACTGCTTCATTCCCTTGAATTAGGCCCTGCTCTGCACTTCCCCTTTTTGGATCTTGTACATGTTGATATAAAAATCTCTCTGAACACATTTCCAGAAATCTCACCCCTCTGACTATAACTATATCAATTTTTATTGGGGAAGTTGAAATCCCCTGAAATGAATACCCTATTATTGTTTTACATACCTTAATGAGTTATGTACAGATTTGCTTCTCTATTGCCTGCTGACCTGAAAAGGCAGGAGAATAGTACTAAATTTGTTGGTCAATTGGAGAGTCAGCACATTCACAATAGGATGGCCTGTAGGGATTCTATGAAATAAGTTCATCATTTTCAAGTTGAGATGATGATAGTCTTGTGCACCTGTGCCCTTGTTCTTATAGAGTTTGAGGTTGAGAAATGTTGTTGAAGAAGCCTTGGTGAATGATTAGATACCCTACAGTGTGGAAACAGGCCCCTTTGGCCCAACAAGTCCACACCGACCCTCCAAAGATCCAGACCCATTTCCCTCTGACTAATGCGCCTAACACTGTGGGCAATTTAGTATAGCCAATTCATCTGACCTGCACATCTTTGGACTGTGGGAGGAAACCGGAGCACCCAGAGGAAACCCACGCAGACACGGGGAGAATGTGCAAACTCCACACAGACAGTTGCCCGAGGCTGGAATCAAACCCAGGTCCCTGGCGCTGTGAGACAGCAGTGTTAACCATTGAGCCACCGTGTCACCCTATTAAAGCAATATCTTTTAAATGATAATTTTACAATTCCTATGTACACTATTAACTTTAAAAGCAAATACATTTTCCTGTAAACAACACAAAGTGTTAAGAATTCAAGTTTTAAGACTTTTATGAACAATTTAAACTGACAGCAACATTGATCAATATTATTTAGTCTGAAATAATAAATGAAAATATGCAAAAACTATCCCCAGAAACTTCTTACACAACACAAGCAGAAATCTACTGGCACATTTGTATGTTATGGCATATTTTCAGCAGATACATCATTGTGCATTTAAAGTCCCAAGTGTTTCCTAGTGATTCATCAGAATGCATCGGTAGCTGGCAGATTGGTAAGGATGAGGTCAAGTATGTTTTTCCCTCCCCACCTGCTGCAGACCCAATCTAGCAGCTATGTCCTTTAGGACCCGACCAGCTCGATCATTAGTACTGTTGACGAGCTACTTTGGTGGTGGACATCGAAATCTCCAGCCCAGAGTACATTTTATGCCCTTGCCAGCCTCAGTGCTTCCTCCAAGTATTGTTCAACGTGGAAAAGTATTGATTCATCAGCTGAGGGAGGATGGTACATGGTAATCAGCAGGAGGTTTCCTTGCCCATGAGACTTCATGGGGTCTGGAATCAATACTGGGGACACCTAGGGCAACTCCATTCTGACAGTATACCACTGTGATGCCACCTCCTCTGGGTCTGTCCTGTCAGTGGGACAGGACATATCTAGGGATGGTGATGTGGTGTCTGGGTCATATGCACAAAATCATACCCTACAGACTTGTTGCTTGACAAGTCAGTGAGACAGCTCTTCCAATTTTGGTTCTAGCCCCCACATTTTAGAAAGGAGGACTTTGCAGGGTCAACAAGGCTGTTTCTGCTGTTGCCTTTTCCATTGCCTAGATTGATGCCAGATGATCCATCCAATTAATTTCTTTGAGAATTTCTAGTGATTAATACAACCGAATGGCTTGCTAGGCCATTTCAGAGGGCAATTGAGAGTCATAGAGTCATATAACATGGAAACAGATTCTTCTGTCCAACCCATCCAAGCTGACCAGCCATCCCAATATGACCTAGTCCTATTTGCCAGCATTTCAACCCATATCCCTCTAAATCCTCCCAATCATATATCTATCTAGATGCCTTTTAAATATTGTAATTGTACCCATCTTAATCACTCCTTCTAGCAACTCGTTCCATACGCACACAATCACATGTAGGCCAGACCAGCTTAGGATAACATATTTCTTTCCCTTAAGGGCATTAGTGAGTCAGATGGGTTTTTCCGACTGTTGTTGATTTCATGGCTATCATTAGATTCTTATTTCTAGATTTTTTTTCACTGGATTCAAATTCCACCGTCAGCTGTGGTTGCTTTTGAACCTGTGTTCTCAGAACATCACCTGGGTCTCTGAATAATTTAGTGATAATACCACGAGGCCATATGGACTTATCTCCAGACAGAGATAATAACAGTTCATAGAGCCAGGTAAATGTTCCTCCCCACTATTTTATTTTAACTCAGATTAAAGGAAGACAGTTTAAAACATCAGCTTATACAGCATGACATTTGTACTGATAGATACTACTTCCACTGTATCACTCATGAAGTTCTGATGAAGAGTCGCTAAACTTGAAAGGTTAACTCTGATTTCTTCCCACATATACAGCCAGACCTACTGAGTTTCTCAGGCAATTTCTGTTATTGTTTCATGAAAGTAGCAGATGTTTTAAGGTGATTAGGGTGTCAATCATATGCTTTTTAAAAATTCTTTTGTGGAATGTGGGTGTTGCTGTCCATTGATGCCCTTCCAGACATGTCTTTGGAAAGGGTCATAGTGAGCTGTTTCTTTGAAAAGCTACAGTGCAGGGTAGGGTACAGGCTGGGAGGATACCATAGAACTGTTTGAAATAATGCATTTTTGTGTATCAAGGAGGGGCGGACAACAGTTCATCCTTTCTTTTGAAATTCAGTAGCTTTGACTGTAAAGCATTCCCCCAGCACTGGCACTGAGTGAATTACATCAGGCTTCTTGAATGCTGTTGGAGCTTCACTCATTCAAACAAGTAGAAAATATTTCATTCCTGACTTGTACGTTATAGGTGGCCAACAAGATTTACGGAGTCAAGAGATGAACCAATTGTTGTAGATTACCCAGCTTCTGATCAACTCTTTCAGCCACTTGTATTTCTGTGGCTCATCCAGTTATGTTCCTGGTCAAAGCTGGCTCTGGATATTATAGTGGGATATTTGACATTGAATGTCAAGAGGAGGTGTTTGGAGTTACTCTTGTTGGAGATGGTTCTTTGGCATGGTTTGTGGCAGCTGAGCAGGGGCTGTTTTCTTAGCTGAGTCATAAGGGACACTATGAAATCATTGGAAAACATCTAAAATTTTGAAGGTCATTGATTGGCACTGAAGATGATTGGATGAAAGACAATACCCTAAAGAATTCGTGAAGGGATGTGCTGGGGCTCAGATAACTGGCCACTGACAACTGCAGCTTTCTTCCTTTGTGCAAGATACAGCTCTACGCAGTGATGTTAGGTTCGAAAAGACTTTAATTTCTGTGAGGTATTCTCTTGATGTCATATGTGGCCAAGTTCTGAATTGATATCAAGAGCAACCACTCTTATCTCACCTCTGGATGTTTTGTCCGTCTTTGGAACAAGGCTGTAATGAGGTTTGGAGAAAAGTGGTCCCAGTGGAATGCTGCGATAAATATTAATTACTGCCATCCAATCTCTCTAGCATATAAAATTAACTATTAACAGCATGGAATTTCTTTCCTTCAGGGTTCAGTTGATGGAGATTTTTTGGAAAAAAGTCAATATGAGTTATTTTAGACGTCTTTTGTCATTTTTTTACACTGTTTCTTAATCTTATCCTGCTTTCTAGTTCTTCAATTCTTTCTGTACTTGGTTTGATTTTGAATTCATTATTTTAAAAAAGTCGTTTCCTTCTTTGCACTCTAGGTTTCAGAATCTTTGAATCTAATTAGTACAAGAGAGACACAGTCACTTACCTGTTCCCTGATGTCCTGTAGTCCAGGCAACATTACTTTCATTACCTACTTCTATAAACCTGCAAGGCAAAATACTACCAACATTTAATGGAAAAGAGAGGTCTAACAGTGGGTGCCAATCATTGCCTGCCACAGCAATTTCTGTGCTTCTACTGAAAGGGGATTAGTCACAACCTGTAAAAGCAAATATGGTTCAGAAATGAACTGTCATTCTTTAGCGTTTAGTCTTATATTTTCTCATTCTGGATTAGTGGTGCTGGAAGAGCACAGCAGTTCAGGCAGCATCCAAGTAGCTTCGAAATCGACGTTTCGGGCAAAAGCCCTTCATCAGGAATAAAGGCACTGAGCCTGAAGCGTGGAGAGATAAGCTAGAGGAGGGTGGGGGTGGGGAGAAAGTAGCATGGAGTCCCAAACCTTATGTAATAGCAGTGATTCCTACAGAATTGATACAAGCTTTTCTGTCCTGAGTATCTCAAACTTAACTGCCTTCCCTTAATCAAAAAGTATTTCTTTCATTAACTCCAAACTGTAACTCCAGACCTGTCTCAATCAGTGCCCTTCCTGGTTTCCTGACAACTCATTGCAAATCTAACATTGACATGCAGGTTTCATTGCAAAATGGATGGATCTTCTGAAGGCATTATTAGCAACTTGACTTGTGAGGGTATGGTTAATGTTGTTTCAGTCTGCTGCCTTAGCTTATAAAGTTTCTATGTGAAAAATATTGGCAGTTCCTTACCCTGAGAAAAGAAGATGTAAATATCATTCTTGAAGCCATCAGTCACCTTTGTTGAAAACAAGTAAAAGGCTAGTCAGAATGGCAATAGATATGAGTTTGGAAATGCGCGCATCTATGCTTGTTCTTCCTTTGTAAAGTAGATTGCATCAGTATGAACCAAATAGAAAACACCTCAGAGTTGGGTGTGCTCTGCCTGTTACTTCAGGTGGTGGAGGAACAATGATACAGAAGGAGCAGCCCTGAACATTTTCTGGGCCACTACACCTTCGATTGTACATGTTACTACCTCACATAGAAGGAGTAATTGGGGCTTTGACAAATGGATTGTGAAAAGATCATTAGGCAGACAGCTACATTGAAAAGTTCTGATGGAAGTCAGATTGATAAAACGCTGTGAGAAACGAAGCTCACTGTTTGATAATTTCAGTCCGAGTCAAATTCTGAAGCAATCTTTATTCATATGTTCTTGCAAGCTGGGTGACCATAAAACAGACACATCAGTCAGGAGGTTACATTACAATTTATACAGTTCAGTTGTGTCTCTTAGTACTCCCCTTTTACTTCATATCTGATAGTTGCATTGCTCTGTGCAGCTGCTAATCTAATCGGCTTACCACATCCGATGGAGCCTGTTGTTGGCATGCAACCCCCCACCTTGATAGCTGAGAATTATTACTTTTGCTGACACAACACTGAGTCTTATTTGGTTATCTTGTTCATACTAAATCCCTATGTGCATGACAATTGCAACTGTCATGTCAATACATCTGTTTCTGCCAGTTGACCACCTCCCTTTTCGATTAGTTATTTCTTGGTATATACCCTCATGATACCGCCTTGCGATTTTTGCAGAAGCAAGATACAGTTACTTGTAACTGTTTGTGCAAGCATATCTAGCGTAACATACAACCACCACCTCCCCCTCCTCCCCCCCCCACATGACTCAGCCTTGTGATTTTTGCAGAAACAACAACCATCTCAAGGGCCTCTCACAAACGCTGAACAAGAATGTAGTAGAAACCAATCCCTCCAAAAAGTAGAGAGGCGAGGAAAGATGTTGAAGGCTCTTGTGAAAGTCCCAGGAAATTGGCACAATTGGTTGATCCAATCATTTGCACAATTTCCTCAGGACTGCCAATAATGTGCTGGAGCTATGGTGCAGGAGGCTGGTATACCTTAATCAAGTTTCAGAACTGATGTGTTAGGTGGTGATGGAATAGGCTGGGGTTATTTTCTCTGGAGAATCAGAGAGCATGAGGGGTGACCTTATTGAGGTTTGTAAAATCATGAGGGACATGGATACAGTGATTAGCCTAGGTCTTTTTCCCAGGGTTCGGGAGTCCAAAAGTAGACTTTTTGGTGAGGGGGATAGGATATAAAAGGGACCTAAGGAGCAACCTTAGGAGCAGAGAGTGGTGTGTATATGGAGTAAGTTGTCGGAGGAAGTGGTGCAGGCTGGTACATTTACAACATTTAAAAGGCATCTAGATGGGTACATGATTAGGAAGGGTTTAAAGGAATATGGGCCAAATGGGACTAGATTAATTTAGGATATGTGGTCGGCATGGATGCGTTGGACTGAAGGGTCTGTTTCCGTGCTGTACATCTCTATGATTTTATGATTAGCCAAAAGGTAGGAGATATGATGACAAATATAGCAGCTGTTGGGATGGAGTATGAGGACCATTGAAATGTTGCTTTTCTTATGATAAGAATGTAAATATTAGTAGCGAGCGAGCAATTAGGTGCCTTGGGCTCACTCCACCATTTAATATGATCATGGGTGATTTCAGATACACTTTCCTGCATGTTTGCCATAATCCTTTAACGCGTTACTAATTAAAAATCAGTCAATCCCCTCAGTAAATTCATTGAATATCCTGGCATTCATTGCAATCTGGTTTTCACTAATTCTCAAGCCTTTGAGAGAAGTAATTCCCCTTCATCTCAGTTTTCATGCTGCCATTCTTTATTCTAAAGCTGCGATCTCTCATTCGAGATTGTCTGACAAGGGGAAATCATCTGCTCTACTTCTACTTTAGATCCCCTTTCATTCTTGTAAACTCTAGTGAGTGTAGGCCTCAATCTCAATCACTCCTCATGGAACAAGCCTTTCATCTCTGGAATTTTTGGAGCATTTTGTACTGCGATTATTGCAGAGTAATTCCTTTTGGCTTGTAGGCAAGGGATATATTCTAATATGTGGTAAACATCATTGCCATGGATAAAATAAAATTGACTGTAAAGTACTTTGGGACTATAACATTTCTGCAACAAAAGAAAGATTTGCATATCTTTCACGTAATAAATCTCACATAGTGGACTGAAACGGATAATAGGGTGTTATTAATTCCTGATCAGAAAATTATTAAAATATGTCTTGCAAAATGTATAACCATGCTATTTGAAACTGTACATTCTTGTGTTGTATTACAGGAGTTGTAGATCACAACCATCCCAGGAAAACTCAAAGGAGCAAGACGAATGGTCTGTTTGACAGCTGTTGCTGTTTTGGGAGGTATTTTAATCACACACACCACAGTTTGCTGATCTGAATCTGGCAAACAGATGGTATCTAGTTAAATGAATGAACAACCTGCTCTGATTGATTGTCATGTCCTGATGTGCAGCATGTTCTTGTAGTTTCATATGTTTTTAAAACATCAACGAGAAATAAGTCCTGACCTATGTATACACTCAACGTCTGAATTTTACACTGCTGGCCATTTATCGTGATAAGTTTTCTTCATCTCATTCCTCCCATTTTCAAAAGGATGGAGCAGTTTTTTTTCCCTTTAGTTTAGCGCCACAGGATACAAGTCAGAACTGACAGAAATCAAACTCCACCTGCCTGCAGATTGAATACGGTTTCCTCCCGAGGGTGTAAGGGCAGATTTCACATCAGCAGGGAACGTTTTTTTTATTTCCTATCTTATGCTTACGATTTTAAATAACTTTTATTTTAGAGAATAGTGATTAAGCAGCACTTGGAGCCATGTATTATCCCGCAGGCACCTTCTCACCCCTCCCCCGATCCTACCTTGATGTTGAAACTTGTAAAAGTATTTAAAGCTGTAGGTTAAATGCTTTGCCTGGGTTTTTGCTTAGCCACTGAAAGCAGGTTTGCTCATCACTTTCCCTTCAACACTGAGGCAGACCATTCAGCCAATCATATTGGTGCTGAAGGAGCAACCAATCAATCCCACTCCTCTGGCTCTTTGTCCACAGCTGCTGCAAATGTTTCCATTCTCTATTATTGAATCTGCCTCTTTCCTTTCAGGTGGCACATTCCAGATCATAACAATGCACTAAATAAAGCTCTCTTGTCATTCTCCAGCTTTCTCTCCCCAATTATCTTAAATCTCTGTTTTCCACTTACTGACCCTCCTCCTCATGGAAACAATTTTTCCCCCTCCACTCCATCACAGGTCTTTAGTTGCTGCTATAAGATGAGTCTGCTTCTCTTTCACTGGAAGATGGGGTTTCAGGTTCCAATCCCAATGGACATTCGAACATTAGTCTTTACTCAGAGAGAATGGGGTAGTTTGATGCAATGAGTGTGGGGTCTGATCTAATGCAACAGAAGCACACTTGGGGAAATGGGGTAAGCACTCCTTTCTCTGGCCAGCCCTATGGAGAAAATGGGAGGAAGAAAACATAAGTATTCAGTAGACATTGTAAGCCCTAGACACACCTTCCAGGTGAAACAGCTATTTACCTGCACTTCATTCAATCTATTCTATTGCATTCACCACTCACGGTGCAGTCTCCTTTGCGCTGGGGAGATGAAACGCAGACTGGGTGATCGCTTTGCAGAACACCGACACGCTGATCGTAAAAATGACACTGAGCTTCCAATTGCATACCACTTCAACACAGTACCATAGTGTACCTGTGCCGGCATTTCTACCTCAGGCCTACTGCAGTGCTCCAGTAAGATTCAGCACAAGCTTATCATTCATTTAGGTATCTTACAGCCAGTAAGTTAACACTAAGTTTAACAATTTCAGAACATGAGCACCTCCTTCCTTGTCTACTATCTACCCTCAAAACCCCAGGTACGTCATGAAAAGGGCTGCTTTCAACACGACCAAGCCATTTTCAACTCTGCACTGCCACCATTATCATGTATCTAACGACTTCTCTCCACTGCCTTACTACCAACAATTGTTATTCTTCCTTTTTTTTCTTTTCCGTCTATCTGCTCACTCCCCTCCCCCCAACCCCTGTTTTAATCTCAGGATCATAGGTTCAAGGCCTAATGTTGGGTGACGAATTCTTTGACTTTGTCAAGTGGTGGAGGCTGGTACAGTTACAACATTTAAAAGGAATCTAGATGAGCATATGAACAGGAAGAATTTAGAGGGATAAGGGCCAAATGCTGGTGAATAGGACTAGATTAATTTAGGATATCTGATTGGCATGGATGAGTTGGACCGAAAGGTCTGCTTCCACGTTTTACATCTCTATGACTTTATAACTCTGAATGATTTATTGTCACTTGCATTTTACAGGGAATATATAGAGTAAAATACAGTGAAAATCTTCAAGTGTCACCACATTCCAACACCAGTTTGAATACTTTAAGAATAAAGAGAAAAAGAAGATGTAACTGGAAGTGAGTCTCTCTTTGTTCTGTTGCCTTTGCCATGAGTCCTGAGCCCTAGCCAGCTCATCAATGACATCTGCGCTCTTCCCCTCTGCCACCACCTTGCTGCCCACCTGTGCTGGACCCACCAACAAAGGAGTCGACACTTTTTAGGTGCATCTCTTCACCGCTGGGCCCACCTTGCTGATGCTGTTGCTGATGTTGGGTCTTGTGCTGAAACCACTTTTAGCCTGCAACCAGAAGTCCCCAGTTTCGGGCCTACTGAAACCAGGAGCTGCCGCTGCCACCTCATCAATAGCCAGGAGTCCCTGCTCTGGGCCTACTGCAGCCAGACATCCCTGGTTTCGACTCTTGGCCAGGCCGCCACCTCCACCTCATCTGGACTCTCATTCCGGCCTCCCTCCTCTGAGCTTTCAGCTTTGCCAGTGCCGCCATCTTGAAAAGTCCTCTGCAGCCGCTGTGTCCGATCGCTGGAAGAGCTTTGCTGCTGCTGCGCCGGCTCTCATCCAAAATGCCAGGAGGATGTCCTTGCTGCCACCAACACTAGCAGGCGAAAGCATACCTGCTGCCGCTGCATCTGACTACTGAGAGGCTGCCACCATTCCTCACACGGCCTGATCTCACTGCTGTGCTGATGCTGCTAATTAACCCACTGCAAAAGAATTTAAGAAAAGGAAAACAAATGAAAAAGCGAAGGAAAAACAAAGAAAAAGAGCAGAAGTAAAAAGAAAAGGAAAGGAGAAAAAGCAGATGGATAAGCGTCAGGCTCAAGAACTCACTCACAACCCTGCTACTCCGCCACTATCTTGATTCACTTGGTGAGAAAGTGTATCAAAGGCTGGAGGAGGAAGGCAGGAGAATAGGGCTGAGAAACATTTAAGCTGTGATCGAACTGTAGAGCACTATTCAAAATATTAGAAAGGAACAGTTAACTTCATCCTATTGAAAGTGCCTGCAGAGTGACCAGATGCAGGACAGAAAGCTGTCATGTGAATCTAAATTTAACTCTTGTGCATGTAGTGATAGAAATTCTTTTTGTCAAATTCTGAATAAACATAACAAAAAAGAAGGCCTGTTTTAGACTGAATTGCCTAATTTCCCTATAATTATAATGGCAAATTGGAACCACTGAAGTTGTCACCTATTCAAATCTATATGTTATTATGAATAAAACATGTATGTTGATTTAAACCAATTACATATATAAATGAATAATCCATAAATGGCTCACCTTCAACTGATTTTGGATTTTCATTTCCAGTTTGCTTGTACCCCGAGTAACATCTGATATTTTATCAACAAAAAATATCATTTGTTTGAATTTTGCAGAAACGCAACATTTTTAAACACAGTCATCCTGGAACGTTATGTCTTTCAGCAGCTGGGAGGGAACATGTGCCAATTGCCTCAATTTATTTTAATGGTCCTCTATTATTACCACAACAGCAATAGGAGCAGATGGAAGGAATGCACTGACCTTTGCTCTTCCAGTGTAGGGTCTTTGCCGTTTGATAGTTGCCATAGCAATTTAGACCTACGAATAAAGTTGGAATTTGTTTAGAGGGGAAGAGTGTTGGTAATAGGCCATGGGCAGCCAAAAATATTTTAACCTGTTATGATTTATCCACTCTCTACAATACACAGGCAGGACTGCATTTTCATTTGAAATCTATATGAAAAAACAACACCAGCACACATTATATAGACCCTACTGTAAGTCTCAGCACTACTAATTATGTATAATGATGCTTGACTTGAGGATTTGGCATTGGACTTGGCCTAAGATTAAGTATTAAAATCCTGGTAAGCTATGCACACCATTGTTGAAAAAGAAAATTGCCTGCAGAGCTGAGTCAATGAATCTTGTAAAAAAGCGGTAATTACTCTTTAGCCCTCATTGTATTTGCATTTAATAGCTTTGGTTACCATTCCACCTGTGTCCTACACTCAGTTCAAATCTGAGAAATGGGTTTGTTAGAAAGTTCTGACTCTGAATGAGACTTCCTGAGTCTCAGTTATACCTTGTACATTAATTCCAACCAAACGTGGGAATACAAAGGAAAGGAAATTGATAAGCAAGGAGGCGAAAGGTCATTGGAGGGTGTAGAAATGTGGAAAATCAGATGTTAATATTCCTACATGGCAGAGCAGGATTGAGAGGCCAAGAGGCCTATTCCTGCTCCTAATTTCTTTATCGAGATTGAGATAGATCTGAAAGACAATTGGAAGAATGTTATGATATTCAGAATATTTACTATAAAGGCAATGTATTCTGGCCAACTGTACTGAAAAGCAATTGCCATTTCCAGCAGATCTCTCATCCTATTACTTATGACATGATCCTTTTTAAAAATGCACTTGTGGGATCTGGGCTTCGTTGATTAGGCCAGCATTTATTGCCCATCCCTAGTTGCCCTTGAGCTGCCTTTTTGAACCACTGTAGTCCATGTGCTGTAGGTTGACCCACAATAACTTCATGGATGGAATTCCAGGAGCCTACCCAATAGTAGCACGGAACACTAGCCTTGGATGGAGTTTACAGTATCATCAGAATAGCAGCTCCTGTTTTAGACAGGAAAGTACCACTTAATGTAACTCTGGTATCTGCCTGTTCAATTTTATCAGATAACCCAGGCTGCATCGCCTTTGAAGCCGGGTAATATTTAGTCAGTTTTCTGAGCAGTCAGGCTGATCTGAATAGATACTTAAAAACTATTATTTTCAATTGTTCAATGATGTGGGGGGGCTTGTCAGTGGGGCCCAGAGTCACCCTGTTGACACCATTAAAACTGCTGCTCGGTTACAATACCAGCTACCTAGTCACCTTAGCGAACTGTGAGCAGGAACTCTTGTTTTAGGGACCTGATCCCATTGCCAAGAACTTGATACACATTTTTACACATGAAATTGGAACTTCCAGAAATGCTAAGACAAAAGGCAGGGGATGTGGCGATGTCGTGATAATGTCTAGCAACGCAAACCTTGCGTCAAAGTTCTGGGGACTTGGATTTAAATCTGACCATCATAAATGATGAAATTTGAATTGAACTTAATCTGGAATAAAGAGCTGGTGTAATGGTAGCCACGTAACCACTGCTGATTGTTTTAAAACCTGTCAGGTTCACTCATGACATTTAAGGAAGGAAATCAGCCATCAGTACCTGATTTGACCTGTATGTGATTCCAGAATAGACAGTGATGTAAATTGATCCGATTTATTATTGACATGTGGACTGACATACAGTGAAAAGTATTGTTTTGCGTGCTAACCAGACAATCATACCCTATATAAGTCCATTAGGGTGATAAGAACAGAATGCAATACAGTATTACAGCAATAGAGAGGGTACAGAAAAAGATCAACTCTAATATATGTCATGAGTCTGATAACAGCAGAAAAGTAGCTGTTCTTAAATCTGTTGGTATGTGTTTACAAACCTTTGTATCTTCTGCCTGATGGTGGAAGAGAATATAATTGGAGTGGGAATCATCTTTGATTGTGTTGGCTGCTTTTCGGCGGCAGTGGGAAATATAGGTGGAGTCTGTGGAAGAAAGCCTGGTTTGCGTGTTGGTCTGGGCGGCATTCACAGCTCTGTAATTTCTTGCCATCTTGGGCAGAGTTGTGATGCATCCAAATAGGATGCTTTCTTCGCCACATCTATAAAAACTGGTAAGAGTCATTGTGGACATGCTGAATTTCCTTAGCCTTCTGAGGAAGTAGAGGCGTTGGTGTTTCTTCTTGACTGTAGCGTCAATGTGGATGGACCAGGACATAATGTTGGTAATGTTGGTGACATTTACTCATTGGAACTTAAAGCTCTTGACCACCTCCACCTCAGCACCATTGATACAGACAGCGGTGTGTCCTCAACTCTCCTTCCTAAAGTTGATGACCAGCTCCTTCATTTTGCAGATATTCAAAGACCAAATTGTTGCATTTATATCATGCCATTGAGCTGACTATCTCTCTCCTGTCTCATTGTTGTTTGAGATTCGACCCACTACATTGGTGTCATCAGCAAACTTATAAATGGAGTTACAGCTGAACTTGATGCAGTCGTCACTATATAAGGAGAATAGTTGAGGCTGAGTATGCAGCCTTGTGGGACACCAGTGTTGAGGATTATTGTGGAAGAGGTGTTGGCACCTATCATTATTGATTGTAGTCGGTGGGCCAGGAAATTGAGGAGCAAGTTGCAGAGGGAGAAGCAGAGTCCTAGGTCTCGGTGTTTGGAGGTGAGTTTTGGTGAAATTATGGTGTTGAAGGTGGAGCTAAAGTCAAATAACAGGAGTCTGACACAGGTGTACTTGTTAACCAGATGTTCCAGGGTGGGTGTAAGGCCAGGGAGGTGGCGTCTACTATGGACCTATTCTGACTTTCCTGCTCCTTCCTTGCCCAGATGCCATGGGTGCATTCCAACTGCAGTGATATCAGGACACTGTCCTTACACCTCTACACATCAGGAAACCCTGAGCCATGTCGTGCCTAATATTTCCCAATATACATGTATGTACTGTACATATTATGGGCACTTGACCATGAGGTGAACTTGAAGATGAATTGCTTCCATCTGCACCTCAAATATATCTCTGATTCTCCAACTGTTTTGTTCCAAAGGTTGCAACTCACTTTGTGTGGAGGTCTGTGGTCAATATTCAACAAAGTGTTGAACTGTGCTGTTCCACCAAAGAAGCTGTTACAATTGAGTGCAACGTGGCTTCCAATTTTGCCTGTATTTATCCCACAGTTCTGACAGAGGTCAATGAATATTAGTCAGTACTAAGGACATTTTAATTTTGAAACAGGTCTAAAGTATTATTTATCTGGATGTCGCATAGACATAATTAAAAATGATCCTATCCCTGGGCAAATCACTTATTATGTGAGCATATGGAGACATTTAATTCCATGATTACAACAGGATAATTTGATGAATATCACATTACATCATTGCTTTAAACTCCATCTGTTGTGAAGACAGTTAATAAGTGAATCATTCAGTCCAGTATTATCAAAAGCAGAGACCACCATCAAAGTAAACGGAATATAAACAGAAAATAGTCCTTTAGTTATTAATGCATTTTTTTTTCAATTAATTCACTAGCACAGTTCAAAGCATTGAAGTGAGAATCATAGAATCTCAACAATGCAATAATGAACCTGTGAATTACATTCACTGTATAACTAAACTGTTGACTTTCTTGTAGAGTAGCATGATGACATTTCTGTTACTCAGGTGTATTTGTGTCCTACTGCAGTAGGATGGGAATGTCATGCATTTGGAGCTTTGTGAATTGCATGCTTAGGTCATATATATTAGCTGGGAGTAGCTTGAGCTTATTGACACACTGAAATAGTACAATCAATGGCTCAGGAATATATGGATGTCAGTAACATTGACCATTATTTGGATGCAGTTTAGGAGTACTTTCATTCTGATGGTGAATCACTATAAGGATATGATTGTGATTTGGTATGTCAGTATATTGGTATGTATAATGACGTGAATGGGAGTTGTTCTCTATTCTGGTTCTGTTGACACATTAAGACAACTGACACAACAATGAAATAACTGGGCAACGTGGCCATTTTAGGAATGGTCAGTCTGGCTCAGGTAAAAATGTGTCCCAAAGATGGTTTTCACTGCTTATCGATGTGGTCAGATATTTGTATCCCCACAGTAACTTATTCCATATCATACACACATTCACTCACAGATATGCATACCCTCCCCCCTTCCCCCCATATACGCACCCTCATGCACACACACACACATGCACACACATACACATATATATGTTTGTGGGATGAATTTGTATTTGCAGAATTACATTTTACTTTGCTCAAAAAACTGCATGAATCCATGTACGATTCTGTAAATTCCTTTTTTAGATTGGAATCAGCCTGAACATTGGAGCACAGACGGCCTCACACAAGGCACCTCACACCTTCAATGCATTATCTGGGCCAACATGGCACCTATTGTTAAAGTTCACTTGAGAATTTATATATGAAAGAACTGAAACCAACTTGCCCCTTCCAAAAGATAAGAGACTTAACAAACAATTTAGGTCTTTTTCAATGCATAATTTCAGTTACATCACACTGTAAACTTTTGCGATAAATTCTGTGTCCTACAATCTTATATTCCACAACCACCTGATAAAGGAACAGTGCTTCAAAAGCTAGTGCTTCCAAATAAACCTGTTGGACGACAACCTAGTGTTGTGTAATTTTTAACTTTTTACACCCCAGTCCAACACTGGCACCTCCAAATCATGACTATTCTAGATTATCAAGTTATTTATTGGCTGAATCTGTATTCCTTACTGAATAGGTTCAATAATAATACAGCAATAAGTCTTTTACTTTTATTAGAAATAATAAGAAGCATACAAATACAGTGATAAGCATACAGTGGAATAAAGCATACAAATATGCATTATAAGAACAGGAGCTGGCCATTTAACTTTCAGCAGGAGAAAGTGAGGACTGCAGATGCTGGAGATCAGAGCTGAAAATGTGTTGCTGGAAAAGCGCAGCAGGTCAGGCAGCATCCAAGGAGCAGGAGAATGGACGTTTCGGGCATGAGCCCGAAGAAGGGCTCATGCCCGAAACGTTGATTCTCCTGCTCCTTGGATGCTGCCTGACCTGCTGCGCTTTTCCAGCAATACATTTTCAGCATTTAACTTTCAGCCTCCTCTACCATTCAAAAAGATAATTGGTTATGTTTTTGTGGCCTCAATTAAACCAATGTACTTATTCCTGATGCACTTTAGTTCTGATGTCAATCAAGAATCCATTTCCCCCTATCTACCTCATTGTGCTTTGCTCTCAGCATCATTTCTCTCAATGTTAATTTGCCCACTTGCCTTGTTTCATCTATTTATTTTAGTACATCATCCTCCACATAAAACTGTAAGTCGCATTAGCAGAAGAAATGGTGGCTCAGTAGTTAGCACTGCTGCCTCACCAGGTTCGACTCTAGCCTTGAGTGACTGTCTGTGTGGAGTTTGCACATTCTCCCTGTATCTGTGTGGGTTTCCTCCCACTGTCCAAAGATGTGCAGGTCAGGTGAATTGGCCATGCTAAATTGCCCATTGTGTTAGGTCCATTAGTCAGAGGGAAGTGGGTTACTCTTCAGAGGGTTAGTGTGGACTTGTTGGGCCGAAGGGCCTGTAGGGAATCTAGTCTCATCAAGAAGACCATTCAGCCCATCGGGTCTGCTTTGCTGTTCGACGAAATCATTGTTGATCTGTTAATCTTCGCTTTCAGCTTCCTGCCTTTTCGCCACAATCCTTGATATCTCTTCTGAGTAAAAATCTGTTTACCTCAGCCTTGAATGTACTTTGTGACCCTGACTCAACAACCCTCTGTGAGAAAGAATTCCTCAGATTCATAACCACCAGTACACCCTAGGTGATAGCATGGGATTACAATCCTTTAACATTGCCTAGGTAACTATTCGGCATAAATGAGTTGGAACCATCCAAAATTTTCAACTTTACCAGCTTTTGTCAGAGGGATTCCAGATGCTCTTTTGAAAATTAAACTTTCCGGACAATTCTCCATGGTGTGGTTGAGATTCCACATGGCCATGATGCACATTTCCAATCTTCGTTACTCCTTTGGGGTCGTTATCACCTCTGCTTGGCCAGTTTTCTTGTGTTCTTGATCCAAAGCACTAACAATCTATCCAGTAGAAGAAACAATTATCCCCTGCCTAATCTTCATACTCTATCTTGAATGAGCAAGAACGTCATTTTCCCCATTAGTGCCCCACCCAGCAATTTCTGGAGAAAGAAGTTCTGGTTACTGATTTAAAATGCAAGGTAGGATCGGCTCTCAGGATTTTCAAGAAATCAAGAAAATCTTGCAGTGGTGAGAAAAAGCCTCATAATTCTTTGTTGAACACATTGATGACATAATATCAGTCACACTCGAACTTACTCACACTCATTTCCGAACAACAGATGCTTTGCAAATTATAGTTATCTATGTTCTGTACCTTTCAAGGAGAAATAATGAGCTAAGGACAGAATATCTCTTTCATAATGACCTAATGATGCTTTAACTACAAGCTGACAGGTTGTCAGAACTTGGATAACTAAACTGGTAATGATCGAGGAAGCTGTTTAAATCAGCAAATACAATGCATGTTGATTGCAATAATGTGAGGCAATCTGTTTTTGTTTAAATCTTAACAAAATAAACTCATCCTTCATGGAATTTTGGGCATTCCTGGTTAGACCAGCATTTATTTCCCATCTCTTAATATCCAAAGATCAGTTCAGAGTCAACCGCGTTGTCATGTGTCAGGAGTCACATGTAGTCAGATATGGTAAAAGCTGCAATTTTCCTTCCATCAAATGGCATTAGTGAGCCAGGTTGTTTTTTAAGGAACACTGACAGTGGATATATGGTTGCCATTAGGCTAGCTTTTTATTCCAGATATTTACGAAATTCAACTTGCATTATTTGTCAATATGGGATTCAAAATCCCTTCAGCCTGGGATTTTAGGTTAATATTCCATGAAAAATCTGCAGTTTCAAAGGAATTAGCTTATTCTATGTAACTGTCACAGAAAAAGAGGAAAAGTCACTCAAACCAAAATGTTAACTCTATTTTCTGTCCACAGAAGCTGAGCAATTTCTGTTTTTGTCACAGAAAAAAAGAGAATGGGGTAAATTTAACTTTGACCGTTTTTCTACCTTTATATCCAAGATAACTCCTTTCCCTTTGGTTCCCATTCTTTCCTGAGGTAGGTTGAAGTATGTTCCACAAATCCTAGATTTGAATTCCAATTTTTGAAAAAGAAACTGGAGAAAACCCCCTTAGGTAACCAAGAATAGGTTTTATCCATAAAACATTCAACAGCAGATATGATTCCATCTATTCACACAGATTCAGAAAATTAAGGAAGACAGGATAGGAGAGGGGACTCAAAATTAGATATTTTAGTAAATCCAGAGGTATTACAAATCAATTCACATGAGATACAAATTCTGGAGGTTAGTATTCAATAATAGTTTCCTTGGACCTGGTTAATGTTTTCTTCTTGCTGGTAAAGTGTAGACATATTTGCAGCCAGAAACTTGAAGGCAGAGGTGGAGAGAGTGAGGCAGGCTGTCAACTTGACCTAGAGTCCTGGTCCCACCCTGAAGATCAAACAGCGACTGACAGAGAATCCAGGTTAAGAAAAGAAAACTGATGCTGAAGATCTGTAACAGAAATTGCTGGAGAAACTCAGCTAGTCTGGCAGTATCTGAGAAGAGAAAGAAGATTTAAGGCTTTAAGTCTAGTGATCCTTCTTTAGAATCCAAGAATTGTGCCCTTAAGCAATTCAACGAGACCTCATGTCAGTCATGTGATAATGGCAGACACTTCATATACTAATGACTGATCTAAGGGGGATAATTCAAGGGACATTAAGTGAATCATACAGCTTTACCTCCTTAATCAGAGTTCCCATTGTGAAGTGAAGAGTTAACTGTAAAGACATTAGCATCCATTTTAGCAAAATGGGTTTTGATGTTTTCCTTTTTTCTGAGGCAGCTGGAGGAAGATGGCTCATCTCGAGCTCTTTTGTGTTTACCCAGTATAAATGTATCAGAAACTTCTGGAAGTATGATCATGTGATCAGCCTGAAGTATTACATGAGTCCAATAAGGTTGTCCATTTTTGAAAGAAATTTAAACACAAAGATGTGAAGATATTGCATCTTCTTTGTGATTTCCCTTCATGCCTTCTGTCCATGACACCAAATTAAGGCTCAGAACATATTGAAGTGGGGACTTCACTGTAAGCCCTATTTGATCGATTTGTTTCCTTCTCGTCAGCTTGCAAACATTTAAAAGTTTGAGTTGTAAATAGCGAGTAATTAGCAAGGCATAAAGGAGCTTGGTGAACAACAGGGCAAACAATCTTAACTTTTTTAACCAGTGAGATTTCTGCATAGAAAACGAGAAAAGAAACAAACAGAGATAGAATGGAAAGAAGAGAGTATCACAAATATCATGAAACCATCAAGACAGAGTTAGCTTAAGTCATAGAGTCATAGAGATGTACAGCACGGAAACAGACCCTTCGGTCCAACCCGTCCATGCCGACCAGATCTCCCAACCCAATCTAGTCCTACCTGCCAGCACTTGGCCCATATCATTCTAAACCCTTACTATTCATACACCCATTCAAATGCCTTATGAATGTTGCAATTATACTTGCATCCACCACTTCCTCTGACAGCTCATTCCATACACGAACCACCCTCTGCGTGAAAACGTTGCCCCTTAGGTCTCTTTTTTTCTTTCCCCTTCACCCTAAACCTATGCCCTCTAGTTCTGGACTCCCCCACCCACTTTCTCTATTTATCTTATCCATGCCCCTCATAATTTTGTAAACCTCTATTAGGTCACCCCTCAACCTCTGACGCTCCAAGGAAAAACAACTCCAGCCTGTTCAGTCTCTCTGTATAGCTCAAATCCTCCACCCCAGGCAAAATCCTTGTCGATCTTTTCTGAGCCCTTTCAACATTCACAACATCTTTCTGATAGGAAGGAGACCAGAATTGCACGCAATATTTCAACAGTGGCCTAACCAATGTCCTGTACAGCCGCAACATGATCTCCCAACTCCTATACTCAATACTCTGACCGATAAAGGAAAGCATACCAAACGCCTTCTTCACTATCCTATCTACCTGTGACTCCACTTTCAAAGAGCTATGAACCTGCACTCCAAGGTCTGTTAGTTCAGCAACACTCCCTAGGACTTAACTTATGGAATAACTTAGTAAAGATGCAGAGGCAGACACATGAAAAGATAATTCAGAAAACTTAGAAATGATATATTCCAGGGAGAAAGATGATTTTATGGAAAGGGTATATCATTTGTGTATAACTAAAGAAAGGAAGGGTGGCATCAAAAGCATACATTTCCACAAAGATGAGACAGGTCAGAAGTTTGGAAAGAATACAAACAATCAGAAAGGAATGACTATAGATTAATAAGGAAATAAACATTAGAGTATGAGAGAAACTAGTGATGAATATAAGAACACATGCTAGGAGTTTCTACATGGATTTAAAAAGAAATAGAGTAAGTAAAGTGGTTATCGTTCCACTAGAGTGAGTCTGAGAAATTAATCATAGAAAATAAGGAAATTGCAGGTGAATTGACAGGTAATTTGCATCTGTCTTCGCTCCAGAGGAAATAGATAATATCCCAGAAATAATGTGGGGATGAAATTGAAGGAGTATCTCAAAAATGTCATGAAATCGGTATTGAGAAAATATTTAGAATTAAAAGCTTACATGTTCCCAGGAATTTATCCATGGGTCTTCAAGGGAAAAAGAGACGACTGTTTAATTTTCCAAAATGCTCCAGATTTAGGAATAGTCCCATTAGGAAAATAACTAATGTGGGTCCTCCATTCAAAAATAGAGGGGGACGTAAAATGGGAAATGCAGGCCAGTTAGTTTAATATTGGTTATCGATAAAATGGAATCTATTACAGGAGATTCCCCATTTATGAACTTCCAACTTAGCAAATGCTCATACTTACAAATGCAATCCCATTCAGGATATAATTTTAAAGATTTAACATGGTGAGGACAGTACAGGAGAGAGAGAGGGGGAGAGACAACCTACACAGTTACTGCCTTTGCTGTTTTTGAATTCATGTGTCGCTGGACATTGGGATGCATCTGGGAAAATTAACAAACAGTGAATTTCAAAACTAATCTTGGAGGAACCAGTTTGGGCGAAGTTCACAGAATCAGATAAGTTAATTGTTGTTTTAAGTCTGTCCAAGAGAAAGACTGTATTAGTGAGTACAGTGGGTTCTTTCTTGATTATATGTTTTTGGAGCTAAGTCTCTTGATTAAACTTAAAATATAAGCCATAGCTCTTAATTTAACCTGGGGCAGTGTCTTGTAGAGGAATAAGACAGTGTTATTTTCTGGGTCTGTAGATAGTGAAGGAGTAAAAATGGCCATTGCAGTGATGTGTACTTCTTGTCTGATGTGGGAGTTTAAAGAGAGTTTAAGGGTTACTGCAGATTATATCTGCCATAAATGCTGTTGAATGCGAATCTTATCAGATCAAGTGGATCAGTTGGAGACACAGTTAGAAGTGATGAGGAATTTGCAACAGCAACAGTACGTGATGGATGGCAGTTATAGGAAGGGGGGGATTTCTCAGATACAGTCACATAGATAGGTTAACTCCAGGAAAGGTAAGAGAGGTTGGCACCTAGGGCAGGAGTCTTTTGTGGCTATCCCCATTTCAAACAAGTATGCTGTTTTGGAAAATGTATGGGGTGATGGATTCTCAGGGGAATGTAGCATGAACAGCGAAGTTTCTGGTATTGACACTGGCTCTAATGAAATGAGGGGTGTATCGGCTTCCAAGAGATCAATTGTGTTAGGGGATTCTGTAGTCTGAGGTACAGACAGACGTTTCTGTGGCCAGCAGAGAAAAGGCAGAATGGTGTGTTGTTTCCCTGGTGCCAGGATCAAGGATGTCTCAGAGAGGGTGCAGAATGTTCTCACGGAGGACAGGGGCCAGCAAGAGGTCATTGCCCACATTGGAACCAATGAAATAGGAAGGGAAAAGGTTGAGATTCTGAAGGGAGATGACAGAGAGTTCGGCAGAAATTTAAAAAGGAGGTCCGCAAGGGTAGTAATATCTGGATTACTCCCAGTGCTATGAGCTAGTGGATGTAACTCTGAAGATGGATAGGGGAGGTCCAGTAGATGTAGTGTACCTGGAGTTTCAGAAAGCTTTTGATAAAGTCCCACATAGGAGGTTAGTGAGCAAAATTAGGGTGCATGGTATTGGGGGCAAAGTACTAACTTGGATTGAAAGTTGGTTGGCTGACAGGAAACAAAGAGTAGTGATAAATGGCTCCATTTCGGAATGGCAGGCAATGACCAGTGGGGTACCGCAGGGATCAGTGCTGGTTGTTGTGGTTCTGTTCGCTGAGCTGGGAATTTGTGTTGCAGACGTTTCGTCCCCTGTCTAGGTGACATCCTCAGTGCTTGGGAGCCTCCTGTGAAGGGCTTCTGTGATCTTTCCTCCAGCATTTATAGTGGTTTGAATATGTCGCTTCTGGTTGTCAGTTCCAGCTGTCTGCTGCAGTGGTCAGTATATTGGGTCCAGATCGATGTGCTTATTGATTGAATCTGTGGATGAGTGCCATGCCTCTAGGAATTCCCTGGCTGTTCTCTGTTTGGCTTGTCCTATAATAGTAGTGTTGTCCCAGTCAAATTCATGTTGCTTGTCATGTGTGTGTGTGGCTACTAAGGATAGCTGGTCGTGTCGTTTTGTGGCTAGTTGGTGTCCATGGATGCGGATCGTTAGCTGTCTTCCTGTTTGTCCTATGTAGTGTTTTGTGCAGCCCATGCAAGGACTGCACAAAACACAACATAGGACATACAGGAAGACAGCTAACGATCCGCATCCATGAACACCAACTAGCCACAAAACGACATGACCAGTTATCCTTAGTAGCCACACACACAGGTGACAAGCAACATGAATTCGACTGGGACAACATTACTATTATAGGACAAGCCAAACAGAGAACAGCCAGGGAATTCCTAGAGGCATGGCACTCATCCACAGATTCAATCAATAAGCACATCGATCTGAACCGAATATACCGACCACTGCAGCAGACAGCTGGAACTGACAACCGGAAGCGGCAGATTCAAACCACTATAAATGCTGGAGGAAAGATCACAGAAGCGCTTCACAGGAGGCTCCCAAGCACTGAGGATGTCACCTAGACAGGGGGCGACAAAATGTCTGCAACACAAATTCCCAGCTTGGTGAACAGAACCACAACAACGAGCACCCGAGCTACAAATCTTCTCACAGACTTTGAATCAGTGCTGGGACCGCAGCTTTTTACAATATATATTAATGATATAGAAGATGGTATTAGTAATAACATTAGCAAATTTGCTGATGATACTAAGCTGGGTGGCAGGGTGAAATATGAGGAGGATGTTAGGAGATTACAGGGTGACCTTGACAGGTTAGGTGAGTGGTCAGATGCATGGCAGATACAGTTTAATGTGGATAAATGTATGGTTATCCACTTTGGTGGCAAGAACAGGAAGGCAGATTACGACCTAAATGGAATCAATTTAGGTAAAGGGGCAGTACAGAGAGATCTGGGTGTTCTTGTACACCAGTCAATGAAGGTAAGCATGCAGGTGCAGCAGGTAGCGAAGAAGGCTAATAGCATGCTGGCCTTCATAACAAGAGGGATTGAGTATAGAAGCAAAGAGGTTCTTCTGCAGCTGTACAGGGCCCTGGTGAGACCACACTTGGAGTACTGTGTGCAGTTCTGGTCTCCAAATTTGTGGAAAGACATTCTGGCTATTGAGGGAGTGCAGCGTAGATTCACGAGGTCAATTCCTGGAATGGCGGGATTACTTACACTGAAAGACTAGAGCGACTGCGTTTGTATACCCTTGAGTTTAGAAGACTGAAAGGGGATCTGATTGAGACATATAAGATTATTAAAGGATAGGACACTCTGGAGACAGGAAACATGTTTCCGCTGATGGGTGAGTGCTGAACCAGAGGGCACAGCTTAAAAATACGGGGTAGACCATTTAGGACAGAGATGAGGAGAAACTTCTTCACCCAGAGAGTGGTGGGTGTGGAATGCTCTGCCCCAGAGGGCAGTGGAGGCCCAGTCTCTGGATTCATTTAAGAAAGAGTTGGATAGAGCTCTCAAGGATAGTGGAATCAAGGGTTATGGAAATAAGGCAGGAACAGGATACTGATTAAGGATGATCAGCCATGATCATATTGAATAGTGGTGCAGGCTCGAAGGGCAGAATGGCCTACTCCTGCACCTATTGTCTATTGTCTGTTGAGGGCAGGAAACGGAGGATAGAGCAGATGAATGCATGGCTGAAGGAGCTGGTGTATGGGAGAAAGATTCACATTTTTGGATCATTGGAATCTCTTTTGGGGTAGAAGTGACCTGTACAAGAAGGACGGATTGCAACTAAATTGGAAGGGACTTAGAGTGCAGATTCATAGTTCCTTGAAAGTGGAGTCGCATGTAGATAGGTTAGTGAAGAAGGTGTTTGGTATGCTTTCTTTTATTGGTCAGAGTATTGAGTACAGGGGTTGGGAGGTCATGTTGTGGCTGTACAGGACATTGGTTCGGCCACAATTGGAATATTGCATGCAATTCTGGTCTCCTTCCTATCCGAAAGATGTTGTGAAACTTGAAAGGGTTCAGAAAAGATTTACAAGGATGTTGCCAGGGATGGAGGATTTGAACTATAGGGAGAGGCTGAACAGGCTGGAGCTGTTTTCCCTGGAGCATCGGAGGCTGAGGGGTTATAAAGGTTTACGAAATTATGAGGGGCATGAATAGGGTAAATAGGCAAAGTCTTTTCCCTGGGGTCAGGGAGTCCAGAACTAGAGGGCATAGGTTTAGGGTAAGAGGGGAAAGATATAAAAGAGATCTATGGGGCAACGTTTTCACACTGAGGGTGGTACGCGTATGGAATGAGCTGCCAGAGGAAGTGATGGAGACTGGTACAATTGCAACATTTAAGAGGCATTTGGATGGGTATATGAATGGGAAGGGTTTGGAGGGATATGGGCCGGCTGCTGGCAAATGGGACTAGATTGGGTTGGGACATCTGGTCGGCATGGACAGGTTGGACCGAAGGGTCTGTTTCCGTGCTGTACATCTCTATGACTCTATGACTCTATGACTAATATAGTGGCAGGGAAATCTGCTAGAACTGATTGGGAGGATTTAAACTAGTAAGGTGGGGGAGGTGGGGGGGGTGGGGGGTGTGGGGGGGTGGGGGAGGTGGGGGGGGTGGGGGGTGTGGGGGGGTGGGGGAGGTGGGGGGGGTGGGGGGTGTGGGGGGGTGGGGGGGGTGGGGGGGGGTGGGGGGGGGTGGGGGGGGGTTGGGGGGGGGGTGGGGGTTACCCAGGGAAATAGTGAGGAAAGTGATCAATCTGAGACTGGTACAGTTGAGAACAGAAGTGAATCAAACAGTCAGGGCAGGCAGGGACAAGGTAGGACTAAAAAATTAAACTGCATTTATTTCAATGCAAGGGGCCTAACAGGAAAGGCAGATGAACTCAGGGCATGGTTAGGAACATGGGACTGGGATATCATAGCAATTACAGAAATATGGCTCAAGGATGGGCAGGACTGGCAGCTGAATGTTCCATAATACAAATGCTACAGGAAGGATAGAAAGGGAGGCAAGAGAGGAGGGGGAGTGGCATTTTTGATAAGGGATAGCAATACAGTTGTGCTGAGGGAGGATATTCCTGGAAATACATCCAGGGAAGTTATTTGGGTGGAACTGAGAAATAAGAAAGGGACGATAACCTTACTGGGATTGTATTATAGACCCCTAATAGTCTGAGGGAAATTGAAAAACAAACTTGTAAGGAGATCTCAGCTACCTGTAAGAATAACATGGTCGGGGATTTTAACTTTCCAAACATAAACTGGCACTGCCATAGTGTTAAAGGTTTAGATGGAGAGGAATTTCTTAAGTGCGTACAAGACAATTTTCTGATTCAGTATGTGGATGTACCTACGAGAGAAGGTGCAAAACCTGACCTACTCTTGGGAAATAAGGCAGGGCAGGTGATTGAGGTGTCAGTGGGGGAGCACTTTGGGGCTAGCGACCATAATTCTATTTGTTTAAAATCGTGATGGAAAAGGATAGGCCAGATCAAAAAGTTGAAGTTCTAAATTGGAGAAAGGCCAACTTTGACAGTATTAGGCAAGAACTTTCAAAAGATGATTGGAGGCAGATGTTTGCAGGTAAAGGGACAGCTGGAAAATGGGAAGCCTTCTGAAATGAGATAACAAGAATCCAGAGAAAGTATATTCCTGTCAGGGTGAAAGGGAAGGCTGGTAGGTATAAGGAATGCTGGATGACTAAAAAAATTGAGGGTTTGGTTAAGAAAAAGAAGGAAGCATATGTAAGGTATAGACAGGAGAGATTGAGTGAATCATTAGAAGAGTATAAAGGGAGTAGGAGTATATTTAAGTGGGAAATCGGGAGGGCAAAACAAGGACATGAGATAGTGTTGGCAAATAGAATTAAGGAGAATCCAAAGGGTTTTTACAAATACATTAAGAACAAAAGAGTAACTAGGGAGAGAATAGGGCCCCTCAAAGATCAGTAAGGCGGCCTTTGTGTGGACCCACAGAAAATGGGGGAGATACTAAATGAATATTTTGCATCAGTATTTTCTGTGGAAAAGGATACAGAAGATACAGACTGTCGGGAAATAGATGGTGACATCTTGCAAAATGTCCAGATTACAGAGGAGGAAATGGTGGATGTCTTGAAATGGTTAAAGGTGGATAAATCCCCAGGACCTGATCAGGTGTACCCGAGAACTCTGTGGAAAGCAAGAGAAGTGATTGCTGGGCCTCTTGCTGAGATATTTGTATCATCGATAGTCGCAGGTGAGGTGCCGGAAGACAGGAGGTTAGCAAACATGGTGCCACTGTTTTAAGAAGGGTGGTAAAGACAAGCCAGGGAACTATAGACCAGTGAGCCTGACCTCAGTGGTGGACAAGTTGTTGGAGGGAATCCTGATGGACAGGCTGTACCTGTATTTGGAAAGGCAAGGACTGATTTGGGATAGTCAACATGGCTTTGTGCATGGGAAATCATGTCTCACAAACTTGATTGAGTTTTTTGAAGAAGTAACAAAGAAGATTGATGAGGGCAGAGCAGTAGATGTGATCTATATGGACTTCAGTAAGGCGTTTGACAAGATTTCCCCATAGGAGACTGATTAGCAAGGTTAGATTGCATGGAATAAAGGGAGAACTAGCTATTTGTATACAGAACTGGCTCAAAGGTAGAATTGAGAGGGTGGTGGTGGAGGGTTGTTTTTCAGACTGGAGGCCTGTGACCAGTGGAGTGCCACAAGGATCGGTGCTGGGCCCTCGACTTTTTGTCATTTACATAAATGATTTGGAAGCGAGCATAAGAGGTACAGTTAGTAAGTTTTCAGATGACACCAAAATTGGAGGTGTAGTGGACAGCGAAGAGGGTTACCTCAGATCACAACAGGATTTGGACTAGATGGGCCAATGGGCTGAGAAGTGGCAGATGGAGTTTAATTCAGATAAATGTGAGGGGCTGCATTTTGGGAAAGCGAATCTTCGCAGGGTGCACTTAATGGTACACTTAATGGTAAGGTCCTAGGGAGTGTTGCTGAACAAAGAGACCTTGGAGTGCAGGTTCCTAGCTCCTTGAAAGTGGAGTCACAGGTAGATAAGATAGTGAAGAATGTGTTTGGTATGCTTTCCTTTATTGGTCAGACTATTGAGTACAGGAGTGGAAGGTCATGTTGCGGCTGTACAGGACATTGGTTAGGCCACTGTTGGAATATTGCATGCAATTCTGGTCTCCTTCCTATCGGAAAGATGTTGTGAAACTTGAAAGGGTTCAGAAAAGATTTACAAGGATGTTGCCAGGATTAGAGGATTTGAGCTATAGGGAGAGGCTGAACAGGCTGGGGCTGTTTTCCCTGGAGCGTCAGAGGCTGAGGGGTAACCTTATAGAGGTTTACAAAATTATGAGGGACATGGATAAGATAAATAGACAAAGTCTTTTCCCTGGGGTGGGAGAGTCCAGAAATAGAGGGCATAGGCTTAGGGTGAGAGGGGAAAGATATAAAAGAAGACCTAAGGGACAACTTTTGCACGCTGAGGGTGGTACGTGTATGGAATGAGCTACCAGAGGACGTGGTGGAGGCTGGTACAATTACAACATTTAAGAGGCATTTAAATGGGTATATGAATAGGAAGAATCTGGAGGGATATGGGCCAGGTGCTGGCAGGTGGGACTAGATTGGGTTGGGATATCTGGTCGGCGTGGACAGGTTGGACCAAAGTGCCTGTTTCCATGCTGTACATCTCTATGACTCTATGTTCAAACATTTCCCACACATAAGAACCTTACATTGTGTTACACTGTGCTTTGAGCTGTGTACAAATTGAATTGTGAACAGACTCAAGAATGGAACCCATTTGCAACCTGGGAACTGATTGAGTGGCACGGTGGCTTATTGGATAGCACTACTGCCTTGTAGTAGGGACCCAGTTTCAATTCCAGCCTAGGGTGACTGCCTGTGTGGCGTGTGCATGTTCTCCTGGGTCTGTGTGGGTTTACTCTGGGTGCTCTGGTTTCCTCCCGCAAGTCAGGTGAATTACCTATAGTGTTACATGCATTAGTCAGAGGGAGGTGGGTTACTCTTCGGAGGGTTGGTGTGGACTTGTTGGGCCAAAGGGCCTTTTTCCACACTATAGGAATCTAATCTAATCATTTTGTGAAATTGGAATTCACCAACTCCCCTGCTAATATACAATATACATTTCAGAGACCTGGTCATGATATCATCACTGTATCATGACATATGACCGTATGGTAAAAAGGCCTTAGTCTGTAGCTTACTGGAGGCACTAACAGCAAGGTGTGATGAGAGATATGTACTGCAGTCTATAACAGAATTGTTCCAGGTACAACAGTGCCTGAGATTGTAATGTATGTCGATTCAAGGAGGTGTAATAAAAGTCTTTTGAATTTTTCAGTACTATGCGACTCATGTCTAGTCCTTTTTTTTATGGAGACTGGCATAAGTAACAGCAAGAAATGGATACTCCATTGATGGTAAAATGGCTATCACTGCATCTATGGTAGATCATGGGGGCAGATGGATCAAGGTTAACTGCTGTGCCTGTTTATGAAGAAACAACTCCCAAAGTCCTATATGACATCACTCACTACCTACTTCAAGGGTGAAAATTAAGGTTCTTAAATTCCATTGTTCCTGTATGCCTACTGACATCTCACCACAAAGAAAATATTCTCATTTTTCTTTGCATCTCAACGCTTTGAACTAATTGGAAGGTTGCTGTAGAATATGGCTGTCTTGAGTACCATTCTTGAGTTGTGTCAAAAATAACTTGAATGTTAACAGTCCAAGGTCATTAAAAACCATAATTACATCACGGCTTCCAACAACCTGGGTTCAAGTTAAGACAAATAGTTCTTATCAACACATAGGATGGAGCAAATTGAGTTAAAATAAAATAATTTGCCTGTGAGATATTTTGCTTATTTTAAGACTTTTTTTGTAAAAATGAAAGCAAATTAGGCAATTCAACAGGCACCCTGGGACATTGACTAAGCGTAGCTTAGAGGTCAGGCGGCTGTGTTTAGTTAAAATAGCAGCGAAGGGAATTACAGAGAAATCCACTAAATGTTCAAATGCTAATCCTCTCTCACCACATAATTTCATGTCCATTATTTTGAAAGTACAATTCCCTTTAGAGTCAGAGTTACTGCTTTACATTTATAACCACCGTTTACATTACAAGATAGAAGAATATATCTGATATTACAGGCTTCTTTTTATTCTGAACAACAACAGAAAAGAGTTCTATAGCCTTATCTCTTGGAGTATTTGATCTACAATCTAAGTTTGATTCATTCTAGCCATACCACAGATTTAAATTTAGAAATATTATCTTTTCTGAGCATTGTGGTATGCACTATGAATGGTCAGTAACTGGACAAGATACGGTAGTGCCTTGAGAAGACCTATCATCATGATACGGTTTAGGCCATCAAGGACTGAGATGAGGAAACAATTCTTCACTCACAGGGTAGGTGAACCTCTGAAGTTCTCACCCACAGAAGGCTGTAGAGGTAAAGGCACTGAATATATCCAAGATAGAGAAAGATAATTTATTTAGAAATTCAAAATAATGCATTGAGTAAAGAATTCGGCATACTGAAACACAGAGATTTGAAGGGCGGAATGGCCTATTCCTGCTCCTAGTTTCTGTCTTTCTATCTGACTACAATTTTTTTCACCTTTAAATGTCACACAATGTAACAAGTGATGGCTGTTGTAATTTGAGGAATTCAATTGAGACAGAAAATCCTGAGTTCAAATCAATGACCTCAAGTATCGGTGCTGGGTCCTCTACTTTTTGTCATTTACATAAATGATCTGGATGTCAGCATAAGAGGTACAGTTAGTAAGTTTGCAGTTGACCCCAAAATTGGAGGTGTAGTGGATAGTGAAGAAGGTTACCTCAGATTAAAACAAGATCTTGACCAGATGGGCCAATGGGCTGGGAAGTGGCAGATGGAGATTAATTCAGATAAATGTGAGATGCTGCATTTTGGGAAAGCAAATCTTAGCAGGACTAATACACTTAATGATAAGGTCCTAGGGAGTGTTGCTGAACAAAGAGACCTTGAAGTGCAGGTTCATAGCTCCTTGAAAGTGGAGTCACAGGTAGATAGGATAGTGAAGAAGGTGATTGGTATGCTTTCTTCTGTTGATCAGAGTATTGAGAGCAGGACTTGGGAGGTCATGTTGCAGCTGTACAGGACATTGGTTAGGCCACTGTTGGGATATTGCATGCAATTCTGGTCTCCTTCCTATCAGAAAGATGTTGTGAAACTTGAAAGGGTTCAAAAAAGATTTACAAGAATGTTGCCAGGGTTGGAGGATTTGAGCTGTAGGGAGAGGCTGAAGAGGCTGGGGCTGTTTTCCCTGGACCGGAGGCTGAGGGGTGAACTTATAGAGGTTTACAAAGTCATGTGGGGCTTGGATAGGATAAATAGACAAAGTATTTTCCCTGGGGTGGAGGAGTCCAGAACTAGAGGGCATAAGTTTAGGGTGAGAGGGGAAAGATATAATAGAGACGTAAGGGGCAACCTTTTCACACAGAGGATGGTATGTGTATGGAATGAGCTGCCAGAGGAAGTGGTGGAGGTTGGTACAATTGTAACATTTAAAAGGCATTTGGATGGGTACATGAATAGGAAGGGTTTGGAGGGATATGGGCCGTGTGCTGGGTTGGGATTGGGTTGGGATATCTGGTTGGCATGGACAGATTGGACTGAAGGGTTTGTTTCCATGCTGTACATCTCTATGACTCTATAAGTCTAAGTATAATATGTTGAAGTACAATTGCTCTCTAACATTGCAGTTTTTCATCATTTTATTTTGCTATGAATGTTGTGCAATAAACGATGTTGGGGAATTCTATTGTGTAACCAAATACTGCATCTTCATAGCGTATGTCTTTACTAACATCCCTCAATTTAGATCATTATTTGTATTGATTGTATTAACGTTAATGTTCTCTGCAGGTCAATTTCAGTCAGTTTTCTATCACAAAGCCTTTCAGTTTCAGTGTTATACACCTTGGTATTTTGCAGTATCAAGTTTCTCCCTGAAAAATTTTAATATATTGCTAAGAAGCTGTGAGAAATTATTGGAAGCTTTGGAAACTTGCCAAATCAGTGTTTGCAGTAGTTCTTGGCTGAAACTTTAGGAATGTATTGCAAAATAATCTAGGCTAACTTTAAGTAGGCCTTTCGCCGGGTTGGTCAGTGACCTTCGACCTATTTGCAAGAATTTGAATTCAGTAGAAGTAAAGATGGGAGTCTTCTTCATTTACTGGTTTAAATGGTCCCATTTGAAAAAAGTTTGGTCAATCTTAAACAAATCAGAAATTGTTGAATAAACTCAGCAGGTCTGGCAGCACCAGTGGTGAGAAAGCAGAGTTAACCTTTCGGGTCTAATGACCCAACTCCACTTTCCTGTATTTTCCCCACGACTGTGGAATTCCTTCTATGATTAAAAATAAGTCTATCTTAGCCTTGAATATCTTTAATGGTCCCACCTCTTTGACCCTCTTTGGTGAACAATTCCACAGATTCGCTGTCAGTGTGTGGGTAATGAAGAAATGATAATGGCAGTGTGGCTTGCAATGTTCATCTGAGCTTGTGGCCAAGAAAATTTGTGAGAGAAGTGGAAAGGAAGCTTGCTGAATGTCCAGCTTGACCTTGGATGTTGATGTAGATACCAGAGAGAAGCAAAAGGCAAAAGGTTTTTTTTCCAACAATAAAATAATTTTATATGTTCTTACGCACATAGAAAAGGAGGAAAAATCTAGTGACAGCTGTGCTGTTATGACTTGAATTGATGCCTTTCTATCATTGATTAGTGTTATCTTAACTTGCAACATTTTCCTCTGGTCAAAGTGTATTCAGGTTGACATGTATTATAACAGTTTGGTCATTCAACTTATGAATCCAAGCAGATTTTTACGAGTGTTACTGAAGAGGTTCAGAACGAGTTGACCAAAATATTGGCTTGTACGTGAGCGACTATTTTATACACCAACTCTGCTGAAACTGAAAATCACAGTCTGAAGTGATTAACCAACTCATAGTCTTATTAGGTAGGCAAAACCTTTGGCCAGGAAGTAATGAACCAGAAAATCCCTTTGTAAACACCTCTCCTCATAATATGCCTTTTGTATACCTGCCAAGGGTAGCATTACAGAGGGTGATTACTGGGTAATTTTCTTCATATTTGTGAGGGCGAAGAAATAATTTTAAGCTGTATTCTCAGCTTGAATACAGTACAATTCATGAGGCATGATCTGAGCACAACTGGCTGCAGCCCTGAGGCGAACCTGCCAAGATTTGTGGAGGCCAACAGCCAGCAAGATATGCTTTTTTTCAAACTGGCAGCTAGCCTTACTAAGTGCTGGGAAGATATATAACCTCTTAGTTCCCACCTGGCCCGCTTGACTATTTGCTGTCAGTAAGGTCTGGAAGTACTCACTGCGCCTATAACAGCAAAGATTGGCGAACAAGGTTGGTGACCATTGCAAGAAGTTGACTGGGAAACAGGACAGACAGGTCTGTGCTTACAAAGTTGGCAAAAGAAGATCCTAGCACGAGAGAGGAGAGTGGAATATTAGCTCAACTAGTAAACTGGAGATACAAGCAATGAGAATTGAAAAATGAAAAGATAGCAAGGATTGGATTTGAAAAACAAAAACTGAGACAATGAGTGCCAGGGACTTTACAGAGTGAAGACAGTACAGTTGAGAAGTTGTCTGTTTTTAAAAAGTGTAGGGCTGGTTTTGATTTTAAAATGTTGTAACTGATGGAACGCACACAATTCTTTGTAGGGAACAGCGGGAGAATACAGCAATGAGGCTGGAAACATTTGTAAGTTCAAGATTTACATATGTTCTTCCAGCAGAAAAAGGTTCCAGAAACAAACAAGTCTTGGGTATGTCATGACAAGAAGTCTCAAACAGGCTGACCCAGAATTTATTGAGAGAGGTGGCAGACGCATTGAGTGTGCTCTGCATCAGCCAATAAACTGCCATGCTGTGCCAAAACTGGTTTAATGAGCTCTCAGAGTTAGCCAAAGTAAACTAAGACATTTCTCCAATGTATGCTTAATGGGAAAGATGCATGACTCATATCTCTGTGTCATTAACTGCATTTCACAGGGGACGTTTGGAAACAATATAAACTGTGTTATCTCCATATTCAATACTTAAATATTTTTCCACAGTGTTATTTGATAGACTGAGAATCATTAGCAAAATTAAGAACAGAACAGACCATTTAGATCCTTGATCATGCTCCACCATTCAATAAGATCATGGCCAATTTGAACAGAAGCTTCATTTATCTTTGCTCTCAATCTCAAACTTGAAAGTTTCAACTGAATGAGGAGTCAAGAGTTTTTAAGGAAGAGAAATCCATATTTCTGCTAACTCTTGTGTGGAAGATTGCCTTCTTCCTGATGTATCTCCTGACTTGGCAGGTTTTTGATGGAGTGTTTCTGTGTTGACAAACAATGGCACTTACTTTGCGGTTCCCCGCATATCCCCCCAGCCCTAGCCCCCACCCCTCCAACACTTCCTTGACAATACTCCACATTTCCTAATGGGATTGGTGAGGTTTTGGAGCTGTCAGTTCTCTGATTGGCAACTGGCTTCAGTGGATAATGAGCAAGAAGGCACTCATAGAGTCTTGGAGTTACAGAGTTACACAGCACAGAAACAAAACCCTTCAATTCAACTTGCCAATGCCGACTAGATATCTTAAATTAATCTAGTTCCATTTGCCAGCATTTGGCCCATATCCCTCCATTTCCTTTCTATTCATGTACCCATCCAAATGCCTTATAAAATACATAATTGTACCCATCTCCACCACTTCCTCTGGCAGCTCATTCCATACATGCATCATGCACTGTGTGAAAAAGTTGCCCCTCAGGTCCCTTTTAAATTTTTCCCCTCTCACCTTAAGTTTATACCCTTTAGTTTTGAACTCCCTACCCTGGGGAAAAGACCTTGACTATTCACATTATCCGTGCCTCTATAAGGTCATCCCTCAGCCTCTGACGCTCCAGAGAGAAAAAAAAACACAGCCTATTTAGCCTCCTGCCCCCCCATAACTCAAACCCTCCAATCACTTGGTTGCAAAGGAAGACTCAGCTGCTGTCTCTCACCTGCCACGCTGTTGATACAATTCTATCGCTATGTGAAGTTTACAGTTCTCTGCAAAGGCTGTGACTAGTTACTGGTTTAAATGATCTTTCAGCTTCAGACAAGTATATTCTCAGTCAAACAGGCTCAATGGGGACTAAGACCAAACCTAGGACCCCTCTGGATTTCATTGTGCTCTCCACCTTCACCATATTTTAGAAACACAGCAAGATTTACAGTTCAGGAGGTTATTCAGCCCATCATGATTGTGCTGAGTGCATTGTTCAGAATTTGGTGCATAGGTTACAGCACCTGTGCGTTTTTTTTTGTTTTTGTTTTTTGTTGGATATTTCCTCTGGGATGATTCCTCCTATTATCTAAATCCTAAGTTACAGAGGAGGAAGTGCTGGATGCCTTGAAATGCATAAAGGTGAATAGATCCCCAGGACCTGATCAGATGTACCCTAGAACTCTGTGGGAAACTAGGGAAGTGATTTCTGGACCTTTTGCTGAGATGTTTGTATCATCGATAGTCACAGGTGAGGTGCTGGAAGATTGGAGGTTGGCTAACGTGGTGCCACTGTTTAAGAAAGGTGGTAAGGACAAGCCAGGGAACTACAGACCAGTGAGCCTGACGTCGGTTGTGGGCAAGTTGATGAAGGGAATCCTGAGGGACAGGATGTACATGTATTTGGAAAAGCAAGGACTGATTAGGGATAGTCAACATGGCTTTGTGTGTGGGAAATCATGTCTCACAAACTTGATTGAGTAACAAAGAGGATTGATGAGTGCAGAGCGGTAGATGTGATCTATATGGATTTCAGTAAGGGGTTCGACAAGGTTCCCCATGGGAGACTGATTAGCAAGGTTAGATCTCATGGAATACAGGGAGAACTAGCCATTTGGATACAGAACTGGCTCAAAGGTGGTGGTAGAGGGTAGTTTTTCAGACTGGAAGCCTGTGATCAGTGGAATGCCACAAGGATTGGTGCTGGGTCCTCTACTTTTTGTCATTTACATAAATGATTTGCATGTCAGCATAAGAGGTACAGTTAGTAAGTTTGCAGATGATAGTGGACAGTGAAGAGGGTTACCTCAGATTACAACAGGATCTGGACCAGATGGGCCAATTGGTCGAGAAGTGGTAGGTGGAGTTTAATTCAGATAAATGTGAGGTGCTGCATTTTGGGAAAGCAAATCTTAGCAGGACTTATACACTTAATGGTAGGGTCCTAGAGAGTGTTGCTGAACAAAGAGACATTGGAGCGCAGGTTCATAGCTCCTTGAAAGTGGAGTCGCAGATAGATAGGATAGTGAAGAAGACATTTGGTATGCTTTCCTTTATTGGTCAGAGTATTGAGTACAGGAGTTGGGAGGTAATTTTGCGGCTGTACAGGACATTTGTTAGGTAAAAACAATAACTGCAGATGCTGGAAAGCAAATACTGGATTAGTGGTGCTGGAAGAGCACAGCAGTTCAGGCAGCATCCAACGAGCAGCGAAATCGACGTTTCAGGCAAAAGCGATTTCGCTGCTCATTGGATGCTGCCTGAACTGCTGTGCTCTTCCAGCACCACTAATCCAGGACATTTGTTAGGCCACTGTTGGAATATTATGTGCAATTCTGGTCTCCTTCCTATCAGAAAGATGTTGTGAAACTTGAAAGGGTTCAGAAAAGATTTACAAGGATGTTGCCAGGGATGGAGGATTTGAGCTATAGGGAGAGGCTGAACAGGCTGGGGCTGTTTTCCCTGGAGCGTCAGAGGTTGAGGGGTGACCTTATAGAGGTTTACAAAATTATGAGGGGCATGGAAAGGATAAATGGACAAAGTCTTTTCCCTGGGGTGGGTGAGTCCAGAACTAGAGGGCATAGGTGAAGGGGAAAGATATAAAAGATACCTAAGGGGCAATTTTTTCACACAGATGGTGGTACGTGTATGGAATGAGCTGCCAGAGGATGTGGTGGAGACAAGTACAATTGCAACATTTAAGAGGCATTTGGATGGGTGTATGAATAGGAAGGGTGCTGGTAGATGGGACTAGATTGTGTTGGGATATCTGGTCGGCATGGACAGGTTGGACCAAAGGGTCTGTTTCCGTGATGTACATCTCTATGACTCCATGACGCTAACATTTGTGCATTTAGGAAACATCACTGTTTCCCGTTCTTTCACTAGGTTTGGTGAGAAAAACAGCATCCTGTCTCAAGATTGAGTGGGCAATAATTGGCCACATATGAATCCCAATTAGGCCACATTTGAATGTCTTACTGCCTTCCTGTATTTTGAGGACCAGACTGGGGATCAACAGGAAGATGGTGGGCTACCTAGCCTTTATCATTGACAAGCCTCACTCTTCAAAAACAGTGAAGAAACCAGCCTAAATAATACACATTGGATGTGTTGAGTGGTGAAGCAATAAAATGGAAGAGGTTTCTAGCCTGACACAGCATTTTATGATGGAACAAACATAGTGCCCTCATTGAATTGTACCTTGTTTATATGGACCAGACCAGACCCCCTCCAAATATATTAAAAAGGTAACCTAGACCCCAACTCTTTCTTATTTTAAAGGTAAATGTTAGGTGCCGTGTTCCAGATACAATTTTATTGGTCAAGCTACTCAATGTTATGCAGAACACAATTTATTCAAACACTATAGTTAAAATACAATGCAAAAAAGAAGATCTTGGAACAACTTAACTCTATTGGAAACCTTCACAGAATAATAGATTATTTTACTACTAAACTGTAACTGTTCCAATATAGTAACATCCCATAAATATACCCTTGACAAAAGGCAAATTCAGGAAACAGGTTTGTCTCACATTCAATCGAACAATCCAGGAACACATCCCCCAACTTTTGGCTGTAATTGAAAGATGGAAAAATAACTTTCACTTCTTCAAGACCCCATCAACAACTGCTGCTGAAAAGTAAAAATTCTGGTTCTGTAGGTGGGAGCTTGACCACATGTATTCAAGCTGCTTCTATTGTTCTGGTTTTCAAAAAAAACCCCAAACCTGCACAAGTTGTTTATCTTCTCATAAACTGCTTGCATTCCAATGCAATAAGTAACCTTTTAGTTGTTGTCTTAGCTGCTTTAAGATGTCAGCTTATTTCACAAACTGGCATAGATCCAATGTACTAAAACAATGTGGTGCTGGAAAAGCACAGTCGGTCAGGCAGCATTCAAGGAGGATGAGAGTTGAAATTTTGAGCAAAAGCTCTTCATCAGGAATGCGATTCTTTGAATTGACTTGACTTGGAAATATATTGCCATTCCTTCATTGTTCTGGGGTCAAAATCTTAGTATCTCCTACTTAACAGCATTGTGCTTTGGCCTACACTATTGAATTGTAGCAATTCAAGAAAGGAGCTCACCATCACCTTCCTAAGGTGGGCATTAAATTCTGACCTTGATATGACATCCACATCCTGTGACCTAATAAAACAAAAGTATTGCGTTAAAACCTAATGTCAATAATGTCAGATTTTGACTCCTACAGGGGATTCATGGGCTTGCCATTTCTAAACCCTCTTTCCAATTTTTATCTCTGCCTTTCATGGTCCATGACATCTGTTCAGGGGTGCTGCGGTTACTGCACACAATGTTGAACCTAAATGTCATCTACACCAAGTAAGTACAATTGTTTAGTGGAAGCATCAAGCAGGCCAACTTTTCTCATACCCATGCTGCTTATGTCAGGTACTGCAATGTAGTTTAAAAGAACACAAGAGATAGGAGCAATGGAAGATCATATGGTCTGCACCACTATTTAGTACAATCATGACTGATTTTACACTTCAACTCAATTTTCCCGCCCAGTTCTCATATCCCTTGATTCCTGAGAGACCATTAATCTGTCTTTAACATCAAAGTTTTCACAGCTTGCTGGGAAAGAGAGTTCCAAAGATACATAATCCTTTGAGTGAAGTAATTTTCCATCAACTTAACCTGAAATGATCTGCTCTTAGCCTGAGACAGTGCTCCCTCTGTTTATGATTCTCTGAGCACTAAAAGCAGTCTCTTAGGGCTGAATCTTTTTACATTCTTTTTGCTACAACTGAGTTGCATCAAGTGTTTTGGACAGATTCTCAATGCAAGGCCTAGTGAGTTTTCATACCAAACCTTGCAAAGCAGGCCTCATTATCTCCCTACTGTACAGTTACGGTGTCACTCACAGCCCCATCTTACCTTGTGTTGTTCCCTGAGCAACTCAGCAATGCTGGGATACTCCAGAATTAACCATCATTCCTTGTGCCCATCTTTAAATCTCATTGTACACCTTAACAAGGCATTTACAAAGCAATGTTCTCCCGTAATTCACAACTCACTGCTGCACTGTAATGTTCTATGTTCTATGTTCTATATGCCTCACTGGACTTCTTGCATGATTTTGCCACAAATCTCATCATCATCACATGACTCAGATCCCTACAAGATTCCTCCCTTAGTATCCATGGTGTCAAGCCACTCAGGATCTTGCATGTTTCCATGAGAATGCTTCTTGCTCTTCTTAACTCTAGAGAATACAAATGTTATTTACATAGCATCTTATTCTAGGACATTCCCCCTTCGATTTAACAAATGTTTGCTGTACCACATCCATTGCAAGTCTGTTCTTCTTCAAATATGAAGGCCAAAATAACATGTAGTATTGCAGATGAAGTCTCACCAAAACTCTATACAATTGTAGCAAGACTTCTTCACTTCTGCAGTCCTATCCCTTGAACAAAGGCCAACGTGTTTTATATCTTAACTGGGTGTCCACATGACGTTTCTTGTATGTGAACACACCTAGGTCTCCTTGAACATCAACATTTTCATTTTCCACATGACTGAAAAAAATGTTGTTTTGCTTTTCCATTCTGAGTTGCAAAGTGAATAACTTCACACTCCCCAGCGTATTCTCCATCTGTCATTTCCTTGTCTACTCATTTAACCTGTCTGTCACGTGGTGTGTAGTGGCATCATCTACTATTCTGGACTTGAACTCAATATTTTAAAATATGACACAAAGACTGAGAACTTTGAGTGTCTAAGGGGACATGACTTCTTTTGTGGATCCTATGCATTACAATGTATAGCATTAACATTGTCTCTCCACATGCATTAATTTGCTTTTCAGCAGCTATTTCTTTCCTCTAATACATTTCTTTTGGACAAGCTGACAGACTTTCAGATGTTATTTTCAGTTTTTCAAAATATTGAGAACATTTTTTCCATTTTACCCAGGTAGACACTTAAACCTTGAGAGCCACATCCTTTTAAATTAGTTCTTTAAAGTCTGATAGGTTAGTCAAGAGCTCTTGTGTACATAAATTATGAATCAAACCTGTAAGTCACAATATGTGTAGAAATATTGAATATTTACTTGAATTGACACCATAAACTCAAGAGAAATTTCACGTAATGTAATTTAGATCCACTGCTGCTAAATCAGCCAAAATGAATGATTTTGTAAAACATGATTGTTACTCAATATTAAAATATAAAGAAGTCTACAAATACAGGGCCTGGAGTAATGACAGGTATTGTTAAATGCCTGAGGTTGCTGTACAAATGTTGGTTGGTATGAATTCCTTTTCTCCTGAATTCCTTTTCTCCTGTCTATTTTACAGCACATTTGGAATTCTATAAAAGCAAACACATTTTTATCTCTTTGTTACCACATCAATGGCAGAAACACCCAACAATAATGAAGGACTGCTCAGCAGAATTATAGAATGTAGCAATGGAACATAAATATGCGATCCCTCCTTTGAAAAACATTGAATTTCCTGCGAATCATAAGAACTGGCATCTGACCTGTTTTGATGATAAAGTTTGGTTAAGGGCATAATTTTAACCTAATATGTGAAGTTCAGTATTAGGAAGTTAATAGCAGAATTGAAATATTAAACTCAGCCTCTGCTTCTCAGCTGTGCAATCTCAATACTTGCTTCAGACACATCTGAAAACCAGCCTTTTACAATTGTCCTGAATAAATAATCATGACGAATAAAGAGTGATGATCTTTAACCTTTGGATTATACCAGTAAATTACTGAATTTTTAGTCTTACATTTTGTAATATCATATAATATAATTTGCTATTAATGAATTTTAGAACATAGAACAATATAGTGCAGAACAGGCCCTTCGGCCCTTGATGTTGTGCTGACCTATGAACTAATCTAAGCCCATCCCCCTACAGTATCCCATCATCATTCATGTGCTTATTCAAGGATTGTTTAAATCTCCCTAATGTGGCTGAGTTAACTACATTGGCAGGTAGGGCATTCCACACCCTTACCACTCTCTGAGTAAAGAACCTGTCTCTGACATCTGTCTTAAATCTATCACCCCTCAGTTTGTAGCTATGCCCCCTCATACAAGTTGATATCATCATCCTAGGAAAAAGACTTTCACTGTCTACCCTATCTAATCCTCTGATCACCTTGTATGTCTCTATCAAATCCCCGCTTATTCTTCTTCTTTCCAATGAGAACAGACCCAAGTCAGCCTTTCCTCATAAGACCATGCCTCCAGACCAGATTACATCCTGGTAAATCTCCTCTGCACCTTTTCCAATGCTTCCACATCCTTCCTGCAATGGAGCGACCAGAACTGTACACAATATTCCAAGTGCGGGTGCACTAGCGTTTTGTTTAGTTTCAGCATAACATCACAGCTCTGTAACTCAATCGCTGTATCAATAAAACCCAGTACACCTTATGCCTTCTTAACAGCACAATCAACCTGGGTGGCAACTTTCAGGGATTTATGTAGATGGACTCCAAGATCCCTCTGCACATCACACTACCAAGAGTCTTTCCATTGACCAAGTATTATGCCTTTCTGTTCTTCCCTGAATGAATCATCTCACATTTATTTCCATTGAACTCCATTTACCACCTCTCAGCTGAATTCTACAGTTCATCCAAGTCTCCCGCAACCTGCAACATTCTTCCACATTGTCCACTACTCCATTGACTTTAGTGTCATCTTCAAACTTACTAACCCATCCACTTATACCTATGTCTAAGTAATTTATAAAAATGACATACAGCAGTTTGGTCCCAAAACAGATTCTTGTGGCAAACCACTAGTTACCGGACTCCAGGTTGAATATTTTCCATCAACTACCACTCGCTGTCTTCTTACAGAAAGCCAGTTTCTAATCCAAACTGCTAAATAACTCTCAATCACATGCCTTTGCATTTTCTCTAACAACCTATCATGTGGAACTTTATCAAAGGCTTTACTGAAGTCCGTTTTGAATTCAGAGATATTGATTTCTTCCTGATATAGATTGTAGGGGTTTAAAAAAGCAGCTCAAGGGCAACTAAGGATGGACAATAAATGCTGGCAAACCAGAGACACCCACATCCCACAAATGAATTAAAAAAATGCTAATATAGTAAATCTCATAAACAGTAATTGTGAGGGTAATGGCTGAAAACTCACACAGATAACGTGAAAAGAAATCTTATCAATCTCAGAACATCTAGTGTAGAAATCTGATTTTTCCTTTCCATGTATACACAGCAGTGAAACCCAAAGCTATATATGCAGTCAAAAAAATCTTTGCCTCAAGTGCTCTGTCCTTATAAAAATAATAAAAAGGCCCAATATATTGTAATGTGTTTGTAATCTGTCTGTTCTTTGTGCCATTAATGCCTTATTCCTTGACAATATGCTGCTGCCAGCAGCCAAAAAATGAGTTAATAGCCATTAACTGTTACTTGTGGCATCTTGTCTTGACAGTTTGACTGTCTTGTACCTGATTTACTGGCGCAAGGTGGAATTAGTCTATCCCTCAATGAAACAGAGAGACTTTGGCTGTCACCCAGCTGTCACTCAGTTTAATCCTGAAGTACTTTATCATTGGAAATGCAGTCTCAGGCTTCACATAAAAGGCTATTTTGTTTCATGTAGATAATACATTCCATGGCAATTATAATGCAGCTTTCAGGAGACAAGCATATGTTTTGTATGATAATAAGGCGAGTGATGGGTGATTTTCACTTAATACTTTAGTCAGTAACTGATGTGAGATTGCCTGCAATGGGGTGTTTTACCTGATGAAACAATGATTACTTTATTACCCTGTAACATGAGAAACTGGGCATCATATTATAGTATTGAAGTCTACAATAGGCAATTGTAAAACTAACAATTATGTACAAACATTACATTCCCTGAGAACATAAATATTAAGGCTAATATTAGGTTGCCAGATCACACTAGAGAGGTTTGTTTCCAGTAGAATGCATCAAGTGATTGAAGGTGAGATGGAGGTGGGAGATCCTTATCCCATCATGTTTATTGCTATGGATATATTGATAATATTATGAGCATGTCACTTAAAGACACGTTGACTTTCTGAGAGCCCCTTGTCCAAAGTGAAAAATGTAACCCAAGCAGAGAGATACGGTTGTATATTGGTCATGTGTTGTCAAGCACAGTTTAGAAGTGTAGCATTTCAAACTTCAGTATAATGCTTTGGAGGTTTTACAACATGCTGTGACCTTGTGATTGTATACCTGTCTAGGCGAGAATGCATTATTTTCTGTGCATGGCTTGTTACCATTAGCTGTCACTCAATAACACTGTATAAAGATTGTTGTCAGTTCTGCCTCACTCTTTATGCATAAATATTGTGTTCTTCATTGCTCTGATCTGGCTTTCTGTGCACTCTGGCAATTTTACCATTGCTGGACATTTGGATCTATCAGGTTAAAGATTTCAAGAAGCCAAGATGAGCTTGCAAATTGGCACCGCAGTGTGATTTTGACGATATATAGAACCAGGGATCAATTATGTGCTGTGTGATGATCTCTCATAGGCTGTACCATGCTGAGGGATTGATAATGTGCCAGTTCCTGTATCAGCTTTCACTTTTTGGATGTCTTATTCTGCCCTTTTGGGTCGTCTGACATAGTAGTTGTAAAAGTTTCCAATCATCTTATTCTATTTACATTGTTATGAGGTTTATCATTTGAAAAGCTTAGCCATCTTCTGAAATTTGCCTTGAGCTTGGTTGATTCTGAACCACATAGAAGTATTTGTATTCCTGCACATTATTAACAGGTTCCTCTTCTGCCAATACTTTGGTGATGTACTTGAATATTGTTGGTCTCCATGAAATTGTTCTGGCATCTGGCTTAGCACTTGGAATCAGAGTTCCTGGACATACGTGTCCAACATTCCTCGGTGCCAAATGCTTAACAGACAGCAAGGAAAGCTGGACAGCTGTTGGGTAGTTATAACAAATTATAATATGTTATAACATGTTACAGGTTTTACCAGAACGGTCGATTTTCTGACATTTGCAATAGTGCTGCATCAAAAGCATATAATTATTGTTTAGCTGTTACAATGGATTCTTCAGTCCTTGTATGCCAGAGGAATGATGCTTTCTCTTGCCCTAAAGATTCTTCTGAAAGTTTTTAACTGGTTTTAAGGTGGGGTCTAAATTCATGATCATCTTAGCACTTTCCAGCAAAATGGTCAATAAATTCTTGTTATTTCTGTCTGTATGCAGTCTGATAATCCCAAAGTTATTTATTACCTTTTGCTGGCCTTCAAGAACCATCCAGATATTTTCTGGATCTTTCTTATCTCCTTCATTGTTCTGAATTCTGTGAAGCTCCTCTTTGTCATTTTCAAACAAGATTTTTAGAGCTCTTTTCTCGGGTCATCTATCTCTTGATCTGCTCCATAAAACAGGACTTGTTTGAAGAGTTGTAATTCAACAAAGGTGTCTCTGCATGCTCAGTCCACAATGAGAATTCTGTTATCCATGAATCTTCCTTAAAAAACATTGCACAATACCACATTAAGATATGTGCCCTGACTTTGTGTCCATGTAAAATACAAACTGCTCCTTTATTATGAACAAGATATTGTAGCTGTTGAAATGAGAAGCCGACAACCAAGGTTAAGCTAATTGGCCCATAATTTTCCATCTTTTGGCTTGATCCTTTCTTGAACAAGGGGGTTACAACAGCGATCTTCCAATCATCCAGGACTTTCCCTGACTCCAGTGACTTTTGAAAGATCTCAACCAATGCCTCCACTATTTCCTCAGCCACCTCCCTCAGAACTCTAGGATGTAGCCCATCGGGGCCAGGAGATTTATCAATTTTAAGACCTTTTAACTTTTCTAGCACTTTCTCTTTTGTAATGGCAACCATACTCAACTCAGCCCCCTGACTCCCTTTAATTGTTGGAATATTACTCATGTCTTCCACTGTGAAGACTGACGCAAAGTACTTATTAAGTTCTCCAGCTATTTCCTTATCTCCCATCACTAGGCTTCCAACGTCAGTTTGAAGTGGCCCAATGTCTACTTTTGCCTGTCATTTGTTTCTTATGTATATATCTTATTATATATGGAATTGGGGGTGGATATCATAGTATTAAAGAATTCAACAGAAATTCATTCAAGCACAAACATTACATTTCTCAGGTACATAATAATGAAGCAGGTCTAATATTAAGCTATTAGGTTACAACTGATTAAAGTGTACTGCAGTTCCCCAACACTTTCACTTGGGTAATTGAGGTGGCCATAAATGCTTATCTTTCCTGTCTCACCCGCAAAGATTAAATAAGCTTGTTCAAATAATTATGGCTCCACAAAGATTGCATATGATCAACAATTGAATGTTAAACCTTTGGGCAAGCTTAAATTGTGGTGATCAGTGATTAGGACTAAAATTATGTGCTGAATAAGGTATTTTAAAGTAGCCAGTCCGGGGCCTGAAGTCTTATACTGGATTAGCTTGTGTCTCGCACTTCACTTACTTAGAATAGATTGCATTGCTTGATCAAAAAGTTTCCATTTTATTGATAATATCTATTAATATAATAGTGGCAAAATAATACATGGTAAATAGTTAAACGAGTATCGAGGCTAAACTCTTGTTAGTTTCATAAATGAAACAGATTGAGGTCACATTATTGAACTTCACACTACTTCTTCCAAAACATTACACCTTGATTCAGCTTTCATTGGTTATGTCTCTTTGAAATATTGTGATATTTTAATAACAAATCTCAACGTTAATATAATCATTTGTTGTTGCTTCCTTCAGACCTCTTCATTAGATATTGTTCCTGTTCAGGAGACCAACAGAATACTATGCGCTTTTGACAAAAGACTAACGTATTAATAAGTATGAGAAAACCAATCTCATTTCACTTGAAGTGTTTCGAATTTTATCCTCTATGACTGCAATCGCTGTAAAGTTGAATGTTGGTTTATGTTGTGCTATTCTCAACATGCAGCAGGTTAACGATTTCAACAAAATATTTTCCCAAACGTCTTGTCAACTAACTTAATTCCGACATTTTGGGATTTCGCACGAAAGTGGACGGCATTGCAATGAAAAACTGCAAATTCAGGCTATCAGACTGTGAGACCAACAACTGTGTTTGTGGGATTGTAAGAACATAAGAAATAAGAAACAGAGTGGCTCTGTGGCCCCTCAATCTTATGCTGCCTAACTATAAGACCATTATTGACTGTCTTGTAGATAAAATTTTGTTTAACATTTTTAAAAAATTCGCTCGAATGCTGTGGCTCACCCAGCATTTATTGTCTATCCCGAGTTTCCCCTTGAGAATGTTGTGTTGAGCTGCCTTCTTGAACTGCTGCAGTCCACATGCTGTAGGTTGACCCACAATGCTTTCAATGAGAATATTTTGGGAATTTGAAGCAGCAACAGTGAAGGAACAGTGATATATTTCCAAGTCAGGATGGTGAGTGACTTGGAGGGCAACTTGCAAGCAGTGGTGTTCCCATGTAGCTATGGCCTTTGTCCTTCTAAGTGATAGTAATCATGGGTTTGGAAGGTGTGGTTCAAGGATCATTGATGAATTTCTGCAGTGCATCTTGTAGACAGTCACACTGTTGCTACTGAGCGTTGGTGTGAAGGGAGTGGAGGCTTATGGATGTGGTGCCAATCAAGAGGGCTACTTGGTCCTGGATGAGATCAAGCTTCATGAGTGCTTTTGGAGTTGCACCCATCCAGGCAAGTGGGGAGTATTTTATTACACTCTTGACCTGTGCCTTGTAGATGGTGGACAGGCTTTGGGAAGTCAGAAGTGAGTTACTTGCCACAGTATTCCTGGCCTTTGATCTGCTCTTGTAGCCACTGTACTCATAAGGTGAGTACAGTTGAGTTTCTGGACAATGCTAGCTCCCAGGATATTGATAGCAAGGCTTCAGATGGTAAGGGGCAGTGGTTAGATTGTCTCTTATTGGAGATGGTCGTTGCCTGGCATTTGTGTGGCACAAATGTTACTTGCCACTTGTCAGCTCAAGCCTGGACGTTGGTCAGATCTTGTTGCATTTGACTGCTCAGTGTCTGAGAAATCATGAATTATGGCTGAACATTGTGCAATCAGCAGGGAACATTCCCTCGTCTGACCTTATGATAGAGGAAAGGCTATTGATGAAGCAGCTGAAGGTGGTTGGGCCTAGGTCACGAAGCAAAGAAGCCCTGGAGCTGATATGACTGATATCCAAAGCCACAACCATCTTTCTATGTATCAGGAATGATCCCAAACAGTGGAGAATTAGCCCCCTGATACTCATTGATTCCAGTTTTTCTAGGGCTCCTTGATGCCACACTGATTCAAATGTGGCTTTGCTCTTAAGGGCTGTCACTCTCACCTCACCTGTGGAATTCAGGTCTTTGTCCCTGTTTGAACTAAGGCTGTAATAAAGTCAGGAGCTGAGTGTTCCTGGACAACTGGGTGCCACTGAGCAGATTTTGCTGAGCAGGTGCTGCTTGATAGCACTGTTGGTGAAACCTTCCACCTCTTTAAGGATGATTAAGTATAGAATTATGGGGCTGTAATTGGCCAGTTGGATTTGTCCTTTTCTTGTGTACAGGATATACCTTGACAGTGTTCCACATTTGCCAATGTTGTAACTGCACTGGAACAGCTTGGCTTAGGGAACAGCATATTCTGGAGCTCAAGCCTTCAGTGCTATCACCGGAATGTTGTCAGGACTCATAGCCTTTGCAGTATCCAATGCCTCCAAATATTTCTTGATATCACATGGAGAGAATCAACTTGGCTGAAGGCTGGTATCTGTGATGCAAGGGACCACAGGAGGAGGCCAAGCTGATTCATCCACTTGGTATTTCTGGCTGAAGGTTGCTATGAATGCTTCAGCCTTATCTTTTGCACTGATGTATTGGTCTTTTCCATCATTGAGAATGGATTTATTTGAGGATCCTCCTCCTCCAATGAACTGTTTAATTGTCCACTTATATTCATGACTGGATGTGAGCTTAGATCTCATCTGTTGGAACATTTAGTTCTATCTATCACTTGCTGCTTTTGCTGTTTCGCAAGCAAATCCTGTTTGGTAGCTTTACCAGGTTGACACCTCATGTTTAGGTTTGCCGGATGCTGCTCCTGGCATGTCCTCCTGCACCTTCCATTTATCCAGGGTTGATTCTCTGGTTTGATGGTAATGGTTGAGCAGGGGATATGCCAAACCAGGAGATTGCAAATTGCGCTGGATCACAATTCTGCTGCTGTTGTTGGCCTACAGCATCTCACACCTACAGTCTTGAGCCGCTAGATATTCTGGATGGAGTGGCGTGGGTCTTCTATGAAGTGTTTTAGTCTTTGATGTAGCTCCTTGGCCAATCTGTAAGTTGATGTTCCTGGTAGCGAGACTGTGGGTCTGAGGAGGACTCCTTGTTTGTGAATTTTGGGTAATCCATAGAAGCATCACGCCACTCCATCCATCCCACCCAAGAATTCCTGAAGAACATCAAAGACACTAAGATACAAGAGGATGAAATAATGGTCTCCTTTGATGTAACAGCTCTGTTTACATCAATCAACATTAACCTGGCCAAGGAAACACTGACTACACTATTAGAAGACTCAAAGACCCATACACCAAACACCACTAACTTTATCAGCAAGGACAGTATCGTCAAGCTAGTGGATCTTTGCCTTACCACCCACTTCACCTTCAACAACAAAACCTACAGACAAACCAACGGAACTCCCATGGAATCTCCAATATCAGGGTTCTTAGCAGAGGCAGTAATGCAGAGACTTGAACAAACAGCTCTGCCAACCATCCAACCCAAACTTTGGGTCTGCTACGTGGATGACACCTTTGTCATCACTAAACAAAACAAATTAGAGGAAACCTTCAAGACCATCAATAATACTCTTACTGGTATAAAATTCACTAAAGAGGAGGAAAATAACAACAAACTGCCATTCCTAGATGTCACGATAGGGCGAACAGCCAATGGAGACCTTCAAACCAGCGTCTACAGGAAAACAACACATTTGGACCAAATAGTGAACTACAGAAGCAATCCTAACATCCACAAACAAAGCTGCGTCAGAACATTATTTCAATGAGCCAACACACACTGCAGCACAGAGGAACTACACAGAGCAGAGGAAAATCACCTATGCAGTGTATTCAAAATGAATAGGTACCCAATGAACACAGTCCGCCGATTTCTCAGCAACAAACCCAAACAAGCAAACAACATGTCAAGAAACCCTAGCCACTCTTCCCTCCATCAAAGATATCTCAGAAATGACTGCTAGACTTGGCATCATGGTAGCCTACCAACACTCTGAAAACCCTATACAGACAAGAAGCAAAACTAATGTCATTTACAAAATACTGTGCAAGAACTGTAACAAACACCACATTGGACAAACAGGCAGAAAACTAGTTGCCAGGATACATGAACATCAACTAACCACAAAATGACATGACTCTCTCTCACTAGTATCCCTACATGCAGATAGTGAAGGACACATCCATCCTAGGACAAGCCAAACAGAGACACACACAAGAATTCCTAGAAGCATGGCATTCCAATCAGAACTCTATCAACAAACACATCGAGTTAGATCCCATCTACCAGCCCCTGAGAAAAAGAACAGGAAATGACATCACCATAGGAAATTACATCACAGGAAATGACATAAGAAACCCAAACATATAAATAGAAAGCAGGAATCGTGAACAGTGCTTCGCCCATAGGCCGACTGAAGCTGTTACCTAGTAGGGTGATGAAATGTCTGAAAAATGATCCTTCCAGCTCAGTGAGCAAACGTACATCCAGAACCTCCACTTGAGCTACAGATCTTCTCAAAACTCGCTGCTAGCTATTTTTGAAGTCAGTCATGGTGACAATGATAGTGTCACACAACACAGCAGAACATATTTTCAGTTTGAAGGGGGGATGTTGTCTTCACAAAGATTGTGTGATAATCACTCTTGCCAATACAGTCATAGATCTTGATTATGTCAAGAGGCATTTGGATGGGTACATGAATAGGAAGGGTTTGGAGGGATATGGGCCGGGTGCTGGCAGGTGGGACTAGATTGGGTTGGGGTATCTAGTCGGCATGGACGGGTTGGACTGAAAGGTCTGTTTCCATGCTGTACATCTCTATGAAGCTATGACTCTATGTTCAAAGGCTCAGGATCCATTGTTTTCTGTGGAAGAGCTTCCAAAGAACCCCTTCTTAGCGAATAAATTCCTTCTCATCTTAGCTTTAAATGAGAGACTCCTAATGTTTCAGCTGTGGCCTCTCCTTTTAGCCCTCAATCATCCAAATGTCCTTATGCATAGGCTCAATTTGCTCAATGTTTCCTCATAAGACAAACTCCTCACCACAGGAATCAACATATTGAAACTTCACTAAAGCTGCCTCCAGTGCAAGCTCTTCTTAAGAAGGAAGACTGAAGCAGTCAACAAAAAATGTAAATGCAGCCCACCAAAGCCCTGTACAGTTACATCAATAGAGACAAAAATTCTATTTTCCTTCTTAATCACATACTAATAATATTTTGACATTTTGTGATTAATGTGCAAGACACCCAGATCCCTCTGGACCATACCATTCTGCAGTGTCTCTCCATTAAATAAAGATCTGCTTTTGTGTTCTTCCCAAAGTTGACAGAGTCATTTTACTTTTTCTCACATTATGTTCTATTGGCTACATTTCTACCCATACCTCTTCATAGTTCCTTTGTTTGCCCCTTCATATGTCTTTTCCTATTTACCCAGCAAATATGACTATAATACAGCTCGCCCCTTCTTCTGTGTGGAAGACCACAGATAGAGTTTACCAATCACATAATAACCCATGCATTTTGAGTCTCTGTTTCCTGTTATTCAGCCAATCTTTGATCCATGTTAATGTATCATCCCCAAAACCATGAGCACTTACATGGCATCTTATCGAATGCCTCTGGGAATCTCTACATGTAGTGGTATACCCTCATCCACCATGTTTGTTACATGCTCCAAGAATTCAAATAAGCCAGTCAAAAATGATTTACCTTTCACATAATGATGATGACTTGGGGAGGTGGTGGCTTAGTGGTAATGTCACTTGAATAGTAATCCAAAACCCCAGGCTAATGTGATTACTAAGTTTGCAAATGACACCAAAATTGGTGGTAAATTTGACAGTGAAGAAGGTTATCTAAGAATACAAAGAGATCTTGATTAATTCGACCGAAGGGTTAAAGAAAGGCAGACAGAGTTTAAGTTAGACAAATGCGAGGTATTGCATTTTGGTAAAATGAACAAGGGCAAGACTTATACAGTTAATGGTAGGGCCTAGTGTAGTGTTGTTGAACAGAGAGACCTAGGGGTTACATAGTTGCATAGTTTCATCAGTTACATAGTTGTGTCACAGGTAGACAGCTTAATTAAGAAGGTATTTAGCTTGCTTGCCTTTAATGTTCAGACAGTTGAGTATAGGAGTTGGGACATCATGCTGAGTTTGTATAGGGCGTTGGTGAGGCCAGTTTTAAAGTACAGAGGAACCTCGATTATCTGGCATTGAATTATCCAAATTTCAGATTATCCAAACAAGATCGCAAGGTCCCGATGTTTGGCTAAACTATGTTATCTGGCACTCGATTATCCGGCATTCGATTAACCAAACGAAATACTCCCCGCATATGTCCTTCAGATAATCGAGGTTCGTCTGCACTGTATACAGTTCTGGTCACCCTGGTATAGGAGGGATATTATTAAATTGGAGATGGTTCAGAACGGACTTACCAGGATGTTGCCAGGAACAGAGAATTTGATTTATAGGGAGAGGCTGGATACGCTAGGACTTTTTTTCACTGGAGCATAGGATGTTAAAGTGTGACCTTATTGAGGTCTATAAAATCTTGAGATAAGGTGAATAGCAAAGGTCTTTTCCCTAGGGTGGGCGAGTTAAAAACTAGGGAGCATATTTTTAAGATGAGAGGTGAAAGATTTAAAAAGGACTTGAGTGGCAACTGTTTTACACCACGGGTAGTTCATGTATGGAATAAACTGCCAGAGGAAGTGGTAGATGCAGGTATGGTTATGACATTTAAAAGAATTCTGATAAGTGCATGAATAGAGAAGATTTAGAAGGATTTGGGCCAAACACAGGTAAGTGGGACTACTTTAGTTTGGGAAACTTGGTTGGCATGGATGAGTTGGACTGAAGGATCTGTTCTGCAAGACTCTATGACTCTAACATCTGTCCATATGGGCTTAAATCCCACTGTGGTAAAATTTCAAGTCTATAATGATAATATATAAAAAATGGTCTAGCCTAATCACAGAATCCCTTCAGTGTGGAAACAGACCATTTGGCCCATCAAGTCTACACCAAGCCTCTGAAGAGTAACCCACCCATACCTATTCCCTTTCCCTATTATTCTACATGTCCCCTGACTAATATACCTAACATACACATCCCAGTATACTATGGGCAATTTAGCATGGCCAATTCACCTAACCCTGCACATCTTTGGGTGCTGGGAGGAAACGGGAGCACCTGGAGGAAACCCACGCAGACACAGGGAGAACTTGCAAACTCCACAGACAGTTGCCAGAGGCTGGATTTGAAATGGTGTTGTGAGGCAGCAGTGCTAACCATTGAGCCACCCTGCCGCCTCACTGTTGACCATGTAACCACTGCTGGTTGTTGTGAGAATCCAGCTGTTTTACCGATGCTTTTTCAGGAAGGAAATCTGCCGTCCTTACCCAGACAAGCTTACATGTGACTCCAGATCTATATGGTTGACTCTTAATTGCTCTCTGGGCCATTATGATGCTTTGCCAGTAATGCTCACATCCCATAACTGAATAAAACAAAATCTTTGCCTTATTGTAATGTGATTTTCTGAATGTTCTTCACACCACTTCCTTGATAATAGAATCTAACAGTTTGCAATAATGAACATTGGGCTAACTGGCCGACAGGTTTCTGCTTTCTCTCTTCCTCCTTCATTCAAAAGAATTGGTTTTCCAATCTGCAGACCCATTTAGAACATAGAACATAGAACATAGAAAAATACAGCGCAGTACAGGCCCTTCGGCCCTTGATGTTGCGCCGACCAAAGCCTACCTAACCTACACTAGCCCAATAACCTCCATATGCTTGTCCAATGCCCGCTTAAATGACCATAAAGAGGGAGAGTCCACCACTGCTACTGGCAGGGCATTCCATGAACTCACAACCCGCTGAGTAAAAAATCTACCCCTAACATCTGTCCTATACCTACCACCCCTTAATTTAAAGCTGTGTCCCCTAGTAACAGCTGACTCCATACGCGGAAAAAGGTTCTCACTGTCAACCCTATCTAAACCCCTAATCATCTTGTACACAAATGATTTCTAGAATCTACAGGAAGATCAAACTAATGTGCTCATTATATCTATAGCCACTTCTTTTATAATTCTCAGGACCATGAGGTCCAGGGGATTTGTTAGACTTTAGTCTCCTTAGTTTTTTCAAGTGCTTCTTCTGTGGTGATTGTGATTGCAATTGTTTTAGTTCCTCTCTCCCTGCATCTCTAGATTTTCTGCTATTCTTGAGATGCTTTTTTTTGTTTTCTACTGTGAAGTTCAATATTTTTTCAATGCCTTTGTCATTTCCTTGTTTCCCAGGATTAATTCCACAGGCTGACCTTGTAATGGACCAATGCCTTGCCATCCTCATTGTATTCAGTTTGTTAAATGATTCCAATATTTTTGTCTTCACTATTGGAAGTGTATTCTACATGTTGTGCACTCAATAAATTAAAAAGAGTCTTGGCAATTTGAATCTGTTTCCCTCAGTTTTACTTCTACAGCTCAACGTAGATTCATATTCCTTGGTAGTGTTTTCTGTATAATTTTACATACTCCTATAAAGTCACCTCATTTCTGCTTATTTTCCAATATGAAAAGCTCAAGTTTCTCTTCTCTTCTATAAATATAAATGTATGCATGGACCTGATTCTGGGGATTAAACTTATGTCTCTTTCCTGTACAGTTTCAGCTTTTCAATGTCTCTTTAGTTCATTATTGACTAGACCTATCAGTAATATTCAAGGTGAGGCTTGACCAGACCTCTGCAATTTGATTATCCAGCTCAATCCATTATAGGTCTTGTTAATAATATGTTCCCCGATAAGTGGACACTTTAATCAAACGGCTGATAATTACCCCTGAATCTTTTATCGACATTTGACCTCTAGCCTATTGGCACTGATCTATTATGTCCACATTCCTCAAGTTTCAGCCATTACCCTGTATTTATCCATCTCCCATTCGTTAACTACGTTATTAACTTTCTGCCGAGATTTGACTGTTATAAGTTGGCAAACAGAAAATTAGATGCATGCAAAATTGCATGTGTCCACCTCTTTGTTTATCGTACAGATTGAGTGAGGCTCTGTAAAACCTTTGCAGAAATTCCATTATTGATACATCTAACATAAATACAAGAGACAAGTTAAAAAAAAAAGAAACTGCAGTTCAGAATTTGAACATAAAATTAGGAAATTAACCGTAGTCCACAAAGGACTGAAGGCATCTCTGTCCATTAGAGAGAGAGAATTGGTTAAAAAAGCTTGAGAGGAATTAACCCACAAAAATCAGGTGAAACAGGACTCCCATAGCCAGGATAGGGACTGGACTTGCAATATTGGTATCATTCTCCATCAGCCCATTGAGCTAATGCAGTACCATTTACAAATAATAATGGGAGTTAATTGGAAATTTAAAATGGAATGCAGTTGTGTAACACCGAGCAGTTGTTGGTTAAATGCACTTGATCTTATCAGCATGTATTGCATAGATATAGAATCTAAACTGTCTTATTTTTCATTTAATTTAAAATGATTTTGTCTGGGACAATCTGTATTAATTTGTTAAGTAAAGCATTACAAATCAGGAAAAAAAAGACATGGAAGAGAGGCTGGGCTATTTCACTGCAGTCTAACGTGGGGGAAAGGCAAGCAGTTTCTTCCTGATGAATGAACCACACTGTCACATGCAAACAGCTCTAACCTTGAAAAGGAACAAAATTTAATACTAACTGTCAGCTTTCCAAAACCACCAAATAGTTCGCTTTGACTTTACCCTGAAGCAAGGTTGCTCAATGATTGCATTTTTGTTTAGTTCAGTACTTTCACAGAAATGGTAAACCATGTTCTTTTTAAAGCATTCAGCCTATTCATCCCAATTCTGCAAAAGTTAAGATCAAAATTACTGTTTGCCCCTTCATTGTGGCAATTGTACAGCATGGAGAATAGTCCAGCTGAATAAAATCTGCTGTGCTGAATGATTAAATTTAATATGGAGAAATGTAAGATGTTAGGGAGTAAAAGCAAGACAATTTACATGCATATGATAGTAAAATGTTGAAGTGGCTATGGCCAATAAAGCTGTAAGAGAGTTAATAATATTTGTAGTCTTATCACTTAACAAAACATATAGACCATTAAAACATAATTTTTAAATAAGATTATGGATTGGAGAATGCTGGACTGAAGCTATGTCATGCACTATTTGTACTCTACCTTGAGTACTGGGGCTTAAAAATGTATTGCTGGAAAAGCGCAGCAGGTCAGGCAGCATCAAAGGAGAAGGAGAATCAACATTTCGGGCATAAGGAGGGTGTGCCAAGAAGGCTAAGATAAAAGGTAGGGAGGAGGGTCTTGGGGGAGGGGCGTTGGGAATGCGATAGGTGGAAGGAGGTTAAGGTGAGGGTGATAGGCCGGAGAGGGGGTGGGGGCGGAGTGGTCGGGAAGAAGATTGCAGGTCAAGAAGGCGGTGCTGAGTCTGAGGGTTGGGACTGAGAAAAGGTGGGGGGAGGAGAAATGAGGAAGCTGGAGAAATCTGTATTCATTCCTTGTGGTTGGAGGGTTCTGAGGCAGAAGATGAGTCACTCTTCCTCCAGGCGTCGTGTTGCCATGATCTGGCGATGGAGGAGGCCAAGGACCTGCATGTCCTTGGCGGAGTGGGAGGGGGAATTAAAGTGTTCAGCCACGGGGCGGTTGGGTTGGTTGGTGCGGGTGTCCCAGAGGTGTTCTCTGAAACGTTCCGCAAGTAGGCGGCCTGTCTCCCCAATGTAGAGGAGGCCACATTGGGTGCAGTAAATGATGTGTGTGGAGGTGCAGGTGAATTTCTGATGGATATTGAAGTATCCCTTGGGGCCTTGGAGGGAAGTGAGGGGGGAGGTGTGGGCGCAAGTTTTGCATTTTTTGAGGTTGCAGGGGAATGTGCCGGGAGTGGAGGTTGGGTTGGTGGAGGGTGTGGATCTAACAAGGGAGTCACGGAGGGAGTGGTCTTTCCGGAACACTGATAGGGGTAAGGAGGGAAATATATCCTTGGTGGTGGGGTCGGGTCCACTTTTCAGTAACCGAAACAGGGGAAATATTTCATCCTAGAAATTGATGCAGAGTCTAGCGATTAGCTTGACCCTTACTGTCAGATCTCCCATCCACCGCCTCCAACCTCATAGCCCCACAACCCTGCACCGCCTATTTCTACCTCCTGCCAAAATCCACAAACCCGACTGCCCTGGCCGACCTAACCTCATCACCTCAGGAGACCTCCCATCCACTGCCTCCAGCCTCATAGTCCCACAACCCCGCACCGCCCGTTTCTACCTCCTGCCCAAAATCCACAAACCCGACTGCCCCGGCCAACCATTGACCGCCTCAACCTGTCCACCCCTCTCACCCACTCCAACCTCTCAACCTTACAATGCGCAGCCCTCCACTCCCTCCGCTCCAACCCCAACCTCACCATCAAACCGGCAGACAAGGGAAGCGCAGTGGTAGTTTGGCGCACCGATCTTTACACCGCTGAAGCTAGATGCCAACTCACGGACACCTCCTCTTACTGCCCCCTTGACCTTGACCCCACCTCCCACCACCAAACCATCATCTCCCAGACCATCCATAACCTCATTACCTCAGGGGATCTCCCATCCACCGCCTCCAACCTTATAGTCCCACAACCATGCACTGCCAGTTTCTACCTCCTGCTCAAACTCCACAAACCCGACAACCACGGCCGACCTCCCATCTGACATGGTCGACGATGTTCTCCACCGCATCTCCTCCATTTCCCGCACCTCCGCCCTTGAACTCCGACCCTCCAATCGTCACCAGGACAGAACCCCACTGGTCCTCTCCTTCCACCCCACCAACCTCCGGATACATCGTATCATCTTCCATCATTTCCGCCACCTCCAAACAGACCCTACCACCAGGCATATATTCCCCTCCCTACCCCTATCAGCGTTCTGGAGAGACCACTTCCTCCACGACTCCCTCGTCAAGTCCACACCCCCCACCAACCCAACCTCCACTCCCGGCACCTTCCCCTGCAACCGCAAGAAATGCAAAACTTGCACCAACACCTCCCCCCTCACTTCCCTCCAAGGCCCCAAGGGATCCTTCCATATCCATCGCAAATTCACCTGCACCTCCACACACATCATTTACTGCATCCATCGTACCCGATGTGATCTCCTCTACATTGGGGAGACAGGCCGCCTACTTGCGGAACGTTTCAGGGAACACCTCTGGGACACCCACACCAACTAACACAACCGACCCGTGGCTGAACACTTTAACTCCCCTCCCACTCCGCCAAGGGCATGCAGGTCCTTGGCCTCCTCCATCGCCAGACCCTGACCACACGACGCCTGGAGGACGAGTGCCTCATCTTCCGCCTAGGAACCCTCTAACCACACGGGATGGATGTCGATTTCTCCAGCTTCCTCATTTTCTCTCCCCCCACATTTTCTGAGTCCCAACCCCCAGATTCAGCACTGCCCTCTTGACCTGCAATCTTCTTCCTGACCACACTGCCCCCACCCCCTCTCCGGCCTATCACCCTCACCCTCACCTCCTTCCACCTATCATATTCCCAGCACCCTTCCCCCAAATCCCCTCCCCCCTACTTTTTATCTCAGCCTGCCTGGCACACCAGCCTCATTCCTGAAGAAGGGCTTATGTCCGAAATGTTGATTCTCCTGCTCCTCGGATGCTGCCTGGCCTGCTGTGTTTTTCCAGCATCACATTTTTCAACTCTGGTCTCCAGCATCTGCAGTCCTCACTTTCTCCTTACTGTCAGAGTCTTGAACTAAGCATGAAATGAAAACTTTGACATTCTTATAGAGTCGTAGAGTCATTCAGCACAGAAACAGACTCTTTGGTCCAACCAGTCCATGCCAAACATATTCCCAAACTCAACTAGTCAAACCTACCTGCTCCTGGCCCATGTCACAAAAGACAAAAGCAAAAGAGGATGGAATCTTGTGAAGGTATTTAAAATATTTTATGGTCTGCAAAATGTAAATCCAGTACAATGCTTTAAGGTAAACCATATTTCAATGGGACACCTTTTTGGATTGTAAACACTACCATAGGTGGTGTACATAATGTTTGCTAAAGCAGGTAGGTGGGAAGCTTGGGTTAAAGAGTCATAGAGCCGTACAGCACAGAAACAGACCCTTGAGCCCAATTCATCTGCGCTGCCCAGATATCTCAATCTGACGTAATCCCATTTGTCAGCAAATGGCTCCCATCACTCTAAGCCATTCCTATTCATATTCGCCCTTGCCACGTCAGCCAAGAGTCCATACTCCAGGACTACTGTTGCTAGGAGTTCCTGGTCTGGGCACTGCTATAAACAAGAATTTAGACTTCAGGCCTACCACCACCAGGTGTCCAAGTTCCAGGCCTACCACCATTGCTACCAGAATACTCGATCCACACCAATGATACTGCGGTCACTGCTAGAGGCAACATTACATTTCATCATTGATGTCTGCCCTCCCTGAAAGGAGCTCCTAAGATAGAGAAATAAAGGGTGGCATAGTTGCTCAGTCATTAGTATTGCTGCCTCACAGTGCCAGGGACCCAGGTTTGATTTCACCCTCGGGTGACTGGCTGTGTGGAGTTTGCATGTTCTCCTCCAGTCTGCTTGGGTTTGCTCCAGGGATGGTCTGGGTTCCTCCCACAGTCCAAAGATGTGCAGGTTAGGTCGATTGGCCATGCTAAATTGCCCCATAATGTCCAGTGGTGTGTAGTTTAGGTGTTTTAGCCATGGAAAATACAGGAATAGGGTAGTGGGATGGGTCTAGGTGGGATCCTTCTCAAGAGTTGGTGTGGATCAGTTGGGCCACATGTCCTGTTCCTCACTGTAAGGATTCTAAGCACAAATTGTCATTGTTCAGTAGCTTGCCATAAATTTTGATAGTTACAGGAGGATGGGTGCTATATTGTGAGCTGAAAGCAGGCTGTTAGAAAACTTTAAGTCATCCAAATGTTTAGCCTTGGGGCTATTCTCTAGTTAGGTCTTTGAATACATCAATGATAGTTCAGAGTTCAGCTTCTGGGTATGCAGATTTGCAAAGGTCATCTGCATACATGGCTAGTTTTGGTTCTGGACTGGAGGTAACACAGTATGAACAGTTGCCTTCTTGTATTGTAGATTACTGGATCAATGCTGGTTCCATGGATGAGGATTTCTGCTTGTAACTCATCATACAACAGGTGGAGGATGATGATGAATTTCTGAAGGCAGCAAATTTGAGGAGAATGCTCCACAGTCTCTGCAGTTGACAGAGTTGGAGACCTTTGTGAAACTAAAGAAGACAATGGATCGAGGTTGCTGCTGTTCTGTATACTTCTCATGAATTAGGGTTGCTGTGATCGTGTTCTCTGTGCCTCTTGCTGGCTGAAATCCCCAATATGACTGCAGCAGGATCCCTTTACACAGTGAGAGGAAATGATTGAGGAGGATTTTTTATAATGACCTTCCTTGTGGTGAACAGCAGGCATGGCCCACTGTAGTTATCTGTAATTATAGCATCTTGGAGATCCTTTCAGTTATGTACACAGCCATGAGTTCTTCTCCATTGTCGTAGTTTAGCATTTCAGCAGGGGTTTCATCTGCACCAATTGCTTTTTGTTTTTCAGCTGCAGGATAGGATTTTCAACCTCACATTGGGCTAAGGTAGCAGCAGGAAAGCATGCTGTGGGATGTGGTTGAGGGCACTTCTGTTGAAGACTGAGTCTTTGTTGAAGAGATTGTCAAAGTGTTATTTCCAGGAAGTGTTGACTACCTATCTGTCCTTGGGCTAGGTGCTTAGGGAAGTGTACTACAGTTGATCTTGATTGTACAGAAGAATCCACGCAAGTCATTGGCTGACCTTGACTTGCGGTATTCCTGCTATTTCTTTGCCCATGATGGCAGAATGATGGTCCATGATCTGTTCTGTAGGCCATAGTAATGAACAACCATCAGCCACTTGGATGATGAACAGCTATCTGTTCTTTAGGTTTTGGTTTTGTTTATGAGAGTGACCTACATTTATCTGCACACCACCCTTTTTCCCTTTGAATTTTTCCCAGCTCAACGATACCATGTGCTTGCAATTTATTAGGTCCTGGATCTCCTGGTTGTTCTTCTTAAACCAGTTTTGATGTTTCTTGGTAAAGAAACTCAAAACTCTCTGCACACAGGTGGATAGTGGACTTAAAGGCAGTTCAGGCAATATGAACACTGTGTGGTTTCTGGCCATTGACTGTGAGAGTTGATCAGGTAGGTCTTTCTTCACATAGTCTTTCAGTTCATCTGCTGATGCCATAACTGTTTGGACTAGGTTAATGGAGATAATAAGCTTGATGGTCAGTCCAGCTGTGTCAGTTCCTGCCATGGAATGGGATAGTGCTCTCTTGCTTGGACAATGATGCAGTCAAGCAGTGTGCAGTGCGAGGACAATGCCACAAGGTCTTGTATCTATCTCTGTTGTGAAATATTATATATATTATGATGAGTCTGCACTCTAAGCATTCTTCAGGTGAATGATCCCATAGGTGTTTGCCTTCCATAAGACTTTTTTGGCAAATGTGCCTTACCAGAGTTTTGTGTCTCTCTTCCAACTCTGCCATAGATTTCATTGAAATGCCTACTGTTGAAATCAATTTATTTCGGAACACAGGACAGTAGCTAATCAAGGCTGGATAGAATCTTCTTTGCTCTCATCCAATGCTTTTTAGTACTGGGGCAAATGCACTAATGGCAGTAGTATAGTATTTCTGAGGTGGGGTGAGCTGGGGGATCATGAGTTACACCTTGATCCCACAGTGGGGCTTGGTAAGATGGCAAAACTAAGCTGAAGGAATCAGCTATCTTCCTCAGATTTACCCATCGAATGACATCATATCTGCCATCTTGTTCCTTGAGCTGTAAAGTATTTTGCATCTGCTGCTGGCCTAATATTTTTCATTTATTAATTTCTCTGTGTTGTACTGAGATGACCACACACATACACACACTTCTTAGGGACTGGTGACTGATAGCAAAGATGACATAAAAAGAAGAGAAAACAAATTCACTCATGTTATCCTTCTAAACTAAATTGTGCAAGTGCTCTTTGTTTCACATCAGATGAGCCCATTTGGGAAAAAAAACCTGGCTTTACCCAACCATTGTTTGACCAGATCTTTACCCTGGGGTTGCTGAAGCTCATTGACTTTCCCTTGTGATAAAAGTTAAATTAGACCCTGGTTAAGCACCACTAGAAGGTGAATGCAGTTTGCATTATATCTTTGGAGGTCAGATATGCCAAATAAATATCTAAATGACAAAGGAAATGAACACAATTGTCTCAATCAGGGGTATAGCTACAATTTTCTCAACAAATGACCACTTGGCAGTATAATTCTAAAGGATGCTGCAAAACAGCATAACTGATTTGTAGTAGGCACTTACAGTAACTGACAAGAGGGCATACATATAGGAACAGCAGATGTCAGTACATTTTCAGCTTTTTATGCTGTGGGCTTTGATGTGTCACTGTGGAATGACAGGTTAACTTCTCTAGTTCCAGTAATTGGGCTGTAGAAAATAGCGCTTGGGCTTTGCATTTGATTGAAATAGGAATGGAGGGCCTTACCAAAGCTTTCAGTCAATGTCTAGTTATTTTTAATCAACAATTATATTTTCAGCAAAATATGAGCCTGCCTGGCAATTGCTAAAGGGACCTTGCTCAGTAAGGGTGGGAGGGTGGGACGGAAAGAAAAACAGATGTAGCTGCAGCTCATGAATGATTCCATCTATTACTTAACTCGAAGTGGATGCCTTCCATTTAGGGGTCATGCCAGGATTCGGCTCCCCAAAGCAATGCAGCATGTCTGGTAAGATGTACTGAAGAGAGTCAATGTAGCAGAACATTTTCCTTCCAGAAGATTTCATTGGTGCAGTTTATTGAAAGGCATAACACTTAATTGAATCATGACAGAATGTAATATATTTAGTAGAGTAGCTGGGTTGCCTGCATTTTAATCCTTTTTAATGTTAGATTTCAGAAAACCACACTCTGTTGCCACCCAGGTGAAAAGTCTGGAAAGGCAATTTCCTTTGGATCTTCCAGATATAGGTGTTGTGACAAAAATCTTCACTTTCATAGATTGTGTGTCATGGTATTGGTCTTATTTCTTTCTGTTCAAGTACATTAGCGAGGTAACTCCTCAATCTTTCTCACTTTTACCTTTTCCAGTGCTGGGAAAGAAAAAAACACTTCTCAATGACACGAAATGATTGCAACATTCAGGGAATTGTGGCTCTGTATTTCCAATAAGTATTCTCAAAAAAGCTAGGCTGTCCATTTACAGACCAGACATGAATATCAATTTTCTAATTATTTATGGTTGAATCCAATTAATTGCTGTTATGTGTCTCCTCCTAGCACTGCCATGATTTTGTAAAGAAGGTTAGCACCAAGTATCTTCTTGGAGAGACCCAGGACTTACATTATTCTGGGTTCTTTCCTTTCCATTCTTGAGAACACTACCTGCAATCACACTGCAACATCCAGTGGTCATTACTCCCAGGGGCACTACTGGGTCAAGAGTATGCTTATTATTTAATTGACGAGCAAATTTTAGACGCAGGACTTAGAACATAGAACATAGAACATAGAATAGTACAGCACAGAACAGGCCCTTCAGCCCACGATGTTGCGCCGACCATTGATCCTCATATACGTACCCTCAAATTTCTGTGACCATATGCATGTCCAGCAATCTCTTAAATGTCCCCAATGACCTTGCTTCCACAACTGCTGCTGGCAACGCATTCCATGCTCTCACAACTCTCTGTGTAAAGATCTTGCCTCTGATATCCCCTCTATACTTTCCTCCAGCCAGCTTAAAACTATGACCCCTCATGTTAGTCATTTCTGCCCTGGGAAATAGTCTCTGGCTATCAACTCTATCTATGCCTCTCATTATCTTGTATACCTCAATTAGGTCCCCTCTCCTCCTCCTTTTCTCCAATGAAAAAAGTCCGAGCTCAGTCAACCTCTCTTCATAAGATAAGCCCTCCAGTCCAGGCAGCATCCTAGTAAACCTCCTCTGAACCCTCTCCAAAGCATCCACATCTTTCCTATAATAGAGCAACCAGAACTGGATGCAGTATTCCAAGTGCGGTCTAACCTAAGTTTTATAGAGCTGCAACAAGATCTCACGACTCTTAAACTCAATCCCCCTGATAATGAAAGCCAAAATACCATATGCTTTCTTAACAACCCTGTCCACTTGGGTGGCCATTTTAAGGGATCTATGTACCTGCATACCAAGATCTCTCTGTTCCTCCACACTGCCAAGAATCCTATCCTTAATCCTGCACTCAGCTTTCAAATTCGACCTTCCAAAATGCATCACCTCGCATTTATCCAGGTTAAACTCCATCTGCCACCTCTCAGCCCATCTCTGCATCCTGTCAATGTCCTGCTGCAGCCTACAACAGCCCTCTATACTGTCAACAACACCCCCAACCTTTGTGTCATCTTCAAACTTGCTGACCCATCCTTCAATCCCCTCATCCAAGTAATTAATAAAAAATTACAAACAGTAGAGGCCCAAGGACAGAGCCCTGTGGAACACTACTCACCACAGACTTCCAGGCAGAATATTTTCCTTCTACTACCACTCGCCAGTTGGCCAGCCAATTCTGTATCCAGACAGTTAAGTTCCCCTGTATCCCATTCCTTCTGACCTTCTGAATGAGCCTACCATGGGGAACCTTATCAAATGCCTTGCTGAAGTCCATATACACCACATCCACAGCTCGACCCTCATCAACCTTTCTAATCACATCCTCAAAGAACTCAATAAGGTTTGTGAGACATGACTTGCCCCTCACAAAGCCATACTTTGACTTCCTTCCATATTTGGAAGGCCAGCCTCAAATTAAATATTGGCTTCATGATATGCTCAATATAGAATTCACTGCTCTGTGTGGGCTCATTACCTGCTGTAGCGTCAAGATGAGAGTTGAGAAAAATTGAGCAATGATTGTTTGTGCTCATTTCTCCAAGGTGTCCACATCTGAACAACTGAAGTTAATGTAAAAAAGTGGATAGAACTCCAGCAGAAATGTATCTCTCAATCATTTATATATGTGAATAACTTTACTTAGAAGTTACAACTGTTAATCATTGTCTTCTAAAATGATATAGAGAGGAAACTCATAATTCCAGGGAACATAATAAGTCTTATTGTTTATGAAGGAGTCACACACCCATATTGCTTTGAGCTTGCAGACTGCTCACTCAAGGGAAGGTACCTGCACTTTGCATCCTTGTCATCAAGATCATTAATACCTTGCCTAAAGTGATAGCTAGGATTGGAGCAAGTTATTTGATGAATGACCCTGTTCCCAACACTTTTCATAGAAATTGTTTTATAACTTATGTTACACTGACTGTCATATGAGCCTGTGAAGCAGTTCAACCAGACAGCTCACCTGTTCCTACTCAAGACCAATTAGATGAATGGGCAATATGTTGGTCTTGCCAGTGAATCCTCCACATCCATTCATTGTGTAAAAAGGGAGTCCCGAATAGGGCTGGCTATATGCCCCTCATTTACTTATTTGAGAAGCCAAATGCCAATTTTGAGTTGGCACACAGGTTACCTCCAAAAAGGTCCACAGTTAATGCTGAATGACTATACTATACCACTTATTTTATTGCTGATATTCTGGTTCAACACATCAATTCTACCATAAACTTCAATTCAATGTCTTTTGACACCCCAAAACTTTCCCAGTCCACATGTGCAAAGCACATCTGTCCAGCACCATTACTAATACACCCTGTGACATCACCTTGTTCCATTCACTCATATTTAATTTGCTTATTTGAGCATTATCATCTTTTTACAGGAAGAGTGTTTAATGCACAGAACTTTCCATGTACAATGTAAACTTCTTGGGGGTGTCAGGAGACATAGCCAAACTTCATTCAATTCACTAGACTAGCTAACTAATGCAGTTAATTTGTTGACTTTGTAAAATCTCTAATTCTAAACGAATAACATTTGATGTCAATCTCAAATGTTGAGCATGACTGTAAATTATAATCAGTAACCTTTGCATCACAGAAGTGCCAGATAATGACCATCTCCAACAAAAGAGGTTTAACTATCTTCCCTTTATACTTAATGGCATCACTATCACTGGATCCCCAACTAATCAATATCCTTGGAGTTACCATTGACCAGAAACTGAACTGAACTATCCAATAAATAAAGTGGCGACAAGAGAAGGTCGGAGGTTAGGATTCCTGTAGTGAGTAACTCAACTCCTCAAAGCCTGTCTATCATTTTCCAGACACAAGTAAGGATTGTGGTGGAATACTCCTGACTTGTTTGGATAAGTGCAGCTCCAACAACACTCAAAAAGCTTCACATTGTCCATGTCAAAGTAGCCCGCTTGATTGGCATCATATCCACGAAAGTTCAGTCCCTCCACCACCAATGCTCAGGAGCACCAGAGTATGCTATTTACAAGATATACAGCAGAAATTCACCAAAGCTCCTTTGACAGCACCTTCCAAACTTACAACCACTTCCATCTGGAAAGACAAGGGCAACAATTGCATGGAGACACCACTAGCTATAAGTTCCCCAACAGACTTGCCTTTTCTTCAGTGTTGTTAAGCCAAAATCCTGGAACTCCTTCCTTAATGATATTGTGGATCTACATATAACACACACATTGCCATGGTTTAAGAAGGCAGTTTCCTGTCTCCCTCTCAAGGGCAACTAAGGATGGGAAATATGTGCTGACCCAGCCAACGATGCCCACATTTGTTAATGCTTTTTAAAAAATCAGTAAGCAGTTGAGCCTGAAATATTGTAAGACAAGTTGCCTTTGTAACTGTTTAGCTGTTTTTATTAACTTAGACTCTCCATTAATTATTTTGATGATCAGTCTTTAATAGCATTTAAGATTCCATACGCAATAAATAAATGTTTTTTCATGACTTCCCTGATAATGATCAAAAATAAGATAATTTATTCACTCAGTAGTGGACCCTGATGTGATTTTTGATTTGATTTGATTTATTATTGTCACATAGATGTAGATCACTGCAGACTGTGTCAGGTCAGTATGGGATCAGTTGAATAGTTACTGAGGAATTAGATTATGTATTTAATAGCCTAATATTTCCTGAAGGTTCATTTTCACACGTTTCATCACCATACTAAATAACTTCTTCACTGAACCTTCGGATGAAGAATTGCTGATGATTCCTGCTTTCTATTTATATATTTGGGTTTCTTTGGGCTGGTGATATCATTTCCTGCGGTGATGTCATTTCCTATTCTTTTTATCAGGGGGTGGTAAATCGGGTCCAATTCAATGTGTTTATTAATAGAGTTCCAATTGGAATGCCAAGCTTCTAGGAATTCTCGTGCATGTCTCTGTTTGGATTGTCCTAGGATGGATGTATTGTCCCAGTCGAAGTGATATCCTTCCTCATCTGCATGTAAGGATATTAGCGAGAGAGGGTCATGTCATTTTGTGGCTAGTTGATGTTCATGTATCCCGGTGGCTAGTTTTCTGCCTGTTTATCAAATGTAGTGTTTGTTATAGTCCTTGCACGGTATTTTGTAAATTACATTAGTTTTGCTTGTTGTCTGTATAGGGTCTTTCAAGTTCATTCACTGCTGTTTTAGTGTGTTGGTGGGTTTGTGGGCTACCATGATGCCACGGGTCTGAGTAGTCTGACAGTCATTTCCTAGATGTCTTTGATGTAGGGGAGAGTTGCAAGGGTTTCTGGACATGTTTTGTCTGCTTGTTTGGGTTTGTTGCTGAGAAATCTACAGACTGTGTATTCAAAAAGAATGGGTACCCAATGAACACATTGACGCATGCACCCCATTCTCAGCTGCACGCCTACACCTCCCACACACCTGTCACCCATCCTGCCTACCCTACAATGAATCTAATTTCTTTCACTCATTTCAACTGACCGTAAACTCTGCATCACTTTCGTGGGCCCCTTGCCACCTTATACCTTAGCACCTCATCCCATGCCCACCTGGCATGCCACCCACTCTATATCTTACCCCATGGCATATTAGCCCCTACCCAGCTGGCATCCAACTTGCTATCCAACGACGCTCATACCCTGCGGCATGTTACATCTTACTCATCTGGCATCCGAATTAGCACCCACACTAGCCCCCACCAATTATAAGCCACCTAATGCATCTGACACCAGACATTCCCAGCACCCTAATATCACACTTATCTTACAGATTATTGGCGAACAGTATCTGTTAATGTGTCTGTTGATGCTCTAGCCTCTAAATTTCAGATTACAGCAGCTGACCGCTGTTCTTGTCAATCTCCAGTTTGAACAAACTTCATTAAAACAAGGGCTGTGTAATCTGAGTTCCTTGTAATACGAAGGCCACTGACACCCAGTACGTCATCTAACTGGTTACTATATCATTGTTTCAAAACTCCTCATCTGCTCCTTGCAACCTATGCCTCATCTTATATGATATATTTGCATTGGCAGCAATTTCCTCCTGACTCCAAATCATTTCTTATCACTCCTTTCCTCACTCCATCTTCAGTAAATTTCACTACAAACATTTTTTAATTCCTTCATGGGATGAGGGTGTTGCTGGCTGAGCCAACATTTATTGCCCTATCCCTAACTGCTGAAAATGTGTTGCTGGAAAAGCGCAGCAATTCAGGCAGCATCCAAGGAGCAGGAGAATCGACGTTTTGGGCATGAGCCTGAAGAAGGGCTCATGCCCGAAATGTCGATTCTCCTGCTCCTTGGATGCTGCCTGACCTGCTGCGCTTTTCCAGCAACACATTTTCAGCTCTGATCTCCAGCATTTGCAGTCCTCACTTTCTCCTAGAAGATTTTAACCTACTCACAAGGATGCCTTCCTTGAAGAACCTCTCTTGCCCCCATTCCTGAAGAAGGGCTCATTCCCGAAACGTCGATTCTCCTGCTCCTTGGATGCTGCCTGACCTGCTGCGCTTTTCCAGCAACACATTTTCAGCACTGATCTCCAGCATTTGCAGTCCTCACTTTCTCCTAGAAGATTTTAACCTACTCACAAGGATGCCTTCCTTGAAGAACCTCTCTTGCCCCCATTCCTGAAGAAGGGCTCATGCCTGAAACGTCGATTCTCCTGCTCCTTGGATGCTGCCTGACCTGCTGCGCTTTTCCAGCAACACATTTTCGGCTCTGATCTCCAGCATTTGCAGTCCTCACTTTCTCCTATCCCTAACTGCCCAGAGGGCAGTTGAGAGTCAACCATGTTGCTGTGAGTCTGAAGTCACATGTAGTCCAGACCAGGTAATGATGGCAGTTTCCTCCCCTAAAAGGTATTAGTGAACCAGATGGGTTTTTCCATCAATCAATTCATGGTCATCATTAGATCCTTAATTCCAGATATTTATTGAACTCAAACTCCACCACCTGCCTTGGCAGGATTTGAACCTGGGTCTTGGATGAACAGTCCAGTGATAATAGCAATTGGCCATTGCCTCCAGAGGTCATTTTGCCTTTCCTCTAAAGTCTCCTAGAAGTCTATCTTCCTGTGACTGAAGTTAAAAATCACACAACACCAGGTTATAGACCAACAAGTTTAATTGGAAGCACATTAGCTTTCGGAGCGTCACTCCTTCATCAGGTGATTGTGGAGGGCTCAATCCTAACACACAGAATTTATAGCAAAACATTTACAGTGTGATGCAACTGAAATTATACATTGAAAAATTGATTGTCTGTTAAGTCTTTCATCTGTTAGAATACAGTGATAGTTTCACTTCTTTCATGTCTAAATCATAAAACCTTTTCTTAATAAGTTGCATTCTCGGGTTAGCTGTTAACAATGGTGATAGCTAGACAATATGTTGAAGGTGGATTAGTGGTGCTGGAAGAGCACAGCAGTTCAGGCAGCATCCAACGAGCAGGATGCTGCCTGAACTGCTGTGCTCTTCCAGCACCACTAATCCAGTATTTGATTTTCAGCATCTGCAGTCATTGTTTTTACCAATATGTTGAAGGTGTTGGCCCCCTGAGTTCTCTGTCTATGCCATGATGTTTAGATTGATTCTAATCTAAAAAGTGAGATAACAGAGTTTTACATGAATTCATGCAGTTTTTGAGCTCAGAGTTCTACATGAATGCATGCAGTTTTTGAGCTCAGAGTTCTACATGAATGCATGCAGTTTTTGAGCAAAGTACAATGTAACCCTGCAAGTACAAATTCACCCCACAAAATATATGTTTGCATGTGGGTCTTTGTGTGTGTGTGTCTGGGTTGGGGGTTGTGAGTGTGAGAAAGTGTATGTGTGTGTGTAGTGAGAGTAGAGTGTTAAGTCTGTGAGGGGGTGCATGTGTGAGTGTGGGAGCGTGTGTGTCTGGGAGGGTGTGTGTGGATGGCTGTGCGCGCGTCTGTGTATATGTGTGTCCGTGTGTATGTGTGTATAGGAGAGCCTATGTGTATTATGTGTGTGAGTGTGTGTATGTGTGTGTGTGTGTGTAGGAGTATCTGTGTGTGTGTAGTGCAATGGTGATCACCTGTAATGTGACATGAACCCAAGGTCCCGGTTGAGGCCCTCCCTATGGGTACTGAACTTAGCTATCAGCCTCTGCTAGGCCACGTTTCGCTGTTGCCTGCCCCGAAGTCCGCCTTGGAGGATGGTCACCCGAAGGTCCGAGGCTGAATGTCCTGGACCGCTGAAGTGTTCCCCAACTGGGAGGGAACCCTCCTGTCTGTTGATTGTTGCGTGGTGCCCATTCATCCATTGTCATAGCCTTTGCTCGGTTTCCTCAATGTACCATGCCTCCGGGCATTCTTGCCTGCAACGTATAAGATAGACAACGTTGGCCGAGTCACATGAGTACCTGCCACGTTCAAGGTACAAATCATTCCTGTGCCTTAGCTCTCGTACGTTTTTATTTCCTGCTTGGTGTCCAGTCTCTGCTTGCAAGTTGTTATTTTATTGTTGGTGTTTTCTCCCTGAAATACCTTTTATAGGTTTCCCTAAGGATTCAGTTAGTTAAGACTACAAATGCTTGACTAAGACAGATAATAAAAACACAACCTGCCTCTTTATCCTATATGAATTAGGTGACCCCTGCAGTTAATGGAGAGGCATCAAAGGGCATTAGCAGCTCATAAAATTCAGCCATAGTTACTGATTCATTGTCAAATGTTTACTGCTGGAGTTGGAAACATTAACAGTGGACAAGGAACTGGCTACATCTGTGACACTTCTTACAGTCAAACAGCTCAATGATGCCTACACACCAGTAATTAAACAGTTAGCTGAGCTACTACTGAATTTACTTGAGCAACTAATTCATGCCTTTTGGCAATAAATGGTTGGGAAAAAGATACGTAAATCGTTAAAGACTTTAAACGTGGATAAAGATTTTGCTACATATGTTGATTTTTCCAATAGAACTCACCACAAGGCAGTTAAAACAGTCATCTGAAAAACACAGTGCGAGAAGTGACTCAACTCAGAGAACTGACTATATCCTCAGATTAAATTAATCATCAGAGGGTGGGGTTCTGCTCATGTGCTACTTGCATACTTTGCACTGAAGAACAGTAGTGGTCACTGTAGTGATTGTAATGACATCAGCCAAGTGGACCTCATAGAAAATGAGTTCCCTGATTGGAGCTGTAAATCTGGTCCAATCAGGGGGCCTTTGCTGACAGATATAACTAGGAGTATCACCTACACACACACACACACCATGGGTGCTGGGGAAAAATAAGCACTACCACAGTTAGGCAGTAGTGTGGGTTAAAAAAGAAAAAAAAAACAAAAAAAAGGAAAAAAAAGAACAGGACTAAAAAAAAATAACTAGGAGTATCAGAGGTTCTGTTCATTCTGACAGAGCTGGATCATGGACTTTCCATGTGTAAATAAAGGTGACTTGGCAATGGGATACTGGCCTCTGTGGAATTAAGTCAAAAGTGTTTGAAACATGATCTGAAACTGAAAGGGGAGGAAGAAGTCTTTCCAAAATAAAAAGACAACGTCAACCAGGGAAGCCCAGGGTTTGGATGTCATGGTGGAATACAAGAAGGACCTCTTCTTGGGAGACAGTTTGATGATCACTTCTGCTTTTGCAATCTTCTTCATAAGATGCACACAGTCAATTTATTATAAATCACCATCCAGAACAATTGAGCCTCCACGACCTATTCATCTTTTCATAAATGATTCTAAGATTTTTGGTTCTTTGCTCTTCTAGAAGTCTCTTTTAACTACAGACCACTCTTTGCATAAAGTGGTTTTAGCTTCCAGTCCTACATTTGTTTTTCTAAATGGCTGCTGTAGCCATCTTAAAGTCCAGACAATGTGAGAGCAACACACATAATGCCAGAGACTCTTTGGTCCAACCAAACATAATCCCAAACTAAACTAGTCCCACCTGCCCACTTTTGGCCCATATCCCTCCAAACATTTTCTATTCATGTACTCATCTAAGTGTATTTTAAACGTTGTAACTATTCCGGTATCCACCACTTCCTGAGGAGGTTCATTCCACATGTAACCCACCCTCTGTATAAAACATTTGCCCCTCATGTCTTTTTTAAATCTCTCCTCTCTTATCTTTAAAATATGACCCTAGTCTTGAAATCCCATCCTACAGAACAAAAAACACCTACCATTAACCCTACTTATACTCCTCATGATTTTATAAGACCATAAGACCAAAAGACATAGGAGTGGAAGTAAGGCCATTCGGCCCATCGAGTCCACTCCGCCATTCAATCATGGCTGATGGGCACTTCAACTCCACTTACCCGCATTCTCCCCGTAGCCCTTAATTCCCCGAGACAACAAGAATCTATCAATCTCTGCCTTGAAGACATTTAGCGTCCCAGCCTCCACTGCACTCTGCGGCAATGAATTCCACAGGCCCACCACTCTCTGGCTGAGGAAATGTCTCCGCATTTCTGTTCTGAATTGACCCCCGCTAATTCTAAGGCTGTGTCCACAGGTCCTAGTCTCCTCACCTAACAGAAACAATTTCCTAGCATCCACCCTTTCCAAGCCATGTATTATCTTGTATGTCTCTATTAAGTCTCCCCTTAATCTTCTAAACTCCAATGAATACAATCCCAAGATCCTCAGCCGTTCCTCATATGTTAGACCTACCATTCCAGGGATCATCCGTGTGAATCTCCGCTGGATACGTTCCAGTGCCAAAATGTCCTTCCTGAGGTGTGGGGTCCAAAACTGGACACAGTACTCCAAATGGGGCCTAACCAGAGCTTTATAAAGTCTCAGTAGCACAATGGTGTTTTTATATTCTAACCCTCTTGAGATAAGTGACAACATTGCATTCGCTTTCTTAATCACAGACTCAACCTGCATGTTGACCTTTAGAGAATCCTCGACTAGCACTCCCAGATCCCTTTGTACTTTGGCTTTACGAATTTTCTCACCATTTAGAAAGTAGTCTGTGCTTTTATTCTTTTTGCCAAAGTGCAAGACCTCGCATTTGTTCACGTTGAATTCCATCAGCCATTTCCTGGACCACTCTCCCAAACTGTCTAGATCCTTCTGCAGCCTCCCACTTCCTCAGTACTACCTGCCTGTCCACCTATCTTCGTATCATTGGCAAACTTCACCAGAATGCCCTCAGTCCCTTCATCCAGATCATTAATATATAATGCGAACAGCTGTGGCCCCAACACTGAACCCTGCGGGACACCGCTCGTCACCGGCTGCCATTCTGAAAAAGAACCTTTTATCCCAACTCTCTGCCTTCTGTCAGACAGCCAATCCTCAATCCATCCCAGTAGCTCACCTCGAACACTATGGGCCCTCACCTTGCTCAGCAGCCTCTCGTGTGGCACCTTATCAAAGGCCTTTTGGAAGTCTAGATAGACCACATCCACTGGGTTTCCCTGGTCTAACCTACTTGTCACCTCTTCAAAGAATACCAACAGGTTTGTCAGGCATGACCTCCCCTTAGTAAATCCATGTTGACTTGTTCTAATCAGACTCTGCTCTTCCAAGAATTTAGAAACCTCATCCTTAATGATGGATTCTAGAATTTTACCAACAACCGAGGTTAGGCTAATAGGCCTATAATTTTCCATCTTTTGTCTTGATCCTTTCTTGAACAATGGGGTTACAACCGCGATCTTCCAATCATCCGGGACTTTCCGTGACTCCAGTGACTCTTGAAAGATCTCAACCAATGCCTCCGCTATATCCTCAGCCACCTCTCTCAGAACTCTAGGATGTATTCCATCGGGGCCAGGAGATTTATCAATTTTAAGACTTTTTAGCTTTTCTAGCACTATCTCTTTTGTAATGACAACCATACTCAACTCAGCCTCCTGACTCCCTTTAATTGTTGGGATATTACTCCTGTCTTCCACTGTGAAAACTGACGCAAAGTACTTAAGTTCTCCTGCTATTTCCTTATCTCCCATCACTAGGCTTCCAGCATCAGTTTGAAGTGGCCCAATGTCTACTTTTGTCTGTCATTTGTTTCTTATGTATTGAAAGAAACTTTTACTATCGTTTCTAATATTACTGGCTAGCCTACCTTCATATTTGATCCTCTCCTTTCTTATTACTCTCTTTGTTATCCTCTGTTTGTTTTTGTAGCCTTCCCAGTCTTCCGATTTCCCACTGCTCTTGGCCACTTTATAGGATCTCTCTTTTTCTTTAATACATTTCCTGACTTCCTTTGTCAGCCATGGCTGTCTAATCCCTCCCTGGATAATCTTTCTTTTCTTGGGGATGAACCTCTGTACAGTGTCCTTAATTATACCCACAAACTCCTGCCATTTTTGCTCTACTGTCTTCTCCGCAAGCCTCTGCTTCCAGTCTATTTTTGTCAGTTCCTCTCTCATGGCCTCATAAATACCTTTATTTAACTGTAACACCATTACATCCGATTTTGCCTTCTCTCTTTCAAACTCCAGACTGAACTCTACCATATTATGATCGCTGCTTCCTAAGGGTTCCCTTACTTTAAGATCTTTTATAAAGTCTGGTTCATTGCAAAGCACTAGGTCCAGAATAGCCTGCTCCCTTGTGGGCTCCATGACAAGCTGTTCCAAAAAGCCATCCTGTAAGCATTCCATGAATTCCCTTTCTTTGGATCCACTGGCAACATTATTTACCCAGTCCACCTGCATATTGAAGTCTCCCATGATCACTGTGACCTTGCCTTTCTGACATGCCTTCTCTATTTCCCGGTACATGTTGCGTGCCTGCTCCTGACCACTGTTAGGAGGTCTGTACACAACTCCAATTATGGTTTTTTTGCCTTTGTGGTTCCTCAATTCCACCCACACAGACTCCACATCATCTGACGCTATGTCATTCAGTGCCATAGACTTAATATTGTTCTTAACTAACAAGGCAACCCCACCCCCTCTGCCGACCTCCCTGTCTTTTCGATAAGTTGAAAATCCTTGGAGGTTTAACTGTCAGTCCTGATCCCCCTGTAACCAAGTCTCTGTGATGCCTACCACATCATAATCATTCACTATGATCTGTGCCATTAGTTCATCTGCTTTGTTATGAATGCTACACGCATTCAGGTAAAGCGCCTTAATGCAAACTTTCTTATCATTAGAGATATTGGAAGTCATATGATGTCCTTAGTTATCCTTGCTTTTCTCTGCATTCCCAGTCTGCCTCAATTTTAAATCCGCCTGGACACATGCTATCCTGCTGCTTGTCTTTCCTCTACAGGATCAATTCTTAACCTCCTACACTGCAGTGATAAAGGTCCCAGCCTATCCAGCCTTTCTTTACAACTCAAACCTTTCATACCTGGGAACATCCTGGTAAATCTCTTCTGAACCCTCTCTAGCATAATAATATCCTTCCTATAACTGGGCACAATATTCCAGAAGAAGCCTTGCCAATGAAAATTGCAATAAGTAAAAATGCAATGTATTCTGCAAGTTGGCTTTTAGAGTCATAGACATAGAGGTGTACAGCTTGGAAATAGACCCTTCAGTCCAACCCGTCCATGCCGAACAGATATCCCAACCCAATCTAGTCGCACCTGCCAGCACCCGGCCCATATCCCTTCAAACCCTTCCCATTCATATACCCATCCAGACGCCTTTTAAATGTTGCAATTGTATCAGCCTCTAACACTTCCTCTGGCAGCTCATTCCATACATGTACCACCCTCTACATGAAAAATTTGCCCCTGAAGTCCCTTTTGTAACTTTCCTCTCTCATCCTAAACCTATGCCCTCTAGTTCTGGATTGCCCCACCCCAGGGAAAAGACTTTGTCTATTTACCCTATCCATGTCCCTCATAATTTTGTAAACCTCTATAAGGTCACCCCTCAGCCTCCGATGCTCCAGGGAAAACAGCTCCAGCCTGTTCAGCTTCTCCCTGTAGCTCAAAACCTCCAACCCTGGCAACATCCTTGTAAATCTTTTCTGAACCCTTTCAAGTTTCACAACATCTTTCTAATAGGAAGGAGACCAGAACTGCATACAATATTCCAACAGTGGCCTAACCAATGTCCTGTACAGCCACAATGTGACCTCCCAACTCCTGTACTCAATACTCTGACCAATAAAAGAAAGCATACCAAACGCCTTCTTCAATAAGCTATCTACCAGTGACTCCACTTTTCAGGAGCTATGAACCTTCACTCCAAGGTCTGTTTGTTCAGCAACACTCTCTAGGACCTTACCATTAAGTTTATAAGTCCACTAAGATTTGCTTTCCCAAAATACAGCACCTCGCATTTATCTGAATTAAACTCCATCTGCCACATCTCGGCCCAATGGCCCATCTGATCAAGATCCTAATGTAATCTGAAGTAACCTTCTTCACTGTCCACTACACCTCCAATTTTGGTGTCATCTGCAAACTTACTCACTGTACCTCTTATGCTCGCATCCAAATCATTTATATAAACGATGAAAAGTAGTGGACCCAGCACCGATCCTTGTGGCACTCCACTGGTCACAGGCCTCCAGTCTGAAAAATAACCCTCCACCACCACCCTCTCAATTCTATCTTTGAGCCAGTTCTGTATCCAAATGGCTAGTTCTCCCTTTATTCCATGAGATCTAACCTTGCTAATCAATCTCCCATGGGGAACCTTGTCAAACGTCTTACTGAAATCCATATAGATTACATCTACCACTCTGCCCTCATCAATCCTCTTTGTTACTTCTTCAAAAAACTCAATCACGTTTGTGAGACATGATTTCCCATGCACAAAGCCATGTTGACTATCCCTAATCAGTCCTTGCCTTTCCAAATACATGTAGATCCTGTCCCTCAGGATTCCCTCCAACACCTTGCCCACCAACGATGTCAGGCTCACTGGTCTATAGTTCCTTGGCTTGTCCTTACTACCCTTCTTAACGAGTGGCACCATGTGAGCCAACCTCCAGTCTTCCGGCACCTCACCTGTGACTATCGATGATACAAATATCTCAGCAAGAGACCCATCAATTACTTCTCTAGCTTCCCACAGAGTTCTCGGGTACACCTGATCAGGTCCTGGGGATTTATCCACCTTTATGCATTTCAAGACATCCAGCACTTCCTCCTCTGTAATATGGACATTTTGCAAGGTGTCATCATCTATTTCTCTATATTCTATATCTTCCATATCCTTTTTCAGAGTAAATACTGATGAAAAATACTCGTTTAGTGTCTCCCTCATTTTCTGCGGCTCCACACAAAGGCTGCCTTGCTGATCTTTGTGGGGTCCTATTCTCTCTCTAGTTACCCTTTTGTCCTTAATGTATTTGTAAAAACCCTTTGGATTCTCCTTAATTCTATTTGGCGAAGCTATTTCATGTCATCTTTTTTCCCTCCTGATTTCCCCCTTAAGTATAGTCCTACTTCCTTTATACTCTTCTAAGGGCTCACTCAATCTACCCTGTCTATACCTTGCATATGCTTTCTTCTTTTTATTAACCAAACCCTCAATTTCTTTAGTCATCCAGCATTCCCTATATCTACCAGCCTTCCCTTTAACCCTAACAGGAAAATACTTTATCTGGATTCTTGTTATCTCATTTCTAAAGGCTTCCCATTTTCCAGCCGTCCCTTTACCTGTGATCATCTGCCCCCAATTATCTTTTGAAAGTTCTTGCCTAATACCGTCAAAATTGGCCTTTCTCCAATTTAGAACTTCAACTTTTAGATCTGGTCTATCCTTTTCCATCACTTTTTAAAATCCAATAGAATTATGGTCACTGGCCCCAAAGTGCTCCCCCACTGACACCTCAGTCACCTGCCCCACCTTATTTCCCAAGAGTAGGTCAAGGTTTGCACTTTCTCTAGTAGGTACATCCACATACTGAATCAGGAAATATTCTTGTACACACTAAACAAATTCCTCTCCATCTAAACCCTTAACACTATGGCAGTCCCAGTCTATGTTTGGAAAATTAAAATCCCCTACCATAACCACCCTATTATTCTTACAGGTAGCTGAGATCTCCTTACAAGTTTGTTTCTCAATTTCCCTCTGACTATTAGGGGGTCTGTAATACAGTCCCAATAAGGTGACCATCCCTTTCTCATTTCTCAGTTTCACTCAAATAATGTCCTAGGATGTATTTCCAGGAATATCCTCTCTCAGCACAGCTATAATGCTATCCCTTATCAAAAAATGCCACTCCCCCTTCTCTCTTGCCTCCCTTTCTATCCTTTCTGTAGCATTTGTATCCCGGAACATTAAGCTGCCAGTCCTGCCCATCCTTGAGCCAGGTTTCTGTAATTGCTATGATATCTCAGTTCCATGTTCCTAACCATGCCCTGAGTTCATCTGCCTTCCCTGTTAGGCCCCTTGCATTGAAATAAATGCAGTTTAATTTATTAGTCCTACCTTGTCCCTGCCTGCCCTGACTGTTTGACTCTCTTCTGTTCTCAACTATACCAGTCTCAGATTGATCTCTTTCCTTACTATCTGCCTGGGTCCCACCCCCCCCACCTTACTAGTCTAAATCCTCCCGAGCAGCTCGAGCAAATCTCCCTGCCAGTATATTAGTCCCCTTCCAATTTAAGTGCAAACCATCCTTCTTGTACAGGTCACATCTACCCCAAAAGAGATTCCAATGATCCAAAAATATGAATCCTTCTCCCATACACCAGCTCCTCAGCCCTGCATTCATCTGCTCTGTCCTCCTATTCCTGCCCTCACTGGCTCGTAGCACCGGGAGTAATCCAGATATGACTAATCTCGAGGACCTCCTTTTTAAATTCCTGCCTAACTTATTGGTATCGAGATTCTTACAAATCTGCTTTTCAGGTGAGAAATAAATGTCCTGAAGTTGAGTGGCTGCCCAATTTCATAATGTCCAATTTGTGATACTGATTTTATTTCCCCGTATTCCATATGTTTGAGGGAATTGTTCTTGTCCATTCTTGGTATTCAGTGAAATCTGAAAATTTGGGTGTGACGCAACTCTGTCTTTAATGAAACCTCCCTCTGTTAGATGGGAAATATTGAACCAAGTTCCTTTACAGGAAAGCTCTATGACCCGTTTGATGTTATGCTACTCCCTATGCGAGGCCATAGGTCTTTACCACAGACTCAAGATAAACTCTCCTGCTATGTCTGTGTCTCCTAAGACTCCTGCAAGATTACCCTTTGCTATTTCAAGACCACTCAAAGAAATAAATACCAGATTTCACACAGAGATAGTTGTTCAGTTACTAGTTCCAAGAAAGCTTTGAATTTTTGGTTGAACAGCCTCTTTAAACCCGACAATAAATTCCTCACATTTACTCACATTCTATCATATCTTATTACAGGTGCGTGTCAAAAGGGAAGCCATATTTAGAAAGGGTAGCAAGGGACAGGAAAGAGTATAAGCTACATATCAAAGACATACCTCAAATTCTGCTATGGATCATCAATCAATAGATATTAAGACGATTCAAATTCCTCTGGTGTCCCATTAAAACTGCAGAGCCTGTTATCTGTTTAACATCAACTTCTAGACATTACTGAGGTAATCAGTACCAAGTTTCACAGGTTATGTTTGGAGCGCTTCAGCCATTTTGAAAGTCTTTTTCTGAGCAACTTTACCATTTGCACTACTTAGAACAATGACCTAAGATTTCCTTTCAGATTTTGCTGCACTGGGTTTTCCCAACTCTGCTCCTGAGTTATACCTGGTACAACCACTTTCTCAACTTTAATCTAACCCTATGCAAAAGACTGGGGAATGCAGGTTTCCAGCTTTTCTATCAGGCAGCTTAGACAATTCAGCATGTCCATAAGACCCTCACCAAATTTTGCAGATGCACCATAGAAAGCATACTATCCAGGTGCATAATAGCCCCGGTACGGCAACTGCTCTGCCCTGGACCATGAGAAACTACAGAAGGTTGTGCGCACAACCCAGACCATCACATAATCCAACCTTCCCTCCATGGACTCCATTTACACTTCTTGTTGCCATGGAAAGGTTGCCAACATCACCAAAGTTCTCTCCCACCCTGGTAATGCTCTCTTCCATCAGGCAGAAGGTACAGAAGCTTGAACCCACGATCTACAGATTCAAGAACAGTTTCTTCCCTGCTGTTATTAGTCAGCTGAATGGACCTCTCTAATTCCAAATAATGTTGATCTTGTTAATGTTGATCTGGATTTGTGTACTTCCTTTGCGGTTGTAATGTCATATACCCTTGCTCTGTCTAAGCATTCTATGATCTGTATGTTCTCGTTTGCTATAATCTGCCTGTACTACTCACAAAACAAAACTTTTCACTGCACTTAGGTACATGTGACTACAATAAATCAAATCAAACTCAGAGGGTAAGTGTATGACTAAAGTATTTAGTGCTATTGAAGCTACAGCCACTAATTCAGAGTAGTAGCACTGATTTCCAGTACTTACGGTTTTCATTTTTCCTTACCAAAGCCTCCAGACTATTTTACACATTAGCATATGAATTAGGAACAATTGTAGCCACTTGCCTTTTGAGGATTCAACAAAATTATGGCTGACCAGTTTACTGTGGAAGTGCACCCAACTTCAGCTCCTCGAAAACTTAACAGCGTTAGGGAACTGCTGTCAGAGCTGGATGAACTTCAGATCATTCAGGAGGTGGAGGAGGTTATTGAGAGGCATTACAGGGAGGTAGTCACACCTCAGGTAAAAGAAGAAGGTTATTGTCAGGGGATGGAAAGGGAACTGGCAAGCAGAGCAGGGATCTCCTGTGGCCGTTCCCTTGAATAAAAAAGCTTTTCAATAAAAACATTTATTAAAGAAAAATTATAAAGTATACCATTTTGGATACTGTTGGGAGGGGGGCAACTTACCAGGTGTAAGCAATGGGGCACAGGTCTCTTGCACAGAGTCTGTCCCTGTTGCTCAGAAGGGAAGTGGAAAGTGGAGCAGAGCATGAGTCATTGGAGACTCCAGAGTTAGGGGGACAGACAGGAAGTTCTGTGGGAACGAGAGACACTCAAGGTGTCTCTCAAGTGCCAGGGTTCGTGATGTCTCTGATCATGTTTTCAGAATCCTTGCAGCCCCAAATTATGGTCCACACAGGCACCAATGACATAGGTCGAAGGAAGATGGAGACTTAAGGCAGAAATTCAGGGAGCTTGGGTGGAAGTTAAGTGCTAGGACAAACAGAGTTGTTTTCTGTGGTTTGTTATCCCTGCCAGTACTAGTGAAGTGAGGAATAGGGAGAGAAAGGAGTTGAACAGATGGCGACAGAGATGGTGCAGGAGGAAAGGTTTTGGATTCCTAGATAATTGGGGCTCATTCTGGGGTAGGTGGGACCTCTACAAACAGGCAGTGCAGGCAGTCTTCACCTGAACCAGAGGGGTACCAATATCCTGGGGGGGAGATTTGTTAATGCTCTTCAGGTGGATTTAAACTATTTCAGCTGGGGAGGGGTGGGAAGCTAAATTGTAGTTTGAGTATAGAGGAGGTTGGGAGTAGGGAGGTCTGAAATAAGGTTTCAGAATTGAAAGAGGGCACTGACAAGCAAAAGGTTGGTTTGAAGTGTGTCTATTTCAATACCAGGAGCATCCGGAGTAAGGTGGGTGAACTTGGGGCATGGGTTGGTTCCTGGCATTTTGATGTTATGGCCATTTCAGAGACATGGGTAGAGCAGGGACAAGAATGGTTATTGCAGATTTTGGGATTTAGGTGTTTCAGTAAGAACAGAGAAGATAGTAAAAGAGGTGGGGGTATCGCATTGTTAGTCAAGGACAATATTACAGTTGCAGAAAAGATGTTTAAGGACTCATTTACTGAGGTAGTATGGGCTGAGATTAGAAACAGGAAAGGAGAGGTCACCCTGTTGGGAGTTTTCTATTGGCTTCCGAATAGTTCCAGAGATGCAGAGGAAAGGATAGCAAAGATGATTCTTGATAGGAACGAGAGTGACAGGGTAGTTGTTATGGGGGACTTCAACTTCCCAAATAATGATTGGGAATACTATCATTCAAGTACTTTAGTTGGGTCAGTTTTTGTTCATTGTGTGCAGGAGGGTTTTCTGACACATTATGTAAACAGGCCAACAAGAGGCAAGACCACATTGGATTTGGTACTGGGGAATGAACCCGGCCAGGTGTTAGGATTGGATATAGGTGAGCACTTTGGTGATAGTGACCACAATTCAGTTATGTTCGCTTAAGTGATGGAAAGGGATAGATATACACTAGAGGGCAAGAGCTACACATGGGGGAAATGCAATTACAATGCAATTAAGCAAGAGTTAGGGTGCATAGGATGGGGACTGAAACCGCAGGGAATAGGCACAATAGAAATGTGGAGTTTATTCAAGGAACAGCTACTATGCGTCCTTCATAAGTATGTACCTGTCAGACAGGGAGGAAGTTGTCGAGTGCAGGAGCCTTGGTTTACTAAATAATTTGAATCTCTTGTCAAGAAGAAGAAGGCTTATGTTAGAATGAGATGTGAAGGCTCAGTTAGGGTGATTGAGAGTTACAAGGTAGCCAGGAAAGATATAAAGAGAGAGCTAAGATGAGCGAGGAGGGAACATGAGAAGTTGTTGGTGGATAACATTAGGGAAAACCTTAAAGCTTTCTATGGGTATATAAGGGATAAAAGAATGACTAGAGTAAGATTAGGGCCAATCAAGGACAGTATTGGGAAGTTGTCCGTGGAGTCAGAGGAGTTAGGGGAAGCAGTAATTAATATTTTTCATCAGCATTCAGACTGGAAAAAGATAATGTTGTCAGGGAGAATACTAAGCTAGATGAGGTTGAGTTTCACAAGGAGGAGGTGCTAGAAATTCTGGTCAAATGTGATAATAGATAAATCCCTCCTGGGCCGGATGGGATTTATCCTAGTATTCTCTGGGAAGCCTGGGAGGAGATTGCCGAGCCTTTGGCTTTGATCTTTAAATCGTCATTGTCTACAGGAATAGTACCAGAAGACTGGAAGATTGTAAATGTTATTTTCTTGTTCAAGAAGGGGAGAAGAGACAACCCTGGAAATTATAGACCAGTGAGCCTTACTTCGGTTGTGGGTGAAGTGTTGTAAAGGTTATAAAAGATAGGATTTATGATTTGATTAGGAATAGACAACACGGTTTCGTGAAGGATAGTCATGCCTCACAAACCTTATTGAGTTCTTTGAGAAGGTGACCAAGCAGGTGGATGAGGGTAAAGCCATTCTATTGATGTGGTGTATATGGATTACAGTAAGGCGTTTGATAAGATTCCCCACGGTAGGCCACTGCACAAAATATGGAGGCAAGGAATTGAGGATGATTTTGCGGTTTGGATCAGAAATTGACTACCTGAAAGAAGACAGAGGGTGGTGGTTAATGGGGAATGCTCATCCTGGAGTTCAGTTACTAGTGGTGTACTGCAAGGATCTATTTTGGGTCCACTGCTGTTTGTCATTTTGTAAAAGACTCGGATGAGAACATAAAAGGTTGGGTTAGTAAATTTGCACACAATACTAAGGTCAGAGGAGTGGCGGATAGGTAGAAGGATGTTGTGGGTTACAACGAGACATAGATAAGCTGCAGAGATGGGCAGAGAGGTGGCAAATGGAGTTTAATGCAGAAAAGTCTGAGGTGATTCACTTTGGAAGGAGTAACAGGAATGCAGAGTAATAGACGAATGGTAAGATTCTTGGCAGTGTAGAAGAGCAGAGAGATCTCGGTGTCCATTTACTTAGATCCCTCTAAGTTGTCACCCAGGTTGATAGAGCTGTTAAGAAGGCATACAGTGTGTTAACTTTTGTTAGTAGATGGATCAAGTTTCAGAACCATGTAGTCATGTTGCAGCTGTACAAACTCTGGTGTGATCGCACTTGGAGTATTGCACGCAGTTCTGGTCACCGCATTATAGGAAGGATGTGGAAGCTTTGGAAAGGTTCAGAGGAGATTTTTTAGATTAGATTAGATTACTTACAGTGTGGAAACAGGCCCTTCGGCCCAACAAGTCCACACCGCACCCGCCGAAGCGCAACCCACCCATACCCCTACATCTACCCCTTACCTAACACTACGGGCAATTTAGCATGGCCAATTCACCTGACCTGCACATCTTTGGAGTGTGGGAGGAAACCGGAGCACCCGGAGGAAACCCACGCAGACACGGGGAGAACGTGCAAACTCCACACAGAGAGTCGCCTGAGGCGGGAATTGAACCCAGATCTCTGGCGCTGTGAGGCAGCAGTGCTAACCACTGTGCCACCGTGCCGCCCACATTTATTAGGATGTTGCCTGGTATGGAGGAAAGGTCTTACGAGGAAAGGCTGAGGGACTTGAGACTGTTTTCATTGGAGAGAAGAAGGTTGAGAGGTGACCTTTTAGAGACATAAAAGATAATCAGAGGGTTAGATGAAGTGGAAAGTGAGATCCTTTTTCCAAGGATGGTGAAGGATAGCATGAGGGGGCATAGCTTCAATTTGAGGGCTGATAGATGTAGGACAGATGACAGGGATAGTTTCTTTACTCAGAGAGTAATAGGGACATGGAAGGCACTGCCTGCAACAGTTGTCAGCTCGCCAACCTTAAGGGCATTAAAACAGCCATTGGATAGGCATATGGATGGGAATGGAATAGTGCAGGTTAGATGGGCCTCAGATTGGTTTCACAGGTCAGTGCAACATCGAGGGCCGAAGGGCCTGTACTCTACTGTAATGCTCTATGTTCTACGCTCTCCACATTTCCACCTCCACACTGATAACCTTTCAAGGCATTCCTTATCAAGAATCTATCTACCTCTAATGTAAATATATTCTAAGACTCTGCTTCTACTGCACTCACACACCTCTCTGAGAAACCATTTCCCCTAATCCTGCTCTTAAATTGGCAACTTCTTATTTTGGAACGGTAATTCCCCAGATTCTTTTCTAGGTTTACCCATAAGAAGAAACATCATTTCCATGTGCAAACTGTCAACACTTCTCAAGACCTTATATGTTTCAATCAGGTTGCCTCTTACTCTTCTAACTCCAGTGGATGCAAGCCTAGCCTGTCAAACCTCTCCTAATGAGACAACCTACCCATTCCAGGCATTAGTCTGATAAACCTCTGAACTAATTTCCAGTGCACTAACCATCGTTTCTTATTTAAGGAGACTAATTCTGGAGACTGTTCTCCAGATGCAATCTCACCAACGCCCTGTGAAGCAAGAGCTTAATCTTTCTGCAGTTGTATTCAATTCCCTTTGCATTAATCAAAAGAGATTGGCTTTTCTATTGGTTTTTCTAATTATGCTAATCTTTTGCAAGACATCCTGGGCTCTCCACACTTCAAAGCTCTGTAATCACTTCTTATTTCGATGACATGCTTTTCCTTAATGTAACTGCTGAAATGGACAATTCCATATTTCCCACAAAATATATACCATTTGCCAGGCTTTTTCCTAATCACTCAAACTATTTGTATCCTTTTCTAGCTTTCTTAACATCCTCTTTACAACTTAGTTTCCTACATCTTCTTTTGTTATCCTTACATTTGATAAACATACTTTCCAAACCTTCATTCAAGTTAGCTGGACAGCTGGTTTGCAATGTAGAGTGACACCAGTGGCATGGGTTGAATTCCAGCATCACCTCAGGTTACCATGAAGGACTCTGTTCTTAACATATCCCCTCAATTGAGGCATGGTGACCCTCGGGTTAAGCTACCCTCAGCCATCTCGCTATGTTCTGGTGGTCAGTGCTGAGTTTAAATATCAAGAGACAGGGTGCTTCAATATCAAGGTACTCTTGAGAAAAGAAAGTGTTTTGGAAAAAGACAGAGCCGGGCAGTCATACCTTGGTGGTGTACAAGTGGCCATTTTTGCCAAAGGACCATCTTTCATGGGCCCTGGAGCATTCATCAAAGAGGTGCCCTCGGGAACACACTGTAAGACCACCAGCCTTTACCTGGTGACCCTGCCAGGAGGCATCAGGTCCTCTGTGATACAGGCATTGTGGCCACAGACACAGAAAGCATCCCTTAACTGGATCAATTCATCCTCTGGTTGGCAACCACAACTCTAAAGTTCTGTTTCTGGCAACATGCAATAATGAAAAGATGACCTCTAGACCTCTCCTGATGGCCTGTTCCATCATTTGCCAGCACCCCCTTTCTCCCAGGCTAAGGGCCTAGAGAACGCAACCATTGCCTCTGATTTCTTTTCCTCATGATTGGTGCCTGTTAAGAATATGGGAGAAGCATCCACAATTGAATTTTCTATATTCGTGCTCCTTAGCAGATTTTTATCTTCATATGGTTAATTGGATAAAATCAGTTTTAAGTAAGGTATATAATAACAAAATTCTGCTGCTGCTGGAAATCTGAAAAATGCCTTAGAAAGTCAGCAGGTCTGGCAGCACAAGTGCAGAGAGAAACTTGTTTCTCTCTCCACAGATGCTGCCAGATGTTTCGGGTGTCTCCAGCTTTTTTTTGTATTTATTTTTCAATAATTCCTTGAGCCCTGATTGTTCATGACAATTTTATCTTGTTTTCCATCTATTGTATTTCCTGCTACATATATTGAGTTTCATAGAAAAGTTCAACACAAATCTTCAGCAACAACGTCTGTGTGGATATTAATGCTAATTTCTATGTACTTGATTTAAATTGATTGTGAAATTCCTATTGCAATATAATTTTCTTTTTATTCTGATCTTTTGAAACCTCCCAGTCAATTTGCATTCCATCCGATTCCAACACCCTGTGAGGAAATGGTTTTTGAGTGAAGTAAAATCTCTCTAAGTTGCGTCAAGTGTTGAACATCATGTTGGACAAAGGGACATGGGTTGACGAAGTGAAGACCCTGAGATAGACAGTTACTGAGAGATGTCTGCACATGGCTTTCTCTTGTCTTGAGACATAGCCCAATCTGCAGGAGACATCTCTACTCAGAACTGAGTGTGAAAAAAGACATTTCACGAGTGGCATGAAAAGAAATCTGTAAGCCCATTGATTGGTGAGAAGCTGCTGTTAGGCAATGAGTTTGGCTTCAAACTAGAAAACAATGCATTACTGATAAAGAAGCAGTAGCTTGGATTTCAGAAAAAGTGTGGTAAAATTAAATGAGTTTAAATAAAATACCTTCTAAGGCAAACTGAAAGAAAATAAAATTAATATAACTTAAATAAAGTCAGGTTACCAGTGAGAGCCTCAGGAAACTAACTAGTTACTGCAGGATTACTCTAAGTCCATTGTGTTTGCCAATCGGTATTCTATTTTGGTAATTAAAGAAGGCGATGGTTCTTAAGGAGAGTATTATCAGTGCATGACACAATGGATGGTATAGCTGTACAGGAGGAGAGAAAGAAAAATGGAAGGCCAATGGTAATAGAGAGTTCCACAGTCAGTGAATCTGACAGGCATTTTTACAAGATGGTCTGCCAGGGTCAAGGATGTCATGAAGTGGCTGCAGGACATCCTTCTGTTGGGTGTCCTCTATTCAGCACTTAATGCTGCTCTTTGAAGCAGCATCCCTAAAACTGTGCAGAAACTCATCATCCATAGCTTTGAGCTCAATTCGTTTATCCAGTCTATATGTCAATTAAGTCATCCATGATTATTGTATTACAACATACTACTAGCTTCTCTCATGTCCTGATTTATACCATGCCGCTGCCAAAGTACTACTATTTGGAGGCCTATCAATCATTGTAAAATATCCTAGAAGCATGGCATTCCAACTGGAACTCTATCAACAAACACATCGAGTTAGACCCATCCACCACCCCCTGAGAAAAAGAACAGGAAATGACATCACCAACCCAAAGAAACCCAAATATATAAATAGAAAGCAGGAATCATCAGCAGTACTTCGCCCCGAGGCTCACTGAAGATATTACCTAGTATGGTGACAAAATGTCTGGAAATTAACCTTCCAGCGCAGCGAGCAAACCTACATCCAGAACCTCAACCTGAACTACAAATCCTCTCAAAACTCGCTAATTCTAAAATAATTTGCCATGCTGTTTCTGATTTCCACTCAAACATTGTTCTTCTGATCTGAGATTCTTGCCTTCTAATGTATTGATTCCATTTCGTATTATCAACTCAAGTCCACCACCTTTTCCTTCTTGTCTGTCCTCCCTTAATGTTGAATATCTTTGAATATTTAGTTGCCAGTCCTGGGCACCATGCAGCCAGGTTTCTGTAATGGGAATTATATCATCACCAGTTGATTCTTTTTGTACCTTTAGATCATTTATATTGTGATAAATGCTGTGAACTTTTGGGTTGACTATCCTTGACTCTGTCCTTTTAATAATATTCTGCCCTTGAGGCTTTGCTTTGTTTCTACCATCTTCCTGTCTCCCTTGCAGTTTTTCTACTTCCTGTTGCTAGATTATCTGCTTTTTCACTTTGTAATACCCCTTAGTTTACCATTCCCTTTACGAGCTAGTTTAAATCAACCCCGACAGAGTTAGCAAATTTGAAGATATCAGTCCTAGTCCTGTAAAGATGTAACTTGTCCAGCTGGTATGAGACCCAACTGCCCCAGAACTGCTCCCAACCCCTTAGAAATCTGATGCCCTCCCCCCCGAAACCAGTTGTCCACTGGTGTTCAATAAATCAATCTTCCTGTTCCTGTGCTCACTAACATGTGGTACTGAGATTACTACCCTTGAGGTCCTGTTTTGCAATTTCCTTTACAATTCCCTGAAGTCTGCTTTCAGAACCTCATCCTTCCTCCTACTTATGGCATTGGTATCTCCAAGATCAAATAAAAGAACCCTTAGGGATGAGTGCCCACAACGTGATAGAATCTTACATTATGCTTAAAGTGTAAGTAGTTCAATCTGAGGCAAGGGTGTCAGGTTTAAATAATATATGTTCTGAAATCCTGATTCAAAAGTTGGCTGAGCTGGGTTGAGAAAATGTATTAAAAGATGCAACTTTTTATATAGCAATAGATAATTATTAAAGACCTTTTATATGGCTAACATCAACTATATATTCCTTTAACAAGCAAAAATTCAAAAAATATCTACTGTGGATAACAAAGGAGTTTAAAAATTGTTTAAGATTAGAAGCACAGGTTTATAAAAATGGCCAGAAATATAAATAAATCTGAGAATTACAAAGTTTTTTAGAATACAGCAAATTAGGATGAAGAAATTGAGAAGGAAGAGAAGAATAGATGTGAATGTAATTTAGCAAAAAACAAAAAGAAGGACTGTAAAAGCTTCTATAGGTATACAAAAATGATGTGGTTTGCTATAACCAATGTGGTCCATTGTATGAAGAGTTAAGTGAATTTATAACAAAGAATAGAGAAATAGGGAAGAAGCTAAAATATTACTTTGTGTCTTTATTTACTTATGGAGGTACAGTAAATCTCCCAGCATTCAAGACCCAAATAACTAGGGAGAATGAGGAGCTGAAGGAAATTAATCTAAGTGCAAAGGTTGTGTTGGAGAATTTCATGGGGATTAGTACCTGGAACCTGATAGTCTACATTCTAGAGTATTGAAGGAAGTAGCTATAAAAATCATCAATGCATTGGTATTTGTATTTTGAAATTCTACAGATTCTGGAGTGGCTTCTGCAGATTGGAAGTTAGCAAATGTCACCTCAATATTTAAGAAAGGAGCTGGTCATAAAACGGGGAGCCACAGACCAGTCATCCTTACATCAGCATTAGGAAAAAAATGCCAGAATCTATTTTAAAAAACAGGATAAATGGATACCTGAATGAAAATGTTCTGACTGGACATAGCATGGATTTGCAAATGGAACATTGTATTTGATGAACTTACTGGAGAATTTTTGGATACGTCATTGATAACATTAATAAAGGTAATTCAATTGATGTATCATATTAGCCCTTATCACAAGATGATTTGAGTAAAAGAATTGTGAGATCTTGCTTCAATTATAGGGGCCTTGGTTGGACTCTACCTGGAGAACTGTGTGCCATTTTGGTCTCTTACCTTACAAACGATATTATTGTCATAGTAGGAGTGCAAATAAGTTTCACTAGACTTGTTCCTTGGATGACCGGACTGTCATATGAAGAGAAATTGGGTAATTTGGTAATTATCTGGAGTTTCAAAAGCGTGATTTTATGACCTTATTGAAACCTACAAAATATTTAAAGGGATTGACACGGTAGATTCAGGTAAGATGTTTCCTCTGTTAGGGGAGTCTAGAACCAGCAGACACCATTTATAATAAGGGGATGCCTTTTAGGATGGAGATGAGAATTATTTTTTTCACTCAGAATGTGGTGAATCTTTGGATTTCTCTGCCCCAGAGGTCCATGGAAGCTGAGTCTTTTGAGCATAATTTAAGTGGAGGTTGATAAATATTTGATTACCTATGGCATTAAGGGTTAGGAACAGTTTGGGTAAAAGACATTGAAGTGTTCAACCAGTTGTGATTTTGGAGCACTCTGGATGGGCTAAATGGCTTACTTCTGTTCCTACGTTCCCATTCTGCTTTTCAAAGAATGTCTGCCCCTTCTAGCTGCTTCTTGTAAGTAAAGGTTGATGGGACCACAACAGCAGATCTTATTTTTAAAGTTTCATCCGCTTTGACTATAATTTCATCTTTATCCCCACAGTTAAAGCTGTCACTTATTCTGAGAATTTAAGGAGTGGACTGGATTGAATTAACATTAAAGTACTTAAGGGACTGGTCATGGTGGGGGAAGAATAATAAATATTGCAAGGCAACCATTACCTGAAGAAAACCAGTCAGGCTGGCCAATTCAAATATATCTCCTGAATCAATGCTTTTAATGTGCAAACAGACTAGGCCTATGCTATAAATGTACACCAGATGTCAAAATAGCTATGGAATAACAAAGGTGCACATTAGCCTGATTTTACGCACTTGGGGAAAAAAAGTCTGCTTGTAATTCTTTTGTGTTGAAATTTGTAACTATACGTCAACCCGTTTATGTGCTGTTCGTCATATTTCTGCACTAATTGAATCCAGCTTTTGCACAATAAAGTCCCCATAATATTCAGCCAAAGTAATAAACAACAGCTGCATGGGGTCTTGAAGTGTTTCCTGTATTCTCTTTCTTCCTTGATTTTCTGATAATGGCAAACAAATGGCTCAAAGTACCAGGTGGAACCATAGACCCTTAGGTTGGACATGTTTTTATCTTCATTGACATGAAGAAAGGAAAAGCTTTGAAGAACTGCCAGTAGTTGACAGGCAAAAATGTGGAGTTATGTGGAATTTTCTCTTTTAAAGATGGTAAAATGATAGGAGAGAGTCATGTAGACTGTGTTGTGACCATTCCATTTAAAAAACCTCTGCACATGAAGCTGAAAGGAAAAGTAAGCATTGAATTACTCATGCAACACACTATATAGTACTGCACCATGAACCCCAAGTCCTTCTGTCTCTCCAAAATCTTTAGACGTGTCCTTGCTCGCAAAATCTGTGACTATTTTGCTTGCAAGATCTCTTTTATTCTCTCCAAAAAAGTTCCTGCCTTTGCCACAGCACTGAGCAAACTCCATTCCAAATTAGAAATGAAACTTTTTATGACTAAAGCTGGGTGGCACAGTGGCTCAGTGGTTAGCACTACTGTCTCACAGCGCCAGGGACCTGGGTTTGATTGGAGTTGTCTGTGTGGAACTTGCACAGGTTTCCTCTGGGTGCTCTGGTTTCCTTCCACAATCTAAAGCTGTGCAGGTTAGGTGAACTGACCATGCTAAATTGCCCATAATTTGCAGGGATGTATAGGTTAGATGCATTAAATATAGAATAGTAGGGGAATAGGTCTGAGAGGGTTGCTCTTCAGAGGGTTGGTGTAGACTGTTTCCACACAGTAGGGATCCTACATGAATTCTATGAACTATGGTGCGTTATCCCTCTATATCCACTTCAAACTCTTTCCAACCTTTAATGTGATTGATCAGTCTGCACCTACCTCTATTCCCTCCTTTCCAATCTCCAGCTTTCTGGAATGACTCTCACTCAGCTCCATATTTAATTACAGATCACTTTCAGAAAGGCTCATCTTCCCATCATCCCAACACTCCTCTGGAGTCCACAAATGCTCTATCCATAGCTTCCTCTCCTTCCTCGTGTATAAGCTGACTTTTAGTCATACCATTCAACCATCGTTAAAAATCACACAACACTAGGTTATAGTCCAACAGGTTTAATTGGAAGCACATTAGCTTTCGGAGCGACACTCCTTCATCAGGTGATAGTGATGAAGGAGCGTCGCTCCGAAGGCTAGTGTGCTTCCAATTAAACCTGTTGGACTATAACCTGATGTTGTGTGATTTTTAACTTTGTACACCCCAGTCTAACACCGGCATCTCTAAGTCATTCAACCATCAACCATGTGCTTGATCAGGACCATTGCACCTACCCAAACTTTAGATGTCACTGGACCTGACCTTGTGTCGACCAGGCCTCTTACCTATGCAAGACTATTCCTGTAGGTCCTACACTAAACTTCATCCCCTGAAGTAAACTGTCTCTCCCACTTAACAGAGTCTTATGTCTGTCATTGGCGTTGTTGATGCCATTTCAACATCTTCCCCCCCCAGCTCCTCAGGTAAAGGAAGATCAGATTTAATCTAGTGGGGTATCTTCTCCCCATTAACAACTCTGTTGGCGCTATTTCTGCAGTTGCATGAGGGGTGGTGCTATAATCAAATAGGATCCCAGGACAATTTGGTAACATGTGAAGCTGTAGGCTGTTTTTTTTAAGCCTGCCCTCAAAGTTTGGATTGCTCTTTCTGCCAGACAACTGGATACTAGATGGTATGGAGTTGTCTTAATCAGCTGAATGCCAATCGACTTTTGAAAGTACTTGAATTCCCCGCAGATGACCCATTATCTGTGATTAACACTTCCGGGAGTGTATTGTAAAAGATGCTTGCAGCTTTCCCATCATTGTCCATGTGTTTGACAAATGAGCTCTATGCAAATCCAATCCTGTAAGTGGGCATCTACAATGAAAAAAAGCATTGAGCCCATGAAAAACCTGCATTATCTTAGAATTCCTACAGTGTTTAAGGCAGGCCATTCAGTCCATAACGAACCTTCAAAGAGCATTCCACCCAAACCTATGCCCTAATCTCTGTAACCCTGCATTTCCCATGGTTAACCCCGTCACTCCCCCTCTAGCTTGCATATCTCTGCATACTTTGGGCAATTTAGCTTAACAAACTTGCACATCTTTGGGTTGTGGGAGGAAATGGGAGCACCCAGAGGAAACCCACACAGATACGGGAAGATTAGATTAGATTAGATTAGATTACTTACAGTGTGGAAACAGGCCCTTCGGCCCAACAAGTCCACACCGCCCCGCCGAAGCGTACTCACCCATACCCCTACATCTACATCAACCCCTTACCTAACACTACGGGCAATTTGGCATGGCCAATTCACCTGACCTGCACATCTTTGGACTGTGGGAGGAAACCGGAACACCCGGAGGAAACCCACGCAGACACAGGGAGAACGTGCAAACTCCACACAGTCAGTCGCCTGAGGCGGGAATTGAACCCGGGTCTCCAGCGCTGTGAGGCAGCAGTGCTAACCACTGTGCCACCGTGCCGCCCACGAAGAGTTTACAAACTCCACAGAGACAATCACCCGGGGCTCGAATTGAACCTGGGTCCCTGGTGCAATGAGGCAGCAGTGCTAACCACTGAGCCAACATGCCACTTAAATGTTGTGTAACTGAATTGAAGGCTTACCCGGCCATTCCAATAAATGTAGGTCAGCTTGCTGGTGGTAATTTTTGTCCTTGCGGGCACGCTTAAGACTGTCCCACCAATGTGGCTATATCTGCATCCCAGTACTGGCCATCAGACATAGCTTCTCACAACATCTTCATTTTGGACACCCCTGGATGACCCTTGAGTTCAGGCAGTATCTGATTACTCAGGACAATCACTCTTGCTCCCAATAAGAATGTACCGCAATCTGGTTTCTTGGGACCAAAATGTTTTCAGTTCTGGCTGTAACAATCCTTTAGTTCCACCAGCTGTTTTAGTTTTGCCAGGACTGGAACATTCTGTGTGCAAAGTCTGGTATTGTCAGCTGTGACAGGAAGTATATCCAGAAAATTTAAATGTGGACTCTTCCAGTGGTGGTTCCATTGGTGGAAGTGAGGACTGCAGATGCTGGAGATCAGAGTCAAGAGTGTGGTGCTGGAAAAGCACAGCAGGTCAGGCAGCATCCGAGGAGCAGGAGAATCAACATTTGTCTGACCTGCTGTGCTTTTCCAGCACCACACTCTTGCCTCTGGTTCCATTGGTGGTGTATTTGCCAGTCAGTGTTGGCTCATGGCTTCCACATTTGCTATTTGGCCTCCCAGATTGTGTTCCAACTTGTAACTATACACACTTAGTATTAAATGCACCACTGAATTCAGCCTGAAGCTATGGGCGGCACTGTCTTGTTCTCTTTAAGGTGACCTTGCAGGGGTTTACTGTCCGCTATTGTTACAAATTTACATCAGTGAAGGTATTCGTGGAACTTCCTGACTCCAAACCTTCTCAGTGTATTGTAAAAGATGCTTGCAGCTTTCCCATCATTGTCCAACCTTCCTGACCTAACCTTCCTTCGCTATCTGGGTGTATTTGCACTCTGCATGAGCCAAAGTCCTGGATGCAAATGCCATTGGGTGATCTTCCTCCTTTAGGGTCATTCGGTGCCAACACCTTAGAGGATGATAGCTAATTCCTCATTCCCCTGAAAGCCTTGGCTTGACTATGTGATGTTTGTTAAGACTGACGTTTATCTAAGTGATGATGCAAAGGTGCCAGGATGGAGGCCAGGTTATGCATGAACTTTTTGTAATAATTCACCAGCCCAAGGAAAGATCGAAGCTCTGGTGCAGGCATGGGAGCCGGGGCACCTTTGATAACCCTCACTTTATTTTCCAACGGATTTTACCCGGTCTTGTCAACTGTGTAGTGCAATTAGATCATTTGGGGTGCCTGGAACACACAATTTCCCTTCTAAGGCATACACTCACCTTGGAAGAAACTCGAAGGACTATGCCCAAGTTCTCTGAGTGCTCTTTATTGGTCTTCCCAGTAAGTAGCACGTCATCTAGATAAAGGATGACCTGGGCCTTATAAAATGCTCTCCATCATCCAATGAAAAATGGCACAGGCTGAAGATCCTCCAAGTGGTAGTCTGGTATAATGGTTAAAAACTCTTATGGGCATTAATTGTAGTATACTTCTGGGAATCCTCATCTAAACGCAATTGAAAGTACGCATAGCTCATGTCCAGTTTTGTGAATGACAGCCCCCCTCTGCCAGCATTATGTATAAATCCTCTGTGTGAGGGATTGGGTATTTATCCAGTTGTGAAAAGCAGTTTGCCATTCATCTCAAATCCCCACAAAGATATACCGAGCCATTCGACTTCACAATTGGTACGACCAATGCTGCCCGTACTGCAAACTGGAGATTGGTTTGAAGATCCCTTTGCTTTCCAGATTTCTGAAATCTGCCTCTACTTTTACCCCTAAGGCAAATGGTACTGGGAAAGCCTTGTAGAATTTTGGAATTGCTTCCTGGTCAACATGTAAGTTGACCTTGGCTGATTTGATAGTCACTAGAATTTCCCAAAAAAACTTCCGGGCATTTAATTAGGACTTTGCTCAGCCAGCCATTTTCTAATCAAAAAGTGGTGAGTCAGTCAAGTGAATCGTTTTCAACCAATTTCACCCCATCAGGTTTGGGCCTGAACCTTTTACTACAATCAGTGGGAACTGAACCAACTGCTCCTTGTGAGAGACTGGCACCAAAGTTGTACCATAAATCTTTATATTGCTGAGGCTAAACGCCAGCTCGTGGACACCTCCTCCTGCTGCCCCCTTGACCATGACCCCACCTCCCACCACCAAACCATCATCTCCCAGACCATCCATAACCTCATCACCTCAGGGGATCTCCCATCCACCGCCTCCAACCTCATAGTCTCACAACCACGCACCGTCCGTTTCTAACTCCTGCCCAAAATCCACAAACCCAACTGCCCCGGCTGACCCATTGTCCCAGCCTGCTCCTGCCAACGGAATTCATTTCTGCATACCTTGACACAGTCCTGTCCCCCTTAGTCCAAGAACTCCCCACCTACGTTCGGGACACCACCCACGCCCTCCACTTCCTCCATGATTTTCGCTTCCCCGGCCCCCAACGCCTTATCTTCACCATGGACATCCAGTCCCTATACACCTCCATCCGCCATCACGAAGGCCTCAAAGCCCTCCGCTTCTTCCTTTACCGCCGAACCAACCAGTACCCTTCCACTGACACCCTCCTTCGACTGACTGAACTGGTCCTCACTCTGAACAACGTCTCTTTCCAATCTTCCCACTTCCTCCAAACCAAAGGAGTAGCCATGGGCATCCGCATAGGCCCCAACTATGCCTGCCTCTTCATCAGATATGTGGAACAATCCATCTTCCGCAGCCACACTGGCACCGCCCCCCAACTTTTCCTTCGCTACATCGATATCTGTATCGGTGCTACCTCATGCTCCCACAAGGAGGTTGAACAGTTCATCCACTTTACTAAGATCTTCCACCCTGTCCTCAAATTTACCTGGACTGTCTCAGACTCCTCCCTCCCCTTCCTAGACCTCTCCATTTCTATCTCGGGCAACCGACTCAATATGGACATTTACTATAAACCGATCGACTCCCACAGCTACCTAGATTACACCTCCTCCCACCCTTCCCCCTGTAAAAATGCCATCCCATATTCCCAATTCCTTTGCCTCCTTCGCATTTGCTTCCAGGAGGACCAATTCCAATACCGAACAACCCAGCTGGCCTCCTTCTTCAAAGACTGCAATTTCCCCTCAGACGTGGTTGACGATGCTCTCCACCGCATGTCCTCCACTTCCCACTCCTCCGCCCTTGAACCTCACCCCTCCAATCGCCACCAGGACAGAACCCCACTGGTCCTCACCTACCACCCCACCAACCTCCAGATACATCGTATCATCCTTCGTCATTTCCGCCACCTCCAAACAGACCCCACCACCAAGGATATATTTCCCTCCCATCCCCTATCAGTATTCCAGAAAGACCACTCCCTCTGCGACTCCCTCATCAGGTCCACACCCCCCACCAACCCAACCTCCACTCCTGGCACCTTCCCCTGCAACCACAAGAAATGCAAAACGTGCACCCACACCTCGCCCCTCACTTCCCTCCAAGGCCCCAAGGGATTCTTCCATATCTGCCACAAATTCACCTGCACCTCCACACACATCATTTATTGCATCCGCTGCATCCGATATGGCCTCCTATACATTGGGGAGACAGGCCACCTACATGCGGAACGTTTAAGAGAACACCTCTGGGACACCCGCACCAACCAACCTAACCGCCCCGTGGCTGAACACTTTAACTCCCCCTCCCACTCCGCCAAGTACATGCAGATCCTTGGCCTCCTCCATCGCCAGACCATGGCAACACGACGCCTGGAGGAAGAGTGCCTCATCCTCCGCCTCGGAAACCTCAACCACAAGGGATGAATGCAGATTTCTCCAGCTTCCTCATTTCTCTTCCCCCCACCTTATCTCAGTCCCAACCCTTGGAGTCAGCACCACCTTCTTGACCTGCAATCTTCTTCCCAACCTCTCTGCCCCCAGCCCCTCTCCAGCCTATCACCCTCACCTTAACCTCCTTCCACCTATCGCATTCCCAACGCCCCTCCCCCAAGTCCCTCCTCCCTACCTTTTATCTTAGCTAGCTTGGCACACCTTCCTCATTCCTGAAGAAGGGCTTATGCCCAAAACATCGATTCTCCTGCTCGTTGGATGCTGCCTGACCTGCTGCGCTTTTCCAGCAACACATTTTTCAACTCTGATTATAATGAAGTCAGCCAGGTAGACCTCATGGAATCTGAGTTCCCTGATTGGGGTTGTTAGATTAGTTTAGATTAGATTCCCTACAGTGTGGAAACAGGCTCTTCGGCCCAACAAGTCCACACTGACCCTCCGAATAGTAACCCACCCAGACCCATTTCCCTCTGACTAATACACCTCACAATATGGGCAATTTAGAATGGCCAATTCACCTGACCTGCAAATCTTTGGACTGTGGGAGGAAACCGGAGCACCCGGAGGAAACCCACGCAGACACGAAGACAACATGCAAACTCCACACAGACAGTCACTCAAGGCTGAAATCGAACCTGGGACCCTGGTGCTGTGAGGCAGCAGTGCTAACCACTGTGCTGCCTTAATAATATGGTCCAGTCAGGGAACTCATACTCCATGAGGTCTAAATCCAAATTTACTACATCAATCGACTCAGTATTATCAATTTTGTGAGTAACATCTTTAAAAAATAAAAATTCCAAGAAGTTTGAAAATTCAGAGCGCTGAGGCCTCACACCTCTTCAATGCAATATCTGGGCCAACATGGCACCTATTGTTAAAGTTCACTTGAGAACATAACTCTAAGAAAGTTCTGGAATTTACATACGAAAGAATTGAAACCAACGTGCCCATTCTAAAAGATGAGAGACTTAACAAACAATCCAGGTCATTTTCCAATAAATAATTTCGGTTACCTCACACTGCAAACTTTTGCTATAAATGCTGTGTCCTACAGTCTTTTATTCCACAACCACCTGTGAAGGAGCAGCACTCCAAAAGCTAGTGCTTCCAAATAAACATGTTGGACTATAACCTGGTGTTGTGTGATTTTTAACTTTGTACACCCCGTCCAACGGCCACATCTCCAAATCCAAGAAGTTCATCAGACATGATTGTCCATTCACAAATCCATGCTGACTAGAGTTAATCGGATCATTTTTACCCAAGTGCCCATTTATCATGTCCTTTATGATAGATTCCAATATTTTCCCTACCAATTACATAAGCCTGGAAGTTCTGTAGTTTCTTGTGTTCTCTCTTGCTTCTTTCTTAAATAATGAGATGACGTTTGCAAACTTCCAAACTGCAGGAATCCTTCCAGAATGTATGGAATTTGGAAGATGATCACCAATGCATCAACCATCACAAGAGCCACCTCCTTCAATGCTCTGAAATGTAAACTATCAGCTCTGAAGGATGTATCAACTCTCAATTTCTGTAGTATAACCTCCTTATGTATACTAATTTCCTTCAACTTTTCATTCTTCCTCGTCATTAGAATGCAAAAAGGGGAGCTGAGGAGAATTTTGTCCATCCAGATGGTGTCAAGAGTATAAAATTCATAGCTCGAAAGGGTGGTAAGGACAAAATTTCTCAAACATTTAAGGAGTATTCCGATATTCTGTTGCATTATCATTGCCACAAGAGCTATAGGCCAACTACTGAAAAATGAGTGTAGTATGGTCAGATCTTTGTCGGCTGGCACAGATGGACTGGAGCCAAGATTAGAGTGGTGCTGGAAAAGCACAGCAGGTCAGGCAGCATCCGAGAAGCAGGAAAATTGACGTTTCTGGCAAAATCCCTTCATCGGGAATGATGCTGAATGATCTCCTTCTGTGCTGTAAACATATATCAATCTATGAGGTTGCTGCTTGATGGTTAAATGCTGTACTTAAAGTATAATCAAAATGAAATAAAACATAACACAATATAAAATACAGCAAAGGTTTTTGCACTGCACTACACTCCAGTAGGCCATTGTTAGACCCAGTCACCCTTACCAATCACTTTCTTTCCTGGTTATTCACACTTACATGTCTTTCTTCTTCATTTTCCTCCCCACTAACCAAGCAAACATGATCACCCATTTTCATAGTTTACATATTTATTTCAAATCCATTTTGTTAAAAGATAGTACAACATACTAAGTCATTTGGATGATATAAATCATGGAGATCCTGATCTCATTCAAATAAAACCAATGGGCCAATATTGGTTGTGTTTTAGGTCTTTCTCAGGCATGGGATTTGGTGCCTGTATTCAGTTTGTGCTGGCAATCTGAATAAATTCCCATGTTCTCATGTTTTTACTTTACAATGTAATTTGAACCATGAAATGAACTACAGTCTGTTATATTTAATCATGATAAAAAAAAGTACTGTAGAGAATTTAGTTGAAGGTTTGCAAAAACAAAAATAAATGTGTAGTTAAACACTTGGGCAGTTAACAAATAAAACTAATCACAGACAAATTTGAAATAATGGCCATTAGTCAAAAAATACATTCATTATACAATGAATTTTGTTCAGGATAATGTGGAGAGAGGTGTGAGGGTAATGGTAGATAACATCCCTTACCACATTCAGACACAGGATGTAATTTCAACCAAAATCACATGCTGGAAATTAGTGGCATTGAATTAACTGTGCATTTTGTAGGTTTTTTTTAGAACTGCTCAGACATGTTACAAAGGATCTCTGGAGCAGTGGGCCTTGAACACAGACTTCCTAGCGCAGAGATAGGGACATTACCAAGCACCACAAGAGTCCCTGCACATTGTCTACTCCGGTAAATTTTCATTGTCATTGATTTGCCAGTACATTCTAATCAATTATAGAATGCTCAGTTATAAAATTACATTTTAACTCTAGACATGCTATGTTAAGGATCTCCCCATAAAAGATATTAGAGAATTATGGATTTGTTGCAACATAGGAGGAAGCCGTTTAGCCTGTTGTGTATTTACTGGTCCTCTGTGGGAGCATGTCACCTAATACCCCACACCAGCCTCTGACCTGTAGCCCTGAAAATATTTCCGTTTAAATAATGACTGAGCTTAATTTTCTCAGGCAATGTATCCAGATCCTAGCCACTCACTGCATAAAAAAGCTTTTCTGATGTTGGCTTTGCTTCTTTTGCCAATTACCTTAAATCTGTGCCTTCTATTTCTTGATCTTTCCATCAAAAGGAACAGATTCTACACATCAATGTACTTACATCAATAGGTAATAAAGATGACCAACAAAACATCCCAGCGAGAAAGTGGTTGAACTCAGGCTAATGACTTGATAAGCTTAACATTGTAAATAAGGAACCTCAGAAAATTTTAAATTTCAGATAAATAGTCAATGGTAGTATAGAACTTGAGTTACTTCTGAAAAATACCCTTTGCTGTTCCCAACATGTAAGATACTGACTCCCCTTGAAAAATTCACAACACACATTGCAGAGATTGTCAGACATTTCATGCCATCTTCCCTATATCATGAGACCATCACTGAGCATAATGTTATTATTTCCAGCTCTGTCACTGACCTAATCTCCACTGGAGATCACCTCTTCACAGTTCACCACAACTCAAAGACCTCCCAACCCTGCACATTCCTCATCTACCTCCTTTCCAAATAGACTAACAGCTCCACTTTGCTTAGACTCATTGTTTCAGCCTGTTTCTGCCCCAATGAAATCTTCTATCTTCACTCTAATTTTTTCCCTTATTCATTCCCTTCCCATTTTGCTTTCACTTGTGAGACAGCATTTATTTCCTGTCCCTAGTTACCCTTGAGAAGGTGGTGGTGAGTTGTCTTCTTGAATGGTTGCAGTCCATGAGCTGTAGGTTGACCCACAATGCCATTAAGGAGGGAATTCCAGGATTTTGATGCAGCAGCAGTGAAGGAACGGTAATATATTTCCACATCAGCGTGGTAAGTGGTTGGGAGGGGAACTTTATGGTGTTCTCATGCATCTGCTGCCCTTGTGCTTCTCAATGGAAATGGTTGTGGGTTTGGAAGGTGCTGTTGGTGAATTTCTGCAGTGCATCTTGTAAAAATATACACTGCTGTTACTGAGCATCGGTGGTACAGGGAGTGGATGTTTGCCAAACGACAGTGTGCCCTGCAAAGCAAGTTTGTTCTTGAAGCCTGCAAGTGAATCAGAGAGATTATATGCTGATGTGGGATTGGTGAATTTCAGGTGCGATTGTCCGTGTATGTTGGGTATGTGTGCACTGTATCCTGAGATGCTGTCTACTCGTATGTAACATGGAGATCATCCAGAGCGAGCAGTGAGCTGAATCTGTCAGGCACCATCTTCAGTTTTCTCGACCTCTGGCTTGTTTGGCAAGATGGAAAGCTGAATATTAATGAGGCAAATTATCTCACTAATAAGACATTTTACAAGCAATAATCCTTCTAAATCTCCTTTAAGAAATTGTTATCTAAGATAGGAGTCTACGGTATTGAAGGCAAGCTACTGATGTGGCTGAGAAATTAATTAAGTAGCAGATGAGAGTAAGTAAGGATAATGATTAGTACTCAAATTGACAGAACGTGACTAGTAGTGTCCTACAAGGACCTCACTTACTCACATTATTCATTACTCTCAGATAATTGCATAGAAAGGCACATATCCAGATTTTCTCATGATACATAGTGAGGCGGCTTTGTAGCCAGTGTACATAAAACCATAAAATTCCATAGGGATATTGATAGATAAGGTGAATGGGCAAAATTGTGGCAACTGGATTTGAGTGTAAGCAAGTGTGAAATTATCAATTTTCACTGAAAAAAGAATAGATCAGGAATACATCATCTACTTTCCAGATGGTATGAAGTGGACAATAGATGTCCACAGAGACTTGGCAGTTCAGGATCTTTACAATGCCATGAACAGGTACAGGAAATAATCAAGATGGCTTTGGAATGCTGGCCCTTATATCAAGAGGACTGGATTACAGGGAAGCAGACGTTATGTAGCAGTTATGCAACAACCTGAGTAGACTCCAACTGGAGTATTGTGAGCACATCTGTGCACTTAGGAAGGATAGTTTGGCCCTGGAAGGAACATAGAACTTAGAACATAAAGCATTACAGCACAGTACAGGCCCTTCAGCCCTTGATGTTGTGCCAACCTGTGAAACCAATCTGATGCCCATCTAACCTACACTATTTCATTATCATCCATATGTTTAGCCAATGACCATTTAAATGTCCTTAATGTTGGCGGGTCCACTACTGTTGCAGGCAGGGCATTCCACACCCTTACTACTCTCTGAGTAAAGAACCTACCTCTGACATATTTCCTGTATCAATCACCCCTAAATTTAAAGCTATGTCCCCTCTTATTAGGCCTCACCACTCAAGGAAAAAGCTTGTCACTGTCCACCCTATTGAATCCCCTGATCAGCGTGTATGTCTCAATTAAGTCACCTGTCAACCTCCTTCTATCTAATGAAAGCAGCCTCAAATCCCTTAGCCTTTTCTTATAAAACCTTCCTCCATGCCAGGCATCATCCTGATAAATCTCCTCTGCACCCTTTCCAATGATTCCACTTCCTTCCTATAATGTGGCAGCCAGAACTGCATGCAATATTCCAACTGTAGCCACACCAGAGTTTTGTATAGCTGCAACATGACCTCATGGCTCCAAAACACAATCCCTCCAGCTATAAAAGCTAACACATCGTATGCCTTCTTAACAACCCTATCAATCTGGGTAGCAACTTTCAGGGATCTATGTACATTGACACCGAGATGTCTCTGCTCATCCACACAACAAAGAATCTTACCATTAGCCCAGTTCTCGTACTCCTGAATCACCTCACACTTTTCCACATTAAACTCCATTTGCCACCTCTCGGCCCAGCTCTGCAACTTATCTATGCCCCTCTGTAACCTGCAACATTCTTACGCACTGTCCACAATTCCACCAACATCCGTGTCATCTGCAAATTTACTAACCCATCCTTCTATGCCCTCATCCAGGTCATTTATAAAAACGACAAACAGCAGCGCTCCAAAACAGATCCTTGCATTACACCACTAGTAACTGAACTCCAGGATGAACATTTCCCATCAACCACCACCTTTCAGCTAGCCAATTTTGATTCAAACCACTAAATCACCCTCAATCCCATGCCTCTGTATTTTGTGCAATAGCCTACCATGGGGAACCTTATCAAATGCTTTACTGAAATCCATATAGACCACATCAACCATTTTACCCTCATCCACCTGTTTGGTCACATTCTCAAAGAACTCAATAACATTTGTGAGGCATGACTTACCTTTCACAAAACCGTGTTGACTATCCCTAATCAACTTATTCCTTTCTTGATTATTATAAATGCTATCTCTTATAATCCTTTCCAGCACTTTACCCACAACTGAAGTAAGGCTCACTGGTCTATAATTACCAGGATTGTCTCTATTCCCCTTCTTGAACAAGGGAACAACATTTGCTATCTTCCAGTCTTCTGGCACTATTCCTGCCGACAATGACGACATAAAGATCAAAGCCAAAGGTTCTGCAATCCCCTCCTGAACGTCCCAGAGAATCCTAGGATAAATCTCATCTGGCCCAGGCGACTTATCTATTTTCACACATTCCAGAATTGCTAGCAACTCCTGCTTATGAACCTCAATCCCGTTTAGTCTAATAGCTTGTATCTCAGTATTCTATTCAACAAAATTGTCTTTTTCCAGTGCAAATACTGATGAAAAATATTCATTTAGCACCTCTCCAATCTCCTGGGACTCCACGCATACTTCCCACTACTGTCCTTGACTGGTCCTAATCTTAAAGGTAAAAACAATGACTACAGATGCTGAAAACCAAATACTGGATTAGTGGTGCTGGAAGAGCACAGCAGTTCAGGCAGCATCCAACGAGTAGCGAAATCGACGTTTCGGGCAAGAGCCCTTCATCAGGAATAAAGGCAGTGAGCCTGAAGTGTGGAGAAATAAGCTAGAGGAGGGTGGGGATGGGGAGAGAGTAACATAGAGTACAATGGGTGAGTGGGGGAGGAGATGAAGGTGATAGGTCAAGGAGGAGAGGGTGGAGTGGATAGGTGGAAAAGGAGATAGGCAGGTAGGACAAGTCCGGACAAGTCAAGGAGACAGAAGAGCTTCAGAGCAGAGGAAATGACCTGGGAGTTGCAGTGGGAGAGGGACTCCCTGAGATTCTTGTAGAGAAAGGAGGAAAACTTCTTCAAGGCAGGCATTCTTGCAAGAGGATTCGCAGTAGGGTTAAAATCAACAAGGTCCACCCTCTCCTCCTTGACCTATCACCTTCATCTCCTCCCCCACTCACCCATTGTACTCTATGCTACTCTCTCCCCACCCCCACCCTCCTCGAGCTTATCTCTCCATGCTTCAGGCTCACTGCCTTTATTCCTGGTCCTAATCTTACTCTAGTCATTCTTTTAGTTCTGACATACCTATAGAAAGCTTCAGGGATTTCCTTGCTCCTATCTGCCAAAGACTTCTCATGTCCCCTCCTGGCTCTTCTCAGTTCTCTCTTTAGGCCCTTACTGGTTAACTTGTAACTCTCAAGGGCCCTAACTGAGCCATCACATCTCATCTTTACATAAACCTCCTTCTTCCTCTTGATAAGAGATTCAACTTGTTTAGTAAACCACGGCTCTCTCGCTCAACCACTTCCTCCCTGCATGAATGGTACATACTTATCAAGGACGCGCAGTAGCTGTTCCTTGAACAAGCTCCACATTTCAATTGTGTCCATACCCTGCAGTTTTCTTCTCCATCCTTTGCATCCTAAATCTTGCCTAATCGCATCACAATTGCCTTTTCCCTAGCTATAACTCTTGCCCTGTGGTTTATACCTATCGCTTTCCATCACTAAAGTAAATGCAACTGAAACATGGACACTATCACCAAAGTGCTCACCAACTTCCAAAGCTTACACCTGGCCTGGTTCATTACCGAGTACCAAATCCAGTGTGGCCTCGTTTCTTTTTAGCCTATCTTCATACTGTGGCAGGAAACCATCCTGCGCACATTGGACAAAAACTGACCCATCTAAGGTACTTGAACTATGGCCGTTTCCAGTCAATATTTGGGAAGTTAATGTCCCCCATAACAACTACCCTGTTACCTTCACTCCTATCCAAAATCATCTTTGCAATCCTTGTCTCTACATCTCTGGAACTTTTTGGAGATCCATAGAAAATTTCCAACAGGGTTACCTCTCCTTTCCTGTTTCTAACCTCAGCCCATACCACTTCAGTGGACGAGACCTCATCAAACCTCCGTTCTGCCACCATAATACTGTCTTTGACTAGCAATGCCACACCTCCCCCTCTTTTACCACCTTCCCTGTTCTTACTGAAACATCTAAACCCTGGAACCTGCAACAATCATTCCTGTCCCTACTCTATCCATGTCTGCGAAATGACCACAACATCGAAGTCCCAGGTACCAACCCGTGCTGCGAGTTCACTCACCTTATTCCGGATAATCCTGGCATTGAAGTCGGCACACTTCAAACCACCTTCCTGCCTCTTGATATACTTTTGCAACCTTGAAAGCATATTTATGACTTCACTACTCTCAACTTCCTATACACTTGAGCTACAATTCAGGTTCCCATTCCCTTGCTGAATTAGTTTAGACCCTTCCAAAGAGCATTAGCATATTCCCCCCCCCCCCCACCCCCCCCAAGGATACTGGTACCCCTCTGTTTCAGGTGTAGACCATTTCATTTTTAGAGGTCCCACCTACCCCAGAATCAGCCCAATTTATCCAGGTAACTGAATCCCTCCCTCCTGCACCATTCCTGTAGCCACATGTTCAACTGCTCTCTCTCTCCCTATTTCTTGCCTCACTAGCATGTGGCACAGTTAACAAATCAGAGATAACAACACTGTTTGTTCTAGCTCTAATCTTCCACCCTAGCTCCCTGAATTTCTACCTTGTATTCCCATCCCTTTCCTACCTATATCAATGCAGGTTTACAAGATTGATACCTGGACTTAAGATGTTAAGGTAAGAGGAGAAATTATACAATTTAAGCCTATTGTTTCTAGAATTTAGAAGGTTAGGAGTAATCTGATCAAAGCCTTTATGATATTAATAGGAAAAGACAAGGTAGTTAAACTGTTTCCATCAGTTGTGGAATCTAGAACGAGGGACTGTAACCTGAGAATTAGGCCAGAGGGCTCAGTAGAAATGTTAGGAAGTCCTCTTGCGCACAAAGGTGGTGCTGGTTTGGAACTCCACCCCACAAATGGCAGTGGATTCCTGATTAGTTGTTCATTTTAAAGCTGAGAAGGGTAAATATTTATTAGACAAAGTTATTAAGGAATATGTGTCAAAGGCAAGAATATGGAGATAGGCCACAGGTCACCACTGATCTCATTGAATGGTGGAACAGACTCAAGGGGCTGAAAAGCCTATACCTTATGTTAGTTGGCAATTTATGGTAACCCCAAAAATGTTGACAGTGGAGGACTCAGTAATGGTCTCAAAATTCAGAGGGTTCATTGGTGGGGCAATTGTCACATAATTGCATAAATTATGCTTCCATAATTTATGTGTGCTTCCAATACATGTTCCTTTCACTACCAAGGAATTCAGAGTCCGTCTTGAAGTGTATTGATTCAATTCTGCAGTGCACGTGCCTGGAATGTATTGTTGTGCCTCTAGAGTGTACCATCGGGGAATCGGCCTTTTGAAGTCTGTCTAGACACTTTGGAAGTATAAATCCAGAAAAAACATAAAGCTTTGATGATAGCTGTGATTAGGCTGACCATGTTGTAAATTAAAGTGTTATTTAGCTGCAGTGCTGTTGCAAATAGTAGTACCATTTACTACGGGTTTTCAAAACACATGGTGACTGATGTTTAATGGCTGGAACTGTCATTAATGACTCCAAAGGTTTTACTGCAAGGGTGTGGAGGAGACAGAATCATCAGTCACAATCATCTCCCAGCCCATTCAAACACATCGTTTTTCATTGCTTAACTCAAGATGTATTTTATGCAGATGATTTCTGTGGATGCTGGCAGCATGTCATGTCCTGTGGTATCCACTCATGAATATCATTGAAGGATTTGTCAGTGAAATTTCAGGCTTATAATGCAAGAAAACCCATAGGGGACATGATGTAGAATGTATTAAGCTGGAATGTTGTGCATCTGACAGTCTCATTCCACATTCCGTCCGAGGCATGTAAATAGAACAAGGTGTGCTTGTATGTCAATCAACTTGACACAACAAAGTTCCAACAGAGGAGCAGAGTCGGTAATGAAAAGAAGAGTGAAATACATTGTGCATAATGCCTTAATTTTCAAATCTGATATCAATGCATTGTGGGATTGCATATATGGCTAGCTGAATGTCAAACATTTGATGGAAGTTTCATGACTTCAAGTCAACAAAGGTGATGTTAGTTTGTGGAGACCATTATGAAATTTGAAGGTTACTTCAATAAGTCGCAACATGATTCAAAAGGTTATAGCTTTGCATCCATATAAGCATCTTTATAAGGACATCATCAAATACTTGGAGACAGTGAGGACTGCAGATGCTGGAGATCAGAGTTGAGAATGTGGTGGTGGAAAAGCACAGCAGGTCAGGCAGCATCTGAGGAGCAGGAAAAGCGACACCTCGGGCTGGAACCCTTCATCAGGAATCAGGCCTCATTCCTGATGAAGGTCTCCAGCCTGGAATGTCGATTTTCCTGCTCCTCGGATGCTGCCTGACCTGTTGTGCTTTTTCGAAGGTTTTCTCCTTCGGAAGCAGTGAATTCCCAAATGGGGCATGTTCAATGCCTTGTTTGTAGTCCAAATCACATCATTAGTATTCATCTTCCTGTCTGACCTTATCGGGGTTTATAAAATCATGAGGGGTATGGATAGGGTAAATAGACAAAGTCTTTTCCCTGGGGTGGGTGAGTCCAGAACTAGAGGGGACAGGTTTAGGGTGAGGGGGGAAAGATTTAAAAGGAATCTAAAGGGCAACTTTTTCACGTAGAGAGTGGTGCGTGTATGGAATGAGCTGTCAGAGGAAGTGGTAAAATTGCAACATTTAAAAGGCATTTGGATGGGTATATGAATACAAAGGGTTTAGAGGGATATGAGCCAAGTGCTGGCAAATGGGACTAGATTAGTTTAGGATATCTGATCGGCATGGACGAGTTGGACCAAAGGGTCTGTTTTTGTGCTGTACATCTATGAGCCTATGTGCCAAGCAAGTTAGACATCATTGGATTCCTATAAGATTCAAACAAAAGACTCTGATTCCACTGCTTTTTTGAGGTAAAGTGTTTCAAAGACTCACACAAAGACTCACAAAGACTGAAGAGAAAACTTGACATAGAGATCTTAGCGGGTATGCAGCAAATTCAGCTTGCCACTTGATCCAAAGGGCACCGACATCTTAGGGAACTGACCATATGCAGCTCACATCCGCAGATATTGTCATCTGATATGTGCCAACCTCTAAAACTCCTCATTGCAGATCTCTGATCCACATACAGGGTGCTTCAGCACTTCATTGCTGCACCCCAGACTGCACTGGTAATTATCTTTGTAATGCCCTAGCAAGGGGCATGCACCCAGCTCATGGACTGGACCAGGCTGCATCTCCTGATTTTTCACTCACTGTCATAGAGTAAAATCACACTAATGTTACCTGGATGTTCACAGCCAGATATTGCTTTGCCTTGTCTTTTTATTTTGCTCTGCTCCTCACCAAAGATAGTCCGCTCAAAATTAAAGCAGCCTTACCAGACACAGACACAAAGATAGGAACCTTCTTGTGGTTCATCTGTCAAATCTGAGAAGTATAGCTCCTGCTCAGATACTCCCAGCACTGTAAGTAACGGGCAGTTCCGATGCTACTTCATGGACTCAGATATGGTCAGTGAACCAATCAGGGTGGTGGGAGTCAGGATGCTCTCTGCCTCATGGTGAGAACTAAATGTCAGGCAGCCTACTACCTTTCTCCAGTCTTTCTGTCCTTTTGGGGGCCAATTTCCTCCCTCCATGAGTTCGAGACAGGTATTTAGGGAAATTTTAAAAAATGGCACAATCATTACATTTGGTGGAGATGGGTAAGTGAGTAGAAAATGCCAAGAATATGCATAGTGAGTGACATCCAGTTTTGGGAAAGTTGTTGCAGACAATATTGAGAGTAGTGGAGCATGAGCATTGGTGTGAAGTGGGGACAGATAAAGTAAGTGTCTAACTGGAGAGAAGATGTTGGCAGAGTGGAGAAAGTCTTTGACCTTCTTGCCACAATGCTATGCATTGGCTGAGACTGGTTTAACCTGGGTGGCTGCCCCCTGTCAGTCTGTCAGAGCATCTGCTGCTGGTCCTATGGATAGTGGAAATCCTGCACCTGCTCAGTTAGCAGAAGCTCCATGTCCTTGACTACAAAGTGGAACTCCAAATTTCTCTTGTCTGTCATGTCCAGGACAAATATTAGAAGGCAAGTTGGGCAGAATGACCTCTTAGAGGAATTTCATGTAGAGTTTCAACTCCTAATCCATCTGTCAAAATTATTTTGCTTAATCTTCCAAATTCAGTGTAAGTTTGCTCAGACTGTCTCCTTCTGTTTTGAAACCTGTGTCATGTCAAAATCCCCAGAAACCTCCTCTGTCACTGGAGGATACATTTCCTGTGCTTCATCTAACTACTTACTCTGCATGGAGTTAGTGCTGTCTGCGTCCCCTTTGGCTAACTCAGTTGTATTGCAATTTCTTTCAAAACGCATAAAGAATGTCTCTACTTCTTTTTCCTTAAATTTTGGCAGTGCCTGTACAACTTAAACATTTGCTTTCTGGACTTTAGATTATAACCCAGATTCTCCACCTCAGCATGTGCTATTTTCTGTTATAATTGCATCGTTGCAAGCTAAAATGCTTTCCTTTTCTCTTCCTTTTCCATCTCCAATTTTAATTCCGGTTTCTCATTTCCATTTCCTGTATTTATCATTCCATTTCCTTGTCTTTTTACCCTTTAAAATTCCATCTCCACTTCTTTTTTAAATGAAGTTGCTTTCATTTTACCTCATACTCAAGCAGCTTATAAGGTAGTTGACTACCACCTGATTCCAATGTTTCACTACCAGGAGTACCTGGTCTCTCTTATATTTCTGCTAAAGCTACATGTTGCACTGATACCTCAGTTTGCCATGCCTTCTTAACTTTAGGAAAACCAGAGATAAATATATATTTATATATTAATTCAAGTAACCATTACAACACAGTCAGTGATAACTGTAACATGCAGAATATCCTTTTAAATTTCCAGTGCCATTTCTTATTAGCTGGCTGGAACCTGGTGTTTTTGTTGTCTTTATCACTTACGAATACCACACGATATGCTCATTGTCTCTGTTTCAAATTAATCCCAAAAAAGCTCCCAGTTCCTTGTTATGATCCACTTGGGTGGGCTAATTCTCAAAGCAGCACGCTCACGGGGTCAACAGATAATTTAATGCTTTATTGAAAGCAGGCAGTCTTTGATTTACCTGTCTGATGAAATCAAGAAAACACTGGCCAGGTTCCTATACTTAACAAGAATTATTATTTATTACAAATGAGTAATTCCTGATAATAATTAAACAGATGTTTAAAATTCAACCCCTCTTTTAAAATACTTGCACACACACACAGATACAGACATGCAAGAAAAGCACTGGTTTTGTGGATGGAGGTGAAAACATACTGACAGTCAGTGTTTAATAACACCACTCCACAAGGCTCACTGTGATGATCTTTTGGTCTGCAAGGGCTTTCTCTTTGTCAACTCTTCTTTACTTTGTGACAGGAGGGACAGGGCTAATGGTACAAAGTCTTAGTTACTGGATAAGGACAACAGCTTACAGCAACTGATGGTTTAAAATAACTTCTGTCAAGCCGTACATATTTTTACTGCACCCAACCTATCTTTCCAAAGGTCTGAAGATTTCTTCCTGCATCATTCACACTCAGAAGTTATTCAGCTATCCAGGAACCAACCAGAGTTGGCATCTGGCTGATGACCTTTCACAATCATGACTGCTCAAAATTGCACAAACGAATCAGTTACTTGATATTGGCCAGATTTCAATCTGAATGTAGTTCCATGGATCTAGCCTCCTCCACTTGAACAAAGTCAGAAGTCACACAACACCAGGTTATAATCCAACAGGTTTATTCAAAATCACAAGCTTTCAGAGTGCTGAGTGACAATTCACCTGATAAAAGAGTAGCGTTCCGAAAGCTTGTGATTTTAACAAGCTGGTGTCATGTAACTTCTGACTTTGCTCACCCTAGTTCAACACCAACATCTCCACATCATGAACAAAGCAACAGTGTAAGCATCACAATCATTGAGAGTCAGGGTAGCAAATGTACCAAATTCCTTCTGCAGACAAACAATCTTTTCTCCTTTCAATCCTCAATCAAAAATATAGGAGATAGTATGGAACAATACAATGTTTATGTTTGTACGTTCAATTCTGTGCCTCGATTAAATCGGATGTTGATGTACTTTTAGCATAAAACCTGGATTGTGCACATCAGTCCTGCTAAGTCATGGTCTGAACTTTGTGGTTGGATGGCAAGGTACAAATTTGGGCCAAGGTCCTCATATGAATATGGTCCCAACACATTTCATGAGAGTGGAATGCCCGGGTGTCCTGAGGGTGGTGGTTTGGTATCAGTTAAGGAGGTGTCAGAGATTCATTGAAGTTGCTCAAAGTACACATGCATTTATCTAAATGTGCGCAGGTCCATTGGAACTGTCAAAGCTGTTAAAGAACTGTTTATAAATCATTTGGAGATGCTGGTGTTGGATGGGGGTGTACAAAGTTAAAAATCACACAACACCAGGTTATAGTCCAACAGGTTTAATTGGAAGCACACGAGCTTTCAGAGCACCGCTCCTTCATCAGGTGATTGTGCTTGTTATAAATGAGTCTTGTTATAACAAAATCAATATTAAGTTTCTCAGTATGCATGTCGACAGAAGCCATAATAGGATTTACGCTGCATGAATGATTTTCTACCCTATCATTTTGACAGTGGAGTTACATTAGCAGTTTGATGGACGGCTCCAAGTACTTATATAATGGAAATGTTTGTTTTCATTAGAGACTGATAGAAGCAATCAATTGTATTAGATTTTTAAAATTTGATATGTTTCTTAAATAGTGAAATAACTAACACACCAAGTCCTATTTAAAGTCTACTCAATCAACATTGTTTTGCTTCAACATTGTTAATAAAATGGGAACAATATATTTGTTTAATGTTGTGAGCTTTGGTTTAATGTTGATTGTGGATTTGGTGTTTGATTTGATCTTATTTGTTTGATTTATTTATTGTCACAGGTACGTTGTTCCAAAAGACAGTGAAAAGTGTTGTACAGTGTTGTCATCTTAAAACATGGAAAAATAAACCAAAATATAGGATAGAACATAGAACATAGAGCTTTACAGCATAGAACAGGCCCTTTGGCCCACGATGTTGTGCCAAACATTTGTCCTAGCTTAAGCACCTATCCATGTACCTATTCAATTGCCGCTTAAAGGTCACCAATGATTCTGACTCTGCCACTCCCACAGGCAGCGCATTCCATGCCCCGATACCTTCCACCCTTCACCTTAAATTTATGTCCCCTTGTAACACTCTGTTGTACCTGGGGAAAAAGTCTCTGACTGTCTACTCTATCTATTCCCCTGATCATCTTATAAACCTCTATCAACTCACCCCTCATCCTTCGCCGTTCCAATGAGAAAAGGCCTAGCACTCTCAACCTATCCTCGTATGACCTATTCTCCATTCCAGGCAACATCCTGGTAAGTCTCCTCTGCACCCTCTCCAAAGCTTCCACATCTTTGCTAAAATGAGGTGACCAGAACTGCACACAGTACTCCAAATGTGGCCTTACCAAGGTCCTATACAGCTGCAACATCACCTCACAACTCTTGAATTCAATCCCTCTGCTAATGAACGCTAATACACCATAGGCCTTCTTACAAACTCTATCCACCTGAGTGGCAACTTTCAAAGATCTATGAACATAGACCCCAAGATCCCTCTGCACCTACCATTAACCCTGTATTCCGCATTCTTATTAGAATAGATGCGGATAGAAAGGCAGAAAAATGAAGAAATAAAGAAACTTTACAATCCTTCTTGTTGAATGCTCTGCCATGGGCTTTTTGGTCAGGCACAAGACTCCTTTTAGATTAGATTAGATTCCCTACAGAATGGAAACAGGCCCTTCGGCCCAACAAGGCCACATCGAACCTCTGAAGAGTAACCCACCCAGACCCATTCCCTACCCTATATTTACCACTGAGTAAAACATCTAAAACTATGGCAATTTAGCATGGCCAATTCACCTGACCAGCACATTTTTGGACTGTGGGAGGAAACCCATGCAGACAGGTGCAAACTCCACACAGACAGTCACCCAAGGCAGGAATTGAACCCAGGTCCCTGGCACTGTGAGGCAGCAGTGCTAGCCACTGTGCCATTCCACTGTACCCACTGTTCTTCCATACCACTACTGCTGGAATGAAAGTAGCCACCCTTCAGAACCATCTTGCCTCCATTGACGCCCTCACTACTATGAGCCCTTACTGGATCTTGCTAATGCAGAGGGCACTGATGCGACTATGTACTGCACAAGCCAAAACTTAAGTCTTCACCGTCATGAGTCTGCTCCGGCCAGCTACTACTGATGCTGCAGGGGTCTCATACTGGGCTCAAACTTGCCTCCACCACCACCTCCATGAATCTGCACTGGACACCGATGCTGCTGGGATCTCAAACTCGCCTCTGACACTGCCCCGAGTCTGCACTGCTGGGCCCACTCACCACTGACAGTGCCTTCGCTATGACTGAGCTGTAAGGAAAATCAAATGAAAGAGAGAAAGAAAGTAAGAGAAGGGAGAAAAGAAAAGAAGTGGAAAGTGGGTACAGCTGATGAGCTCTGCTCTAAGGAGCCCTATTCCACGGCTATCTTACCAGAAGTTTTGTGTCATGTTTTCTGTGAAGACCTTTCCCTCAAGCTCCCTACCCAATCCCCTGGCCTTTCTCCTGTTCTTGCTCTTACCCTCAGGTCCTCTTCAGCACCTCCACCCTCACACTGTTTCCCATCAGGTGCTACCTTTAAAATCTTTAGTGTCCATTTCTATCCTGGCTGCCATTCTGAACTTGCACTGAATGGCAGAGTGCTACCTAGTCATAGAAGTAAGTCACTGCAGATAGTTCTGTCTGAATTGACAAGATTTTGCCACTAGATAGAGCCTGGTTTGTTGAAACATCGCCAAGAGGTAGTGTCAATAGCTTTGGGCCACAAAACCCAGACTCAAGTCCCCTTTGCTGCAGAAGTGTACGTCATACCTGAACAGGTTGATTAAAAATATCTGTTTATTTGTATTGCATGGGGAAAAAACCCAAAGCTCCTAACAGTACAGTGTCTTTTATAAGCAGAACATTGATATTACAAGCAATAAAATGTTCACAGAAATTTAACTCTACTTTTAGCATTGAGTCTGGTGGAAAACCATGTTGCCCTTAAAGCCATTTCAGTTGAAGTCATGACTTTCAGGAACACTATTACAACTTTAAGTGAGGATGCACTGTACGCATATAACTGTATTGTATGACAAAACTAGAAATTGCTAGAATAGCAGGTCAGGAAGGGTGACTCGACTCAAAATGTTTACTCTGATTTCTGTTTACATGTGCTGCCAAAGCTGCTGAGCTTTTCCAGCAATTTCTATTTTTGTGCCTGATTTACAGCATCTGCAGTTCTTTCAGTTTTTATTTAACTTTATTTTATGTTAGTGAGGCCCCTAAATCTGGTCCATAGTGGATACTAGTTGAATTGTCAGGGTGGGTAGGGAAAAGAGTTGGGGGGGCACATGGGTTGGCATGAGTTGGGGTAAGTTGTCTGAAAGGCTATAAAGGGTGATGGGAGTGAGCAAAGGACATAAGTTGGCTCACAGTTATGAGTGACCAAGGCAGTGTTACAGGGTATGGGTTTGAATGGAGTGTATGAGGGGTAGTAGCAGGTTGGGAAGGGACAAATGCTGGCATGGAGGATGTGTGAAGCCCTGGAATTGGGTACAGGGCATGAAGTGGGGCATGGGTTAGTGTGGAAGCAGTGTTTGGATTGTGAATAGAAGGGAATTGTGTGGGGTGAGGGATGGAGTGCTACTTTTGGGTTCATTCATCTTTTAATTAATCTTCCACACCAGGGTTACCTACCTTTTTTGCACAAAAGGTACATTTCAACTTTGCTCTACTCGGGAGGGACAGAGAGCAAATTTCAGAAGGATAAAATCACAACAGTGAACATGAATTTCAGAAAAAAATGTGAAAGTTTATCATTTAAATAATTAATTGATAAAAATGCCTCATGAAACATAACGACCAATGCAGCTAACTAACAAAGGTTTCTAATTAAATTTTTTTGCCTTTTCCATTTCGGAGCAGACCTAAAGAGAGATAAAGACAGTTCCAAGTCCTAATCACGAGGTGAGGGTATGGGAAACACACTGAACTAAACTGGGTCACATTTCAAACTGGATTTGGTGAAATTCAGACAGTGTTTCCCTTTCAGTCTGAAGTTTCCTTATCTTGCAGCCAGTTTTCTAGAGGCAGTGGGGAGAAGTAAAGGGTGTGTGTATCCAGCTTAGAATCAAACTCTCAAATCCACCCACTTACCCACCCACACACAGTCTTCTATCCACATCCACAGATCCAGCCATTCACATCTACCACCAACACCCATTTAGTCACATTCACCCACCCACACCCACTCATGCAGTTGCTCACACTCGCCCTTTCAGACATGTCATCCATGATGGCAGTCACTTTGCCCAAAACGTCAATTCTCCTACTCCTCAGATGCTGCCTAACCTGCTGTGCTTTTCCAGCACCACATTCTTGACTCTAAACTTTCACACACGCCCGCTAATACAGCCATGCACACATGCAGCAATTGACCCACACTAATCCACTCACTCACACCCGTGATCATTCACTCATCTACACTTAACCACTTGTTCACACCTCCATGGCCAGACAGGCACTCAATCACCCATTCATGTATACAGGTCTGCGAGGAATTCCTCTTTAGTGTCACTGAGAAGCAGTATGGAATGATTGCGAATTGACCAACATTGACCCTAACAATGGGATCCACCAAATGCCAGAATGAAAACTGTGATTGAAGCTGCAGCTCTTTGCCAAATCCTCCAGGTGCACTTGCTTGTATTTTGTGTGACAGTTTGGTGGGTCACATGGAAGCACTTGGCGTGTGTGTCGCCTGCTGGACAACCCTCTTCCATTCTGTGCCAGTGCATGGAGGCAGGCCTTGTGCCCAGCTCTCACATGTAGCTGACAGCTTCGACTTTCATTCTGGGATTGTCCAGCCAGCCTCCCAAAGAACCTCAGCACCCTTGAATGAAGATCCAAATTCTCAGGCTAGTTCATCCTGGGTTAAATCTGTGGGAGCAAGAACTGTCTAACTGGGCCCAGTAACTTTTTCTTTCTCCACAGTGTTATGATTCCTGTAGAGAATACATAAAAAAAAATTCCCAATTAAAAAAACAAATTTCTAAATGTCCAACTGAAAGAACTGAAGGGCAAACTTTCACATTTGAAGAATTTTGCTGAAGCTAACTAGAATTAACTCAGATGGAACGTTAATTACAAGTTACACTTCACATTTCCTAACACAGTCATACTATGTCTTGTGAAATGATTTTATAGAATGCCTTGTGACAGATGTATAAGCTTAACGAATGGATCACCATCACTCACGCATCTCTAGTGGAGATTCACTTCTCCCTGTCATGTCTGATTGAAACTTCTAGTATTCATCAACAATTGTTCCATTTCCTGTCCAGGTTTTCCAAATCTGAAAATCATCAGCAAGGCACACCTCGATGACACTCTATTCCATAAATCTTCAAGAGCTCACTCCAGTATGTTCCAGTTCTTTAGAACAGGAAATTAACTCTCACAAGTATCCTGCTTGCTAGTTAAAGCAGAATGGTTTGCTGCCTTCTGCAGCAGGAGCTTCTTCATCAATGCATCTTAAAAGCAATTATCCATTTTCTGTGAGACAGCTTTTTGGTAAAGGTTCATAGTATATTAGAACCCGGAACATAGAAGAATACAGCGCAGTACAGGCCCTTTGGCCCTCGATGTTGCGCCGATCCAAGACCACCTAACCTACACTAGCCCACTATCCTCCATATGGTAAAAACAATAACTGCAGATGCTGGAAACCAAATACTGGATTAGTGGTGCTGGAAGAGCACAGCAGTTCAGGCAGCATCCAACGAGCAGCGAAATCGACATTTCGGGCAAAAGCCCTTCATCAGGAATAAAGGCAGTGAGCCTGAAGCGTGGAGAGATAAGCTAGAGGAGGGTGGGGGTGGGGAACTGCTGTGCTTTTCCAGCATCACTAATCCAATATTTGGTTTCCAGCATCTGCAGTTATTGTTTTGACCTCGTTGATTTTAACCCTACTGCGAATCCTCTTGCAAGGATGCCTGCCTTGAAGAAGTTTTCCTTCTCTCTCTACAAGAATCTCAGGGAGTCCCTCTCCCACTGCAACTCCCAGATCATTTCCTCTGCTCACCCATTGTCCTCTATGCTACTCTCTCTCCACCCTCATCCTCCTCTAGCTTATCTCTCCACGCTTCAGGCTCACTGCCTTATTCCTGATGAAGGGCTTTTGCCCGAAACGTCAATTTCGCTGCTCGTTGGATGCTGCCTGAACTGCTATGCTCTTCCAGCACCACTAATCCACTATCCTCCATATGCCTATCCAATGCCCGCTTAAATGCCCATAAAGAGGGAGAGTCCACCACTGCTACTGGCAGGGCATTCCATGAACTTACAACTCGCTGAATAAAGAACCTACCCCTAACATCTGTCCTATACCTACCACCCTTAATTTAAAGCTATGCCCCCTTGTAATAGCTGACTCCATACGTGGAAAAAGGTTCTCATGGTCAACCCTATCTAAACCCCTAATCATCTTGTACACCTCTATCAAGTCACCCCTAAACCTTCTTTTCTCCAATGAAAACAACCCCAAGTGCCTCAGCCTTTCCTCATACAATCTTCCTACCATACCAGGCAACATCCTGGTAAACCTCCTCTGCACCCGTTCCAGTGCCTCCACATCCTTCCTATAGTATGGCGACCAAAACTGCACACAAAACTCCAGATGCGGCCGCATCAGAGACTTATACAACTGCAACATGACCTCAGGACTCCGGAACTCAATTCCTCTACCAATAAAAGCCAGTACGCCATATGCCTTCTTCACAGCACTATTTACCTGGGTGGCAACTTTCAACGATCTGTGTACATTGACACCAAGATCCCTCTGCTCATCTACACTACCAAGTATCCGACCATTAGCCAAGTACCCCATCTTTTTGTTACTCTTACCAAAGTGAATCACCTCACACTTAGCTACATTGAACTCCATTTGCCACCTTTCTGCCCAGCTCTGCAGCTTATCTATATCCCGCTGTAACCTGCCACATCCTTCCTCACTGTCAACAACTCCTCCGACTTTTGTATCTTCCGCAAACTTGCTCACCCAACCTTCTAACCCCTCCTCCAGGTCATTTATAAAAATAGCGAACAGCAATGGTCCCAAAACAGATCCTTGCGGAACACCGCTAGTAACGACACTCCAAGATGAACCTTTACCATCAACTACTACCCTCTGTCTTCTTCCAGCCAGCCAATTCCTAATCCAAACCTCCAACTCACCCTCAATGCCATACCTCCGTATTTTTTGCAGTAGCCTACCATGGGGAACCTTATCAAATGCCTTACTAAAATCCATATACACCACATCTACTGCTTTCCCCTCATCCACCTACTTAGTCACCTTCTCAAAGAATTCAATAAGGTTTGTGAGGCACGACCTGCCCTTCAGAAAACCATGCTGACTATCCTTGATCACGTTATTCCTATCCAGATGTTCATAAATCCTACCCCTTACTTTGCCTACAACAGAAGTGAGACTCACCGGCCTTATAGTTACTAGGGTATTCCCTACTCCCCTTCTTGAACAAGGGAACCACATTTGCTAGCCTCCAGTCTTCTGGCACTATTCCAACACCTCTTCCCTACATACCTCAAAGCCATCCATTCTACTTAATTGTGACTCAGTATTCACATCGGCAACAATGTCCTGTTCCTGAGTGAATACTGACGAAAAGTATTCATTCAGTGTCTCCCCAATCTCTTCAGCCTCCACACGCAACTTCCCACTACTATCCTTGACTGGACCTATTCCTACCCTAGTCATTCTTTTATTCCTGACATACCTATAGAAAGCCTTAGAATTTTCCCTAATCCTACCAACTAAGGACCTTTCATGTCCCCTCCTTGTTGCTCTTAGCTCTCTCTTCAGGTCCTTCCTGGCTACCTTATAACTCTCAATCGCCCCAATTGAACCTTCATGCCTCATCTTTACATAGGCTGCCCTCTTCCATTTAACAAGGGATTCCAATTCCTTATTAAACCACAGCTCCCTCACACGACCCTTTCCTCCCTGCCTGACAGGTACATACTTATCAAGGACACTCAATAGTTGCTCCTTGAACAAGCTCCACATATCAATTGCGCCCTTGCCTTGAAGCCTACTTTTCCAAGCCACGCATCCTAAGTCATGCCTCACCGCATCATAATTTCCCTGCCCCCAGCTATAACTCTTACCCTGCAGTGCACACTTATCCCTCTCCATCACTAACGTAAAAGTTACCGAATTGTGGTCACTGTCCCCAAAGTGCTCACCTATGTCTAATTCTAACACCTGGCCTGGTTCGTTACCCAGAACCAAATCCAGTATGGCCTCACCTCTTGTTGGCCTATCTACATATTGTGTCAGGAAACCCTCCTGCACACATTGGACAAACACCGACCCATCTAACGAACTTGAGCTATAGCTTTCCCAGTCAATATCAGGAAAGTTAAAGGCCCCCATAACAACCACCCTATTACTTTCACTCTTCTCCTGAATCATCCTCGCAATCCTTTCTTCTACATTTCTAGGACTATTAGGAGGCCTGTAAAAGACTCCTAACAGGGTGACCTCACCTTTCCTATTCCTAACCTCAGCCCAAACTACCTCAGATGGCGAGTCTTCATCCATCGTCCTTTCCACCGCTGTAATACTATCTTTGACAAGCAATGCCACACCTCCCCCTCTTTTACCCCTACTTCTGACTCTACTAAAACATTTAAACCCTGAAACCTGCAACAGCCAATCCTGTCCCTGTTCTACCCACGTCTCCGTAATAGCCACAACATTGAAGTCCCAGGTACCAACCCACGCTGCAAGTTCACCTACCTTATTTCGTATACTTCTTGCATTAAAGTATACGCACTTCAAGCCACTTTCCTGTTTACAGGCACCCTTCTTTGAGATTGATGCCATGTTCCTAACCTCCCTACACTCCAGGTCCTGCGCCCTAAAGCTACAGTCTAGGTTCCTATGCCCCTGCAGAGTTACTTTAAACCCCCCCCCCCCCCAAGAGCACTAGCAAACCTCCCCCCAAGGATACTGGTGCCCCTCAGGTTCAGGTGTAGACCATCCTGTTTATAGAGGTCCCACCTTCCCCAGAAAGAACCAGTTATCCAAATACCGGAATCCCTCCCTCCTGCACCATCCCTGTAGCCACGCATTTAACTGTTCTCTCTCCCTATTCCTCAACTCTCTATCATGTGGCACGAGTAACAAACCAGAGACAACAACTCTGTTCGTTCTAACCCTGAGCTTCCAACCTAGCTCCCTGAAAGCCTGTCTAACATCCTCAGCCCTCCTCCTACCTATGTCGTTGGTGCCACTGTGGACCACGACTTCAGGCTGCTCTCCCTCCCCCTTAAGGACCCGGAAAACACGATCAGAGACATCACGTACCCTTGCACCTGGGAGGCAACATACCAAACGTGAGTCTCTCTCGCCCCCACAAAACCGCCTATCTGTGCCCCGAACTATCGAGTCCCCAAATACTATTGCTCTGCTCTTCTCCACCCTTCCCTTCTGAGCAATGGGGACAGGCTCCGTGCCAGAGGCCTGAGCCCCATTACCTACCCCTGGTAAGTTCCCCCCTCCACAAGTATCCAAAACGGTATACTTGTTCTTGAGGGGAACGGCCGCAGGGGGTCCCTGCACTGGCTGCTTCCTCCCAGTCCCCCTCACTGTCACCCATCTGTCTGCAATCTTTGGAGTTACTACTTCCCTAAAGCTCCGATCTATGACCCCCTCTGCCTCCCGAATGATCCTAAGTTCATCCAACTCCAGCTCCAGTTCCCTAACACGGTCTTGGAGGAGCTGGAGATGGGTGCACTTCCTGCAAGTGTAATCAGCAGGGACGTCCATGGCATCCCTCACCTCAAACATGTTGCAGGAGGAACATTGCACTGCCTTCACTGCCATCCCTCTAAAAGTAACCTTTTTAAAAAAAAACTGGGTCGAAAGAATAGAACAAGCAAAATGCAGCACTTACCTACTTACCACAACGGGTCTTATTATTAGGTTAGAGGAGGAGGGCGGGTGGGAGGCACTACCTCTGTAGTGCCTCGGGTTCTTCTCCTGTGTGCTTTTATAGGGAAAAAACCTACCCAGGTAAGCTTACACAATACCTGCTTCCGGGTCTCGGCTGCCCCTCTGGTCTTCGTCACTTCCCCCTGCTGCCCCCGCTCTTTCTGTGAAGAGAAAAAAAAACACCGCTGCCCACTACCAGTAAGTAATTTTAAAACAAACTGTCTTACCTTAGCTGCTGCTCGCACTCAAAATGACCGTTGGCATCGAAGGGTGAGTATTTATACTCACTGCTTTCCTTCCCGGCTGCCCCTCTCCTGAGAGCTTGGATTCTAAAGTGGAAGAAAAATGCATAACTTTAAGTCAAAATTATGGACTGAAATTTACATTATTTTGGCGAAGTGTCAGTTTCACTGAGTTTCATGGAGGGTTTATTGCAATGAGATCTGCCAAGGGGTGGCACGGTGACTCAGTATTTAGCACTGCTACCTCATAGTGCCAGGGACCTGGGTTCGATTCCAGCCTCGGGTGACAGTCTGTGTGGAGTTTGCACATTCTCTCCGTGTCTGGTGGGTTTCCTCCCACATTGTGCAGTTCAGGTGAATTGGCTGTGATAAATTGCCCACAGTGTTCGGTGCGTTAGCCAGGTAAAAATATAGGGTCAGGGAATGGGTCTAGGTGGGCTACTCTTTGGAGGGTTGGTGTGGGCCGAAGGGCCTGTTTCCGTACTGTTTCTTACCATATCAGGCCAAACTCATCTCATTAACTACGTACTGTGCACCCATGGTGGTCATCTTGTCCCACACTGGCTCCATCTTACCCGGAATGTTCCATCAAAGCTGCACAGCCACTGGGAAGCTCCATGCATGTCCATCAGTGTGCTGAGTATGGCTTGTGCTTTCAGACATCAGAGATCTGCTCAGCAGCAAAGAATATGATACGGAATGTTCCTTACGACTCACAGTTCCCAGAAAAGCTCACCATTTCCAGGATATCCTGGAAATGTCCAGCATTCCCTTAATAATCCGTTGTGCACCCAACCAAGTGTTTTGAGTTCAGAGCAACCCTGCATAGTTCCTGATATTTGCCCCAGACATAGCAAATAATGCAAATTTAGTGTCCTGCTTTGTGGTCCTACTGAATGGGGTAGTGCAGGGGAAGGATGCCCTTTCCCATCGTACCAGCAGTGGAGGCCAAAATGCCTTTCATGCCAGCCTGGTCCAATGCAGTTTCTGGAAGAATGCACAGCACTGTAAGAAGGGCAGTGCCCAGTGCAGAGATGTTGGTGGTTTAGCAGTCACCAAAGCAGTCAGGGCAGAAGGGGAGATATCTTGATCTGCTTAGAAGAGAATGCTAGGAACAGAAGGCTTTTGAGTTGGCACATAAGAAAGAAATTCTATAACCTGTAGAAGGTATACGTTTAAGGGATAAATGGGTTAAGGAATAAGTGAGTTGATTAAGCCGTTTGTTTAAGGGTCTCAGGAAGAGACATTAGCTAAAGAAATAGCTTTGCATGGATGCATAGAATTTTGACAGAAAGAAAATCTTGTCAGTTAAACATTTCACTGAGATTTTATTGTAAGGTCATTGTCGAGAGTAAAGAGTTGAATCTTTCTTTCTTTTGTAATGACACTGTTTCCAGTAGTTATTGTTTATTGTAATGTAGCTTGTGCTTTATAAACTTCAATGTTCTTTTGTGAAATGTAGTTTGGCAAACTCTTGTGCTGACCGCTATATTGAACAAAAAGAAGTAAAAAAATCGATCAAGCCAGGTCTCACTCAAACATTTGACTCACCTGGTTTTACTATTAGCTAGATCATAACCTTACTGTGAAAAGGTGTGAAAACAGCCGCTCGTACTTCAATAGATTCCTGTTTGAGTATCTCTCCTCATGGTAACCAAATCGCATGGACATAGAGTTATAGAGATGTACAGCATGGAAACAGACCCCTTGGTCCAACCCGTCCATGCCGATCAGATATCCCAAACCAGTCTAGTCCCACCTGTCAGCACCCGGACCATATCCCTCCAAACCTTCCTATTCATATACCCATCCAAATGCCATTTAAATGTTGCAATTGTACCACTTCCTCTAGCAGCTCAATCCATACACATACCAGCCTCTGTGTGAAAATGTTGCCCCTAAGGTCTCTTTAATATCTTTCCCCTCTCATCCTAAACCTATGCCCTTTAGTTCTGGACTTGTTGACCCCAGGGAAAAGACTTTCTTTGTTTACCCTATCCATGTCCCCTCAGCCTCCGACGCTCCAGGGAAAACAGCCCCAGCCTGTTCAGCATCGCCCTATAGTTCAAATCCTCCAACCTTGGCAACATCCTTGTAAGTCTTTTCTGAACCCTTTCAAGTTTCACAACATCCTTCTGATAGGAAGGAGACCAGAACTGCACGCAATATTCCAACAGTGGCTGAACCAATGTCCTGTACAGCCGCAACATGACCCCTAAACTCCTGTACTCAGTACTCTGACCAATAAAGGAAAGCATATGAAACTCCTTCTTCACTATCCTATCTACCTGCGACTCCACTTTCAAGGAGCTATGAACCTGCACTCCAAGGTGTCTTTGTTCAGCAACACTCGCTAGGACCTTAACATTAAGTGTTTAAGGCCTGCTAAGATTCGCTTTCCCAAAATGCAGCACCTTGCATTTATCTGAATTAAACTCCATTTGCCACTTCTCAGCCCATTGGCCCATCTGGTCAAGATCCTGTTGTAATCTAAGGTAACCCTCTTCGCTGTCCACTATACCTCCAATTTTAGTGTCATCTGCAAACTTACTAACTGTATCTCTTATGCTCGCATCCAAATCATTTATGTAAATGACAAATAGTAGAGGACCCAGCACTGATCCTTGTGGCACTCCACTGGTCACAGGCCTCCAGTCTGAAAAACAACCCTCCACCACCACCCTCTCAATTCTACCTTTGAGTCAGTTCTGTATCCAAATGGCTAGTTCTTCCTGTATTCCATGAGATCTAACCTTGCTAACCAAGGGGAACCTTGTCGAACGCCTTAACGAAGTCCATATAGATCACATCTATCACTCTGCCCTCATCAACCCTCTTTGTTACTTCTTCAATCAAGTTTGTGAGACATGATTTCCTACGCACAAAGCCATGTTGGCCATCCCAAGTCAGTCCTTACCTTTCCAAATACATGTACATCCTGTCTCTCAGGATTCCCTCCAACAACTTGTTCACCACTGAGGTCAGGCTCACCCGTCTATAGTTCCCTTGCTTGTCCTTACCGCCCTTCTTAAACAGTGGCACCACGTTAGTCAACCTCCAGTCTTCCGGCACCTCGCCTTTGACTATTGATGATACAAATATCTCAGCAAGAGTCCTAGAAATCATTTCTCTAGCTTCCCACAGAGTTCTAGGGTACACCTGATTGTCCTGGGGATTTATTCACCTTTATGCATTTCAAGACATCTAGCACTTCCTCCTCTGTAATATGGACATTTTGCAACATGTCAATATCTAATTCTGCGGTTCCACACAAAGGCTGCCTTGCTGATCTTTGTGGGGCCCTATTCTCTCCCTCGTTACCCTTTTGTCCTTAACGTATTTGTAAAAACTCTTTGGATTCTCCTTAATTCTATTTGCCAAAGCTATCTCATGTCCCCTTTTTGCCCTCCTGATTTCCCTCTTTTGTATACTCCTACTGCCTTTATACTCTTCTAAAGATTCACTAGATCTATTCTGTCTATACCTTACACATGCTTCCTTCTTTTCTTCACCAAACCCTCAATTTATTTAGTCATCCAGCATTCCCTATACTTACCAGCGTTTCCTTTCACCCTAACAGGAATATACTTGCTCTGGATTCTCGTTATTTCATTCCTGAAGGCTTCCCATTTACCTGCGAACATCTGCCCCCAATCAGCTTTTGAAAGTTCTTGCCTAATACCGTCAAAATTGGCCTTTCTCCAATTTAGAACTTCAACTTTTAGATCTGGTCTATCCTTTTCCATCACTATCTTAAATCTAATACAATTATGGTTGATATCCCCAAAGTGCTCCCTCACTGACACCTCAGTCCCCTGCCCTGCCTTATTTCCCAAGATTAGGTCTAGTTTTGCACCTTCTCTAGTAGTTACATCCACATACTGAATCAGAAAATGTTCTTGTACACACTTAACAAATTCCTCTCCGTCTAAACCCTTAACACTATGGCAGTCCCAGTCTGTGTTTGGAAAGTTATCTCATGGCTGAGTTGTTTATTCAGAATTCTCTTCTTACTTTGAGTTAAAAATGCTTTTTAAAACAGTCCATTTTGTAAAGTTCATGTCAACTGATGCTCGTTGACCTGCTGTGTTTTTCCAGCATTTTCTGTTTTCTTTTATTTCCGCTTTCCAAAAGACTCCATACTTCACATTTGGATTTGATTTGAGTTTAGTTGATGGATAAATATTGCGAAAGAAATACAGCAGAATTCCCCTGTTCATCTTCAGTTAGTACCATCGAATATATTATGTCTAACGGGGTGAGCAGATGGAATCTTGGTTTAACGCTTCAGGTCGGTCGCAGTTGGTCATTACTGCACTGAATATTCAGCCTAGGTTTTGTGCATAAGTTCTTAAATTCTATTATGTTAGAAGATCAGATAACAGGAACAGCTAGTTACTTTTTAAAAAGTGGAGAGACATAAAAAGCAAGTGTAGTTTTAGTGTACATTGAGAGTAATGCACAATCAATCCAAAAAACTGAATGACATGTGATTCTTGTGTTTCCCTCATCTCTAGACTTAAGAACCAAGCTTCTACTGAAAATAATTACTAAGTCTATAATGAAGATCACAGAATTCTTATAGTACAGAAGAAGCTATTTGATTCATCATGTCTGCATGAATTCTGCAATGAATATTCCTTCCTCAGTGCCATTCACCTGCCTTTTCCCTTGCATGTTGTTTTTCTTCAAATAATCATCCAATGCTTCTTAAATACTTCAATTAACTTTGCCTCCAACAAATTTCCAGACTTTCTGGACCTGAACCTTTCATTGCATGAAAAAAGCTTTGCTCTTATATCACAGTGTTACATATGTAAATCAATTTAAATCTGTGTCCTCCAGGTCTCAAAGTTTTTATGAGTGGAAACATTTCCTTTCTATCTACTCTATCCAACCCTCTCATGATTTTGAAAACCTCCATCAGATCTCCTCTTAGCCTTCTTCTGTTCAAGGTAATAGTTCCAATGTCTTCAATTTATCCTTATAACTGAAATTTCTCATTTCTTGTAATTTATTTCTACATTCTCTCCAGCACATTCACATCTTTTGTATAAAGTACACCATGCTCCAGCTGAGGTCTAACACATGTCAATTATGAGTTCAGCATAACCTCCTTGCTCTTGTACTCTATGCCCCTATTAATAAAGTCCATGTTATTGTATGCTTTATTAGTTACTAACTCCATCTCTCCTGCCACCTTCAGTGATCTGTGCACATATGCACCCATGATCCTTTGTTCCCCTGAACCCCTTTAAGTATTGTACCCCCTATTTTATATTGTCTGTCGATGCTCTTCCTACCAAAATGCATCACCTCATGGTTGTCTGCATTAAAATACATTTTCCACTAATCTGTCCACTCCACCAACTTGTCTATGCCCTTTTAAAGTCCGACACTATCTTCCTTACAGTTTACAATTCTTCCAAGTTTCATTTCATCAGCAACCGTGAATTTCTCCCCTGTCCATCAAGCTCCAGATCATTAATATACTTCTGAAATAGAAACAGAAACAGAAATTGCTGGAGAAACTTAGCAGTTCTGGCAGCATCTGTGGGAAGAGCAACTGTTCTGATGAAGAGCCACCATTCTCAAAACGCTAAATCTGCTCTTTTTCCTGTATATGCTGCCAGACCTATTAAGTTTCTCCAGCAATTTCTTGTTTCAATCTTCAATATCTGCAATTCTTTGTTTTATTATCATTAATAAACATATTAGGAAAAGTAAAGGTGCCAATAGCGAGCACTGGGGAATTCCACTGGAAAATAAACTTTTCTCCAGTCAAAAAAAAGCTACCCACTAAACATTGTTCTCTGGTTCCTATTAATCCACCAATGTTTTAACCTTGATGCTGCTCCTGTCCCTTTTATTCCATAAGCTCTAAGTCTTCTTACAAATCAGTTGTGTGGCATTGCATCAATGGCCTCCTGGAAATCCATGTGCACCAGATCAACAATTTTACTCTCAGCAAGGCTTCCTGTTATCTCTTCAAAGAATTCCAGCAAGCTGGTCAAACAAAATTTCTCTGTTAGATACACATGCTGTCTCCTCCAAAACAACTCACCCTTTTCATGTGAATACTAATATAGAATAATGAGTTTTTAGAAGCTTCCCAAAGCTAAACTGACTGGTCTGCAATTGTTGGGCTAAACTTTAAAAACATTTGTGAATAAGGATATAAGGTCTGCAATTCTCCTGTCCTCTGATACTGCCCCTGAGTTTCAGAAAAACTGAAAAAGATGGTAGCCAGTGCTCCTATAATTTCTACTCTCACTTCCTTCAGTATCCTTGGATGCATCTTACCTGGTCTCAATGTTTTGTCAACTTTAATTATTGAAAGCCATAAAATGATAAGATCCTAAGAAGTAAAAAAAGGAGTAAGCTGTTTGATCCCTTGAGCCTGCTCCACTATACAATGGGATCATGGCTGGTCCGAATTTTCTCACAGGGTAAAAACAATGACTGCAGATGCTGGAAACCAGATTCTGGATTAGTAGTGCTGGAAGAGCACAGCAGTTCAGGCAGCATCCGAGGAGCAGTAAAATCGACATTTCGTGCAAAAGCCCTTCATCAGGAATAAAGGCAGAGAGCCTGAAGCTTGGAGAGATAAGCTAGAGGAGGGTGGGGGTGGGGAGAAAGTAGCATAGAGTACAATAGGTGAGTGGGGGAAGGGATGAAGGTGATAGGTCGGGGGCGGGGAGAGGGGGGAGTGGATAGGTGGAAAAGAAGATAGGCAGGTAGGACAAATCATGGGGACAGTGCTAAGCTAGAAGTTTGGAACTAGGGTGAGGTGGGGGAAGGGGAAATGAGGAAACTGTTGAAGTCCACATTGATGCCCTGGGGTTGAAGTGTTCCGAGGCAGAAGATGAAGCGTTCTTCCTCCAGGCGTCTGGTGGTGAGGGAGCTGCGGTTAAGGAGGCCCAGGACCTCCATGTCCTCGGCAGAGTGAGAGGGGGAGTTGAAATGTTGGGCCACAAGGCAGTGTGGTTGATTGGTGTGGGTGTCCTGGAGATGTTCCCTAAAGTGCTCTGCTAGGAGGCATCCAGTCTCCCCAATGATCTTCCGTAATTACACCGGCACTGCTCCCCACCTCTTCCTCCGCTACATTGATGACTGCATTGGTGCCACCTCGTGCACCCACGAGGAGGTTGAGCAATTCATCAACTTCACCAACACATTCCACCCTGACCTTAAATTTACCTGGACCATCTCTGACACCTCCCTCCCCATCCTGGACCTCTCCATCTCCATTAATGACGATTTGGAGATGCCTGTGTTGGACTGGGGTGTACAAAGTTAAAAATCACACACCAGGTTATAGTCCAACAGGTTTAATTGGAAGCACACTAGCTTTTGGAGTGACACTCCTTCACCTGATGACAATCACCTGATGAAGGAGCGTCCCTTTCCCCACTCACCTATTGTACTCTATGCTACTTTCTCCCCACCCCCACCCTCCTCCAGCTTATCTCTCCATGCTTCAGGCTCTCTGCTTTTATTCCTGATGAAGGGCTTTTGCCTGAAACATCGATTTTACTGTTCCTCGGATGCTGCCTGAACTGCTGTGCTCTTCCAGCACCACTAATCCCGAATTTTCTCACGTCTACTTTCCCACCTTCCCCCCCTTAACTCTTGATTCTCTTGCTGATCTATCTACCTCAGCCTTAAATATACTGAAGGATTCTGCCTCACAGCTCTCAGTGGCCATGGGTTCCAAAGACTCACACCCTCTGAAAGAAGAATTTCCTCCTCATCTCAGTTTTAAATTGGCTCTCCTTTAGTCTTAGACTATGCTCACTAGTTCTAGACTCTGCCATGAGGGAAAACATTCTCTGAGCTTTTACCTTATCAAGTTCCTTTAGAATCTTGTATGTTTCAAGGAGATTACTTCTCAATCTTCTAAAATCCAGTGAGTACATTCCCAATCTATTTAGCCTTTGCTTGTAAGACCATCCCTCCGTATTGGGCATCGTCCTAGTGAACTTTCTCTGAACGTTTTTTTTTCTCTTATTCATCTATGGGATAAGGGCATCGCTGGCTGGGCAGCATTTATTGGCCATCCCAGAGGGCAGTTAAGACTCAACCATATTGCTGCAGGTCTGGAGTCACATGTAGGCCAGACCAGGTAAGGATGGCAGCTTTCTGCCCTAAAGGACATTAGTGAAGCTTGTAGTGAAGATGGATTTTTCTGACATTCAACAATGGTTTCATGTTCATCATTAGACTCTTCTAGTCTCATTCGATTTCAGATTTTTTAACAGAATTCAAATTTCACCATCTGCTGTGGCAGGATTTGAACCCGCATCCCCAGAGCCTTTGGATTAACAGTCCAGTGATAATATCACTAGGCCATTGCCTTCAATTAAACAGCATCTATCTTAAATAAGGGGACCAAAACTGCTTGCAGAGATGTGATCTCACCAACACCTTCTCCAGTTGTCAACAAGATTTCCTTACTCTTATACTCTAATCCTCTTGTGATAAGGGACAACACACCATTACAAAAAACAAAGAACTGCAGACAATGGATATCTCAAACAAAAACAGTAATATTGGAGAGCATTTTGAGGTCTGAAATGCTGACTCTACTTTCTCTCCACTGATGCTGTCAGACCTGTGAAGTTTTTCTAGCTGTTTCTGTTTTTATTCCAACATAACATTAGCCCTCCAGCTTACTCACTACACCTGTGTGGTAGCTTTCTGTGTTTCATTCATAAATACCCCCAAGCCCCTTTGCACTGCAGCTTTCTGCGGTTTTTCTTGACTTAACTAATACCATGTTCTCTTCTTCGCCCTTCCAAAATGAACAACTTCACATTTTCCCACAATATATTCCATAGTCTATCCAACACCTCCTGATATCCCAATTTTAAACCCTTTTAGTTTCCTCCTCTGTCAACTAAGTCTGGGTAGCATTTATTACCTTGGGAAAGGTATTCCTTTAACACCTCAGCCATGCCCCTGCCTCCACATGTAAATCCCATTTGCCAATCGCTCCCATTCTTTTGTCTACAACACTTTTTCTAATATGTATCTATCGAAGACATAATGATCCTTCATTAAATGTTTAGATGTTCAACTTGGTACTTGATTTTTTTTCACACAGTTTAGAGCTGAGTGCAATTTTCAGTCAATCAACACTATTATTATTTCCTGAACATGCACACAATTCTTGGGCTATATAGATCAGGAGTGCTCACTTAAAGAGATACTTAAAGATCTGCACAGCAGGAAAGTGGAAGCTGGTCTCATACTTCATATTCCTGTATTGTTTATTGGCTTTAGCCTTAAGACTTCAATTGCAACGGCTTTCTGTTGACTGTCCTTCCTAAATTTCTCCAGTGCTGAATTAAATTGCACTCTCATTCACTCAATTTTTCTAATTTGTCCCTTTAAAAATAAACTTTCATAGAAGGATGTACAAAGTGAATTGATAAAGTTCGCAAGTCCATCCGAATCTCTGGCTTGCCTATCTTCCCAAATGGTGAGCTATCTGTAAGTTGCATGATTAGCTTGTGATGGTGTCTTGCCTCCTGTGCTTGAATGGGATCTGACAATGTAAAACAATCAAGCCTGAAGCCTCCTGATGAGTCATTGGTGCCCTGCCAACTGTTGGCATGTGTAACACCAGAGGCTTGGTAATCAGAATCAAATGACATGCACAATCTAGCTTTCTGTAAGCTTCTTCTCTCTGATGCCATGAGGCTGGAGTTACAGCTTCCAAATGTTCAAAGCTACATCCTGGAGGCAACTATAAACAGAAACGATCTGTTAATGTTTTTCTGCATTAATTCGATTGTTGGTGCTCCACATTTAAAGCGTGCTGTTATAGTCCATCTGTGCCAATCAGTTTGACTCACTTGTCAACCTGATTAGCACTTAACTGGACTAACCTATATTGACAGTCAATCTACTTAATTCTTGAATTATAATTATGAACTTTATATCGCAATCCAGTTAATCATTTTGGATATTTAAGACATTTCAATGTTTTGATCAATCTGTTACTATTGTGCCATTAGTTTGCATGCTGTCATAAAACCATAGAAGATTACTGTGCAGAGGTGAAGGTTTGCTTCATTGTGCATGTCCTTACTATTTATGAGATCACTCCAAATTTAATTGTATTTTCTGCACTCATAGCCTATGTAGTACTTACTTTCCTTATCTATAATATTCCATTAAAATAATCAACGGTGTCTGTCTCAAGCCATTTCCTGCAGCAGACTGTCATTGTAAAGATAATTATCCTAACCTATTGCTCACTGACAGTGATTAGTTTAAATGGAATGTGGTAACCCGCATTGAAAGTAATACTGTAATCTGGCAGCATCTGTGGAGAGAGAAACAGAGAAACACTTTGAAACATTGAATTCTGCTTTTCCCTTCACAGATGTTGCTGGACCTGCTGAGTTTCTCCAGCATTTTGTGTTTATTTCAGATTTCCAGCATCCGCAGTATCTTGTCTTTATTCAGGTGTTTGAGTTATTTTGATCTTAGCCTAGTCTGACGATGTCACAAAGCCTCTGGTTCGAGAAATTAGATGGTGTCTTGCTCCTGGAGACACATGTCTTCTGTACCTCCTGTTAGTATTAGTTAATATGTCTGTGTATATAGTTACTGTGACATAGTGATGTTGCATGGTTGGCTGGATGGATGGTTTGAGGTACAGAATGACATCAAAGGTGGCATTCAATTCGTGCATTGTCTGAGGTAACCCTGAAGGTCTTGTCTTTGCAACTTCACCCCTTGAGGTGTGATAACCCACAAGTTAAACCAACATCAATCGTCTCTCTCTGATGAATAAGCAGTCCTCTGGTACTATGGCTACTTTATTTAGGAAACAACCAGTTGTTTTTGAAGTCAAGTGCCTCTTCAGCTGAGAGTTATTTGGTCCATCCTCCATCACAAGCTACCTTCAGTCCTTCAGACTAGTTGAGGAAGGTGGATTAAATGCAGCACTTTACTCTAACCATAAACCACCAGTAGTCTGTAAACCACCAGCTATATAACTTGGTACCAATGCTGGGAATCACATCAGACTTTAATAATAAATACCAAATAAATTAAGAGGTCACGGTCTGGATTTTCAGCCATGAGGGAAAGATTGGCTGCAGATACACACTGTCATCCATCTTCTGATCCCCTTGGATTGTGGGGAAAGCCTGCAATAACTCACTCTCTCATCCAATTGATAGGCAAGGTGATGGTGTAGTGGTATTATCACTAGAGATTAATCTAGAAACCTACGTTATACTCTGAAATCTTGGGTTCAAATCCCACCACGGCAGATGGTGGAATTTGAATTCATTAAAGAATCTGGAGTTAAGAGCCAAATGATAACCATGAAATGATTGTTATTGAGGAAAAACCCATCTGGTTCAGTTCCTACAGGGAAGGAAATCTGCTGTTCTTATCTGGTCTGGCCTATACATGACTCCAGACCCACAGGCTCATAACTGTTGTCTGGGCAATAAGGGATGGAAATAAATGCTGGTTTAGCCAGAGGTGCCCAAATCTAATATGTTTTTTTAAAAAATGCCTGTTAAGCTGTTTGAATTACTTGTTAAAACACTGAAGAGGGACAGGGATAGTTTCCAATAGTGAAAATGAGAATGGCTAAACCATTGGGAGCATAGTGGTGGAACACACTCTCTTCTTGCAGAGATTTTATTAAAGTTTTAAAAACTCTAACCACTTGTTGCCTCAAAGTGCCATCCCCTGAGCAAAGGGGTTCATGATAAAGCCTGATCTGTTGGACACTCAGTGACCAATGAAGCTATTGGCCCTCTGCTCCATTCTCCAAGACATTTCAATTGAAGTTGCCATCTGCCTTTGAGCTTGAACTGCTGGAGTGGGAGCAACCTCTGTCATTAGTCAGACACCAAGCTTGCCTTTGACTCAATTAGGATTTTAAGCATTAACTTAGGGGCAAGTTAGCTCGCTCAGATGTGGTTAATGTGTGGAGGAGAATACTGTGAATGGCACAAATGGAATCTCTGTACTGGCTGCAGTTTATGAAGGCTTGTCGTGTGGAGGCTAGAGTGCATACGTGGCCTCCCCCTGAGTCAAACTTAACTGTGAAGTTTCTTGCAGTTCTTTGAATTTTGTCACTGTTAATTTTTGTTTAATTTATTAATGTTTCACTGGTTTTGAGAACAAGTGAAAAACCAATGTACAGAGGAGGTATCTGGGACCAGACAGTTGGCACAGTTAAAAATGGTCACACTCTCCAAAGTGCTCACTTGCAACTAAATCAAACACTTGGCCTCATTCATTACCAAGCACCAGATCCAGTGTGGCCTCCCCTCTTATTGGCCCTTCGACATACTGTCACGAAATCCTCCTGTATACATTGGACAAAACCTGATCCATCTGACGTGCTAGAGTATAATTTTTTTTCTTTCATAACTTAAATAGCATAACCAATCTTCAAAAATAAGATAAACTTATGATTCCATTGGCATTTTAGTTAGTGTTGGATGTTCATGGTAAATCATCCTCAATTTTCCTGTAACCAATGTTTAAGCATAAGGCAGGAGATTCCATTTGGTACAAATGATTTTTATCTGGTGGGAGTGGGCAACATATAACATCATTAAGTTGAATTTCATAACAACATCACTTTAGTAACAGGAGTAATCCAACCAAATCCTTAAACATGATTTAATCTTTCTTTGTTCTTTCATGGGGTGTACGCATTGCTGGTCAGGCCAGTATTTATTGCCAACCCCTAGCTGCCCAGAGAGCAGTTAAGTGTCAACCACGTGGCTCAGGGTCAGGAGTCACATGTGGCCAGTCTAGGCACTGGTGGCAGATTTGTTTCTCTATAACACAATCAGTGAACCAGATAGGAATTATACAGGAATGATTACATAGTTGCCGTAAATGAGCTTTTATCGAATTCCAGATATTTATTAGATATAAATGTTACCATCTGCTTCAGTGAAAATAGAAGCCAAGTCCCTGGAATATTAGTCGAGGGCTGGGGATTACTAGTCCAGTGACATTACTGTTATGGTAATGTTCTTGCTTAGTTTGGTCATGACAGTCCAATATGGTACCTTTTACTGAACAAAACCCACCTATCTCACCCTAGAAAGTGCCAATTGACTTGGTATCCACAGCCTTTTCGGAAGAGAATTTCCACATTACTTGTGAAAATGTGCTTCCAGAATTTGGTCCTGAAAATTTGGCTTTAATTTTAAGATAATATTCCCTCATTTTTAATTCTACCCCCAAGGAAACAGTTTCCCTGAATCTAACTCATTTGAACAACCTTGATGAAACCATCTGTTACTCTTCTGTTGTCAATAGATTGCATGTTTATGCAAATTGTCTTCATGGTTTAACCTTTCTAATGCCTCCATATTATTCAGCCGTTTGGAAATTGCCAGTTTCGTGGTAAGCACTAAACAAATCCAAAGTTTTTGTACTTATGTCCCCAGCACTATTAAGGTTAAGAGAATTCAAAGGTTTTCTATAGTCATAGTAAAAGGAGGATTGAAACCAAATAAGGACCAAAAAAGAAACATAGAACATAGAACATAGAAAAGCACAGCACGGAACAGGCCCTTTGGCCCATGGTTTTGTGCTGAGGTTTAATCCTAGTGTAAAATATAATAACTTAACCTACGCACCCCTCAACTCACTGCTATCCATGTGCATGTCCAGCAGTCGCTTAAATGTCCCCAGTGACTGCTTCCACCACCACAGCTGGCAATGCATTCCATGCATTCACAACTCTCTGCGTAAAGAGTCTACCTCTGATGTCTCCTTTATACCTTTCTGCTAATATCTTCAAACTATGACTCCTCGTACCAGTCAATCCTGCCCTGGGGAAAAGTCTCTGGCTATTGACTCTATCTATTCCACTCATTATCTTGTACACCTCAATCAGGTCTCCTCTCTTCCTCCTTCGCTCCAGAGAGAAAAGTCCGAGCTTATTCAAACTCTCTTCATAAAGGAAGCCTTCCTGTCCACGCAGCATCTTGGTAAACCTTCTTTCCATCCTCTCCAAAGCCTCTGTATCTTTACTATAGTGGGGCAACCAGAACTGGACACAATATGTTAAGTGCAGACTCACCAGGGACTTGTAGAGCTGCAGCAAAACCTCATGGCTCTTAAACTCAATCCCCCTATTAATGAAAGCCAAAACACCATGTGCTTTCTTAACAACCCTATCCAACTTTGAGGGATCTATGTACTTGTACACTCTGATCCCTCTGTTCCTCCACACTGCCAAGAATCCTGTCTTTAATTCTATATTCAGCATTTGAGTTCAACCTTCCAAAATGCATCACTTCGCATTTATCCAGGTTGAACTCCATCTGCCATTTCTCAGCCCAGCTCTGCATCCTGTCTATGTCGCGCTGCAGCCTGCAATAGCCCTCAGTACTATTGACAGCACCTCCAACTTTTGTGTCATCTACAAACTTACTAACACACCCCTCAACCTCCTCATCCAAGTCATTCATCAAAACTACAAAGAGGCCCAAGAACAGAGCCCTGCGGGACCCCACTCAACACTGACCCCCAGGCAGAATACTTTCCATCTACAACCACTTTTTGCCGTCTGTCAGCCAGCCAATTCTGAATCCAGACAGCCAAATCTCCCTGTATCCCATACTTCCTGACTTTATGAATGAGCCTACCATGGGGAACCTTGCTGAAGCCCATATACACCACATCCACTGCTCGACCTTCATCGACCAGTCTTGTCACCTCCTCAAACAACTCAATAAGATTTGTGATGCATGACCTGCCCTCACAAAGCCCTGCTGACTGCCTTTAATCACGCTATGCTTTGCTGAATAGTCATAAATCCTATCCCTCAGAATTCTTTCCAAAACTTTGCTGACCACAAACCTATGGAGGGAATCGGGGTATGTAGTTGAGATATGAAATGAATACTTTACATCTGCTTTTATCAAGGTAACAAGGTATTGCCTAAAAAAGAGGAGGCATTTCAGTTACTTGATGGGTTTAAATTAATAAGGAGGAGGTATTAATAAGCAATATGTGCTTAGAGTTAAATCATCAGGACCAGATGGATGCATCCAAGGATACCAAGTGAACAGATATAAAAATGGAAATTGCAGAGTATTTGACCTTTGATTATTCAGTCTTCCTTAAACTCAGGTGTGGTGTTAGAATCCTGGAAAATTGCAAAACCTTTCAAAAAGTAGTGTAGAGATAAGTCAAGCAACCACATCCTCTTAATTTAATCCTGGCGGTGGAGAATATTCCAGAAATTTGAGACAAAATGAATTTTCTCTAGGGAAATGCAGTTCAGTTGAAGAGTTTCAGCACTGACTTCGTAAGGTCAACATGTGATTCTCTAAGTTTGTGATGAAGTAACAAAATTGTTTGAAGGTAATGCCATTGAGATGGTACATATGGACTTCAAGAATACATTAGACAAAGTGTGGTTTTCCAGACTTATAGGCAAATATGTAACACACAGTATAAATGGATATGAACAATATCAATATGAAATTGGCTGCACTACAGGAAACAGAACAATAATTAATAAAATTAAAAAGAGTCATATTAGACTTGAAACATTAATTGTTTCTCTCTCCACAGATGCTGTCAGACAAGTTGAATTTCTCCAAAATTTGTTTTCATTTCAGATATCCAGCATCTGTAGTATTTTGCTTTGATTTTAGTAGTTGATGAACGCTTTTCAGAGTGGATAAAACAGTGGAATTGATACCTTTGCTTTTTCTGATATATGATAATGACCTAGACCTCAGTCAGGTGCAATTTTAAAGTCTTTAAATGATATGAAACATGAAAGTTCTTTGAACCATGAAGATTATTTCAAAAAAATATAAATTGGTAGAATGGCAGACAAGTTCCAGATGAAATTTAACACAAGAGAAAAGTGATTCATTTTGACTGGAAGGTCACAGAGATAAAACAAAATACAGTAGGATTGTTAAATAAGTGCAGGAACAGAAGTGACTGCTAGTCTTTGGGCATAAAGTTAAAGATGGCAAGTCACTTGAGAGAGTAGTTAAAAGATAGTTAAAAGTAGTTAAAAGGCTTTCTCAATGGAGGCAGAGATTATGAAAGCAAGGAATATATGGTAAACCTGTATAAAACACTGGCTTGGTGTACTGTATCTAGTTTTTGGCCGTGCACATTGCAAAATCTGAGGCCAGCTTGTGTGTGGAAAATATTGATTAGAATGGCAAGATAGGGAGAAACTGTTTCCATTTGATTGAAGATTGAGAAGGATGGTGGAAGTGAAGGATGATGGCAGCAGTAGTTAGCGATGGTGTGGCAGTTAGGGCTGAAGCCTTGCGAGTGGCTGCAAAGCCTGGTGTGGCCTGGCAGGTCTTAGCCCAGCACGGGAGAGAGAAAACCCCCTTGGGGAAGCCTAGCTTGGAGCATCTGCAGGCCCATGGCTGAAGAAAGCACTGTAATATTAGACTTTTTAACTACTTCTTTACATTTTTACTTTTAAGCTAAGACTGTAGAGAAAAGCTTTTATTTTTTTCTATAACTAAGATTTTGTACCGAGATGACATTGTACAGGTTTTTACTGTACTCTTATACCCCCTATTTGAGAACACGCATCAATAAAACCTAAACCAATACATGTTTAAAGTAGCTGGAAGAAAGAACAATGGCAATATTTGGAAAGATCTTTTTGACTTATCAAGTGCTCAGCATCTAGAATGCACTGCTTGAGAGTATTGTGGAGGCAGATTCAATTGAGGCATTCAGGAGGGAACTAGACTGTTATCTGCAATTGTACAAAGCAATGGAGAGTGACCCTAAGTAAATAATTCTACAAAGAGCCAATGGATGCACAGCTGGCCAAGTAGCCACCTTTTGCACTGTAATTCTTTGAGAAAAGATTGACTTGCTCACCAGAGCACTACAATTTGTTGTCAACCTTTGTTCAATGAACATGCATGATAGGAGATGAATTTATTCAAAGGAAGCCCATCATTTAAATTCCATTTGAAATTTCATGTTCTCCAAATAGCAGCAATAGTGTCAACTTCCTTGCATAATATGCTGTAATATAAGTATAGGAACCTTGTTACATAATTTCATTTTGTTCCTCTGAACTGGAAACAAAATTAAAAAGAAAAATGTTTTCTTCTTCAACCAGTGTGTACAGATTGCATATATAACAAAGATTACCAATTATGTGAGCAGGTTAGAGGTTGATATGAATCATCTCTTGCAATTCTCTGAATATTGCTTTTTAAATGAAGGCTGTTCCACAAATCAAAGATGAAATACAAGCTACTGGAGATAAACCAGCTTCACCTCCATACTGAGTGAAATTTCATCTTAGTACGTCAGCCCCATTTACAACATGTTGTAACAATACATTTTGTTACAATGTACTGTTTTGATATAACAATGGAAATGTAAGAAGCAAACTTGCTTTGAACACTGGGTAAATAATATTACAGGCAAGTTGACAAAACTGAAATCCTTTACGTCTTTTCCCTTAATGTCTGCAGTAGTGTGACATTGGCTTAGAAAATGTGCGTCTTTTATAACTCTTGACTGTGTGGGTTAATTCTTTTGTGGCAAGTTACCATGGGCTTAAATAAAGATTATTAATTGACGCATTCACACTGAAAGTATGCATATACACACATCACAATTCAATATTTACAACCTTTGCAAGTTAAATAAAGTTCGCAGTTAACATGTTTGGTTTGTCATAAAAAACAAAATAGTTGTAGGCCTGAAAACTGGTGCTTTCACTGTGAACAGCAGATGAGAGTTTCAGTCGCTGGTGTCTTTTACCAGGATTGTGGATTCTCTTAAAGGGATGGATTTTTAGTGGATCATGCCATTAGTCACTTGAATTATCGTCTTATCAGCAGGTCAAATCTCATTAAATGTAGACTTAAACTGGGAACACATAAACTATCGCAGTCTCCTAGTTTAAAAAGACATTGATGGTAATGTCCTTTATCTATAGCTGATATTCTGCTTTGGGTGTTTTTTGCAGATGATGGACTTGTATAGAGAGACCAGTTTGCGTCTGGTTCTAAGATCAGATGACTAACATTACCTGAAGGCCTTTTCTCCAGGGTAGTGGAATCCAAAACTAGAGGCCATAGGTTTAAGGTGAGAGGGGAAAGATTTAAAAGGGACTTAAGGAAAAGTTTTTCCTCTTAGAGGGTCGTGTGTGTATGGAATGAGCTGTCAGAGAAAATGGTGGAAGCTGCTACAATTACAACACTTAAAAGGCATCTGAAAGGAAGAGTTTAGAGGGATATGGGCCAAATGCTGGCAAATGGGACTAGATCAGTTTGATATCTGGTCAGCATGGGTGAGTTGGACCGAAGTGTCTGTTTCTGTGTTGTATATCTCTGTGACTCTATGGCCCTATAACTGTTTCAGTCACATGTTCAACTAGTTTCATTCATAATGAATGCTTACTACACACTGGAGAAGTGATGGTGATGGGGATGTTCTCTTCACTCCCATTTGTGATCATGGACATCTAAAACTTTCCTTGTCAAGTTTCAAACTTGGAGACTTGAGATATAAAGGTTCACTGATTTTAAGCTTACTAATACATGCTGACATGTTCACATGTCTGTATAAGTAACGGCTCTGTGTCACTCTTGCCCATTTACCCATTCCCCTCGCCCCTTTATAGCTCCAGTCTCAACCTATGCAAATCTTCTCATTCCCACAGCCCCCCCATAACTCCTGTACCACTATATGCCCTTAGTAATCTCCCTGATCTTTCATAGCCCGCACCTCTGTTCTCCTTTCTGATTTCTTCTTGATTGTTTTAAAACGTCTCTTCAATTGAACCCTCCCCTCCACTAATCAACCCAAGTTATACAATTTGCCAGGACACTGGTCTCACCATGGTTCAAATGGAACCTGTCCCAGAGGAATGGCTTTGTCTTATCCGACTACTGGGCTCAGTGTCCCATGAATTGCTACCCATTTCTCCCAGACCAATTCTTCAGCCATGCATTTACCTCCCTAATCTTATTTACTTCTCCTCAATTTTCACATGACACAGGTATTAGTTCAGAGGTTACTCCCTTTGTGGCTCTGCTTTTGAATTTAGCCTGCTGCTGCTGATAAGCCCTTAAATAAACCTTGTTCCTCTCTCACTGTCTCTCATGTGGTTTGAGAAGTTACTGACCCATTTCCCTCCTGCCTTTTGTCAAGCAGCTTTCTCCATTCCTTGTGAAGGTGTTATCCTCTTGCACTGCTTCTGAATGGAGAAAGATTTTAGATGCAGTTTATTGTGGATCAATAGTAAGTATGAGATAGAGTGACACAGTGGTTCAGTGGTTAGCACTGCTACCTCACAGCGGGAGGGACCCGGATTTGATTCCAGCCTCTGACTGTGTGGAGCTTGCACGTTCTCCGTGTCTGTGTAGGTTTCCTCTGAGTGCTCTAGTTCCCTCTCATAGTCCAAAGTTGTCCAAAGCTTAGGTGGATTTGCCATGGGAGATACAGGGTAGGTGGATGGGATATTCTTTCAAGGGTCAGTGTGGACATGATGGGTTGAATGACCTGTTTCTGCACTGTAGGTACTTTATACGGCAAAAAATATTCTTTCTACTTTCAGCCTCCTTGGGTTTACATGTAACCAAGAGCATTGCTTGCTCGAGACAATAATCGACCCTGAACGTGAGATCCAAGTCTGATATAAGTGAAACAAATGTGATTATTGATTCCATTTGAACGCCAGCTCTGGCAGTCAAAAACCAACAATAGGAATATTCTGAAAGAGTGAAGAAATCATAAAACTCAGGATATTTTGTTAAAAATCATGGAGAGAAATATTATTACTACAGTATGCTATCAACTTTTCATAATTTCTGACAGAAGTTTTCATAATTAACAGAGGAGTTTAAATTTTTGATGAGCTGAGTCTGATGTATTAACTACCTTGTTGGTTTGAAGAGCTTATAAAAACAGGGATGGTTATGAAGATGCTGAAAGTCAAATGTATCAACTTGATAAATCATGCGAAAATATGAATTAAAAATAAGCTGTGGCTTGTGGAAGTGTAATGCAATGAGAAGCCAAGAACATAATCACATTAATGAAATAACTGAGAGAATTGGCATCGGTTTTAACTGTGGTATGACCTGAAAAACAAATCAAAGCCAAGTGCTGATTAAAATAGGATTGTTTGTTCATTACATTCTTAGGTTTACTCAAAGGAAATTCAGTTGAGTAGATTGGTAAATAACTCTTTTTGATCATGATTGATGTACTAGGATGAGGATTGATGTACTAGCCTCCACCACTTCATCTGGCAACGCATTCCATTCTTGTAACACCTTCTGTGTGGAAAAAGTTGCCCCTTAGGTACCTTTTTTATACCTTCCCCTCTCACCCTAAACCTATGCTCTCTATTTCTGTACTCCCCCACGCCAAGGAAAAGACCATGTCTATTTATCCTATCCTTGCCCCTCATGATTTTATAAACCTCTACAAGGCAACCCATCAGTCTCCAATGCTCCAGGAAAACAGCCCCAGACCACTCAGCCTCTGTCTGTAGCTCAAATCCTCCAACCCTGACAACATCCTCATAAATCTTTTCTGAACCCATTCAAGATTCACAACATTCTTCCAATAGGAAGGAGAATTGCATGCAATATGCCAAAAGTGGCTGAACCAATGTCCGATACAGCCTCAACATGACCTCCCAACTTCTATACTCAATACTCTGACCAATAAAGGAAAGCATACTAAATGCCGCCTTCACTATTCTATCTAATGAGACTCTACTTTCACAGAACTATCAACCTGCACTCCAAGGTCTCTTTGTTTAGCAACCTATGAGACATTGACATCACTGCTCGGGCCAACATTTATTGCCCATCACTTATTGCCCATGAGGAGCTGATGATGTGTTGCCTTCTTGAACTGCTGCAGTTCACGTGCTTGTAATTTGCTCTGATGCAGGATTCTTCAAACACTGGTCTCTTTGTCTGCTTCTTGGATACAAGTGTTCGGACCTTCTGGCCAGTTATAAATTTTAAATCAGTCCTCCTCTTTATTTTGTTATAATTAAGCTAGAGATACCGACAGATCAAGAGTATTTGCACAATTCTTCCATTTATACTAAGATCACCCTTTAAAATTTAGGATTGCAGACGCAAAAGCTTGACAATACAGCTTGCTTCAGCGCCAAATGATGATGTTCAGATTCTCTTCAACCCTTTTAAAATAGCAATTCAGTATTTTTGTTTTCATTGCATGGTACCTTGTGTGTCTTGCTAGGCCTAAACATTTAGTTTTGTACTCCTAGGTCCTATAATTTATCAGAATGTAGATTAAGGATGGCAAACAGGTTACTGAGCCTCATGAAGTTAACACAACCAAGAACAATATACATGGAGTGAAATTCTGGCAATAAACTGGCAATACATCTGTAAATGTGCGTCATCTGCTGTGAAAAGAATCCTTTAATGATTTCCAAATCGTTTAATGCTCAGGACTCAACTTTAGTCAGGAGTATTGGCACAGAATGGACGGTATCTGGTCAGAGATGTATTATGCATTGTCGTTAATATAAAGTTTTCATAGCAATAAATGGCATTTAATATCAGATGCTGCATATAACAGCATGGCCAATATGGGGCCATTCCTTCTGTACATCCCTCTGGCATTGAGATAGATTAGATTCTCTACACTATGGAAACAGGCTCTTCAGCCCAACAAGTCCACACCACCCTTCTGAAGAGAAACCCACTCCCTTACCCTATATTTACCCCTGCCTAATGCACCTAACAATGTGGGCAATTTAGCATGGCCAATTCACCTGACCTGCACATCTTTGGATTTTGGGAGGAAACCAGAGCACCCGGAGGAAACCCACGCCGACACAGGGAGAATGTGCAAACTTCACACAGACAGGCAGGAATCGAACCGAGAAGCCTGGTGCTGTGAGGCAGCAGTGCTGACCACTGAGCCACCATGCCACTCAAAAGATTATCCATTATCATATTGAATGTTAGAGCAGGCTCAAGTGGCTGAATGGCCTACTCCTGTTCCTTGGTTCTATGTGTCTGACTAATTATGACCAACTTATTTCCTTCAAACTTTAGAAAATAACAAGTTTTTAAATCTGGGTCCAATAATTCCTCCCTGGTACCTGAGTGTAGGGCTGCAGCTATTTTTCTGTAGTTTAATAAACAAATTCAAACAGTACCGGGGTGGGGGTGGGGGGGGGGGGTTGGGGGGAGAAATGGGGCTGATTTACATAAGGCTAATGACAGTTTTAGAATTTAGCGAGTTAAAGTTAAATCCAGCCATATGGCCAAATCCCTCGCATCTGGTTGAACTTCAAAGTGATGCCATTAAAAAGATTAAAGATTATGCATATGAGAAATCTTACCAATGGAATAGAAGTAAAATTGATGTAGTATTGACGTACTGACATTTAAAATATTTATTGAAGTCAATGTTATATAATGTCCAAAACAGAATGAATATGTATATTATTTTGAAAATGTAGATCACCAAAAATGGTGATCCTGATTTGCAATCATATTTTGCTTTTCATTAGGTTTAGCAAAGATAAGGAAATTTAAATTGTTTAAGGAGGCAATTTGTAAATGGGGGGGAAAAAGTTTCACATTACACATCTACTTTGGATGTACTGCAGTTTGGAAAGTTAAACACAAGCATTGTTTAATTATTTCAAGCTAGTGGAAATTTGGGATGGACAGATTTTGGAACAGATAAGACTCAAGCTGAAGTGTAGGAAATAGCTGCTCATTATATAAATTATGGCAAACTGGAGGGAAATATAGAAAAGAGTGACCAACAATTGATGCTGGAATTATTGCTGTCTGCAGTGTACATTGATTACTTAGGTTTGGATGTCCTGGTCATGAATTCAAAGTTCCTGAAGAAGGGCTTATGCCCGAAACGTCGATTCTCCTGCTCCTCGAATGCGGCCTGGCCTGCTGTGTTTTTCCAGCACCACACTTTTCAAACATGAATTCAAAGTGATCAAATTTGCAGATGATATTGAGTGAGTGGGCAATGGTGTTGTAAGAGGTAGGTCAGAAATTTACAGAATCAGTTGGATAGCTTAGATAGTTAGACAGGACAATGATGGTGAAATTTAATGCAGAATATACTGTACATTCTACTGAAATGTAGAGGAGGCAGAAAATACAGCCTATTTCAATCCTTTTGAATACTCCAAAGCAGAGTCAATGAAGCACTTTTGAACTGTGGTGTGGCTAAATTCTGCACCGCAAAATCCCACAAATAATAATAGATAAGTAAACAGAAAGTAATTTGGTGATCCCGGTTGACATAAATATTCACTGGGAATGCAATTTATTACTAATATATCAATTCACATTTTCCTTTAATATTTTTCATTCACAGGTTGAGGGTGTCACTGGCTAGTCCAGCATTTATTTCTCATCCCTAGTTACTCAGAGTGTAGTTAAAAGTTAACCACTTCACTGTGGGTCTGGAGTCACATGTAGGTAAGACCAGGTAAGGATGGCAATTTCCTTCCCTAAAGGACAAGAGTGAACCCAATGGGTTGTTCCCCAACAATCAATTCATCATCATCCTAAGACTCTTAAATCTAGATCTTTATTGAATTCAAATTCCACATTTGCTGCGGCAGGATTCCAATCCAGATCCCCAGAATATTACTTCATTCTCTGGACTAACAGTTCAGTAAGAATACCTCTAGGCCACCATCTCCTCTTTGTGTCTTGAGGTTCTCTTTATGTCCAAGAGAGATAGTAATTACAGACTCGATTGAACATACCACATAAAGTTCAACCTTCCTTTGTGCTGTAATTCTCTGTGTACACATCTAGAGTAGCTAAAAATGAAGGTGAAAGACAACCAGGAATCTTGGTAAATTCAATTTACAGAATAAAACTGCAATCTGCAACGCAAATAAAATCTTCGAAATACAACCGATTATGAAGTTAAGAGGGTCAGGAACTATTAGAATAAGACCACATCTTCAGTTCAACATGCCATTCTGGTTCTCAATAAATAAGGGAGGTATGAAGTACTAAAGTCACTTCTTGAAAGAGCTATGAAGCTAATCAATCATGAGTTCTGAGGCAAATCTGTAAAGCTTGGGTTATTCTGCTGAGAGAGGAGGATTACGAGAGAAAATATAATGGTGTAGAACCTTATGGGGGCCTGAATGTTGTGGGGTATGGCAAGAAATATAAGAACATATTATGAGAAGTAAAGCAAAGCCTTTCTCAACATCAGGAGCAACTCATACATTTTCAAATAGATTTCTGGATACCGTGATGATGCTGCTCCTTTAACAAGGCTGTGTTGTCCTTGTTCTTTTTCAGAGAGGTTGTAAAAGACACAGACTCTAAAAAGTCTGGTTTTGAAGGATTTTCGGGCTAGTTTGATTATAGCTAACAGATACTGCCTCAGGCAAAAGGCTTTTAACTTTAAAAAGAAACACTCGTACAATGAAAAGAAAGTGACCAGTTCTCCCAGCTCAGCTCTACTCTGGTTTGGTTTGGTCTGGCTAGTTGGTCAGGCAGTTGTGAAGCTACTGGATCCAAGAGAAGCAAGTCCATGCTGACCCTCTCTCTCTGACTTCTCTCCTGTAAGATCCTATGTTTGATTTTACCTTTTTGTGCCAAGTGGTGTTTGTGGGGATTGCTGCAAGTATTGGGAACAGTGTCATTAAGTTGGCATAATCTGTGGGGTTTTCACATATGTTAAGGTATTCTGTTCTTTTCTGTTTGTGTTTCATTTGGTAATCTTGTAAATACATTCTGTTTTGTTTAAAACTAAGTGGTTTGACCAGCTGCATCCCTCCTGGAATATCTGTGTTACACCTGCTTAAAGCAACTAATAAAGTTCAGATCTGGGCTACTTTCTTGAAATGTTTGAGGGGGTCTGGCCTGGTCCATAACAATACTGAGGTGTAATTCTCTCTAGGGAGCAGAGAAATGGCTATTTAAGTGCATTATTGCTTGTCAAAAGCATCATTAACAACAAATTTCATTTCATTAAAATACAGTTTTCTGTTCCAACCCCTGCTCTGGGGAAACTAGATGTCGATAGTTCCTGGTGTGCATGAGCACCTGATAACCCTGAGGGAATGTAGCTAACAGAATGTGGATGGGAAGATGTCCTCTGGTCCAAGAGACTGAACCAGTGGATACTTGAAGACTCTGGAAGATTTGCCCAGGCATTAGTGGTATAAGAAATCATTCGAGAGAGGCTTACTGCTGGATGTTGTTTTGAGATTCTTAAGAAGGCTAAGGAAAAGTGGTTTGGCAGCCATTATAACCCATGAAAACAGTGGTCTGACATTGAGGAAGTCTGACTAGAATGATTGCAAGTCCTCTGGAATGCTCAAGGCCCAGAAGCCTATCAGATCCACTCCCTTAGTTTCTGGAGCAGCATACTTTCCTGACAACACCCAAAATCGACCAGATCAACACAAAACTGTCCGGGAGTCGTCAAGGCTATGACTGGTGCCCAGGATCCCATCAGGAGCACTTCCTTATGTCTCGGAGTAACAAACTTTCCCCACTGGTGCCTAGGATCAACTAGGAACAGCCACCTACCCAGACCGTGGGAGACTGAAACTATGAGGTTTCAAGTACCCCCAATGCCAGCATACTCCTGACAAATCTCCAAGCCATTGAAAACAAGGTGGATGACATCAAAGCTATGCTTACCTTCCGAAGGGAATTGAGAGACTGCTGTGTGCTCTGTTTCACAGAAACCTGGCTCACTCCTGCTACACCTGACTGTGCCTTACAACCTGCCCATTTGCTGAAAAATGTGTTGCTGGAAAAGCGCAGCTGGTCAGGCAGCATCCAAGGAGCAGGAGAATCGATGTTTCAGGCATAAGCTTTTCTTCAGGAATCATGCCCAAAACATCGACTCTCCTGCTCCTTGGATGCTGCCTGACCTGCTGCGCTTTTCCAGCAACACATTTTTCAGCTCTGATCTCCAGCATCTGCAGTCCTCACTTTCTCCTAGTTGATTTGAACCTGACCATTTATCAGTTCTTCAGCAAGGCAAGGGGCAGTGAGTGCTGTCTCCTGATCAACACTTCCTGGCGCTCAGATGGTAACACTATTGCGTCACTGCTCCCCAGACCCAGAATATTTAACAGTGCAATGCCGTCCATACCACATGCCGTGTGAGTTCACCTCCACTCTCCTGAATGGTCTACATTCCACCACGTATGGAATGTAGACCCCATATGACCCTCTCTCTCAGACCTCTCTCCTGTAAGATCCTATGTTTGATTTTACCTTTTTGTGCCAAGTGGTGCTTATGGGAGTTGTTGCAAGTATTGGGAACAGTGTCATTAAGTTGGTATAATCTGTGGGGTTTTTACATATGTTAAGGTATTCTGTTCTTTTTTGTTTGTGTTTCATTTGGTAATCTTGTAAATACATTCTGTTTTGTTTAAAACTAAGTGGTTTGACCAGCTGGAAGTGAAAGTATGGAAGTGAAAAGTGCATTTGATGCAGTATAGAATGCTACAAACAGGACACGCCGAGGCCTTGTTCATCATAGTCAGTGACTTCAACCAGGCCAGCCTCAGGAATGTGCTACCAAAATACCATCAACACATCTCCCACCCCACCAGAGGCCCAAACGTTCCTGACCATTGCCTCACAACCATAAAAGCTGTCTACCATGCCATCTCCCATTGTGCTGCTCCTCTTGGTTTACAGCAGAAACTGAAGCATGAGGACCCAGTACAGAAAGTAATGCAGTGTTGGTCCGACGCAATGGAAGGGCTTCTATGGGACTGCCTAAAGTTGGTGGAATAGTCCATATTCAAGTATGCTACTTAGACAAGTATGCTACTACCATTACAGATTTCATTAGTAAGTATGCAGATGACTGTATGCCAAATAATTTAATCTGAATGTTTCCTATCCAGAAATCAAGGATGACCCAGGACGTTCATGCCTTAATGTCCTGGTCTGATGTGTTCGCGTCAGGCAACCCTGACTAATACAGGAAATTCAGGTCTGACCTTTGCAAAACCACTAGATGCCAAGAGGCAATACCAAACTTGGGTGCACCTATACCTATAGTCACCACTGCAGATGTTAGATTGGCCTTCTTTGGAATGAATCTTTGGAAAGTGACCAGCCCAACAGGTAGAAGAAATAAAAGTTTATATACACATGAACAAATTCAAGAACAGTTTTGTCCCTGTTGTTATCAAACTATTGAACAAGCCTCTTAATGTTAACGTTGATCTTTCTCTGCATCAGCTGTGCACTCAGATCCTAGGCAGATCAGCTTGCGGGTGTGTTTGCAAACATCTTTAACACCTCCTTACCATGATGTGAAGTTCCTACCTGTTTCATCGCAGTAACAAAGAAAAACTCATGCAGTGTGCCTCAATGACTACTCACTGGTGGCTCTGACATCCATAGTTATGAAGTGCTTTGAGAGGTTGGTCATGGTTCACATCAATTCTAGCCTCCCAAGTTGCCTTGATCCCTTACAATTTGCCAGCCAGTATAACAGGTGCATGGCAGACACCATCTCCCTGGTCCTCCACTTATCCTAGGAACATCTGGACAACAAGGATCCCTATGTCAAACATCGACTTATTGTCTGCAGGTTCAGCTTCAGCAACATAATTCCAAACAAACACATCTCCAAACTCCAGGACCTAGGTCTCCATTTCCTCTACTGTTTCAAGATTCTCGACTTGCTAACAAACAGCAGACAGTAAGGATAGGTGATAACACCTCCTCCATGGTAAACCACAAAACTTGTGCCCTGCAAGTTTGTCTACTCAGCCCCCTATTATTCTCCTTATACACTCATGACTGTGTGGCCAAATTCTGCAGCAACTCTATCTTCAAATTTGCTGATGACACCACTGTTGTTTGAGATCTGGCCTACAGTGATGAGACAGGGTAGAGAAATATAACTGTGTGGTGTTAAGACAAGACAACAATCTTCTCCATCAACATCAGCAAGACAAAGGAGCTGGTCATTGACTTCCGGAAGTGGAGTTGAGGGCACGCCCCTGTCTGCATCAATAGTGCTGAAGTGGAGATGGTTGTAACCATCAAGTTACAAGGAATGACTATCACCAACAATCTGTCCTGGTCCAGCCATTGTCAATACAATGATCAAGAAATCACATCAATGTCTCTACCTTCTCAGCAGGCTATGGAAATTCGGCACATCCACAATGGCTCTTACAAATTTTGAGGTGCATGGTAGAAAGCATCTATCTGGATGGACCATACTGGTTTGGCAAATGCTGTTCCCAAGACTGAAAGAAACTATAGAGATTTGTGAATACAGCCCAGTCCATCACACATCCAGCCTCCCATCCATTCACTTCATCTATACATCTGGCTGTTTTGGTATTAGCAACCAATATGATCAAATACCCCTCCCACCCCAGTAATACTCTTTTCCAACTTCTTCCATCAGGCAGAAGAAACCAAGGGTTTGTATACACCTATGAACAAATTCAAGAACAGCTTCTGCCCCATTGGTATCAGACTTTTGAATGGAGCTCTTTAATGTTAATGTTGATCTCTCTCTGCACCTTCTCAGCAGCTGTAACATTGTATCCTGTACTCCGTCCTGTTACCCTGATGTACTTGCATAGTACAAGCTGCCTGTAAAGCACACAAGACTGCACTTTTCACTGTACCTCGGTACAATGGGCAATAATAAATCAAATCAAAGTTATCTAACAAATAACGTTCAGAAAATGTTGATTTTAATTTGTTACAGTTACAGTTCTAAAACTCAAAATCCAGTTGTATGTATCCTTTTAGTTAGTCATAGAGCCATAGAGTCGTAGAGATGCACAGCACAGAAACAGACCCTTTGGTCCAAATCATCCATGACAATCGGATATCCTAAATTAATCTAGTCCTGTTTGCCAGCATTTAGCCCATATCCCTCTAAACCCTTCCTAATCATGCACACATTCAGATGCCTTTTAAATGTTGAAATTGTACCAGCCTCAACCACTTCCTCTGGCAGGTCATTTCATACACGCACTACCCTCTGCATGAAAAAGTTGCCCCTTAGCTCCCTTTTAAATCTTTCCCCTCGCAACTTAAACTTATGCCCTCTAGTTCTGGACATCCCCCCCACCCTAGGAAATAGCCAAGACTTTGTCTATTTACCCTATATGCCCCTCATGATTGTATAAACCTCTATAAGGTCACCCTTGAGCCTCTGACGCTCCAGGGAAGATAGCCCCAGCTATTCAGCCTCTGCCTAAAGCTCGACCCTTCCAACCCTAGCAACATCTTTAAATCTTTTCTGAACCCTTCCACATTTCATTGACAACACAATAATTTTTTTCTGGTCTCGAGAGGGACCCTAACAATATCTAAACCTAAACCTATTTCTGGAATCTTATGCTATGCATTTATTAGAGGATTGGTGAACTTTAACCAGAAGATCTGCTGATTTTCAGGCTGTATTATTTGTTGAAAAATAGGAAGTTCTTTCCATAGTCACCAAAATGTGAAGGTATTTGATATTCATAAAATATTTCAATATCACTACTCGTGTGTGCTCTGAAAACAAGCAAAGAAATGCTGTGGAAGAGTGAGATTGTCACATTTATAATGCACCCTGCTGTAACTGATGAAAAGCTACAAATATTCCTTTCTATTTTTGTTAAGGCGTATAATTCCTTTCACCATTAGAGACACTTCAGATATGTGCTTTCCAAGCAGAATGATAAATATGTGTTTGGAAAATTACATTCAGGCTCCACTCACAGTACATCTGGGACTTCGGGTAGCAATTTCAAACCTTTTATCAGCAAAAAGACTGTATTTATATTTGAATAAACGTACTTGGGGCTTGCAGCTCTCGGTAATAGAATTTTGCATTTGTGAAACAATCCAACTGGGACTTTATATCTGAAACTCTGCAATGAGAATTGGCTAATTCTGAAAATTTACATCTTTATGTACAATAGAAATGTTCTAATTTGCTCAAATTAATACTTAGGTGTGTTTATAAGACCATTGTGTATTGTGGAACTTCATGCATGCATGCATGTGTTTTATAATTGAGTTGTTATGATTGTTGTCTGTTCACTAGTGCAGGGATTCTGGGTTAAATGTCCAATTGCTTATAAATGTTTTCTGAAGGTCCACATAAAGAAAAACACCAACAATTTGTATTTAGATAGCATCTTTAGTGAAATAAAATATTCCAGTTTACTGACAAGGGTATTTTTAGACAAAAATTTGACAGTCACATGAGAATAGTGACCGAAGAGGTAGATTTTAATGAGCATCTTAAATAAGGAGAGGAAAGTGGAGACGTTTACAGAAGGAATTGTGGACATAAGAGCTTTAGGAATTAAAGACATGCTCACCAATACTAGAGTGACTAAAATTGGGAATGTACAAGAAGTGAACATTGGAGGAGGCAAAATGGGTTGTATAGCTGGAGGAGGTTACAATAAGGTATGACAGCAGAATTAAACCATTTGGCCCATTGAGTTTGCTTTGCTATTCACTTATAGCTGATATGTTTTTAACATCTCCTGCCTTCTGCCTGCAAATCTTAATCCCCTTACTAATCAAGAGTCTAGCTATCTCTGTCTTAAACAGATTCAATTACTTGGCCTCCCCAGCTTTCAAAGGCAATGCATTCCATACAGTCACCACCCTCTAGCTGAAGAAATTCCACTTTTCCCCAGTTCTAGAGTCATCCCTGAACTCTGAGTCTGTGCCCTTGCGTCCTAGTCTATCCTACGTGTGGAAACGCTATCTTCATGTCCCCTGCATCCAGGCCTCTCAGTATTCTGTAAATTTCAATTAGATCCTCCTCATCCTTGAAGTACAAACCCAGAGTCCTCAACCACTTCTCACATGACAAGCCTTTAATCTCAGGGATCATTCTTCTCTGGGCCCCCTCAAAGGCCAGCAAGTCCTTCTGAGAAAAAACTGGCCACTAATATTGACTATAAACCCACAGTTACCTGGACTACACATCCCCGCACCCTGCTTCCTGTAAAGACTCCATTCCCATCCCCCAGTTCCTCTGTCTTTATCACATATGTTCTAAAGACGCCAACTTTGACAAGGGAACCTCCGAAATGTCCACCTTCTTTCTCAACTGAGGATTCCCCAGCACAGTTGTCAAAAAGGCTCTCAACCGGGTCCAACCCATCTTCTACACTTCCGTCCTCACCCCCTCTCTTCCCTCCTGCAACAGCAATAGGGTTTCCCTTGGCCTTACCTACCATTCCACCAGCATCCACATCCAGAAGTTCATCAGCCTCCATTTCCACCACTCCAGCAAGATGCCAACCTGGCCCACACTCCCTACACCCTACCCATGTCACCTTCCCCTGCAATTGCCGAAGGTGTAACACCTACCCATGTACCTCCTCCCTCCCAGTATCCAAGACCCCAAGCACACCCCAAGTGAAGCAGCACTTTATCTGCACTTCATGCAATCCAGTCAACTGCATTCACTGCTCACAATATGGTCTCCTCTACATTGTGGAAATGAAGTGTAGACTAGGTGACTGTTTCGTAGAACACCCATGTTCTGCCTGCGAAAAAGGTGCTGAGATTCCAGTTACCTGCCGCTCCAACACGCCACCACGTTCCCTGGCCAACATCTCTGTCTCATGCTTGCTGAAGTGCTCCAGCAAAGTTCAGTGCAATTTGGAAGAACAGCTCCTCATTTTCCACTTGGGGACACTGCAGTCCTCAATATCGAGTTCAATCATTTTTAGGGCCTGAAGTCCCCCATGTCTTAGCCTCTGACCACACACACCAGGCCTTATTATCACATAATTTGCTATTACACACTACCTAATATTAACCACTAACAGTCTTCATTAACTGCTATTCACCCTCCCAGCCAGATCAGTATCCACTCCTTTATCTGCCTAACTGTTCTCCTCTCTCTTAGGGCTCTATTCCCACCTATCATTTACTTCTTATCCCTCCCCCTGCCTGAACATCTGCATATAAACCAACATTTTCCTAGCCAACATCAGTTCCGAGGAAGGATCACTGAAACGTTAACTTTGATTTCTCTTCACAGGTGGTGCCAGATCTGCTGAGCTTTTCCAGTAATTTCAATTTTTATTTGAGTTACAGCATCCACAGTTCTTTCGGTTGTTATTTAGATCCTTCCTTAGATATGGAGCCCAAAATTATTTACAATGGTCCAAGCGCGGTCTGACCGAACCTTATACTACCTCAGCAATACATCTCCGCTCTTGTATTCTAGCCCTCTCGAAATGAATGCTAATATTATATTTTCCTTCTAAAATACCAATTGAACCTGAACATAACCTTAACTAGGATTCCCAAGTCTTTTTGTGCTTCAGATTTCCAAAGCCTTTCCCTGTTTAGAAAATAGTCTATGCTTCTATTATTCCTACCAAAGTGAATAGCTTCACAACTTCCCATACTTTATTCCCTCTGTATGGAGGGCTGCGGGGAGGATGAGCCAGCTGACCACAGCACCATGGTGCAGAAGGCCATTCAAGGCAAAAAAAAAGTGGTAGTTATAGGGGATTCTATAATTAGGGGGATTGATGGTATCCTTTGCAAGACAGATCGTGAGTCCTGCATGGTCTGTTGCCTGGGCCAGGGTGCAGGACATCTCTGACCAGCTTGAAAGGATATTAGAGCGGGAGGGGGAGGATCTGGTGGTTGTTGTCCACACTGGGACAAACAACACAGACAAGACTAGGAAGGAGGACCTGTTTGGGTTTGGGGATTATTAAGCACAAGGAACAAAATTAAGGAACATGTCCTCAAGGTTCATAATCTCTGGATTACTGCCAGCCATGTACAAATTGGCTTAAGGATAAGAAAATTAGGGAAGTAAAGACGTGGATAAGGGAGTGGTTTGGGGAAGAGGGGTTCCATTTCATGGGGCATTGGCATCAGTTTTGGAACAAGAGGGTTCTGTGCTGATGGAATGGTCTCTACATGAACTGGTCTCAAACCAGTGTTCGAGCAAAAAAGCTAAATAGGGTGGTCACTAGGACTTTAAACCAGTGAGTCAGGGGAAAGGAAAGGGAAAATGACAGGAAGTATTATGGTAAATAAAAAAGTAAGCAGCAGGTTAGCATGTGTGCAGGAGGGTTTAAGTTCAAAGCAGACTATGAAAGAAGTAAAAAGAAAGGATAACTCTGGAGATATTATTTGAGATGTTGGAAATCACGAGGGTAAGAAAACTAGCATCAGGGCACTTTACCTGAATGTTTGTAGCATTCATAATAAATTCAATGAGTTAACGGCACAAATCATCATGACTGAATGTGATTTAGTAGTCCTTATGGTGACATGGTTACAGGATGGTCCCAACTAGGAGTTAAATATCCAGGAGTTTCAGACTATTCAGAAGGACAGACAGGAAGGTAAAGGAGACTGTGTAGCTCTGATAATCAAGGCTGACATCAGGGCAATACTGAGAGATGATGTAGGTTTTATGGAGAATAAAGTTGAATCTATTTGGGTGGAAATTAGAAATTCTAAGAAGAAAACGTTACTGATAGGCATAGTCTATAGGCCACCATATAATAACATCACATTGAGATGGGGAATAAACACGGAAATAGCTAATGCCTGTAAAACTGGTATGGCAATTATCATGGGGGATTTTAATCTACATGTAAATTGGTCAAAACAGCTGGTCAAGGTAGCCTTAAGGAGGAGTTCATTGAGTGTATTCATGATGGTTTCATTAGATACTGTTCAAGAAAACTGATAAGGGAGCAAGCTATTCTAGATCTGATCCTGTGTAATGAGACAGAAACAATAAATGACCTCATGGTTACGGATCCTCTTGGAAGGAGCAAACACAGTATGGTTGAATTTAGAATACAGATGGAGAGCGAGAAGATAAAATCTTATACATGGTTCTTGTCCTTAAACAAGGGAGAACTACAATAGAATGAGGGAGGATGTGGCTACAGTAGACTGGAAACAAAGACTATATGGTGGGACAGATGATGAGTAGTGGAGGACTTTCAAAGCAATTTTTCAAAGTGCTCAGCAAACGTATATCCCAGTGAAAAGGAAGGACTGTAAGAAAAGCGGTAATCTGTCATGGGTGTCTATGGAAATAAGGGAGGCTATCAAATTGAAAGAGAAAGCATACAAAGTGGTCAAGAACAGTGGGAAGCTAGAAGATTAGGAAAGCTTTAAAGATCAACAGAAAGTCACAAAAAGAGCTATAAAGAAAAGTAACATTGAACATGAGAAAAACTAGCAGAGAATGTAAAGACAGATAGCAAAAGTTTCTATAAATATATAAAATGAAAAAGAGTGCAAAATTAAATATTGGTTCTTTTAGAGGATGAGAGGGACGTTTAATTATGGGATATGATGAAATGGCCGAGGCATTGAACAAGTAGTTTGTATCAGTCTTCACATTGGAGGACACTAATAACGTACCAGTAATTGATAAAGAAACGAAGATAGGGGGTGAGGACCTAGAAACAATCAGTTTGGAGGATGGTCACCCGAAGGTCCGAGGTTAAACTGTCCGACTGGGAGAGAACACTCCTGTCTGTTGATTGTTGTGAGGTATCTATTCATCAGTTGCCATGCCTCTGCTTGGTCTCGTCAATGTACCATGCCTCAAGGCATCTTTGCCTGCAGCATATGAGATAGACAACATTGGCTGAGTCGCATGTGTACTTGCCACGTACATATAGAAGGTGTCCCCATGTGTAATGGTGGTATCCGTGTTGACAATCTAAGCACGTCTTGCATTGCCTACCATGACAAGGTTGTATGGTGTTGTCGTGAAATCCGGGCAGTTTGCTATGAACAATGATCTGTTTGAGGTTTGGTGGTTGTTTTAAAGGTGAGTGATTGAGATGTGGAAAGGTCTTGGCGAGGTGCTTATCCTCATTGATAATGTATTGCAGGCTGCAAAGAACATGGTGAAGTTTTTTGGTTCCTGGGAAGTACTGGATAATGAAGTGTACCCTCCAAATCAGGTAAAAAGTTGTAGTATGCTGCAATTCAGAGGGATCAGCGGGTCCTTGTGCATGAATCACAGAGCGTTGGTCTGTAGGTACAACAAGTAATTAGGAACGCAAATGGAATTTTGTCCTTTATTGCTAAAGGGATTGAGTTTAAAAGCAGGGAGGTTCTGTTGCAGCTGTACAGAGTGCTGGTGAGGTCATACCTGGAGTACTGTGTGCAGTTTTGCATTGGCACCGGAGGGGGTGAAGAGGAAGTTCACTAGTTTTATTTGGTAAAAACAATGACTGCAGATGCTGGAAACCAGATTCTAGATTAGTGGTGCTGGAAGAGCACAGCAGTTCAGGCAGCATCCAAGTAGCTTCGAAATCGATGTTTCGGGCAAAAGCCCTTCATCAGGAATAAAGGCAGTGAGCCTGAAGCGTGGAGAGATAAGCTAGAGGAGGATGGGGGTGGGGAGAAAGTAGCATAGAGTACAATGGGTGAGTGGGGGATGGGATGAAGGTGATAGGTCAAGGAGGAGAGGGTGGAGTGGATAGGTGGCAAAGGAGATAGGCAGGTAGGACAGGTCCGGACAAGTCATGGGGACAGTTACTGAGCTGGAAGTTTAGAACTAGGGTGAGATGGGGGAAGGGGAAATGAGGAAACTGTTGAAGTCCACGTTGATGCCTTGGGGTTGAAGTGTTCCGAGGCAGAAGATGAGGCGTTCTTCCTCCAGGCGTCTGGTGGTGAGGGAGCTGCGGTGAAGGAGGCCCAGGACCTCCATGTCCTCGGCAGAGTGGGAGGGGGAGTTGAAATGTTGGGCCACGGGGCGGTGTGGTTGATTGGTGCGGGTGTCCCGGAGATGTTCCCTAAAGCGGTCTGCTAGGAGGCGCCCAGTCTCCCCAATGTAGAGGAGACCACATCGGGAGCAACAGATATAATAAATGATATTAGTGGATGTGCAAGTAAAACTTTGATGGATGTAGAAGGCTCCTTTAGGTCCTTGGATAGAGGTGAGGGAGGAGGTGCGGGCACAGGTTTTACAGTTCCTGCGGTGGCAGGGGAAAGTGCCAGGATTGGAGGTTGGGTTGTTTGCGGGCGTGGACCTGACCAGGTAGTCACGGAGGGAACGGTCTTTGCGGAAGGCGGAAAGGGGTGGGGAGGGAAATATATCCCTCGTAGTGGGGTCTGTTTGGAGGTGGCGGAAATGTCGGTGGATGATTTGGTTTATGCGAAGGTTGGTAGGGTGGAAGGTGAGCACCAGGGGCGTTCTGTCCTTGTTACAGTTGGAGGGGTGGGGTCTGAGGGCGGAGGTGGGAGATGTAGACGAGATGCGTTGGAGGGCATCTTTAACCACGTGGGAAGGAAAATTGCGGTCTCTAAAGAAGGAGGCCTTCTGGTGTGTTCTGTGGTGAAACTGGTCCTCCTGGGAGCAGACATGGCGGAGGCGGAGGAATTGGGAATACGGGATGGCATTTTTGCAAAAGGTAGGGTGGGAAGAGGTGTAATCCAGGTAGCTGTGGGAGACGCTGGGTTTGTAAAAATGTCAGTGTCAAGTCGGTCGTCATTAATGGAGATGGAGAGGTCCAGGAAGGGGACGGAGGTGTCAGAGATGGTCCAGGTAAATTTAAGGTCAGGGTGGAATGCGTTGGTGAAGTTGATGAATTGCTCAACCTCCTCGCGGGAGCACGAGGTGGCGCCAATGCAGTCATCAATGTAGCGGAGGAAGAGGTGCGGAGTGGTGCCGGTGTATCACTAGTTTTATTCCTGAGTTGAGGGGGTTGGCTTATGAGGAGAGATTGAGTTGACCGGGATTATATTAGTTGCAATTTAGAAGAATGAGGGGAGATCTTATGGAAATATATAAAATTATGAAGGGAACAGAAAGATAGAAGCAGAGAGAATGCTTCCACTGGAGGGTGAAACTAGAACAAGAGGGCATAGCTTCAAAATTAGGGGGAGCAGATTTAAGATTGAATTGAGAAGGAACTTCTTCACTCAGAGGGTTGTAAAGCTATGGAATTCCTTGCCCAGTGAAGTAGTTGACGCTACTTCAGTAAATGTTTTTAAAGCTAAGGTAGCTTTTTTTGGAACAATAATGGAATTAGGGAATACGGTGAGAGTGTGGGTAAGTGGAGCTGAGTCCACGATAAGATCAGCCCTGATCTTATTGAATGGTGGAACAAGTTAAAAGGGCCGGATGGTCTACTCCTGCTCCTAGTTCTTTATGTATGTTCATCTGCCACTTCTTTGCATACTCACCTTGCCTATCCAACTCATTCTGCAACCTACCTACTTCCTTGACATTTGTCCTTCAGCTAACTCTGCGTCATCTACAAACTTAGCAATAATGCCCTCAGTTCCTTCATCCAGATTGTTAATGTATAACATGAATAAGTATGGTACCAACATACACCAACAGTCACAGACTGCCATCCTGAAAAAGTCAGCTTTATTCCTATGCTCAGCCTTCTGCGAGTCAGCCAATCTTCTAATCATACTTTTATCAGGCTAATCAGGCTTTTATTTTATTTAGTAACTTGTTGTGCAATACCTTGTCAAATGCCTTCTGGAAATTCAAATCCAAAGTTAATTGACACTTTATCTAACTTGCTCATTACTTTCTTGAAGAATTCTAACAGATCTTTCAGACATGACCTCCCCCTATTGAAGCCACGCTGACTCAGTCCTATTTTACGATATACTTCCACCTATTCCAGAACCTTATCCTTAATAAAGGACTTAATAAATCTTACCAATGACTCAGGTGAGGCTAACCAGCCTCTATTTTCCTGACTTCTGCCTCCCTCCCTTCTTTAAACAGAGTTGTTACATTAGCAATTTTCCAGTCCTCTGGAATCCTCCCTGACTCCAGTGATTTCTGAAAGATCGTTAACAACGCCTCCAACAATCTCCTCTGCTGTCTCCTTCAGGTCTCTGGTGTGCACCTAATCCAGTTTTAGTGATTTATCCAGTGATGACCATTGCATTCACCTGAGTCCCCTGACACTCTTGACATTCTGCTAGTGTGAAAACTGATGCAAAGTTCCTACTCAGTTCCTCTACCATTCTTTTGTTACAGTACTACTTCTCCAGCCTCATTTTCCAATGGCCCAATGCCCACTCTCTTTTCTCTTTTATTTATCTAAAACAAAACTCTTGCAAACTTATTTTATATTATTAGTTAGCCTACTCTCATCTTTCATCTTCTCCCCACCATCCTTTATTGCTTTTTATGTTGGCCTCTGCTTGTGTTTAAATATTTCCAATCTTCAAACTTCCCACTAACCTTCACTGCATCATATGCTTTCCCTTTTTTTATGCTGTCCCTCACTTCCTTTTCAGCCATGGTTGCCTCATCCTCCTGTTAGTATGTTTCTTCTTCCTTGGGATGAATGCCTGTCGTGTTTACAAATTACCCACAGGAACTCCTGCCGTTACTGCTCCACTGGTCGTCCCTGCTAGGCTCCTCTTCCAATCGTCTCTGGCTAGCTCCTTCCTTTGCCTTTGTTCAATTGTAACCCATTACATTTGATTCCAGCTTCTCAAATTACAGCGTGAATTCTATCATATTATGGTCATTGCCCACCAAGGGTTCCATCACCTTAAGCTCCCTAATCAAGTCTGCGTCATTACACATCAAAAAATCCAGAATTGCCTGCTCCCTAGTGGGCTCTACTGCAAGTTGCTCCAAAAATACCTCAGACATACCATGAATTCCTTTTCTAGGGAACCCTACCAACCTAATTTTCCCTGTTCACCAACATATTGAAGACCCCATAATTATTGTAATCATTCCTTTCTTGCATGTCTTTTCTACCTTCTGAATTATTTTCTGCCCTACATTCTGATGACTACATGGAGACCTGGATATAACTCCCATCAGGGTCTTTTTTCTTTTGTGATTCCTCAATTCTACCACACAGATTCTACCCCTTCTTGCTATGTCACTTCTTGCTCTTGATTTATTTTCATTTTTACGAACAAGGCAACCCTGCCTCTCCACCTGTTCTTTCAAAAACCTGTCTTCACTTAGATATTTAATCCCCAGCACTGATCACCTTGCAGCCACATCTCTGTGATACCCAACACATTGTATTTGCCAATTTTAATCTGCACAAGAAGCTCATTTACCTTGTCTTGTATACTGCGTGCATTTCAGTACAGCACCTGCAGTACTGCATTGACTGCTCCCCTTCTCATAGTTGTTCCTTATCTATTAACCCTTTCCCTATTCTCAGTCCTATTAATTGTTCTGGAAACTTTAATTATCTCTGATAAGCACTTCCCGCCTTTAACTTTTTTTTTTCAGAATTTCCCATGCAATTGAACACACTCTTCTAACATTTAGTTGATAGATCAATCCAGAGCCTTAGCTACGCGATTTGCCAAGATTCTGGCCCCAGTACGATTCAGATGGACCCCATCCTATTGGACAGTTCCCTCCTTCCCTTGTACTTATGCCAATAGCTCATGAATTTGAACCCATTTTTCCCACCCTAATCTTTGAATCACACATTTATCTCTTAAATCTTGTTGATCCTGTGCAATTTGCTCTTGACCCAGGTAGTAATCCAGAGATTATTACCTTTTTGATTTTGCTTTTTAATTTAGTCCCTAGCTCTCATATGTCCCCAGGTAGAAAGGGGTTCTCCTATGTCATTGGTACCCATGTTGACCATTTCCCTCCCACTTGAAGTTCAACTACAGCTGAGATTAGATATCCTGAACCTGGGCACTTGGCAGGCAACCCAGCCTTTGGGACTCTTGATCCTGGCCACAGAGAGTGGTATCTATTCCCCTTACTTTACTATCTCTGATTAGAACTACGTTTCTCCTTTCTTCCCCCTCTTGAATGACTCCATATGCCACAGCACTATGGTCAACTTGCACATCTTCTCTACAGCCCCGCTCTCATCCACACAGTGAGCAAGAATCTAAAACCTATTAGACAAACTCGAGTGTCAAGGTTCCTTCAGCACTACCTCCTGGATCCCTCTACCTGCCTCACTCATAGTCACACCTTTTTGTCCCTGAACCACTGATCAAATTTGAGGTCATTAATCTGAGGGGTGTAACTGCCTCCTGAAATGTAACATCCATGTAACTCTTCCCCTCCTTGATGTGTCACACTGCACGAAACTCAGACTTCAGCTCTTCAACTCTGAGCTAGAGTTCCTTAAGCAATCAACACTTGATCCAGACGTGGTCACTATGAACCACAATGAGGTCCATCAGCTTCCACCTCATGCAGGTACAACCCATTATTTGGCCGAGAATCTCTATTTTAATTACTTAGTTTTTAATTTGATTTTTAAAAACCTACTGGGGTCTTTTAGTTTGTAGCCTCTAAATACTTCCCCTATCTATCTTCAAACTGAAGGTAACCTATAATAGTCAAATTCATAGCTATCACCAACCAATAAAATCATGATTTAATTTATTGTGATGTCACTCTTTTGTGTTGGGTCCCAATCCTCGGTTTCAATTTATTCTGTTCAAAAAAGTCCTTACAGACTATAAGACAAAAAAAAGTTAGAAGCATCTCTTCCCCTCTGCACCAAATTTCCATTTTGCCTCCAAATTCCCCAAACTATATATTTACTCATGCTGTGTCACACTCTGGATATGATCTGTCCTTCCTGACTGTGCAAGGCTTACAAGGTACATTGTCAAGAAACATATTATTGTGCTGTACTCAAGTACATTTTATCATAATAAAATATGTCGTTTATTGAAAATCCTTCTGAGCAGGATAATACCACTTATAATGCAATATTAAAATAGGGCACATCATGTTATATCTCATACTTCAGGTGAAGTGTATATTATTCATCAAAGAACTTTCAAAAAATTTTTAAAATCTGGCACGTTGTTAAACTCATTACATAAATGATGGGTCAAGTCATTTTTGGCACTAACAGCTTGCTTTCCTGATAATTCATTAACTTGTTAAAAGAATATTTGTTTTTAATGAAAAATCATTTGTAAATGTTATAGAAAAATAATATTCAGTAGTAAATGTGGATTGTTGGGGGCATGTCTCATGCACAGAAGCTTTTTGGCAGCTATTTGTCACATTAAATCAACATGAAAAATTCAACAGGTTATATAACCCAGAATTATCAGCGGGACAGCTCATTTACAAGCATGAGTTAGATGGACATAGGGTTCTGCTTTGCGGAAGTGCATTAAAGGAATTGGATAAAAATAATAATGCATGTGATTTTTCATTGATTTGAATGAACAGTCAGAAAATTCTGTAATCTACATTATAGCAGTATGATCCTTCTTGACATTTAAAACATTTATATTAAACATCCACTCTTCTTTTGAAAAAATGTTTAGGAATCCTTTGGGCATAGTTCAAGGAAGGAAATCGAGGTCTTGAGTCTTAGACAATCTTGTAAACAGGCCCAAGCCACTTGTTCACTATGGACATTGAGGATGAGTTAGTGCACATCAAAAGCATCCTGAAAAATAATGGATACACTGTTTATTATTATTTCTCTGCACGTCCCACAAACTCATGAATGGGCCTAAGATGTCCAGTCTACCTTAGATTGCCTGGAAGAGTAATGTGTCTAAATTAAGTTGAGCAACAGCTACCAGTTTCATACTGCTACAATGCAATAGCAGCACCAGTGATGTTTGCAACTGACAATATGCTGAAGTCAATCCAAAAAAGTGTTCTACCTATCACACAAATGAGTAATGAAGTTCAATGATGGTGCATGTATGTCAAATATCCCAAAACTCAAGGCAGATTTTAAACAAATGTGTTCCTTCAACTGGTCGCAGTAATGAATGTACTGACCAAACTCGACTAGCCTATCTTTGCAAAACTCAAAGCGCAGTGTTCAACACTAGAAATTATTTTGCAATTGGATAGTATTTGCCAAATATCCCCAACTATGCTAAGAGTTATGCTGACAGCCAATTTAAGGCTGTTAGTTGGGCTCACAGTGTGACATACTTAGGAGTATTTATTGAAATGTCAGGCAAGAAATGGATGCTGAGAGAAAGCAGGAAAAGAAATGAGCGTCAAGAGTTTGGATAAAGATTTGCATTTTTATGAAGAACAGGAGTGGAAAGAACAAAGGATTCATTAAATGTTAGTCTCTTGAAAGTGTGTCCACCAGTAGAGAGGGTGCACAAGAGAGTGAAGTCAGAGAAAGGGAAGGGGAGGGGGGTGGGAGCTTGCATAGCTGGTTACATGAAGATGAGAATTTAATTAGAAAAGTTATAATTTTGAAAGTGAGATTGTGGAGCCAATTTAGGACAACAGTGGCAGGGATGGTGTAGAAGCACAATGTGTTGGGGAACAAGATACAGAAAGCAATGCGTTGAATAAGCAACAAAACTGCATGTTGCTGACGCATGTGAAGTCTGGTTGGTTCTAGCAGTGTATGCCAGTCACTTGGAGTGCCCTTGCATTTTTAGCCATCAATTCTCTGAACTGTATGAAGGTTGGTCTCTGTCACAAAGCCTTTCATCACTCCTTCAGAATTTCAAAGATAGAACTTGGCAATCACTGTTATCACCCATCACTACTTTCTGAATTATCTGGACCAACCTTGTTTTTAATTTTCATGCTTTTTTGTGATGTGGCTTTAATTAATGTTGAAATGGTTAACATATGAGCTGTTTATACCTGTAGTCATGGTAACAAAGTAAGCCAGGTTATTCTATAGAATGTGTTCCCTGATTGGGGATGTTAACCTGGTCAAATCAGGGAGCCCTGGTTGACAGATGTAAACAGGAGTGTCAGAGGTTCTGTTCTCTCTGATAGCTGGTTCTGAGGAAGCTGGGCCAGTGTTAAATATACGCGAACCGCTCAGCCGCCATTGCCCACGCGCTGCAGCCACCACCGCCGCACGGACAACAGCCACCACCGACCATGCAGCCTCTGCGATCGCCGCCCAGACAACCGCCTCCATGATCGCCAGGAAGACCATCGCCAACAGATACGCGGCTGCCGCGGGATCCATGACTACTGGGACCAGCGTGGTTTCTGCCCGGCACGCCACTTCCGCCCCCGGAGCTACCGTCGCCGCAGCCACTTCTGCCCCCAGTGACGTCACTCACCTGCTCAAGGACCACACCACGTCGATCTCCACCCCCAAGTCGATCTTCGCCCCCACGTCGATCTCCGCTCCCATGACCAACTCCGCCCCCATGAGCAAATCCGCCCCCAAGCCTAACTCTGCCCCCACTCCCAGCTCCAGCCCCACACCAGGTCCTAGCTCCCAGCCCTGCCGTATTTTCACCATCCCTCCAGACCTCACCCTCTCTGAGGATGAATGATCAGTCCACAGCAGAGGCCTCACCTTCATCCCCCTACACTCTCAGATCAGTGAGTTCAACACGCAGCGAGACATTGAGCATTTCTTCCGCCGCCTTCACTTCCCCGCCTACTTCTTCAACCAGGACTCTCACCCACCTTCTGACGACCCCTTCTCCCACCTCCAACACACCCCATCCACCTGGATACCCCGTGCTGGCCTCTTACCCACCCTCGATCTCTTTATATTCAACTGCTGCCACGACCTTGACCGCCTCAACCTGTCCACCCCTCTTACCCACTCCAACCTCTCAACCTTACAATGCGCAGCCCTCCACTCCCTCCGCTCCAACCCCAACCTCACCATCAAACCGGCAGACAAGGGAGGTGCAGTGGTAGTTTGGCGCACCAATCTTTACACCGCTGAAACTAGATGCCAACTCGTGGACACCTCCTCCTACTGCCCTCTTGACCATGACCCCACCTCCCACCACCAAACCATCATCTCCCAGACCATCCATAACTTCATCACCTCAGGAGATCTCCCATCCACCACCTCCAACCTCAGAGTCCCACAACCCCTCACCACCCGTTTCTACCTCCTGCCCAAAATCCACAAACCCAACTGTCCGGGACGACCCATTGTCTCAACCTGCTCCTGCCCCACCGAACTCATCTCTGCATACCTCGACACGGTACTGTCCCCCTGAGTCCAAGAACTCCTCACCTATGTTCGGGACACCACCTACGCCCTCCACCTCCTACATGATTTTTGCTTCCCCGGCCCCCAACGCCTTATCTTGATGATGGACATCCCGTCCCTATAAACTCCCATCCCCCATCACGAAGGCCTCCTCTCCCGTTGACCCAACCAGTACCCTTCCACTGACACCCCCTTCGACTGACTGAACTGGTCCTCACTCTGAACAACTTCTCTTTCTGATCCTCCCACTTCCTCCAAACCAAAGGAGTAGCCATGGGCACCCGCATGGGCCCCAGCTATGCCTGCCTCTTCGTCGGATATGTGGAACAGTCCATCTTCCGCAGCTACACTGGCACCAACCCCACCTTTTCCTCCACTGCATCGATGATTGTATTGGCGCTACCTCGTGCTCCCACGAGGAGGTTGAACAGTTCATCCACTTTACTAACATCTTCTACCTCAACCTCAAATTTATCTGGACTGTCTCAGACTCCTCCCTCCCCTTCCTAGATGTCTCCATTTCTATCTCGGGCAACTGACTCAACACAGACATTTACTACAAACCGACTGACTCCCACAGCTACCTGGATTGCATCTCCTCCTACCCTGCCCCACTGTAAAAATGCCATCTGATATTCCTAATTCCTTTGCCTCCACCGCATCTGCTCCCAGAAGGACCAATTCCACTACTGAACAACCCAAATGGCCTCCTTCTTCAAAGATCGCAATTTCCCCTCCAACGTGGTCAATGGTGTTTTCCGGCGCATCTCCTGCACTTCCTGCACCTCCGCCCTTGAACCCTGTCCCTCCAATCACCACCAGGACAGAACCCCACTGGTCCTCACCTACCACCCCACCAACCTTCAGATACATTGTATCACCCTCCATCATTTCCGCCACCTCCAAACAGACTGCACCACCAGGGATATATTCCCCTTCCCACCCCTATCGGCGTTCCGGAGAGATCACTTCCTGCGTGACTCCCTCGTCAGGTCCACACCCCCCACCAACCCAACCTCCACTCCCGGTACCTTCCCCTGCAACTGCAAGAAGTGCAAAACGTGTGCCCACACCTCCCCCCTCACTTCCATCCAAGGCCCCAATGGATCCTTCCATATCTGTCGCAAATTCACCTGCACCTCCACACACATCATTTACTGTATCCGTTGCACCCAATGTGCTCTCCTCTACATTGGGGAGACAGGCCGCCTACTTGCAGAACGTTTCAGGGAACACCTCTGGGACACCCGCACCAACCAACCCAACTGTCCCGTGGTTGAACACTTTAACTCCCCCTCCCACTCCGCCAAGGACATGCAGGTTCTTGGCCTCCTCCATCGCCAGACCCTGACCACATGACGCCTGGAGAAAGAGCGCCTCATCTTCCGTTTAGGAACCCTCCAGTAATGTAGATTTCTCCAGCTTCCTCATTTCCCCTCCCCCCACCTTTTCTCAGTCCCAACCCCCGGATTCAGCACCGCCTTCTTGACCTGCAATCTTCTTCCCGCCACCTCCCTCTCCGGCTTATCACCCTCACCCTCACCTCCTTCCACCTATCGTATTCCTAGCACCCCTCCCCCAAATCCCCTCCCCCCTACCTTTTATCTCAGTCCGCCTGGCACACCCTCCTCATTCCTGAAGGAGGGCTTATGCCCGAAACATCGATTCTCCTGCTCCTCGGATGCTGCCTGGCCTGCTGTGTTTTTCCAGCATCACATTTTTTAACCCCAGTGTTAAATATGATGCACATGTAAATAAAGGGTGACTTGGTGATGGGATACCTATCCCTTGGAGTTATTTCAATATCATTTAACTAAAAAGTAACAAATAACTGGACTCCTTATCAGAATCAAATGCAATAAATGCTTGCTATTTCAGTCAACTATAATGAAATCACTTTGTCACTAGCTGTAGCATTGAGAGTAAATGGTTATGAATAAAAGTAACTGCTCCTCTACCATAAAATTTGTAAAACAAGACGTCAATCTAATCATAATTCTTTTTATAAAGCTTTGGATTATCTGTCATCCAACTGGATCTCCTGGAAAAAATGTTTTCATTATCTATCGAGATATCGTCATTAATCTGATTTCATTTGATTCAAAGTCCTTGACATTAGGCTTTGGCCTGAATTACTGCTTATTACCATCGTGTATCATTACCAAATATATTTGCATTGACTCAGAACACGTTGCTTTCTGTATGATATGGGCAATAGGTCAATGAATTATATTAGATAGAGACCCCCATCAGTGTATTACAATTCTTCAGTGACTAATTCTTTTCTCTTCATAGTGAATTTTAATAACGCTTTTGGACAATCCAACTTCTCTTCTTTACTTCTCTTTTTAAAGTAGCTTTTTATATATTTCCCACTTTTTCTTAGAATAAGATTTTATTATAAAATTCATTGTTTGCACACTTGAAAACATGGTTAGCTAATACTTTAATGATTTGTGTACTGTGATACTACTCGGACCTTGAAATTCTAAGGAAAATGCTCAACTAACCTTCATTTCCTTTGCTGGTTAATTCTTCTTAACATTTTTTATTCATCATTCCTTGTACTATTTTCTTTATCTAGCTTTGTTATTATTTTCTTTCTATTTCAGATTTCTAATTCTATTGTCTCCAATTTCTTTTTACCATAGTTCTACCCTTCAACTCATATCCACCGATGGTCTGAATTTTTCTACTTTTTTGACCAATCACGTTTTCGAGTGAAATTCGTGGTGTCCAGACGACTTTTCTCAAGCAATTTTTCATTCTTTATCTCATTAATTATGCAGCAGGCCTCTTCAGTGTCTGTTGTGTGGATTGTCCAGCAGGACAGGCAGAAATGATTGCCACTGTCGGAACTTTGTGATGTTCTTGCCTCTGGCGCCATATTTTAATCTCAACTCTACAGCTTTTCAGATGCTGTGAGCCAGGAGGTACCCCACTCACATTATATTGTTCCAGAGTTATCCCTGAGGAGACTGCTCAGGAAAAAGCCCTTTGCGGATCGGAACCTGGAGATGCTGGTGGGTGGGATAATGGGGGAGGATACCTCTCCATTTTCCTGTTGACTGCCAAAGGAGGCCACTCCATCAGACTCAGCCAGTCTGGACTGAGATAGTGATCTGGGTCAGTCTAATGTCCTGGGGGAGACGCAACATGCAGCAGTTGCAGGAAAAAGATGAATCATCTTCCAGGCGAATGTAGGTACTGCAGATGCTAGAGGTTAGAGTCAAGATTAGAGTGGTGCTGGAAAAGCGCAGCAGGTCAGGCAGCATCCGAGAAGCAGGAAAATCAATGTTTCAAGTAAGAGCCCTTCCGGATGAAGGGCTTTTGCCCGAAATGTCGATTTTCCTGCTCCTTGAATCATCATCTACCCTGCGCAAAGGCGAGTGCAACCATTTTCTCTTTGTTGCCTCACACTTGCCAGGCCAGCTGTTGCTCTAATTTTATATACTACAACTCAAACTGTGGCCAAGTAAAAACACTGATTTCCACATTCTGGGAGGACCAAATGCCTGATTAATCATGGACAACACCATGTCCTATAATCAGACGAGCCTCTTACTTGACTGTACCAGCACCCCCTCACTGATTGTAGTCCACTTCACCCAAATGATCCATTCAGACATATGGTCTTTTGTTTGAAGCACATGAAGCGTGTTTGCCATGTAAACTGCTGGCATATGCTGTAAATGTGACATTACGTCCATACACCAATGTGCCCAGCCCTTCGATTGTTCAGCAGCCTGCCTCTTCCTCTGCACTGCAATGCAAGCCCCATAAGCTGACAGCTTCAAAACCAGAGCAAAGTTAGTGCGTGAGTGGAAGAAATTGAGGTAAGAGCCATATGATGCATCCTGTGTAGATGCATGAGATGTGTGTGTGCTCCTGTGGACAAAGCAACGTGGCAGTAAAACATATGTCATAAGTGATGCTGAGCTCTTCTATGAAAGCTTGAAGGACTGAAATAGTATCTGAGTTGATCTGAAGGCTGATGTGATGAGTGAGGATTGTGATTTTCTGATGCTAACATGTATAGATGAAGAGTGGAAGAGAACAGCATTCACAAAGCATGCAGGAATATTGTGGTGAAGATGACAGTCTTTTTTCTGAAGACCCAAAAATGCAAGGTAACCAGGTAACCACTTCTTTCTTGTCAGATATTCACATCGACTTGCTTCTAGGGGAAGGAGTGGAGAACTAAAATAGAAATGAGACATGTAAAATTAACAATGGGATGTAAATGCATGGAAATAAGATAGCCTCCACTTATTAGTGAGATTCAGAACTCTATTTTTAACCCCGAAGTGGAAAATTGGATTTCTTTTTCTCTTTGTCAAGAATCTGATCTTTCAATTTTTACTGTACTTCTTCAATTTTCTCATTTTTACCCACGTTAACCAAGTATCAAAAATTCTGCTTGATTATCTAAATAAAATTTGATTCAGCCCACCAGTGTAGAAAAGGCTGGGATCCTTCATCAACTAATGTGTATACTATTTAATCAGTATTAACTGATGCTTAAAACCTTGCTCCACAATAACATTGTCAATTCTTAACAGTCCAGCGTGAACAGAATGTTTTGGTACCAATGATACTATTTTTCAGATTCTAGCATCAATGCTCTGACTCCTGGTTTCACATCGTTAAATCTACTTGTTTTAAAAATTAAAGCAGACTCATAGATGACTATGCCTTCCTGGTCTATGCATGGAAATCACAACATTGAAAATCGAGAGAGAAGTAATTCAAACAAACCTATTCACCAGAAATTCACCAGATCAGTTGTATAATTTTACATTCCATTCGTTAGGTTTAATTAAAGCCCTGAATTCTGTTTTGAGAAAAAAGGTTCGCTTACGCATTGAAATATTGTTCAAAAATCTGTATAATGCCAGGCCCTTTTTTATTTCTTTGTGAATGATGTCGGTACTCATAAATAATTCAGGATGAAGACTCATCCGCACTTATTATAAAACCAGGTTGAGCACACATATCCTCTAATGAGGTTCCCATCCATTATTTAAGTAGGTTTGAAGTGTCGATCTCTGATCCTGCTCTGCAACTGCAGGAGCAGTTTCATGATTAAAACTATGGCAAAGCACCATACATGGATAACGCATCTTAATGGTTCAAAACAGGCTCCTCCTTACATCCTCGTGCAATTTAATGCAGTGCGACCTCTGAACTACGACTATATCCCAGTTGCAGCTATAAAGTCTTAGTGACCATTACCCATTTTGGATTGATGCAGGTGCCAGGAGCCTGGAACCCTTTAGTTTTCTGACCACAACAAGAGGCAAGATATTAGAAGGCAAATAATAAAATGGAAATATGTCACAAAGTGAATGAACAAATCGATCATACTGGTGTTTGATCATTGTGGTTGGGATTTTCTATGCATACACTCCAGAAATGCAGCAAAACAATATTAATATTGATAGCCAGCACCTAAGATCTAAGCAATGCCTTGCAGTTTGTGTGATTCTGGGTGCCCCCCTCAGTTAAGTGAATATTTTCAGTCAGTCTTTCTGTTAACTAATCACATCTACTGTGACAATTGTTCTTCAGATTTCTGTTAGAAGCCAGGCCCTTCGTGTTTTTTTATCCTATAGGTAGTTTGAGGAGGCAAAACAGAGCTCGAGCAGGAATAAACTGTTGCTGTTATCCATGTGCTAGCTGCCTAATCAACTGAGCTAACCAGGTGGACGATGATGACAAACTTGGTATGTTCTGCATCTGTTTATTTGGTGCAAGGTCAGCATCAAGCATACGCATTTGGGCAGCCTGCACAATGTCAGTCCCACTACTAATTTTATGGGCCAATTTTTTAGTTGTCAATACCTTTGAACGTGGAAACGAGATGACTGACACCTCTTGAAAGGCTGCTTGACACAATTCACATGAGGGCTCTTGTGGTGCAATAATAGGTCTGATCTAGGAGGTCTGAGCTAAGTTTTACCTGGGCCAGAGGTGAGTAATAACACCTGTGAATAGCTGGACTAGAAAATATGTACACAATTTTTGTATTGACTAATGAGCAGCAATCTGCAACTAGAACATAGAACAATACAGCGCAGTACAGGCCCTTCGGCCCTCGATGTTGCGCCGATCAAAGCCCACCTAACCTACACTAACCCACTATCCTCCATATACCTATCCAATGCCCGCTTAAATACCCATAAAGAGGGAGAGTCCACTACTGCTACTGGCAGGGCATTCCATGATCTTACGACTCGCTGAGTGAAGAACCTACCCCTAACATCAAATAAAAGCAAGTTCTTCCCTTTTATTCAGCAGTGCACTCCCAAATTTCCACCATCCTTCACCACAGCCCTCAACCCCCACTGACCACTCAGGCATTACATTCTCTTTGTGAACATACATGAAGGTTTCTGATGGAAATTGGTTTTACATGTGTGCTGCAGGTACAATAGGTGTCAGTCATTTGTATTGATTAATAAAGACTGAGGATCAATTTATAATTATCCTTGGACCCTTTAGTGCAGGTATAAGCTGTTTGTACAGCAACAGAAATCAGGCCCAGAGGGCTCTCTTGTGGTGCAGTGGTGGTGTCCCTACCCCTGGACTAGGAGGCCTGGGTTCCAGTTCCACCTGCTCCAGAGGTGTATAATAACATCTCTGAACAGGTTAATTAGAAAAATAAGTTCATGAAAAAATGCAGGCCCAGAAGTCCCTCTTGTGGCACAGCGGTAGTGTCTCTACCTCTGGATCGGGATGTCTGGGTTCAAGCCCCACATCTTCCAGGGCTGTGTAATAACATCTCTGAACATGTTGATTAGAAAAGTAGGTTAAATAAAATGAAACAAAGAAAACAGGATCATACTTATTTCTATCCAAGTTGCTCTGCATTTGGAAAATGAAAATGAACCAGGATTCCCTTTCAGGTCAGTTTGTGTTATCTGTGTTGGAAATGTGGGCAGACAGTTTTCCAGGTTAAGCGTGATTGGACTGCACTGTCATGCTCCCCTCAATTGAATATGCTACCAAATGCTGGGGGAGTGTTGGATTGAAGGGAGGATAATAGTTGGGGAGAGGGATTAGTGAGTTTAAGTGAAAGCAGCTTGCAGGTGGGTGGAATGGGTGTGTAGTGAGCATCAACACCCTCATAGACACCAATTTCAGACTGACCCTAGAATTAGCCATTAGCCATTTCACCTCCCAAAATGACAATAAAGAGATTATCAATCCACTGGCAAGCAAAAGCATAACTCAGGAGAGAAAGGGTCCCTTAAAGATTAACATGGCAGTCTATTTGTGGAACCAAAAGAGATGGGTGAAATATTAAACATAGAAACATGGAAAATAGGTGTGGGGATAGGCCATTCGGCCATTCAAGCCTGTTCCACCATTCAGTATGATCATGGCTGATCATGCAATCCCTGTATCCCTTTCCCACCATCTCCCTATACCCCTTGATCCCTTAAGCTACAGGGGCCATGTCCAGCTCCCTCTTGAATCTATCTAATGAACTGGCCACAACAGTTTCCTGTGGGAGAGAATTCTGCAGGTTCAAAACTCTCAGAGTGAAGAAATTCTTCCTCATCTCAGTCCTGAATGGTTTGCTCCTTATTCAGAGATTGTGACCCCTTCTTCTGGAGTTCCCTAACATTGGGAACATTCTTCCCACATCTAACCTATCCAGTTTCAACAGGATTTTATGTTTCTGAGGTCCCCCCCATATTCTTCTAAATTCCAGTGAATACAAGCCCAGTCAATCCAATCTTTCCTCCTATGTCAGTCCTGTCATCCCAGGAATCAGTCTTGTGAACCTTTGCTGGGCTTCCTCAATAACGAGAATGTCCTTCCTCAGACTAAGAGACCAAAACTGCACCCAATACTCAAAGTATGGCCTCACCAAGGCCCTGTCTAACTGCTTACTCCGATATACTTAAATCCTGTTGCTATGAAGGAGAACATGCCAGTAACTTTCCTCACTGCCTGAGTACCGACCTTCAGCGACTGTTCCACTGTGAAACACCGGTCTCGTTGCACCTCACCTTTTCCTAAACTGCCACTATTCAGATAATCATCTGCCTTCCTGCTTTTGTGACCAAAGTGAATAACCTCACATTTATCCACATTTTCTTGCATTTGCCAAGTACTTGCTGACTCAGCCAGTCTGTCCAAGTCATCCTACAGCCTATTAGCATCCTCCTCACAGCTCACACTGCTACCCAGCTTTGTGTTGTCTGCAACTTTGGAGATATGGCTTTCAATTCTTTCATCCAAATCTTTGGTGTATGTTGTGAACGGCTGGTATCCAGTACTGAAACCTGTGGTACTCCATTATGGACCCATTCTTCCAACTGTCTGCTTCCTGTCTGCCAAACAGGTCTCTATCCATGTGAATACATTACCTCCGATACCATGAGCTTTAGTTTTCTTTATTAATCTCTTGAGTGGGATATTATCAAAAGTCTTTTGAAAGACCAGGTACATAACATCTACTGATTCACCATTGCCTATCAAATGGTGATGTCCCCAAAAAATTCCAGAAGACTTTTCAAGCATGATTTCCCTTTACTGAATCCATGCTGACTTGGACTGACTGTGTCACTGCTTTCCAAATGCTCAGTTATTACATCCTTAATGATTTGACTCCAACATTTTGCCCACCACTGATTATAACCAACTTATAATTCCCCATTTTCTCTCTGCCTCCATTTTTAAACAGTGGAGCTACAGCTACCCTCCAGTCCATTGGAACTCTTCCAGAGTCTACAGAATGCTGGAAAATGATCACTAATGCATTCGTTGTTTCTAGGGCCACTTCTTTAAGAACTCTGGGATACAGAGTATCAGATCCGGGGACTTATCAGGTTTTAGTCTCATTAGTTTCCCCAAATCATAAGGATTTCCTTCAGTTTCTCCTATAAGCTTGGTCCCTTGGCATTTCCTTGATTATTTGTATCATCTTTAGTGAAGACAGATCCAAGGTATTTATTCAACTGGTCTGACATTTTTTTGTTGTCCATTATGAAGTCACCTGATTCTAACTGCAAGGGACCTACATTTGTCTTCACCAGTCTTTTTCTCTTCATATAACTACAGAAGTATTTGCAGTCAGTTTTTGTTTTCTACAAACTTACTTTCATATTCTACTTTTCCTTACCAAATTAAACTCTTTGTCCTATTTTGCTGAATTTTAATTTTCTCCCAGTCCTCGGGCTTGCTGCAATTTCTGGCCAATATTTATGCCTCCTGTTTGGCTTTAACCCTGTTCCTGATTTCCCTTGTTAGCCATGGTTGAGCCACCTTCCCTGTTTTCCACTTACACTAGACCGGGATGTACAATTGTTGAAGTTCATCCATGTGTTCTTTAAATGCCTGCTATTGCCTATCCACCGTTAACCCCTTAAGCATTCTTGGCCAGTTTATCCTAGCCAACGCATGCTTCATACCATCAAAGTTAGCTTTTTTTTAAGTTCAGGACCCTAGTTTCATATTTAATTTTGTCAATCTCCATCTTAATGAAGAATTCTCCTATATTATGGTCACTCTTCCCCAAAGAATCTTGCACCACAATGTTGCTAATTAACTCTCACTTGTTACACAATACACAGTCTAGGATGACCTGCTCTCTAGTTGTTTCCTTGATATATTGATAAAGGAAACCATCCCTCATACATTCCAGGAAATCCTCCTCCATTGCATAGCTACCAGTTTGGTTCGTCCAATCAATATGTAGATTGAAGTCACCATAGTAACTGCTGTACTCTTGCTGCATGCATCTCTAATTTCCTGTTTGATATAGTCCACCAGCTATAACAGCTCCTGTTTGCAGGTCTGTACACTACTCCCACTAATGTTTTTTGTTCCCTTTGGTGTTCTGCAGCTCCACCCCTACCGATTCCACATCATCCAGGCGAGTATCCTCCGCTGTTATTGTGTTAATCTCCTCCTTAACCAGCAATCCAAACTACCTCTCTTTTATTTCTGTCTGTATTTCCTGAAAATTCAGAGAGTAGTAAGGGTATGGAATGCTTTGCCTGCAACGATAGTAGTTTGCCAAGTTTAAGTGCATTTAAGTCGTCATTGGACAGGCATATGTACGTATATGGAATAGTGTAGGTGGGATGGGCTTCGCAACATCGAGGGCCGAAGGGCTTGTACTGCGCTGTAATGTTCTATGTTCTATGAATAGCCCTGGATGTTGAGTTTCCATCCCTGGTCACCCTGCAGCCAGCTCTCTGTGATCCCAATTACATCATAGCCAATAATAACTGTTTGTGCAGTTTTTCATCTACCTTATCACAAATGCACCTCACATTGAGAACAAGACCCTTTAGGCTAATGTTTTGACATTTATTACCCTTATACACTCATTGCGAAATGTGGCCCTTTTTGATTTTTGTCTTTGGATTCTCTGCCTTCACTTATCCCATTACTGTCCTTTGTTCCATCGCCAATTTACTTCCCAATGACTTCCTGCATTGGTTCCCATCCTCCTGTTGCATTAGTTTAAACCCTCCCCAACAGCACTAGCACAAACATTCCCCTGAGGACATTGGTTCCAGTCCTGCCCAGGTGTAGACTGTCTGGTTTGTACTGGTCCCAACTCCCTCAGAATGGGTTCCAATGTCCAGTAATTTGAATCCCTCCCTCTTGCATCATTCCTTTTTTGAAGAAATGACAAAGGCAGAGCAATATTCATCTTAACTATCCTGCCATTCCTACTATATCTGTTGTAAAAAGGGCAGCATGGTGGCTCAGCAGTAAGCACTGCTGCCTTACAGCACCAGAGTCCTAGGTTCGATTCTAGCCTCAGGCGACTGTCTGTGTGGAGTTTGCACATTCTCCCCGTGTCTGCATGGATTTCCTCCAGGTGCTCCGGTTTCCTCCCGCAGTCCAAAGATGTGCAGGTAAGGTGAATTGGCCATGCTAAATTGCCCATAGTGTTAGGTGCATTAGTCAGAGGGAAATGGATCTCGGTGGGTTACTCTTCAGAGGGTCAGTGTGGACTGATTGGGCCAAAGGGCCTGTTTCCACACTGTAGGGAATCTAATCTACTTTGGCTGGCACGTGGCACTGGTAGCAATCTCGAGATAACTAACTTTTGAGGTGCTACTTTTTGCTTTCACTTCTAACTCTCTCAACTCATGATGTAGGACTTCATCCCATTTTTTACTGATAGTGTTGGTGCATAAATGCAACAAAACAGGTGGTTGTTCACTCTTCTCTGCACCCTAGAACATCCTGCAGCCACTCCGAAACATTTCAGGTCAGTACTTGCCATGGAAAAAGACATCGAATCCAGGGAATTTGGGGAAATAAATACTGATGTCTTGAAACGAGTTTGTATAACAGAAGAGGAGGGGCTGGAGGTCTTAAAACACATAAAGGTAGATATATCGCCAGTACCTGATCAGATATTTCCCAAAACTTTGTGGGAAGGTTGGGAGAAGATTGTTGGGTACTTTGCTGAGATACTTGTATCATCGAAGTCACGGGTGAGGTGCCGGAAGAATAATGCTTGGCTAATTTTGTGCCATTATTTGAGAAAGGCTATAAGGAAAAACCAGGGAACTACTGACTGGTGAGCCTTACATCAGTGGTGGGTAAGTTGTCGGAGCAGATTCGGAGGGACAGGATTTATGTGCATTTGGAAAGGCAAGGGCTGATTAGGGATAATCGACATGGCTTTGTGTATGGGAAATCATATCTCACAAGCTTGATTGAGTTCTTTTGAAGCAATGACAAAGAACATTGATGAAGAGAGAACAATAGACATTGTCTATATGGACATCAACAAAGTGTTTGACAAAGTTCTGCATAGTAAGCTGGTTAGTAAGGCCAGATTACATAGGATCCAGATGAGCTAGCCAAATGGACACAAAATAGCTTGAAGGTAAGAGATGTGACCAAAGGACCAGGTACGATTCTACTCTCAGGTGACTGTCTTTGTGGAGTATGCACATTCTCCCCATGTCTATGTGGGTTTCCTCTGGATGCTTCGGTTTCCTCCAACGGCCCAAAGATTTGCACATAAGGTGGATTGACTCAGCTAAAGTGCTAGGCGAAAGTGAGGACTGCATCCGAGGAGCAGGAAAATTGACGTTTCAATCAGGAGCCCTTCATCCGGAATGATTCCTGATGAAGAGCTTTTTCCTGAAATGTCAATTTTCCTGCTCCTCCGATGCTGCCTAACCTGCTGTGCTTTTCCAGCACCACTCTAATCTTGACTCAGCTAAAGTGTCCATAGTGTCCAGGGCTGTGTGGTTTAGGTGGATTAGCCATGGAGCATGCAGGTTTATCGGGTAGGAGCTGGATCTGGGTAGAATACTCTCTAGTGGGTCAGTGTGGACTTGCAGGCCAAATAGCCAGCTTCCACTCTGTAGGGATTCTATGATTCTATATGAATGATTTGGATGTGAATATAGGAAATATAGGAATATAGTACTTTTGCAGATGACACCAAAATAGGTGGTGCAGTGGCCAGTAAAGAAGATTATCTCAGAGTACAATAGGACTTTGATCAGATGGACTAATGGACTGATGAGTTTAATTTAGATAAACATGAAGTGTTGCATTTTGGTAAGGCCAACTGGAGCAGGATTTATATGATTAATGGTAGGGTCCTGGGGAGTGGTGCTGAACAAAGAGACCTAGGGGTGCAGGTGCACAGTTCCTTGAAAGTGGAGTCACAGGTACACAAGGCGGTGAAGGGGTGTTTGGCACACTTACCTTCACTGGTCAGAGTATAGGAGTTGGGATGTCAAATTGCGGCTGTATAGAACATTAGTGTGACTACTTTTAGAACATTGTGTACGATTCTGGTTGCCCTTCTATAGGAAAGATGTTGCTAAACCAGAGAAGGTGCCAGAAAGATTTACAAGTACTTTGCCAGGACTGGAGGGTTTGAGCTGTCGGGAGAGGCACGGTGGCACAGTGGTTAGCACTGCTGTCTCACAGCGCCAGAGACCTGGGTTCAATTCCCGACTCAGGCGACTGACTGTGTGGAGTTTGCACATTCTCCCTGTGTCTGCGTGGGTTTCCTCCGGGTGCTCCGGTTTCCTCCCACAGTCCAAAGATGTGCAGGTTAGGTGAGTTGGTCATGCTAAATTGCCCATAGTGTTAGGTAAAGGGGTAAATGTTGGGGAATGGGTGGGTTGCGCTTCGGCGGGTCGGTGTGGACTTGTTGGGCCGAAGGGCCTGTTTCCACACTGTAAGTAATCTAATCTAATCTAGTCTGGGAGTTCTTTCCCTGGAACGTCGAAGGCTGAGGGGTGATTTTGTGGAGGTTTAAAAAATCATGAGGAGCATGGATAGAATGAATAGCCAAGGTCTTTTGCTTGGGGTGAGGGAGTCCAAAATTAGAGGGCAAAGGTTTAAGGTGAGAAGGGAAAGATTTAAAAAGGACCTGAGGGTAACCTTTTCACTCAGAGGTGTATGGAACATGCTGCCAATGGAAGTGGGTACAATTACAACATTTAAAAGGTATCTGGATGGGTGTATGAATAGGAAGGGTATCGATGGATATGGTACAAATGCTGGTAAATGGGACTAGGTCAGATTGGGATGTTTGGTTAGATGGATGAGTTGGACCGAACAGTCCTTTTCTGTGCCGTACGTCTCTATGATTCTAAGTGAAGATTGCAGAATCTTCAAAATTCAAGATTGCGGCAAAGTAGCAGCATTGCGTGCAGGCTCCTGTCATCTGCCATCTTACCCTCAACTCCCCTTCCCTTCCCACTCTCCATGACCCTTTAACCCTTACTGATTAAAAATCTGTCCATCTCCACCTTTAATTTACTGAATGTCTGATGTCCACTACATTCTAGGGTAGTGATTTGCATAGATTCACAACCCTTTGAAGGAAGCAATTACTCCTCCAGTGTTTTAAATCTGCTACCCTTCTCCTAAATTTATGACCTCTCATTCTAGATTGCACCACATGAGGAAACACCTCTCCACATCTACTTTGTCAATCCTCTTTAGCATCTATATATCTCAATTAAATCTCCTCTCATTCTTTTAATCTCAAGAGTACAGAGCTAAACTGCTCAATCTCTCTTCATAAGACAGTTATGAACTGAACCCAGTTCTGAGGAAGGATCACTCAACCCAAATGTTGACTCTGATTTCTCTCCATGGATGCTGCCAGACCTGCTGAGCTTTTCCAACAATGTTTGTTTTATTTATGTTTATTATGTTTGTGCACACCAACGCCAACACACAGGAATATTTATCGACTGGTGATATTGGGTAAAATCTATTTGTGGCATTAGATGGCATTGTCTGCGTGCTGGAGGGCTGGCGAGAGACCCATGCTGCCTCTTTTTTGTGGAGGCCCACCAATCAAGAAATCAGGCAGTGGCAAGGCACCTGCAGGTCTTCCCTTGGAATCCGAATCTTTGCGCAGAGCCTGCCTCACTGAGAGCCACCAATTAGAGGAATGATGCAGGCTACTGGTAGGCCATGTGCAGGGTGACAGGATTTTGCAGTGTGGGTGAATAAGGAGAGGAATCAAAAGCAAGAATAGGAGAATGGTTCTCAGCAGGTCTTCAGTCTTCACAATATTCCAATCGCTGTCCACGCATTGAATGTCTTAGATCAAAGAACTATAATTCCCTTCTCCATGGTATTCCTGATAAAGGGCTTATGCCAGAAAAGTTGATTCTCCAGTTCCTTGGAAGCTGCCTGATCTGCTGTGTTTTTCTAGCACGAAGGGTTTTTGCCCGAAACGTTGATTTTCCTGCTCCTTGGATGCTGCCTGACCTGTTGTGCTTTTCCAGCACCACTCATCTAAACTCTCGTTTCCAGCATCTGCAGTCTTCACTTTTGCCCTGTGATTTTTTCTAGCACCATACTTTTTGTGTCTGATCTTCAGCATCTGTAGTCCTCACTTTATCCATAGTATTGACAAGCCAGCTGCAGAATATTAGCTGCTGTGAACACTGTATAGTAACAGACCTGCCTGTACTTGAGTTAAAATCTTCTAGGAAAAAGTGAGGACTGCAGATGCTAGAGTTCAGAGCTGAAAATATGTTGCTAGAAAAGCGCAGCAGGTCAGGCAGCATCCAAGCAGCAGGAGAATCGACGTTTCGGGCATGAGCCCTTCTTCAGGAATGGCTCATGCCCGAAACGTCGATTCTCCTGCTCCTTGGATGCTGCCTGACCTGCTGCGCTTTTCCAGCAACACATTTTCAGCTCTGTACTTGAGTTAACACCAGCAATGGTGGGATGAGAGCCTTTAGTGGTTATTAATTGGCCACTAAAGGTCTCAAGGGATATGGGATAAGAAAGCCAACCTTGGGCTTTCCCGCCCAGACATTCATTATGGTCGAAGCAGCAAGGTCACAAGGTTGAGGAACTGTCCTGTCTAAGCAACGCATTTCCAACATCCAATCTCTCCACCAGCCAGAGGAGAAAATGTTGCCACCAGATTAAATATCTTCAGTTGCCAGGATACTAGAGAGAACTCCTAATCTTTTCTTTGAAATAATGCCAGCAAAACTATTTAACTTCACCTGAGAGACCAGACCAGCTCATTGTTTGATGTTTCAGCCGAAAGACTTGTGAGAATGTTTATCAGATTGCGTAACAATCTTTTTCTTTTAATTTCCAAAATATTACATAACTCCACCATTTTCTTAGCCATGACCTCTGCACAAATTTGCTGGTCTTATCTCTGTTGTTTCTCAAGTGATTAAGAAGCACCAAATGAGTTTTCTTTAAGGACATTAGTTGATGCAGTGATCACGGGGAAAATTGCTGGTAACTGTCTAATTATGACTAATATAGCAATAACCTCATTCTGCTGAGCAATGTGGCCCACACTGCATTGAGTTACTCATTACAGAACTCACCGTGGGACTCTTTCCATTGTTATCAGCACTCTTAACAGAACTCCCTCAACTCAGCAATTCGGTCAGCAGGTTTACACACACATCTTGCTTGTCCTTGAAATTCAAAGCAAGCTTAAAGAGCAGCATCTTAGCTTTCAGTATCCATAGTTACAACCCTCTTCTCGCCATTTATTCCATCAATTTCTGACTGTAATCACAGCCCACATTTTCCTCTAGGAGGTAGTAAGCAATGTGAGATTGGTGTAACAGCTTTTCCAGGGTGGGAAATACTGAAAAGGAGAAGGTTATTTCTCAGGGTGAGGGCTATGCCAGGCTATTGCATTGTTTGGCTGGCTCTGTTTTGCAGGTTTCTTGTGCTATCATTGAACCTCTGTATTCCCCAGCCCTTTAACAATTTATCCACTTCCAAGGTGCTGTGTATGTTTTCCATAAGACCATAGGGACAGGAATAGGCGATTTGGGTCCTTGAGCCTGCTCTGCTATTCAATGGGATCATGGCCGATCTGACATTCCCCATTTCTACTTTCCTGTGTTTTCTCCAGAACCCTTGATTCCGCCGAATCTATGTATCTCAGCTTTAAATATACACAAATACTCTGTCCCCACAGCTCTCTGTGACAAAGAGCTCCAAAGACTCTCAATCCTCTGAGAAATTCCTTTTTGTCTCAGTCTCAAATTGCCTCCCCTTTATTCCGAGACAGTGCCCTCTGGTCCTAGACTCGACAATAAGGGGAAATAGCCTCTCAGTATTTATGTTGTAAAGCCCCTTAAAATCTTATATGTTTCAATGAGATCACCTCTCAGTCTTTCAAACTCCAGTCAGTACTGTCCCACTTTGTTTAGTCTTTGTTCATACAACAATTCCATCATATATGGAATAGCTTTGTGAACCTTCTGTGAACTGCCTCCAGTGGAATTATATAGTTCTTTCAATAACAGTGAGTCTGAAAGGCAGAAGAAACATTGGTTAGATAAGAAAGAAGTGAGTATGATGAGGTTAACCATAGAAAATAAAAGCAGCAATAGGCCATTCAGCCTTTTGAGCCTGTTCTGCCATTAAACATAATCATGGCTGATCATCCAAATTTGTACCTTTTTACCAGTTTCTTCCCATGTTCTTTGATGCCTTTAGCCCTAAGAACAATATCCACCTCTTTCTTTAAATCATACAATGCTTTTCACCTTGACTGCTTTCTTTGGAAGCAAATTCTATATGCTTACCACTCTCTAGGTGAAGAAATTCTCCTCATCTAAATCTGAAATGTTTTACCCCTTATCCTTGGACTCCTGGTTATGTACTCCCCTGTCATTGGGAATATCCTTCCTGCATCTGTCCTCCACAGTACTATTCGAATTTCATTCATTTCTCTGAGATTCCCCTCATTGTTCTGAACTCCAGCGAATATAATCCTGACTAATTCAACCTCTCCTCATACGCCAGACCATCCATCCCAGGGATCCGACTGGTAAACCTTCACTGCACTTTCTCCATAGCCAGAATATCCTTCCTCAAATAAGGAGTTCAAAAATATACACAAAATTCCACATGTGGCCTCACCAACACCCTGTGTCATTGCAGCAAGACATCCCTGCTGCTGTTTCCAAATCCTGTCATTATGAAGGCCAACATACCATTTGCCACCTTCACCACCTTGCTGCACCTGAACATTTACTTTCAGCAATTTGTGTGCAAGGACACTCAGGTCTCGTTTTGCCTCCCTCTTCCCCAGCCTTGATTTGGAGAGGCCGGTGTTGGACTGGGGTGTGTACAAAGTTAAAAATCACACCACACCAGGTTAAAAATCACACAACACCTGATGAAGGAGCATCGCTCCGAAAGCTAGTGTGCTTCCAATTAAACCTGTTGGACTATAACCTGGTGTTGTGTGATTTTTAACTTCCCTCGCCTATCACGTTTTAGATATAGAACATGGAACATAGAACATAGAACATTACAGCACAATACAAGCCCTTCAATGTAGCATCAACGTGGAACCAATCTGAAGCCCATCTAAGCCACACTATTCCATTCTCAAGCCTATCTGATGAAGATTTAAATGCCCTTAAGATTGGCGAGTCTACTATGGTTGCAGGCAGTGCATTCCACACCCTTACTACTCTCTGAGTAAAGAAACTACCTCTGACGTCTGTCCTATATCTATCAACTCTCAATTTAAAGCTATGTCCCCTCGTGCTAGCCATCACCCCTCCAAGGAAAAAAGGTAATAATCTGTCTTCATGTTTTTACTCCCAAAATGGATAACCTCACATTTATTAACATCATACTTCATCTGCCATGCATTTGTCCACTTACTCAATTTGTCAGAGGGTCATACAGTTATACAGCATGGAATACTAACACAGTTATACAAAACTTTAGCCCAACCAGTCCATGCCGACCATATTCCCAGACTAAACTAGTCCCAGCTGCCTGCATTTAGCTCATATCCCTCCAAGGTAAAAACAAGAACTGCAGATGCTGGAAACCAGGGTCTACATTAGAGTGGTGCTGGAAAAGCACAGCAGATCAGGCAGCATCCGAGGAGCAGGAAAATTGACATTTCGCGCAAAAGCCCTTCATCAGGAATCGAGGCAGGGTGCCTGCAGAGTGGAGAGTTAAATGAGTGGGAGGTGGGGGTGGGGAGAAAGTGGCATAGAGTACAATAGGTGAATGGGGGTGGGGATGGAGGTGATAGGTCAGAGAGGAGGGTGGAGTGGATAGGTGGAGAGGAAGATAGGCAGGTAGGACAGGTCATCCCTCCAAACCTTTTCATGTACTTAATCAAGTGTCTTTGTAACTGTACTTGCATCCACCACTTCCTCTGGCAGTTCATTCCACACACTAACTACTCTCTGTGTAAAAAGGTCATCCCTCATGTCTTTTTAAAATTTTTCTCTTCTCACCTTAAAAATATGCCCCCTAGTTTTCAACTCCCTACCTTAGGTAAATAATCATTGCTATTCACCTTATCTATGCCCTTCATAATTTTATAAACTTCAATAATGTCACCTGTCAATCTCCTATGCTCGAGTGGAAAAAAAGTCCTAGCCATCCAGGACTCAAACCCTCTGTTTCCATCACTGAAGCATCTGGGCATCCTCCTCACAGTTCAGCCTCCACCTTGATAAACTTTTACTGCAAGGAGCCTGTGATGAATAAGACAGAGATGCTAAGAAAACAGATACCTGTGATTATGATATCCTAACTACGATTGAAACCTGATTGAAAGATGCGAAGGATTGGCAGCACAACATTCGTAGTAATAGGATATTCAGACAAAATAGACAGGTGGGAATAAAAGAAAAGGGAGGATTGCAATGTTAATTTCAGAATAAATTGTATCAGCGATAGTACCTTGGAATGATTTTCAATTGAGAGCACTTTGATAGAATAAAAACATGAAAGGGGTAAATGTACTGCTGGATGTGCACTGTAAGCTCCCAAACTGTCATGGTGCAATAGAGGATCAAGCAGGTGATCAAATCTCAGAAGTGTAAAAATAATAAGGTAGGAATTGTAAAGGAATTTAACTGTCCAAATATTAATTTGGACAGTTTTAGTGTGGAAAGGAAGGTGGGAGAAAAATTGTTAATTTTCATTCAGAAGAAATTTTCCACCAGTACGTTGAAACCCAAACAAGAGAGGGGAGAATTCTGAATCAAATATTCAGAAATGAGCCCCTTGAGAATAATGAACATAACTCAGTTAGATTTAGGATGTTTATGGAAAAGGATAATGATGGGTCAGGAATAAAATGTCTAAACTGAGGAAAGGCTAATTTTACAAAGACGAGATATAATTTGGCCCAAGTGGACTGGGGCAGCCCCTTGCAGATAAAACTGTGTCAGAGCAGTGGGAGGTATTCAAGGAGGAAATGGTGAGAGTGCACGATAAAAATGTTCCCATAAAGCCAAAAGGTGGAACCAAGGTTGGAGTCTCTGGATGTCAAAGGACTTAAAGAAAAAAAGAAAAGCTTGCATTACACACTGAGAGCTCAATACGGCACAGTGGAGAAAGTGAGGACTGCAGATGCTGGAGATCAGAGCTGAAAAATGTGTTGCTGGAAAGGGTTGATAGTCCTCACTTTCTCCAAGTTGATTTTAACCTACTGCGAATCCAACCCGCACCAACCAATCCAACCGCCCCGTGGCTAACACTTTAACTCCCCCTCCCACTCCAAGGACATGCAGGTCCTTAGCCTCCTCCATCGCCAGACCATGGCAACATGACGCCTGGAGGAAGAGCACCTCATCTTCCGCCTAGGAACCCTCCAACCACAAGGGATGAATGCAGATTTCTCCAGCTTCCTCATTTCTCCTCCCCCCACCTTATCTCAGTCCCAACCCTCAGGCTCAGCACCACCTTCTTGATCTGCAATCTTCTTCCCGACCTCTCCGCCCCCACCCCCTCTCCGGCCTATCACCCTCACCTTAACTCCTTCCACCTATCGCATTCCCAACGCCCCTCCCCCAAGTCCCTCCTCCCTACCTTTTATCTTAGCCTGCTTGGCACACCTTCCTCATTCCTAAAGAAGGGCTTATGCCCGAAACGCCGATTCTCCTGCTCCTTGGATGCTGCCTGACCTTCTGCTCAATACAGCACAGTACCTAGAAGAGTATAAAGAAGAGCTCTTAATTGTGAAATTAGGAAAGCATGAGACAACTATGGTAAGTAGAAAAGAGGAAAAACCAAAGGGACTTTTAAAACTAAAGAAGAGCAAGAGAGTAATTGGAGAAAGAGTAGGGCCTTTAGGGACCATAGAAGTAATTTGCATGTGACTGTGGAAGACTTGGGCACTGACCTCAATTTGTGTTGATCTTCACAATGGGAAAAGATGACATACATACTGAAATTAAATTGGAGAACTATGAAACTTTAGAAAAGAATTAACATAGAGAGAAAGGAATTGCCAGCAGGCATGACAGCCTTAAGTGGATAAACCCGTAGGCTCAGATGAGATGTATCTCAGGCTTTAATAAGGGCAAGGGAGGAGTTTCTTTTCTCAGGGAGTAATGAATCTGTGGAATTCTATACCACTGAGGGCTGTTGAGGCTGATTCATTAAATATATTCAAGGCTTAGATAGACAGAAATTTAATCATTAAGGGAATCAAAGGTTATGAAAAAAAGGCAGCAAAGTAGAATTGAGGATTATCAGACCAGCCATGACCTCATTGAATGGTGGAGCAGAATCTTTGAGCTGAGTGTCCTGCATCTGCTCCTGTGTCTTATGGTTTCTGTAGATATCTAAAGCCCTGGCAGTAGTTCTCAAATGTACTCTGACCACTGGTGAGTTGCCAAAGGATTGTTAGTTCATTATTAAAAATGTGGTGAAGGGATGGACCAAGAAATCACAGTCTAACCAGCCTAGCCTCACAAGCCAAGGACTCAAAGGGCTAGAATATACTTGCATTTGAAGAGACACAGAATAATCATTGATAATCAGCAGGGATTTGTTAAGGGAAAGTCGTCTTTGACAAATTTGATCAATTTTTTGAAAAGGTATTCAAGAGTATTGATGAGGGTTGTGGATTTGATGTAGTCTATATAGACTTTAGCAAAGCTTTTGAGAAGGTCTGTCACAGCAGACTGGTCAAGAAAGTAAGAGCCAAGGAATCCAAAGCAGAATTGCACATCGATTTCAAAATTGCCTGAGAGGCAAGAAGCTGAATGTGATGATAGAGAAACATTTCTGTGACTGGACATCTGCTTCCAGTGGATTTCCACGCAGCTCTGTGATGATCATTGCTGTTTGTGTTGTACATTAATGATTTGGACATCAATGTACTTCACAGATCGCATAAGAATCAGTAGGGCAGTGAATAGTGAGGAGCATAGCTGTAAATTGCAGGAAGATATCAGATAACAGAACTACTCAGCTGGGCAGTAAGTGGAATTCAACCCAGGAAAAGTGTCGGTTAATGCATTTAGGGAGGGCTAAAATGACCAGGGATTGCATTCTAAGTAGTTGACATCTGGAATATATTGAAGATCAGAGGATCTTGGCGCAGATCCTAAAAGGTAGCAGGGTAGATAGATAATTAGTTAAGAAGGCATATGAAATACTTTATTTGGTGAGACATAGAATACAAGATCAGGGTGGTTATGCTGGAACTGTATAAAATGCTAGTTAGGACATAATTGGAAAACTATGGTGAGTTCTGGTCTCCACATTGTAAGAAAGATATGATTGAACTATGGAGGTTGCAGAGGAGAGGTATCAGGATACTAAATAAAAACTGAAAGAACTGCAGATGCTGTAAATCAGAAACAAAATCAGAATTTGCTGGAAAAGCACAGCAGGTCTGGCAGCATTTGTGAAGAGAAATCAAAGTTAATGTTTCGGGTCCGGTGATCCTTCCTCAGAACTGATGGTTGCTACGAAAGTGTCAGTTTATATACAGAAGATAAGATGTGGGGAGAGGTTAAGGAATAAATGATGGGTAGGGATAGTGCCCAAAGAGAGAAAAGAACAGTTGGATAGACAAAAGAGTGGATACTGATCTGGTTGGGAGAGTGAATAGCTGTTAATGGAGACTGTTATGGCAGACTATGTGATAACAAGGCCTGGTGTGCGTGGTAGGGGGCTTGGACATGGGGAGTTCAGGCACTAAAATTATTGAACCTGATATTGAGGCTGGAGGGCTGCAGAATCCCCACGTGCAAAATGAGGTGTTGTTCTTCTGGCTTGCGCTGAGCTTCACTAGAGCACTGCAACAAGCCTGAGATAGAGGGTGTGTTAAAGTGGCAGACAACTGGAAGCACTGGGTCTTTTTTGCGGGCAGGACATAAACGTTCTGTGAAGCGGTCACCAAATGCAAGCTTCGATTCCCCAGTGTAAAGGCAACCATACTGTGAGCAGCGAATGCAGTAGATTAGATTGTGAGAAGTGCAGGTAAAGTGCTGCTTCACTTGGAAATTGTATTTGTGCCCTTGGATGCTGAGGAAGGAGGAGGTATATGAGCAGGTGTAACACCATTGATTTCAGGGGAAGGTGGTATGGGGGGTCGGGTACATTTTGGCACCGCCCTTTGGGCGCCGATCATTTGGCACCGCCGTTTTGGCTCTAAATTGTTTTGGCGCTCATTACTTTGGCGCCGAGTTGTTTTGGCGCCTTTGTCGTATCTTGAATAAATTGATAAGATTGTAATGAGTAGGTTAAAAATAATGAATAAAAAAGATTTATTTCTTACAATGCAATAAAAATGAATTTCTTACAACGCTTCTAAACTAACTCAACAAGCAAAATGATTATAAATAATTTAATGCATTTCATAGTTGTAGGCCAAACCACGCAAATATTCCAGTGGTTCCCGTGAATCAAACTGTTGTACGATATTCAAAATGCGTTCATCGTCCCTAATGTATTTCAGACATTTTTGATTTGGAGTATTCCCGGCAATCAACTGTTCATAATACACATCGCGCCCTTTTTGAATTCTCCTCATACCATCGATGCATTTCCATAGAACAGGATGGTTAATTCCTAGTTCTGCTTATATTTTTCTATGTGCAGCTTCAGCATGATTGTTTGTTCGGTCCTCCCCAGCTATTGTTCGACTGTACAGATTCCACATTTCTGTAGGAAAAGGTGGCTAACGTCGCCCATTGCCTTGTCTCATTGGCCTCCCAACGTAATTATTTTCAAACCAATTTATTAATGGTTGAATTTCATCAGGTAAGTCTTCCGACAAAGCATCGATGTAGACATCCATGTGGGAAACTGGTACAAAACATAACACGATGATCATTTTAGCTTTTAATGCGAAGTCAGGATCATTATGATATAACCGTTGGAGCCCAAGGTGTTTCAGATGCATATGAATATTATGCGCCAAAAAGAAACAGCCTTTCAGCTCCACTCCCGGAAAACATTCTTTCATTGCAGAGTAACATTCTAACGTATGTTACTCAACGCTTATTAGGTAATAAAGCATATAATACAGGAAAAACTCCTCCCTGCTTTCTTGCCATAATAACGTCAACCTGAGAAAATAACGGAGGAGACATCTTAAATGTCCCATCCGCATACCAGGGTTCCGAATCGTGTAAAAAAACTACCCAGCTCTTTCTACCAAAAATTAAAATTCTCTCATCTTCTTGACCACAATCGGCAATTACAAAGTCTTCACATTGACCATTGCTTGTCACATAAAATTTGTACTCGTCACAGATCACTAACTCTTTTGAACTAACAGGATTTGGAGGAGCAGAATTGATTTGATTTTGTTTTCTTCGTACGATTTCTTTTCATAGTGTCTGAAGTTGGGAGTGATGCCTGAGCAGCTTGAGAACTATTTTCAATGCAAACATTTATAACTGATGACGGTACTTCAAAAGTTTCCTCAGCTTTACGTTTTACACTTGTTTTGATGGTAGCAACTTCCACACTTACTGCTGAAGCACCATGAGAATACCCGTTCACTTCTTTTACTACTTCATGGTTTTTAGTGTGAATGCGACCTTTGCACTCATTCGTTAATGCACATCTCCAAAACTTTAAAGATGGGTTGCTTTTGCTATATTTATCAAACACATATAGATAACCATCGTGTGAAAATTTTGGTTTGTCTCTCTTGCTTAGAATGTTTTCAGCCATTTCTGGTGTGGGCTCTACAAAAAAATAGAAAGAAAATTGTATTACAGCTTTCCAATGTGAAGACAGAAGGGCTTAAGTATCATCAAGGCAGTAGATGACTATTAACAATTGTTAAATGAGAAAATGAGTACAAAACGAGTGGGTCGTTAGTCATCCTCTCTTCTTTAACCAAACAAGACTTTTTTTTATTCTGAATTGGCGGCAAAACAGCTCAGCGCCAAAGTCATGAGCACCAAAACAAGTTTAGAGCCAAAACGGCAGGGCCAAATGATCGGCGCCAAAAGGGCGGTGCCAAATATTCCCATTCCGGCTGTGGGTAGGGAGGGGGTGGAGGGGGTGTTGTTAGAAGTGAAGGAAAAGTGGACCAGGGTGTCCCAGATGGAACTGTCCCTGCTGAAGGCTGACAAGGGAGGGGATGAGAATATATGTCTGATGGTGGCATCTTGTGGAAATGACGGCTAATGATCTAGGGCTATGGACCATACTGCCATGGAGACATACGGCATGGAAACAGATCCCTTTGATCAAACTTATCTGTGCCAACCAGATATCCCAATCTGATCTAGTGCCATTTGCCAGCATTTAGCCCAAATCCCTTCAAACCCTTCCCATTCATGCACCCATCTCGATGCCTTTTAAATGTTATAATTTTACCAGCCTCCACTGCTTCATCTGTCAGCTCATTCCATACATGCATCACCCTTTGTGTGAGAAAGTTATGCCTCAGGTCCCTTTTATATCTTTCACCTCTCACCTTAAATCTAAACGCTCTAGTTTTGGACTCTCCTGTACCTTAGGAAAAAGTCCTTAGCTATTCAAGCTATCTATGCCCCTTATGATTTTGTAAACCTGTATAACATTCCCTCTCAGCCTAGACAGCCTCTTCCTATAGCTCAAATCCTCCACTAAGAGCTGGAAATTGAGATTTATGTAGTCAGATCTTGTTGGCTGGTGCAGACATGAGGGGCTGAATAGCCTCCTTTTGTGTTTTGAACATTTGTATGTCTTTGAGGACAGCTTAGTTAGCTCTTAAATATCATCCAAAAGTTGCATTAGACAGTACGTGGCAGTTTGTGCAAACTTTCTGCAGCTTGATGCAACATTTTAATTGGGAAATATGAGGGGGGTGGGGGTGGGAGAGAGAAAACTAATATAATCTCCATTGAGGCTAGTCTTCTAGCTCAAAAGAACCAAATAATTAGAACTACAGCTCTCTGTGCCCTGTAATTGTAGAACAAACATATCATAACTTTATATATTGATATGTTTTGCTTCATGGAGAACGGAGAATGTTAGTTTAGGGAATGATGCTTACGTTAATTCATGCATTGCACTGATTCAGCTGTGGTGCACCTGCTCAACATATATTGTCACTCTTTTGAAGAACTACAAAGGATATGCTTGGAGAGTTAATTAGTATTTACAATCTTTTCATGCACATGGCAACCATGCATAATGGAGTAATGACCCTTTTGTTTTCTCTTATTCAGTTTGTCAAATTTCCGTCGTGCATTACTAAGGTCGGAGAACTGCTAGTTTCCAGATGGTGGCTGATAACAAGCTTTGAGAGTAAATTGATTCTTGACCTAATTCATTATCCACATTGCCATGGTTGTGGGTAGGTTCGCCGAGCTGGGAAATTGATTTGCTGATGTTTCGTCCCCTGTCTGGGTGACATCTTCAGTGCTTTGGAACCACCTGTGAAGCGCTGCTGTACTGTGTCTTCTGGAATTTATTTGGTTCCATTCCTGCTGGTTCCAGTAGTCTGCCCAGTATATTGGGTCCAGGTCTATGTGTTTGTTGATGGAGTCCATAGATGAGTGCCATGCCTCTAGAAATTCTTTGGCTGTCCTCTGTTTAACTTTTCCTATGATTGTTATGTTGTCAAATTTGTGGTCCTTGTCACCTATGTGTGTATCACAGATAATCAAAATCATGCTCACAGGTGTCAGATTTATGAGAGAGGAGGAAACCAACAATCAACTCCCATTCCTGGATGTGATGGTAGCAAAAACAGTGAATGCATCACAAAAGTGAGTATAGGAAAGCCACACACATGGACCAGATTCTGAACTACAACAGCAACCACCAAAATACAAGAGAAATTGCATTAGGACCATGTTCAAAACGCACTGCAGCACTCCTGACCTGCGAACAGAAGAATACCTCTACAGAGTCTTCGCCAAGAAGGGATATCTCCACAAGTTCATCCGCAGATGCCTAACAGACAAAAAACACTGCAAGAACATGCCACAACCTATCTCATTAGCCATGCTACCTTATATAAAAACTGTCTTGAAACTGACAGCCAGACATCTCTGACCACACAGATTCATGACAGCCCATAAACCAACAGCCACACTCAGACAACAACTCACCAGGATGAGAGATCCTATACCCATCATGTGCAAGACAAACATAATTTACAAGATTCCAAACAAAGACTGCATGGAACACTATATAGGACAAACAGGCAGACAAGTAGCATAGAGCATCCATGAACACCAACTAGCCACTAAATGCCATGACCAGCTGTCCCTAGTAGCCATATACACAGATGACAAGGACCACAAATTTGACTGGATCAGCACAACAGTCTTGGACAAACTAAACAGAGGATAGCCTGTGAATTTCTGGAAGCATGGCACTCATCCATGGACTCCATCAACAAGCACATAGATCTGGACCCAACAGACAGGCCACTATAATGAACAACCGGAACCGGCAACTGAAAGTAGCAGAAATGGAACCAAATAAATTCCAGGAGAGACAGTACAGCAGCGTTTCAGAGGAGGCTCCAAAGCACTGAAGATGTCATCTAGACAGGAGACGAAATATCTACAAATCAACCTTTCAGCTCAGCGAATATACCCAACACCATTACAACTGACACCTGAGCTATAAGTCATTTATGCAAACCTTGATCATTAAACAGATGATTGAAAATTTGAAGGCTATGAGAGGAGTCTTCTGCCTTACCTATGATGAGTTTGGTGAGGTGGAGCACTTAATCAAGTGAGAGGATGGCAGATGGAAACCCCACGACATTGCTACCTCTGTCCAATTAAGTCCAATGAAGAATAACCCACACCACTGCCCAATTGAGGTCTTTAAGTAGATGACTAATTTCATGGTGGGGTTGCCAGCACCATCCTGGGATAGGGTATGCTTCTCTTTGAATCATAGAAACATTGAAATAAGGAGCAGGAATAGGCCATTTGGCCTTTCAAGCCTGATCCATCATTCATTGTGGCAGATCATCCAACTCAATTGCTTGTTCCCACTTCTCCCCCTAATCGTTTGATCCCTTTAGCACCAAGTGCTAGTCCAACTCCTTCTTGAAATCATGTAATGTTTTGACCTCAACTGTTCCCTGTGATGGTGAAGTCCCTTGGCTCACCATTCTCTGGGTAAAGAAATTCCTTTTTGATTCAATCCTAAATCAATTACCTTGTATCTTTAGGCAGTGACTGTTGGTTCTAGACTTTCCCATCATCAGGAACATGCTTCCTGAATCTATTCTGTCTAGTCCTGTTGGAATTTTATTGGCTTCAATGAAATTTCTCCTTCATTCTTCTGAACTCCAGTGAGTACAATCTTGACCAACTTAACCTCCTCTTATACTCGATCCTGGCATTCCAGGGATCAGTCTGGTGAACCTTGGCTGCATTTCCTGTAAAGCAAGAGGATCCTTCCTCAGTTAATGAACTCAGAACTGTACATAGTATTCCAGATGTGGTCTCACCAAGACTCTGGACAATTGCAGCAGGACATCCCTTCTGCTGTTAACAGGAAGCTGAATGTTATGACAATCTCCCTCAATGGGTCATTTTGGGTTGGCAAGCTATAACTAGTGACATGTCACAAGGATCGGACTTTCAAACTAACCTATTTACAATCTATATTCATGACATAGATAAAGAGACTGAATATACGGTAACTAAATTTGCTGATGGCACAATGATGGGTAAATTGTGATGCAGTGAACTTCATAGAAGCCCTACAGTGTGGAAGTAGGTCATTGGCCCATTGAGTCCACACTGACCCTCCAAAGAGGGGCCCACCCAGACAAATCTCCCTACCCTATCCCTGTAATCCTGCATTTCCCATGGTGATTCCACCTAGCCTGCACATCCTTGGACACAATGGGGCAATTTAGCATGGCCAATCCACTTGGCCTGCACATCTTTGGACTGTGCGAGGAAACCAGACACAGGAAGAACGTGCAAACTCCACAGAGACAGTTGCCCAAGGGCAGAATTGAACCCTGGTGTTAAGCCAACTGTGCTAACCACTGAGCTACCATGCTGTCCCAAACTTCTTTAAGGTAGCCTCATATTATTTCCAGCTGGTGGAAATGTGACTGTTCTTCCATGAATCGTTGCACTATGTGTGTTTTATTTATCTCTTTTCAATGCATGTGCAATAAATATTTTAAAATGGTGAAAAGCTATTAGATTGAACATGGCTAGTTTGATAGCATTGTCTCATCCATCTAGCTTAAAGTGAAAAATGCAGAACATTCATCTAATGTGCACAATATAATCGCAAGAGGAGACTGGGTTCATTCTACAGTGATGTATGGGGAAAGAAGTTGCAGATCACAGAGTTAGGAAAACAAAGTTCAAAATCACACAATACTACATTTTGATCCAACAGGTTTATTAGCAGCACTCCGAAAGCTAGTGCTTCCAAATAAACCTGCTGGGCAAAAACTTGGTGCTGTTTGATTTTTAACTTTATCCACCCCAGTCCAACACCGGCATCTCCAGATTAGGAAAACAAAGTCTCTGCCCACTTCTACTGGGCTGCACTCTCGGTGTTTTATGTACTAGAATTTTGTGTTCATTTTATTAATGACAGCCATTTTTCAAAAAAAGGGCCCTCTCTTCATTTTTAAAGTACCTCATTTCCAGCTATCCCTGATATGTCAGCTAATGTGTTTTGTACATATGGATTGAACAGATGACAGATGGGTTTGTGAGATCATTGCTGCTTTCATTTCCTTTCCCACTAAATGGCATAATGTGGTCACCTAAAATGCTGTATGTCCCTTATGGGAACATTGATGGCAACTATAATCCAAACCCAAAGCCCAGCATGACATCAGTAAGTAATGTTCAGCACAGAAACAAATCCTGCGGCAATCAAATATTTGCCGGTGTGTTTCTTCATTTTATCGACTAACTCAAATTCTAATCTTCTGTTTTTTGACCTCTGACATCTCTCTCTTTCCATGCATATCTATTTCTTTTTACTGACTCTGATTACTAGGAGGATCTTGAATTTTGTTCTTAAAGTGTTGGGGAATACTGGACAATGCAGAAGAGAGAGTGGTCAAGTCATCTCCTGACAGGACTCTGCCAGGGTCACTTGCTGAACACAGGTCCACACCAAGGAGGATGCGGGGGAAGTGGAGGGTGGGGGATGAGGGTGCTGTGAAGGCAAAAGGGAGTTGATGGCCTAGTGGTATTATCACTGGACTTTTAATCCAGAGATCCAGATAATATTCTGGGCACCCGGTTCAAATGGAATTTAGAGTCTAATGATGATCATGAATCCATTGTTGGAAAAACTCATCATGACCCAAGAGAAAGAAGCTGTTATTTTTACCTCAAGACCTACAGCAATGTGATTGCCTCTTAACTTCCCTCTGGGCAATTCGGGATGGGCAATAAATGCTGGCCTGGCCAGTGACACCCTCAGCATGAGAATGAACTAAAACAAAGTTGCTGAACACAAGCAACTGAAAATAGGAAAATATTGTTGCTTTATGCATGAAATCTTATGAAGTCTTCATGATGAGAGTAATAGTCTCCCAAAATTGAGTCAGTGTAATAAATATTCTTGCATTGAACTCATGGAACATTCAAATTTACAGATTAGTGGTGATAAAAGTCACCTTCCTATCTGTAATCAAGTATAACTTATACAAATCATATAATTTCTATAATGTACAAATTTCTGTCAACTAGACTAGAAGAGCTACAGGAAGCAGGGAGTGCAATTACCAGTGATCTCTGCTGCTCTGCTCTCCTTCCTTGGTGTTAATAATGCTTTAAGGTTTTCTATAGTGGTAATGTCCTTGGACCAGTAAGCCAGGTCCCAGGCTCATCTTCTAAGAATGTGTATTTCAATCCCCATCATAGCAGATGACGTAAATTGAATACAATAAAATATCGGAATTAAATTCTAGCCTAATAGCAACCATGTAACAACTGTAAACCATCCGGTGACCTATCAGGTTCATTAATACCATCTGGGGAAGGAATTATGTCATCCTTACCTAATCTGGTCTATATGTGACTGCAGACTTACAGCAATGTCAGCTGAGTTGTATCAAACCACCACAAAGTCTAAAGAACAGGACTGAATGAGGCAGACCACATGGCACATGAGATTCCTGATGAAGGGCTTTTGCCTGAAACATCGGTTTTCCTGCTCCTCAGATGCTGCCTGACCTACTGTGCTTTTCCAGCACCACTCTAATCTAGACTCTGGTTTCCAGCATCTGCAGTCCTTGTTTTTACGACATGGCATAGACTAGGCACCAGAAACAATGACAGCAGCTGCAGCCCTGCCAATCCTCCAAAGTTCACCTTCCCAACATCTGGCTTTGTGGCAAAATTGGGAGAGCTGTCCCACAGACTTGTCAAACAGCATCTTGACACAGTCATACTCATAGAATCATCCATTGCAGGTGATATCTCAGAAACCACCATTCTCCATCCTTGGGTATATCCATTCCAATAACAGGACAGACCCTCAGAAGTGGTGGCACTCTGATATACCGTTGCTAAGAAGGCTCCCTTGGAGTCCTCAACATTGACTCGAGATCCTGTAAAATAGCATCAAATCAAACAAGAGCAAGGAAAGGTCTTACTGAAAATACCACATACTGCTCCCTTTTGGAGGATGAATCTGTACTGGTGTATGTTACAAACGGGTTGGAGGAAGGACTGAAGATGGCAATGGCATAGAATGTGTTCTGGGGGTGGGGGAGGAGGGAGAATTTAATGCTCACTGGCAAGACTGGCTTGGTAGCAAGAATCCTGACTGAACTGGCCAAGTACTAAAGAATGTAACTGATAGACTAGGTCTGAGTCATCCAGTGAAAGAGCCAAAAAGAGCAAAAACTTTCCTTGACCTCATCCTCACCATTGCAGTTCCATTCCCCCATGACAGTTTTGGAAGGGGTAACCAGTGCACAGTTCTTCTGGAGACCAAGTCCTGTCTTTATATTGAGGATTTTTTGATCCCTTGACAGGAAATTGGTATTGCTGGCTTGGCCAGCATTTTTTGCCCATCCCTGATTGACACTTAACTGCATTCTGGGCAACCACATTGTTGTGGGTCTAGAGTCACGTCTAGGTCAGACCAAGTAAGTTGGCAGATTTCCTTCCCTACAGGTCATTCATGGACCAGATATGTTTTTACAATAATTGTTGTCAGGAAGGCAGTTTCCTTCCCTAAAGGGGATGAGTGAACCAGATGGCATTTTCCAACAATCAGCCATGGTTTCATGGTCATCGTTACACTCCTAATTCCAGACTTTTAATTGAATTCAAATTCCACCCTCTGTCACGATGGGATTCAAACACAGATCTTCAGAATATTTCTTGTATTAACAGTCTACTGATAATACCATTCGGCCATCGCATCATTGTGTTGTGTTGCACTGCCACTGCACTAAATGAGACAGACTTCAAACAGATTTAGCAGCGCAAAACTAGGCTTCTGTGAGGTGCTATAGGCCATCAGCAGCAGCAGCAACAGAATTGTATTCAACACACAATCTGTAACCCTGTATTCCCATCCGACCATCGCTTTCAGGCCAGGAGATCAATCCTACTTCAATAGAGAGTGCAGGAGGGCATGCACTACGCATATTGAAAAATGAGGTGTTAACTGTGCTGTCAAACAGAGGAAGCAGTAAGTAATCAACACAGCTAAGTGATGCCACAAGCAATGGTTCAGGGATAAGCTCTGCAGTCAATTAATCAACTCATTGAAGGAGGTGTGCCGAGTGATCGATCCATCCCCAGCATTGCAGGTGCTGGGTACTCAGCCAATTTGATTCACTTCACGTGATATCAAGAAACAATTGTGTACAAGAGAAGGTCAGAAGGGGTCTGTATGGTGATGTAGTGGTGGTGTCTCTTCCCCTGGACTGGGACACCCAGGTTCAAGGCCCACCTGTTCCAGAGTTTGTAGTGATTAGGTTGATTCAAGAAATAGGTTAAAATGATAAAACAAACATAGGTTGGAGTGTAGAAATTCTGTGATGAGCAACTCAATGGCTGAAGTCTGTCCACTATCTGCAGGCACAAGAGTACTCTATCAGGAGTAATATGGAATAGTCTCCACATTCCTGAATGACAGCAGTTCCAACAACACCTAAAAGCTTTGATATCATCCTGGAGAAAGCAAGTTGCTTACTTTGCACCCCATCTAACACATGCATTGTTAAATCCCTTTGTCATAGATGCATAGTGCTTTCAATGTATACCATCCACAAGAAAAAATGTAACAACCCACCAGTAGGTGGTTAAAACCACTCTCCAGCAGCCCCTTCCAAAGCAGGACATCCACCACCTGAAATGGCATCAAATGCATTGGAACACCACCACTTGTGGGTTCTCATCCATGCCACATAGAATCCTGAGTTGGAACTATAAGACCATAAGAATTAGGAACAGGAGTAGGCTCTTCAGGTGACTCAAGCCTTTTCCATGGTTCAATAGAACCACGGTTGATCAGACATTTCTCTTGTCCACTTGGTTACCTTTTCTCTGTAGCCCTCGATTCCCCTTCTGATCAAAAATCTATCTATCTCTTCACTGCCCAGCCAGAGGCACCACATCCCATAATGAATTTAAAAAGTCAATATATCACACAAATGCAGGACATAATGTTCTGAGAAAACAAAAATAGTGAACTGCATTAAAGAGTTCAGTCAATTCCACATATTAAAAATTCATCAGTTTGTGTTTTTGTCATTTGTGATTTATGTGCATAGTTCTTAAAGACAATTTTGGGGGCTGGGTTCTGGATATAATTTCAATATCAGTTTTCAAAAGGACAATGAAAAAAATCATTGACTAAGGATAGAAATATGAAGAAGGAGCAAGTGAATGAAACTAACGGTTCACTGTTTTGATGAGTTGTTAAATTGAGATATCGTCTACAGCTGGAATGAACATAATGGATCATATGGCTCTGTCCTGAAGAAAAACAGAAACTTATCCATTGAATCCTGGTCAATATTCTCAATCAACAATAGAAAAATAGTCATTTGGTAATATTGTTGAAAGGCACATTGTCAAAGTGTTTTCTCACGCATTCATTAGGATAATTTGCAAGAATATCAATATAAGGAGATAACCACCAGGTTTCTTTTATTCATTCATGGGATGTGATCATCACTGGGTCAGCTAACATTGATTGCCCATCCCTAATTGCCCAGAGAACAATTGTGGGTCTGGAGTCACATGTAGGCCATACCAGGTAAGTTGGCAGATTTCCCTTCCTATAAGTCATTCATTGACCCGATAGGTTTTAATAACAATTGTCAGTGGTTGAAAGGTCACCGTTAAGTTATCTTTTATTCCAGATTTTTATTATCTGGGAAATTTCACCATCTGGGAAATCATATGTATCTTCCTACAACAATAGCTTGGATTTCTAGATTGCTGGTCCAATTACTATTACCTCAACAATTGACATCAACCCTGAGGAATTTCCTTTTGATCTTTTATTATTTGTACGCTTCAATAATTCAGATTTCACATGAACTGCTAAGTTGTCCTTCAATCCATGAACATCACCTCTCATTGATGAACCTGAGAGGCACCAGTTTCTGCAGCCTTTCTTCAGCAAACCTCTCTCTATCAGGGACAGGAGACATGTGAGCTGCCCCCTGTATATCAGCCAGCCTTGGCTGGCAGTGCGTTCTCTTGAAAAACAGATGTATAGAACCTTTACCTTCGGATATGTGTGGAATAATTACTAGGCTCTCAATTATCAGGTGGATGTAAGTTTGGAATGATGTGTACAGGCCAGGCCCTATCATGGTTTGTTGGCATCATGTTCAGCTTCAGTGTTGTCCACGTTAATGTGCAACATCTTGGCTGCAGTCCTCAGCACTGCGGTTTAAAGATGTCTGATATGTGAAGATGCCAATCAAGGAGTTGATACCTTGGGAGAGATGAGAAATACTTGGCAATTGTAACTTCTTTCATTCTTTGGGATGTTTGAAGGAACTATTCATCTCTCAGAGGGGTATCACTTGACCAGGTCTGACAGCAGAAATTATCCCACAACAGATATTGTAACAGTGCAAGTGAAAATATATGTATAAAAATGATAGGTTATATATAATAATGTAAAAGACATGCCACCTTTATGTTATTCATGTGTTTTTAGGTGTAGGTCCAACAAGTCATCACAAGAATCACATGTAACATCTTGCTTACATAATTGATGAGGTAAAATGGAAGGACCATGCAAAAACAAAAATTGTCCTGGGCAATGTCAGATTGGGTGGCATGAAACTCATTGCCATCACACTTTAGCTGCCAATGTTCTTGCCTGCTTTTTCACCTTGTTTCAGCTTTTATTGATGATTAACATTTTTACTAATCCCTGTTTGCCTAATCTATACGCTGTGTTTCAATTCTTCCTTTTTTAATATAACCTTGAGTTATCTCTCAGCGTTAGCGACACTCAGTGAGACTGGCCATCTACACTCATGGGGAGAATAGTGGCCCAATGCTCAAACAAGCAGTGCCATATATCCCTCAGCATTCTGTCCTGGAAACTGTGTATGTTATTAAAATGTCATGGATAACAGAACAAGTATCCAAGCCTGTATTTGATCAAAAACCTCACAGTTGTTAAATAGTCAATTTCCTAGCTTTACATGTAACAATCATTAATATGAATCCAGCCTGCTGTTGCCTATCATTTCAAGGTCTGTTCACACTTTACGTTTCTTTTTTCTTGTCATCTCTCAGAAAACCTTTTATTAACCCCAGCTTTTATGGTATTTAGCATGAGTGATATGTTTTAAGACAATTCCTTCATAGAATAGAAGGAAAGAAATCATTTCTCCTTGCAGGAGAGTCCAGAATAAGGGAAAGTATCTTTAAAATTAGAGATAATTTTGTCCGGGAAGTGAAGTATTTCTTCACAGAGAGTGTCCTGGAAATCTCAAAGCCTCACCCACAGAAACACTGTTGAGCCTTGGGGTCAATTGAAAATGTTATTGGACAAAGGGATTAAAGGTTGCAGAAGCAATGTAAGCAGATGGAGTTCAAATACAGTTCAGCTGTGGTATAATGGAATGGAAGAAGAGATTTCAAAGCGGAATGATCTCCCTCCTCCTGCAATGCTCCTATGGGGTGTTCATCTATTCCTTATCTTTATACTCGATCCTACAAAATAGTTGCCTTCCTTTACTGTGAAGAATAGATCATTGGCTGAGGATACGGTATATTATTATTACTATGATTACCATTGGTATTTTTATTAGTTAGGAAAAAACTCTAAATTGCACAATGCAGTTTTTAAACAGGCAAGTTGCATTGTAACAAGGTAAAAACAATGACTGCAGATGCTGGAAACCAGATTCTGGATTAGTGGTGCTGGAAGAGCACAGCAGTTCAGGCAGCATCCAAGTAGCTTCGAAATCGACGCTTTCCAAAGTTGCATTGTAACAACTGTACCGTAGAATAAAAACACCTTGGAACATAATTTTAGATAAAAATCAAGTCAAAGAAGGAGGTATTGAGAGGAGTTAAACAAAGCTTGGCCAAATACTGTTTGTGGAGTTTAAATAGAAAGCAATTCCAAACTATGGGGCCAAACTGACTTGACATGCAGCTGCCAATGGTGGGGTGATGAGTGACAAGTATGCAAAACAGGCCAAGCTAGAATACAGCAAGCTCTACAGCTGCAGCATGTTTCAGGCAATATCCTGAAGAAAAAGAAACTTACAATTTTACCTCTTTTCACAATATTATATGCAAGTTTCAACAAACAGCAAAAAAATTCTGTATTAGTGGTGCTTATTGAGACATAAATGTCGACAAAGACATTGCAAAAATAACTCTCCTATCTTTTTCAAAGAGGGCACTGTATTTTATTTGGATTCCGAAAAGAGCAAAATATCAATCCCAAATTCAGCATGGAATCCAACAGGAGTCTGTTTTCACATCTTTATAGTGGAGGGGGCAATGATTTAAAAATGCACACAAAACATGCTTACTTTGCTGTTTTGCCATTCTCTCTAATAGCCATGAGATAAGGGCCTGCAGGAGTTAGCATTCAGAAATCCTGTCTTTCCAATTTCTGTGGCATTTCTGATGCCCCACTATTGTCTTGGAGTCAGGTTCATTTTGGTGAGAAATGTATTTGATGGTATCTCAGAGGAGTCATGAACCATGGGAAATGCTAGGTTTAGGTGGAGAGATCAAACAAATCATATGCTCCTAAAGTTATTTAATTGACAAGCTTTGAATTACAAAAGATAATTTTTTCTCAGTTTCAATAGTTAGATCCTACATGGAAAACAAGATAAGATTTTATTGCAGTGGTTGATTAAATAAATCTTTTCCTTCAAAGATAATTTGACTATTACATTTCTTACCATTATGTTAGTATTGAAATGAATTACAGTACTTTTCCCACAGGGGAAAATGTTTTAAAATTGAAGAACACACTGCTTGGAATCTTTATTATCTGAAGTAATTCCACTCTCCAGAATCTGTTAGAAATGGAAAATAAAACCTTCAGTAGTTTTTACCTGTTCACTTGCCCTTGGATTGTTTGAATTGTCACTATCTGATGCAACTGTAAATGAAAACACAGTCATATGTTTTAACGGTTTCAATAAGCTTCAATTATCAGTGCGCTTGGAAGGTTTCTTATGAGAGCTGATTGATTGATTGAATTCAAAAATTCCAGACACTACTCATTCCAGCAAAAGTGTGGACTAACATTTTGATTTTGGGCATTTTTCGGCAGTTGTGAAGGGATTATTTATCTTTGATGTAGTGTAATAGTTGTTTTTTTGTTGTTTTTTTAGAAACATACAGACCAAGTGAGATAATTCACTTAAAAAATAATTATTTGTAATACCCATTTTCCTTTATTCAGTCACAGGATGAGGGCATCACAACTTAGGGCAGCATTTACTGCCGATCCTTAATTTCTCAGAAGGGAATTAAGAGTAAACCGCATTGCTGTGGTACTGGGATCACACGTAAGTCAGATCAGTAAGGATGACAGTTTCCTTCCCTGAAGGACATTAGTAAACTACATGCAATTTTCCAACAATCGACAATGGTCTCATCATTAGACTCTTACTTCTAGACTTTCATTGAATGCAAATTCCACCATTTGTCATGGCGAAATTCAAACCCATACCCCCAGAGCATTACCTGCATCTCTGGATTAACAGTCCAGGCAATAATACCACTAGGCCATCAGTGCTCCATCATTTCAAAGGCACTCGAGGATCATAGTGGAGTTGCAATGGAGGATTGCTTAGAAACAATGAGGCAGTCTGGAGGAATGTGGGGCATGGGGCATGAGTTGGCATAGTGATACATGAGGCAAGGATGTGGCATTGGGGGGAGGGGCTTGGCATTCATCAATAAACAGAAACAGGTGTTCTTGCAGGTCAAACCAAATATCCGCTTTCATAGTTTGCTAAGATGACCAGCCCAACTCTATCCTGCATCTGCCTCTTTGAAGTGGAAACATGATGGATACATCACTTTTAAAGGCATAAAAAGGAAGTTTCTTGACTCATCCTTCTCATCTCCACAATGAAATCCAGCCATTGTCATTTGCTATATGAATCCAAAGGTCACAGGCTCTGAAACTTGTTCCAGAAGAGAAAACCTTTGTTAAGTGATACCACACTTACTGTCGGTTGAAGAGCCAACACTTAAATCCGCAGGTAGAAAGATTATGACCCACATTTTGCAACAGTAATCATAGTAAAATTGTCAATTTTTGCTCTGTAAAAGTGGCAGTAATTTTTTGCATCAATTGTGCAGTTAGTTTGAAAATCTAGTCATTGATTCTCTGCTTCTCCACTGGGTGTGCTATTAATGTTCTCACAATGGGAATCTTAGACATTGCTTGAATTGATGTGAACTTTCAGTTTTTATTCTGTTAGCCTCATTACAAAAAACATTTATGCATTGGTGTAACAGAAAATGAGATTCTGTAATAAGCTGTAATTACTGGTGAACAACTTCTCTGGACCTGGAAATCTGTGAAGTATCAAGTTCTTCCATGACGATAAATACCAAAAGTTCTTTAAAATTGCATATATATATATAGTAAAATTTGTTAAGCTTATACCTCAATCCCATTTTTTTTTAGATTAGATTACTTACAGTGTGGAAACAGGCCCTTCGGCCCAACAAGTCCACACTGCCCCGCCGAAGCGTAACCTACCCATACCCCTAACCTAACACTACGGGCAATTTAGCATGGCCAATTCACCTGACCTGCACATCTTTGGACTGTGGGAGGAAACCGGAGGACCCGGAGGAAACCCACGCAGACACGGGGAGAACGTGCAAACTCCACACAGTCAGTCGCCTGAGGCGGGAATTGAACCCGGGTCTCTGGCGCTGTGAAACAGCAGTGCTAACCACTGTGCCACCGTGCCGCCCACCGTGCCTTCATTTCACTCTCAACTGATTAATTCAATGATTTTACTTCTCACAGTTGCTGTCTGTGAGAATCCTCCAATGGAATAGACTGCTTAACCTCCTTGATTGAATAATTATTGGTAATGTTTTGAAATAATAGTGGAAGAAAATAAAATTGTTTGATTTTTGTGGGCAACATCCTTTGAGGCCAAATATGAATGCATTTAGTTTACAGCTGACTGCAAAATCCACACCAAAATTAATTACAAATTGAAAAACGGCAAATATACCAGAATCTCAATTTTAAGTATTAAATTCTGGAATTAAATTATCACCATCTGAAGGATAGGTTAATATTTCAGGCTCTTTCATCCAAGCCAATAGTTTATCTAAGCCCCCAAAATGCAATATAAAACAAAGTAAAACTGAATATGCTAAAAATGCAAAGGAGGTTAATCACCATCTTGAAAAATAAATGTTTTTGGACATAATAGTTCATCATAGCTCTCAGACTACAAATGAGGATCTAATGAATACACTGTAAAGGACAGATCTAAATTGAACTTAGAAATAATTATTCTCAAGGGTTGTTGAAATTCTTAATGAAGGCAGATTGCATGAAATAATTCATATGGCAACATTTTATTTCTTTTATACTTTACTGGTTGTTCCCTTATTAATATTATTAATTATTGAATTTTGTTTTACATAAAATATATTTTCTCTCATTTTATCCATGTTTTTAAAATCATAACCATTTGTAATATATATGTAACCTTATCTAGTGGAGATGGTGGCATGGTGCTAATGTCACAGAGCTCTAATCTACATTAAATAACTCCACAAAGGCTGGTAACCTGTCCCGATGTCACCTTTTATTTACACGTGTGCAGCACATGAGACTGACTCAGCTAGCACAGAGCTGGCTCCTAGAGGGACCAGAACCCCTGACTCAGATGAAGGGCTTTTGCCTGAAACGTCGATTTCGAAGCTCCTTGGATGCTGCCTGAACTGCTGTGCTCTTCCAGCACCACTAATCCAGAATCTGGTTTCCAGCATCTGCAGTCATTGCTTTTTCCTCAGTTTACAGTCAGCTAGGAAACTCTAATTGGAGAAGGTTAACAGACCCAGTCAGGGAATTCATATTCTATGAGGTCCACCGAGCTGAATTTGTTCCAATCACAACACTACAGACCAAGTTAAATTTCCCAATGACATGGCTTTAAATCTCATGTAGCAGCAGTTGGAATTTAGTTTAAGGCAAAAAGAATAGGTACATTTAGGGAAAAAGTTAGTGATGTGTTGCCATAGTCTTACCAGACCATAGGGGCTGCTCTCTCATTAAAGAGAAGTGACTGATGGTGATTTAACCTGAAGGCCACCAGACCTCAGCCAAGGGAAGAGGTTGAGAAAGAGAGTCCTTCATGGTAGCCTCAAACCAGTGACGAGAATTGAATCCATGTTGTTGGTATCACATTGCTCTGTAGCCAACAGTACAGCCAACTGAGCTAAACCAATTCCCAAGGGTGAAAGTAGCAGAAGATTATGTGAAGAGAGTGGGAAGAGATTCCTGTGGAATATGACTGACCAGTTGGGCTGAATGGCCTATTTCTGAGTTGTGTTTTGTCATTTTGAGGCTGTGTTTCTTTTCAAAGGAGATCCATGGTACCTGGCTGGCCATAGTCTGTTGGAACTTCTCTTATGCAATTTTCTACTCTTCATCTAATTCATTGTGCAACTGGCCTCCACAAAACCCTTTATGTTGAATTGTGTGGGAGGAAAGGCATAAGCACTCACCACAACTGTGGCTTTGCCATATTTATGCTATTGGCAATATATTTAGCTTCCAGCTCCACATTACTTCAGACACTGCAAACCAGGCACTACACTCCACACTGTTAACCTAAAGAAAACAGCTGAGAGAGACAGGCTAGCTCCTCAGTTCACTGATAGAGATTTGGAGATGATGGTGGATGGGGTGGTGGACAGGGTGGCAGTACTGTATCCTGACGACCAATGTTGCCACTGGACTGACAGAGTGGCTCAGTCCCTCCCTTTGTCTCATTGCAGAAGAAGATAGCTAATTCCCAGGATTGTTATCTCCATAACAATATTTTAACAATACTGAAGCTGTTCTATAGAATGTATAAACAGAGGCAGTGGTCCACTACAATTTTGGAGTGACGGAATCTTTGCCCCTGATATCTCATACTCTTTAGTGATAGTCTATGTCAGTAAACATCTTTGATCTTCTCAAAGGAATATACTTTCATTGTTCCTGAAATATCTTTTCTTTGATGTCAGTCTGTAGTTCAGCTACCATTTTTCCTGCTAGACTCCAATTTATTCAGCTCAGATCCATTCTTACTGTATTGTAGTTGACTTTCCCCTAGTCAATTATTCCTACTTCAGCTGGTTCTTTATCCTTTTCAATAGTCAGCCTAATTCTTATGAAGCAATGATCACTGTCCCCTCTATTTTCTCTGACTACACTTGATTAATTTAGCCCAATTCACTTTCAAGAACAAGTCAAACAGTGTCTCCTTTCTGATTGGACTGCAAGTATACTACTGTGTGAAACTCTTTTGGACATTCTCCAGAAACCCTTGTCCCTCATTGCCCTGTACATTGCCATTATCCTATTCCATATCCAAATAATTAAAGCCCAACGTTATAACTACCTTATAATTTTTGTATCTTTGTAATTTCCTTGCAAATTTGTTCTTCCTTCCCATTAGCTAGTGGCCTATAGTATACACCAATGAATGCAATTGCACATTTTTTAATGTTTCTTGTCTTTAACCAAGTGGATTCGATCATTGGTACATTTTATTCCAGCACTGGAATGCTCTTCTTGATTAATAGCACCAGCACTGCACTTTTCTTCCTTTCCATTTTGGTAAATGTTGTATTATTGCACAGATCTTAGAAAGGCCCTACATATTTAAGACAGCTGAACGACTTCTTGATATGTGATACTGTAGTGTATAAGGTCTCCATGTGACTTTCTGCATAGCTAGCAGCTAGTCAGTTAATCTTACAGATAGTTGATCAGTTAACAGATAGTCAATTAAGCAGCCAGTCAATTATGGATGTAAGGCTATATTAGTATAAGTAAGCGTAGAACTCAGACTATATATATCCATGATGTGTCATATAAGTACACAGTACATAGTTAGCTGTTTGTTACCTGTCTCATTAAGAGCTTGAATTTCTGTAGTATGTATATCTTTTATAGACACAACATTGTATTTCCACATAACAATCTGTGCCTATCATTTCCTATTATTTACTATAATCTGTGTATTCACATAGATGACAGGAACTCTGATCAGATTTTATTAGTTTCTCCCTTCAGAATATTCCTTTTAAAAAAAACTTCAGAAAGCGAAACTTTCTTTTGTCTTATTTCAGTGTGATCTATCTCTCCTAGTATAAGTAACTCTAAGACAGTAAATGTGTGTTTAACTTTAAGATGTTTTCAGTAAGTTCATTTAAGGAAAAGTGGCTGTCAGGTATTGGGTAAGAAGCTGAAAAGCAAATCACTGAATTAACATTCTGAGCTGCTACTGTCAGCTAATCAGACCCGACAGGATGAAGAACCAAACATGCTGTATCTCTTGTCCTTGAGTGTTAACAACCTGGAGTGCAATCAAATACTCCAGACTTATTATGAAGCTATTCCCTAATTCACATCAAATTTTGGTCAGTATTTAGTGCTAATGCACTGACTTTCATTACCCGGATGTACTTCAGGGTTGTATATTTCACACGCCATAAGCTGAGTGCTTGAAAAGCCTCATAACATGTGCAATGGTATCCAATATGCAGCTTTACAAAAGTATCAAAGATGACCTTTGTCAGATTTAACCTTCGCTTTGAAAACAGGGATTGTAAACCAATCCTGCCTCTTTGCAAACGTTCTCTGGGAGATTAATTTTCTCATTTCTGTTCCACATTGGCACAAATTCAAAGCACAAACTGTTTTGCATTAGTTTTATAAGATAGTTTGATTAAGTTGGCAATCTCATCCTGGGAAACAAAAATGGAAACAGCCCTCACTGTTGTTCAAGGGAATACTCTTCAGAATCCATTGGCCAAAGAAGGTGTTTTACAGTCAACATCTGGCAATGCTCTACCTGACTGAGGAATGTTTGACACAGCATTGACTCCCAAACTGGAATAGCCTTTCTTTGTCCAGAGCTAACATTAATGAGCACAAACAAATGCCATGATAAATTGAATTTAAAAGCTTGCATTTGCATTACATCTGGATTTGATTGGAATAATAGATTTTTCAGTAATTCAAAAAGCATATTTATTCTGCAAGTCAAATTTAACTGAGGTTTTTCATTTTACCAAAAACAAGGCAATATAAATTGCACTTTAGAAAATGATACAGGCGTGGAATGCTACCCAACAAAACAAAATTTACACGTCAGTATGTTTATGTAACAAATGGCAGCAAAGGGGTCCATTGACATAAGATGACTCAGTAAATTACGGCTATCAAGATCATAATGGTTACAAAGCTGATCTATTGTTAACTTTAATCTTAAATGAGATAAATTCCCAAGCTAGTTTTTAAATTTTGAAGCACTCACTTTTAATATTGTAAAATGATAGCAGTCACCCCATTCAAATAACTGGAAACATAAAGAATGTGCTTTGTTACTGCAGTGAATATTTTTATTACAATATATTTTTATTAGATTTCTCGAAGAAGCAACCAGTAAGTAATTCACCTTTGTTTTGTGTGTGAGTCTAAGCCATGGGTAATAATTCTGAATAAAACATCTTGAAAAGTAAGTTTACTTTTCTTTTCAATATAATCTCAACTTTACAGGTCTTGTTTTTAAAGTGGCTGGCATTTGGGATCATTGTGAGTACTTTGTCTTCCCAATAGTTCTACATGTGTAATTAAAATGGTCTTCATATATGATCACTATCCTGAAATATAGTGGCAGGCATATCCTATTTTATACAAAACAAACCAGAAGCTGTCAATTATGTTACACATGCAACCAAGTGAACAGCGTTACATAACCTGCATTTTCTTTTGGAATTGGCATTGGATGATGGGGTGTTCAATGATGAGTATGCCTTAGATCAATGTACGTGCTTGACTCTATGCATCCTGCTCAAGCAATATCTAACTCAGATCTTTGCTACCCATACCCAAAACTTAACCCTAAAACAAATGGGGAGTCTCAAAATAGTGAAGACAATGGAATGTTTTATTTTATGGTGTTGGTTCAGGTCCAACAGTTTCCTGAACTGTTGATCTGCCAGAATATTTGCAATTAGTTCTTGAAAATTTTAAATCAAACTCTTAAATTCCCTGCACTGTTTCCAATTGACACGGCACACTGAGTATAATGTTTACTTTAACAAGCCACCAAGGCCATTGGGAACATTGTGATGGCTTTTTTGCATAAACTGACACCCACGACTCTATAATTCTCCAGTGCGCTGTCCTCCATCTCAACCCTGATTGACCCAGCCCCTTCATTCTCCCCCTGGAAGGCTGAAATAAAAGGAAAAGTAAATATAAATGTACAAATGCAAATTTGTAGTGAACAGCTGTATGGATTCTTTAAAGCATTTTCTTAAAAATTTCATTTTGCCAAGTTCATGGAAACATAGCCAAGGAGCAAATAGAGAGAGAAAACATTAGCTATGAAACTCTCTTCAAGTAAAACAATTGCTTTTTGCCAGGATGAGGAGGACCAATTCTTCTGGAAACTCTGAATCCACGGGCGGCACGGTGGCACAGTGGTTAGCGCTGCTGCCTCACAGCGCCTGAGACCCGGGTTCAATTCCCGCCTCAGGCGACTGACTGTGTGGAGTTTGCACGTTCTCCCCGTGTCTGCGTGGGTTTCCTCCGGGTGCTCCGGTTTCCTCCCACAGTCCAAAGATGTGCAGGCCAGGTGAATTGGTCATGCTAAATTGCCCATAGTGTTAGGTAAGGGGTAAATGTAGATGTATGGGTGGGTTACGCTTCGGCGGGGCGGTGTGGACTTGTTGGGCCGAAGGGCCTGTTTCCACACTGTAAGTAATCTAATCTAATCATTGTTTAATTAGAACCTGAATCTGCTTCTCAGAATGAATAAATCTGCTTGAATGCTTAATTACTCTCTAGGAAAGAGAAAAATTGGTTGCTGCAGCAGTTGTAGAACTGTGGAAAGGGGTTGATTTTAAAGAAAGGATGCCTCTCAGAAAGCCTCACTTGTGTCAAGTGAGATGATGTCATACACTGCTGAGAAAATGGTCACACACTGGAATTGCACACTGAGCAATGAACTAGTGTTGAGCAGCAAGGTAAGAAGAGGAAAAAAACGTGTTTTTTCAGCTTCATTTCTCAAAACCACCTCTTATTTCATTTAATTCTATTGTTCATTGACATTTAATCTTTTGTTAGCAATCCACAACACACCACCCACATCCCCCGCTACCACCACTGTACCTGCATGAAGGTACACAGATCAGAAGCTGTATTGCACAATATCATTCTCAAAAGCCATTGACAAATTTTCGTTATGCATGAGTTTCCACTTATTGTGGCACCTTCAGTGAGAGACATGTGAATTTTGCACTGAGTGATGACAAACATTGGAAGTATCTGTAACGTGCTCAAATCCCATCAATTTTTTAAGATCGTCAACCCGACTGCCCAAATGCACCTCCATCCAAAATACAGAACTCATCCTAAATTAAAAGGCTTTATACAAAAGTTTCTTGCAATTGCTCTTGTCCTGAGGTTCACTTCAAATTATGCCCAAGTTCACTATGCCAATTTATGCCTGGTTCATGAAAATGCAACTTTGAAAAATGACCTGAGAAACTGAGATTCTTTTCATAAAGAAGTTAGTGCTGATTATTAAATGATTAAATGATGAAAAGATGGCTAAGAGAAGGCACTGCTTTTAAGTTATGAGCTGTCTGGAATGAGAGTAACAACAATAATAGTAATCCTGTAAGTTTATAGTGCTCTTAAAATTAGATAATTATTGATATTTTTGAGGCTAATTTTTAAAAGGAGTGGAAAAATGCAAACTTGTTTTAAGAAAGAAAAATTTATGTGTGTGTGTATAAGATTTGTATTTTTATCAAATAATCTTGTTTTATAATAGGCCTTTGTTGTTTATAAAAAAAAATGTGGTTGGCAGATTTGTATTCTGAAACAGATAGAATAACATATAGTTGGCCATATCAACAATCAGTTTTTAAAAAATGACTAGTGGAGTAGTGGGACTATAGGCAGACAGATAGTACCTTTCTCCAACCACAGTGGTAACATAATAAAACATCTTAAGATATTGAACAAGATTGGTATAAAGCAAAGCTTGATACTCAGCCACATGAATGTAATATTAAAGCAGACGGCCAAAGTTTTGATCATAGATGTGTTTTGGGGAATATGTAAATAAAGGCAGGTGGAGAGGTGGAAAGGTGTTGAGAAAGTTACAAAGCATAGGACCCAGCCAGCTTAAGGTATGCTTCCTCCAGCAGAAAGATTCAAATTAGGGACGCATAAAAAGCCAGATGGTATTTCTTTCAAGTAGTTTAATAAAAACTGGAATCATAGAATCCCTACAGTGTGGGAGCAGGCCATTCGAACCATTGAGGAGAAAGTGAGGACTGCAGATGCTGGAGATTAGATTCTGGAGAGTGTGGTGCTGGAAAAGCATTGCAAGTCAGGCAGAGGATCCAAGGAGCAGGAGAATCATTGTTTCGGGCAAAAGCCCTTCATTAGGAATTCGGTGGGGAGCTGAGGGGGTCACCATGGGAGGAGGGTTGGGCTGGAGGGAAGGTAGCTGAGAGTGCGATAGATAGGTGGAGGTGGGGGTACAGGTGAGAGGAAGGTGGACCGGATAGGTGGGAAGGAAGATGGACAGGTAGAACAGTTCAAGAGAGCAGTGCTGAGTTTGAAGTTGGAACTGGGATAAGGTGGGATGAGGGAAAATGAGGAAACTGATGAAACCCACATTGATGCTGTGGGGTTGAAAAGATCCATAGGCGGAAGCTGAGGCGTTCTTCCTCCTGGTGTCAGGTGGTTAGGGAGTGGTGATGGAGGAGGCCCAGGATGTGTGTCGTTGGCAGAGTGGGAGGGCAGTTGAAGTGTTCGGCCAGGGGCAGTTTGTTTGGTTGGTGCGGGTATCCCGGAGATGCTCTCTGAAGTGCTCTGCGAGTAGACATCCTGTCTCCCCAATATAGAGGAGACTGCATCGGAAGCAACAGATACAGTAAATGACATGTGGAAGTGCAGTTGAAACTCTGATGGATGTGCAAGGCTCCTTGGGGCCTTGGATGGAGGTGAGGGGCAAGGTGTGGGTACAGTTGGACCATTGAGTTCACACTGACCCTCTGAAGAGCATCCCACCCAGGTTGACCCCATCCTTGTATTTCCCATGGCTAATCCACCAAGTCTGTATATCCTTGGGCATTTTAACATGGTCAATCCATCTAACCTGTTTATCTTTGGACTGTGGGAGGAAACCAGACCACCCAGAGGAAATCCATGGAGACACAGGGAGAATGTGCAACACAGTTAGTTGCCTGAGGCTGGAATCGAACCCGGGTCCCTGGCGGTGTGAGGTAGTGGTGCTGACCACTGAGCCACCATGCTGCCAAAAATGCCAAAAATTATTCTGGAAAATATGGGCCCAAATATCTTTGGGAAAACAGTGATGACATGGTGAGGTTACTGATGTCTAAGTTATAGGTAAAGGGATTCAGAAGTCTTACCGAGCTTGTATATTCACCTTCCCACCTAGCTGTTGGCCTGAACAAAGATGAGAGGGAATACTCAAAGTAAGGATGGTATTGGATGGTGCCTAAACAAGACTGGGAAGAAATTGAGGGAGACCTACACTGGTAAGGAAGTAAGGAGCAGCGGGAGGGAGGGAAGCTATACAATGGGGAAGACTTGGAGTGATGGGCAGGATGATGGGAATGCAGAAGGTGAAGGATTGAACTGCAGAAAGCTCAAAATTTCCTTGAGGGATCCAGTAGAATATTCCTGATCCTCACTAGCTACAGGCAGTATCAAGAGTCCCTTTGGGAGTCAGCAGTTCCTATCTCCATTTCTCTGCCAAATTTCCTAACCATTAGGAAGCCCTTGGAGCATTAGTTAATTAAGCTCTCGTCTAGACACAGAAGCATTCATGGCACATTCAAATCAACCAATTTCAATTTGTAACATCCCTACCCTGGGATGAAGATGGTTAATACTGAGGCTGCAGAACAGCAGAGTTGCAGAAAGTATACATTGAACTGTCCACAGGCATTTTCGAGAAAATAATCAACCTAAATGTTTAGCTGTTCCCCCGCAAACCATAAAGTCAGGTGCAGTGGCAACTGCACTTCCAGTCACCAATTTGGCCTTCATTCTCCCTGGAGAGAGAATCCGTGCTGGGAATGGAGTCTCGAAAAGTTTGGCTGCGTTGCAACTAACTCTGTCAGGAACTCAGGTTTCCTGAAAAACATCCCAGTACAATGAGATTCCCTGTTCAAACATCCTTTGTAAACTACAATCAGTCAGTGTGCTCCAGGAAAGATTTCATAAATTTATACTTGCTCTTCCACTGCTGACAGGTTTCTTCCTGCAGTGGGGAGACAAGAACAAGCTGGTCTCCGCACTTTGCATGCTCCTCTTTTATAATAAGCTGTATCTTCTGTAAAGTTGCAGATCTCTGGCACTTTAGCTGGAGACAGAGCAGCCAGTGTTCCCATAAACCTACTTTACTGAGGAATCCACCACCGCCTACACGCACAGATGGCTAGAGCATTTTGACAAGTGCACATGCACGAAATATAGTTTTATGGCATTGTGTTCAAATGTCACTGAGAAGAAAAATAGCTCTGTGTGTAGCTGCCTCGTGATATCAAAACATCATTACCAAAGCATCCAGCTGGTGCCAAATATTGCCAATCCAGCTCCCACAAGACTGAGCACCAAGCAGAATGGGTCCTCTAACAAGTTTGGCAGATGGTTTTCTGGTTGATGCTGGATGGACAAGACTAGTGCTTCAAACACAGCTCAATATCTGTTGAATGTAAGGGGGTTGGTTGACTCAGTTAGCTAGAGGGCTGGCTTGGGTTGTAGACTGATGCCAACAGCATTGGCTCAAATCCTACACTGGTTGAGGTCATCATGAAGATCGTAGCTTCTCAACCTGAAGTGCAGTGGTCCTCAGGTTCATTCACCAGCCATTGTCATTCTCCAATGAAGAGAGCAGACCTATAGTCTAATGGAACTGTGGCAACTTTAACTTTATTGACCTTAACAGCCTAATGAGATCCTGCCACGATCAAATGCCAGGTGGGATGTGAACCCTTGCTGTGCTGGTTAGGCATCTGTCACTTTGCCAAACTATCTTCAAAAGAATGTAATACTCCCTGCTTCCAGTCAAAATTTTCTTCTCAGTCTCAAGTACCCTAAACAATGCTATGATGACGGAGTAGGTAGTGGGACAAGAAGGGGATAAATAGATTCATTTCAGACTTTCAACATTGGTAGTGGGCTGGGATTTAACTGTTGTCTGTGGTGACACACACTGGTAATGATAAGGGACTGAAATCAATAGAGTCTCTGCTGACACAGTTCCTGATTGATTCCCTATTATTGACTGTTTGTTGAGCATCAATTGCCAGTAAAGGAACAAGAGTATCAAATTAATCCTAAGAGTACACACGGAGAAAAGACAATGACACCTCAGTTCGAGAGACCACTACTAACGGGTAAGGGGATGAAACGGGGTATTAGCCAATGCTCGATACTTGCAATTCAGGCAATATGTCAACATTGTGCTGCCTAAACAATGAAATGATTGTGATATGTCATGCTATCCTTGCTGCTGAGTGAATACAGCCCTCAATATGGAGCCCACAATAATCAAAGGCTGGCATTGGTTAAAGTTATCCTGCACATTTTTAAGGAAAGGTATATTGTGGCTGGAACAGATGGTGGAAGATAATATGGAGCTAGCTTGAAAATGGAAATAAATAATAGAAGTAATGGCAAAACGCAAGAGAGAATGGGATACAAGACATTCTGACAAACCATTAGAGATATGAATTGTTGAAGAGTTGGGGAGGAGAGATGTGTTTTATTCTCAGAGGGTCCAGGATGCCTTCCTGAGAATACACGAAGGCAGAAGGAGTAAAAGTCAGGGCAGTCAATGACAGGAATTGAACCATAATGACCTGGATGTAGTGTTGTCGCAAAGTTCAGTGGGCTCCTATGAAGGTCAGCGACTGCATCTTCAAGTGTTACATCCCATCAACTGCACCCTAGGGCTGACATATTGCACAATGTACGACTCCCTATCACTCCCTTATTAACAATCTCTCAATCATTATCCATACCTATCATTCATACTTCACAACACCCTCACATGTTTACTAACATTGTAATTCTCACACACATCTCCCAGCTTACACACACTGTCAGTTATTCAACCAAGACATGATCCAAATATTGCATTCCCCAAACAGATTCCAGTGCATAGAGTCATAGAGTCATACAGCATGGAAATAGTCCTTCGATCCAACTCATCCATGCTGACAGGCGTCCCAATCTGACCTAGTTCCATTTGCCAAAAATTGTTCCATCCCTTTCTAAACCAACTCTTCTGTTCATATACCATCCAGATGCCTTTTAAATGTTATAATTGTACCAGACTCCATCACGTCCCATGGCAACTCATTCTGTACATACCCCAACGTCTGTGTGAAAGAAGTTACCCTTCTAGTCCTTTTCAAATCTTTCCCCTCTCACCTTAAAACTATGCCCTCTTCTTTTGGACTCCCTACCCTAGGAAAAAGACCTTGGCTATTCACCCTATCTATGCCCCCCATGATATTATAAATCTTTATAAGGTGGCAGTGTTCATTAAGATATGGGTATTATTTAAGAGTCTTGGTATAAAATGACCTCATCCTCTGTGGTTAGTTCAATAGCACTAACCACAGCTACCTGGATTACACCTCCTCCCACCCTGCTTCCTGCAAAAATGCTATCCCATATTCCCAATTCCTCAGCCTCCACCACATCTGTTCTCAAGAGGACCAGTTCCACCATAGAACACACCAGATGGCCTCCTTCTTTAAAGAATGCAATTTCCCCTCCCACACAGTTGATGTCCTCCACCACATCTCACCCACACCCCACCCCTTCATCTGCAACAAGGACAGAAACCCTTGGTCCACCTGAGCAATCTCCATATACATCGCATCATCCTCCGCCATTTCTGCTGCCTACAAATGGACCCCACCACCATAGATATATTTCCCTTCCACCCCTATCCACTTTCCGTAAAGACCATTCCCTCCATGACTACCTTGTCAGGTCCACACACCTTAACAACCCACCCTCCCCTCCCAGCACCTTCCCTGCAAAACCTGCGCCCACACCTCCCTCCTCACCTCTGTCCAAGGCCCTAAAGGAGCTTTCACATCCATCAAAGTTTTACCTGCCCTTCCACACATGTCATTTACTGGATCCGTTGCTCCTGACGCGGTCTCCTCTACATTGGGGAGACAGGATGCCTACTCGCAGAGTGCTTCAGAGAACATCTCCGGGACACCCACACCAATCAACTCCACCGCCCCGTGGTCGAACACTTTAACTCCCCCTCCCACTCTGCAGAGGACATGCAGGTCCTGGACCTCCTCTGTCGCCACTCCCTAACCACCCAATGCCTGGAGGAAGAACACCTCATCTTCCACCTCGGGATCCTCCAACCCCATGGCATCGATGTGGATTTCACCAGTTTCCTCATTTCCCCTCCCCCCACCTTACCCAGTTCCAACCTTTCAGCTCAACACTGTCCACATGACCTGTCCCACCTGTCCATCTTCCTTCCCACCTATCAGCTCCACCGTCCCCTCCAACCCATCGCCATTACCCCCACCTCCATCTACCTATCGCACTCTCTCAGCCCCAAACCTGTCCCATTCATCTCACCACCCACTCGGCTCCCAGCTGAATTCCTGATGAAGGGCTTTTGCCCGAAACATGGATTTTCCTTCTCCTCGAACGCTGCCTAACCTGCTCTGCTTTTCCAGCATGACACTCTTGGCTCTAATCTCCAGCATCTGCAGTCCTCACTTTCTCCTAGCACTAAATTAAACACCTGTGTTAGTTGGCAGTGTTCATTAAAACATGGGTATTACGTTAAAAAACCTTGTTATAAAATGACCTTGGTCTTTGGAGTGAAGTGACGTTTTAGGAAAAGGAGCAAGAAGAGAAAGTAACCAAAAAGGAACTTGGCCTGTCTGTCAGTGCTGATTTGTCTTAGTTATAATAGTATTGAAAAACTGCAGTGATACACTTCTCTACCTCTTACAGCGTAATGTAATGCAGAGCTGGAGCATCAGGAGCTGATCAATGGGAGACATGCTGCTATTCCAGTGGAGGAGAAATTGTTCATCATCAATGGATGATCATTGCTGAGGCCATAGCCAGCTCCTAAAGCTAATTTGTTTTTCATCTTCTACTTGCCCCTCATTTCAGGTAGTTAAGTGATTGAAACAGGGTAAGCACATATTCTCACTTTCCACCTCCACCCTTCCCACCTTATAACATCTACCCTTGGCCTTTCGTCTTTCTGAGGCCTAATATAACCAGGTCAAACAATAGTGAAATAGCAGTGGGTGGAAGAGCAGGAAAAGGATTAGAAATCCGTCTCACACGTACTCTCTGATGCACGTGTATCATATGATCTGCCTGTAAAGCATGTAAGAACACTTTTCACTGCACCTCAGTTCACATGACAGTGATAAATCAAATCCAGTCAAATCAATAGCTTCACAAAAACGCAAGTACTTATATTTAGAAGAGAGTTTAAAGGTGAGCGTTGCATTTGGAGTCATTGAGTCACAAACACAGAAACAGATCCTTCAGCCCAACTTGCCAATGCTGACAGGGTTTCCCAAACTAAACTAGTCCCATTTGCCTGTGTTTGGCCCTAACCCTCTACGCCTTGCCAATTGTGATGTACCTTTTCCAATGTCTTCCAAATGTTGTAAAATTGTACCTGCATCATTCACTTCCTCTGGCAGCTCATTTCACAAATGCACACTCTGTGTGAAAAGATTTCCTCTCAGGTCCCTTTTAAATCTTTTCCCTCTGATCTTAAACCTGGGGTAGAGGGGTCTAGTTTTGGACCCCTCTACTCTGGGGAAAAGACCTTGGCTATTCACCTTGTCTCTGCCCTTCATGATTTCATAAATCTCTATAAGGTCACCCTATGCTGAGACATTGAGCATCAGCAGAGCTGGTACAAGGGCAAGGGCACATGAAGTCTGTTGCAGGGACACAGATGAGTATTTCAAAGGAACTGGCTATAGGCATTCACGATGAAATGCTTGATGCATTGACTGGTCTTCGTGAGAGCCTGTGCACAATGCCAAAAAGCAAGGAGGGGTCCAGCACTGTCTTTGTGCAGAGCTTGTGCAGAATTTGGGGCTCATTCTTTCCTGCTTGAAAACTGTATTCAACTCCATTAACATGTTTGCGTCCTCAACACAGCAACTGATATTTCTGTAATTCTCAGGCTGGTTGGACTTGACTTGTAGAACTGACCATGACCGAATTCTGGATTGCAAGGACAGTGATCATTGGAATCTGGTCAAAGCAAGCAACTGACTCAACATGACCAACCCTTGTACTGAGATCAGACAGGCAACTTGACTGAGTATAACCCTCATCCCTGATTAACTGTAGATGCCCCTTGATCCCATTGAGGACTGGTCCCCATTGGCTTTAAGGTAAGCCCATTTGATGTTTGCTGTGTATGGTGCTGGCATTTGTTGATAGTATGACATTGCCATAGAGCAGCATGTCCCCCTCTGTGATTGTTCTGTGCTCTGAACTGTGAAAAGCTGCCTAACTCTGCCTCTATTCTAAGATGTAATGCAAGCCACAGAGGCCAGCAATCTTGAAGTGAGCATGAATTGAACAAGGGCTAAAAAAAGCCAACAGCCATAAAGATGATATAAAGATGCACAAGATGCCTGTGTGTTTCTGCATGCAAAAACCTGGCATCAGCATGCAATTCATAAATATCTCTGCGGTCCACTATGAAGCCCCGAAGGGCTGAAATCAAGGATAGTTGATCAGAAAAACAGTCATGATGTTGTGGTGAGGTTGGTGGTTTGGCAATTGCGTGGATGAAGGGTGGAATTCCATTCACTGTGTGGGAAGTGGTGTCAATGGTAGATTTGGATGAACATCCAGAGATGAAGCAGCAAATTGTGCTGCCAAGTAACTGTTTGGCAGTTCATATCAGGAATTGGCACAGTCTAGTTTGTCACTGAAGTAGGGGAGACTGGGAGCTGAATGGACATGAGGTCTTATTGAATTCTTCGAGGAGGTGACCAAGCATGTGGATGAGGGTAGAGCAGTGGATGTAGTGTACATGGATTTTAGTAAGGCATTTGATAAGGTTCCCCATGGTAGGCTTATGCGGAAAGTCAGGAGGCATGGGATAGAGGGAAATTTGGCCAATTGGATAGAAAACTGGCTAACCGGTCGAAGTCAGAGAGTGGTGGTAGATGGTAAATATTCAGCATGGAGTCCAGTTACAAGTGGAGTTCCGCAGGGATCAGTTCTGGGTCCTCTGCTGTTTGTAATTTTTATTAATGACTTAGATGAGGGAGTCGAAGGGTGGGTCAGTAAATTTGCAGATGATACAAAGATAGGTGGAGTTGTGGACAGTGAGGAGGGCTGTTGTCGGCTGCAGAGGGACTTAGATATGATGCAGAGCTGGGCTGAGGAGTGGCAGATGGAGTTCAACCCTGCCAAGTGTGAAGTTGTCCATTTTGGAAGAACAAATAAGAATGCGGAATACAGGGTTAATGGTAGGGTTCTTGGTCAGGTGGAGGAACAGAGGGATCTTGGGGTCTATGTACATAGATCTTTGAAGGTTGCCACTCAGGTGGATAGAGTTTGTAAGAAGGCCTATGGAGTATTATCGTTCATTAGCAGAGGGATTGAATTCAAGAGTCGTGAGGTGATGTTGCAGCTGTACAGGACTTTGGTTAGGCCACATTTGGAGTACTGTGTGCAGTTCTGGTCGCCTCACTTTAGGAAAGATGTGGAAGCTTTGGAGAGGGTGCAGAGAAGATTTACCAGGATGTTGCCTGGAATGGAGAGTAGGTCATACGAGGATAGGTTGAGAGTTCTCGGCCTTTTCTCGTTGGAACGGCGAAGGATGAGGGGTGACTTGATAGAGGTTTATAAGATGATCAGAGGAATAGATAGAGTAGACAGTCAGAAACTTTTTCCCCGGGTACAACAGAGTGTTACAAGGGGACATAAATTTAAGGTGAAGGGTGGAAGGTATAGGGGAGATGTCAGGGGTGGGTTCTTCACCCAGAGAGTGGTGGGGGCATGGAATGCGCTGCCCGTGGGAGTGGTAGAGTCAGATTCATTGGCGACCTTTAAGCGGCATTTGGATAGGTACATGGATGGGTGCTTAATCTAGGATAGAAGTTCGGCACAACATCGTGGGCCGAAGGGCCTGTTCTGTGCTGTATTGTTCTATGTTCTATGTTCTATGTTCTATGATGAGCTAAAAATGAGATACAAATATATGGACATTGGTTTGTCACCACTTATTAGCAAGATGCAGCAATCATCATTTAAACCTTTGGGGAAGATCAGAGAATATGTTTCTGACATCAGGAATTTTATTTTTTTTTATTCCCACCCTATTGCCCTAATCCTTTTGCTATTGTCTATGCCACTCATGACTGTGAGTGGAAAATTCTACCCACTCTCTTATCTATTTACCACAAGTGCCCAGACATGGTCCCCAATTTGTTATTGGGGATACTCCGGGTGAAGAGGGATGAATGGGTTCACCTTCTTTATTAACCCACTGTCTCTTGGTTGGTCACAACAATGTGCTTGAAAAGGATATTCTCCCTTAAAGTTACCCATCTCCCAGTTCAAATAAACTTGTCTTTTAAAAGGAGTCAATTTCACCAGGCTTTCTCCAATTATAGAAAATGTTAGTAGACACAAGAAGATGCATTAATGCAACAAACATTCACACATATTAGAAACAATGAAAGAGTCATGAAAGGATTAAAGGTAAAAGGGTTATTCTCTGGATTTCTCATGAAGCGTGTATAGTGGAACATTGCTTTGGGTGATAAAGCAGTATTGACTTTAAGTGCGAGAGCAGTTGGTTTTGAGATTCTTGCTGGTTAAATGAAATCCTTCTGTCCTGCTTCCCTTTCAGTGATAATGAGCTTGCTGACTGCCTTCCAGCACTGACAAAATATTATTTATTTCTACTTGCAATGCAGGGATGACTCATAACTATCCTCAAGCTGCAACCTTCACAGCACCCTCATCTACACGAGCACATCAACTCACTGAAATGCACAGACCAGAGAGTGAAATTGGTTTTTAACCATTTTTTGCATTTTTCTGAAAGAGTGAAAGATAAACATGTAATTTGACTCATACCCACTCCCTGGAATATAACCGACATGGAGACAACTTTCTGCTGAGAGGAGACATTTAGATTGTCTGGCACCTCTGCATTTGAAGATTCTCTTTGAAGCTTTGTTTTTATTATTCTCACATGGGGTGTGGGTGTCACGGAAAAGACCAGCCTGTGTTCCTCATCCATTAACTGCTCTTGTGCTGATTGCCTCTCTCCGTGACAGAAGGCAAGTAAGAAGCAACAACATTTTTGTGGGTTTGGAGCAACATATAGGTGAGGCAATGATGACAGATTGCTTTCCCTAGAGAGCATTGGTAAACTAGATATATTTTTAATGACAATTTAACAATGTTTACTTGGTCACCATTAGACTACCTGTTGGTTTCGTTTCCATCCCAAGTCCAAATTTTATTTTACTGAATTCATATTTCACCATCTCTCTTCATAGTGGAATTTAAACACTAGCCCCCCCCCCCCCCCCCCACTTTAGTTCTATATTACATAGGGGGAGGTGATGGCCAAATGGCATTATCACTGGAGTGTTCATTCATAGGCCCAGGTAATGTTTTGCAGACCTGGGTTTGAATCCTGTTGGGGCAGATGGTGGAATTGGAATTCAATTTTTTTTAAAAAGTCTGGAATTGGGTCTAATGATGACCATGACTTGATTGTCAAGGAAAAACCCATCTGGTTCACGAATGCCCTTTAGGGAATGGAACGGCCACCCTTACCTGATTCCAGACCCACAACCCTCTTAACTGCCCTCTGAGAAATTAGGGATGGAAAATAATTGCCACCTAGCCAGCAATGCCCTCATCCTGTGAGTGAATAAAGGAAAGCAAAACTAGTCTAGTAACAAAACCACTGTGGCACCATCACCCTCATTACCAGGTACAATATTCTAAGGGTTCAGACTGGAAGTTTTTTGGAAGTCCGTAATTCCAACCTCAGAAGTTACCTTCTCAGTCAGTCTTGGCTTGCAGCCTTTGAATATTTTAAAAAGGTTTCGTCCAAAAGTTCAATATGTCCATGAGTACTTCAGAGCTCAGGTCCAATATCATGATGATTTCAATCTGCATTTATTTTCTTCAGGCATCCATGGGATGTGAATATTTGCTGCCCATCTTTAATTGTCCTTGAAACTGAATTGCCTGTTGGGGCATTTCAGAGAGCTATTAATAGTCAAACATGTTATTGTGCATCTGGAGATACATGTCAGTAAGAAAATAGAGTACTGTACTTCTTTTGTTAAAGGGTACCAGTGAACCAGAGTTTTTTAACAGTATATGGAGATAGTTTCGTGGTCACCACAACTGAGACTAACTTTAGAAATTCATTAATTGAATTCAAATTCCAATAGCTGCCATTGTGGGATTTGAATTCATGTCTCAGAGCAATAATCTGAACCTCTGAGTCAGTGGTTTACCAACATTACCCATTACACCAAATCCCCCTGCTTTAGTAATACCAAATACAGCTTTCTAGTGTAATGTCTAAGACCTCTGTCTTCATGCTTCTCTAGTCTAATGTCTTCTCTCAATTTGTCTTACTGATGTGAGAGTGAAATTATAAGTTACATATACACCATTTGTATATCCTATTGCAGTACACACTAGGTTATTGCGGAGTTCCTCCAGAGTGGTTCAGATTGTGGAAGTATTGTTCCAGACCACAATACCTTCTCATTTCATCTGGTTGATATGGATTTCATTGTATGTAAATTGGATAGACAGAAGATGTGCTTGCTGTGCTGAGCCATGCTATCAATGGATACCCCTTGATGTCCAGTAGACACTTATGGGTTTGACTTAATGGTTCTGATGCAGATGGCACAGAACATGTCCACAAAATGAAGGCATCATGAGTACTTCCAGGATCCTGGACTTGACTGACATGATACTTTTTACGAAACAATGTATTTACATTCTGTATATCTTGAGCTTCTTCCATGCTCACCTCCACCATCACTGACAGTGTAGAGTGCATTTTGTTCTGTTGTTGCAGTTTAGTCTATACTATTATGGCACTGAGGTGAACCCCTCCGTTAATTAAACCAAACATCCAGAAAAGTTCACCTCGCCTCGTAATCTGTTAAAGTATGAGTGACAAAGCACTCTCAAATTCCACTATATAAAGAAAATAACATCAATTTACTTTTTAACTCTAAAAGTGAACATTAAACAACTTCTCACAATTCTAAGCCTCCCTTTCTCTTAACTACTTAATACCTGCGTCCAACTCTATAACAATATGCTGTTCCAATAAGACACTTATTAAAATTACATCAACCTAATTTCAAAACCATACAGCTGCTGTCATCCTCTGTGTCTTTCTTCTTCCAGCTGAAGATCTCCCCAGGACTTCTTTCTTTTTACCGTGAATATGTTTCATATGAAAAGATCCCTTTGATAGAGAGTGTTGCATAATTTCTTGGAAAACAAGATGTTAGCTCTTCATGCATTTCTGTCACAACAGTAGTTGTTCTCCGACCAATTTTCAAAATGTCCGCATTTTATATCCCCTCAACATCATCTTGTCTCATTGGTTTGAAGTTGACAAAACAATAAATTCAAACTCAATTGGGTTTTAGTATCCTGGGGTATAATTTAAACTGATTGGTTAAATTTGGATTGTTGTCAAACCAGCAACCAAGATCAGGTACCCATTTCACAGCCAAATGTTACATATTTCCAATTTTCCAGTAGACTCTGGGACTACCATCTAGTCATATACACTGGTGTGTGTAATCTCTCAGTTCAGAACAACATTCTCTCCCTCTTAAAGGTATAGTACACACTTTCATCTGTATAAAAGTAGCAGGTGGCAGATTTGAGTGAGGACATCCATACACATTGTTCATTTTTCAAGTTCAGATGGGAGATTGGTTCCTGAATTCTCAGGGCAGGCTGGTTGGATTAGTCTTGGGAACAGTTAGAGGGATAGTACTAGGGCGGTGAGGGATAGGGGATGCTGGATGGGATACTCTTCAGAGGGTTGTTGTGGACTCCATGAGCTGAATATGTGCAGCAACTGAATATGTGCAGAATTCTTAGTGTCAGGACCAAGTCTTGTGACACCTATTACTTCCTGTAGACTTTCAATAGCATCTGAGAACTCTAGTGAGCATCAAACACTTATAGAGTTGTTGCAAGAGGCAGTAATGTCTAAATATTAATGGAAAAACTCAGCAGATCTGGCAGCACCTGTGGACAGAAAGCAGAGTTAATGTTTCAGGTCCAATGATCCTCCAGTGACCTGAAACGTTAACTCTGCTTTCTCTCTAATGATGCTGCCAGACCTGCTGAATTTTTCTGTTTTTATATCTGATTTCCAGCACCCATAGTTCTTTGCTTATTTTTTCTAAGTAGTCAACAATGCCTTTAAATAGCACTGTAGGACTATTCTTCCTGCTGCTGAGCTCAATATTGTAAAGTTAAGAGGGGACATCGTGGAAGTGCTGGGTTTCATTATTCTCTGACTAACTTCATGTTCTACCTGCATGGCTCACTGCACTCCAATAACACCTTCACAACTGGGCTCACTGCACTCCAATAACACCTTCACAACTGGTGTCCAGCATGACCCACACCAGAAGTGTGTGCATGCACCACAGACCTGTGGCATCAAAACATATTTTTATTCACCCAAATTTGCACTGAAGATGATTGAAAGTCTGATTTCACTAAGATGTGAAGCAGATGTCCTCTCTGCATTTACAGATAATCCAGAGGAATTTTTTTTAAAAAAACTAACACGCATAGTTGAGCACTTGGGGCTTGGCAATCAGCCTGAAAAAGCATATTCTTTTGATTGTCTTTCACTTCACACAAAACTGCTGGAAAGGCTTTCTTTTTTTAAACTTTTTTCTATTCCCAGCGCCTGTGCCAACTCTGACGGTAAAACTGACAGACTGCTGGCTCCCGGGGCCCATGCCACTACATAATCTCTGTGTTTTGTACATTCTCTGAAACAGAAATATGAACAGTTACAAAGGAACAGGGAACTGCCCTCAACCCCTGACCTCGATCACTGGGTGTGTGTGTGTGTGTGTGTGTGTCTCAGTGGTCAGTCAACTCAACCAACATGAATAGCTCTATTCCAACATAGTTCAGTGACAGTATAAGAACGCCTATGGTAAACAACAATTATTTAATCCAAATCACTCATAGTTTGGAGAAATGGAGCAGAATTGCATTGTACTGAAAATAAGCAACAATTAAGGATGTCCAAACTTTCATAGAAAATTAAGTTATTGTAAGAAAATATATAGTGTTTTAAATAAGAATCTATTTGCATTCTCCCAACCTGCTTTGTTTTTAAATTTACAAAATCATATAATAAAGATTAAAGACATTTCAAAATATTGCCCTCTCTGCTACAAGAAAGGTCCCCATGAATATAATTATGGACTGATGGGCATTGCCATAGCATTTTTATAATAAGTTTTATTATAAAGAGTACTAAAATATGCAGTATATATAAATGAAATTATACTACTGAACTGCCATAAGAATGGAAAAATGAACTTGCTTCGTATTCATTAATGAAATTATAAGTCACTTTTGATGCTCATGATGCACTACTTTAACGTGGAAATTTCTTTACATCAATGCTGGATTGAACATGCTGAACAGAAGTAATCATGCCATTCCAAAGTGATCATCTCAAGCCACTTCACTGCTCCATTATTCACAGCACATGTCAAAATGAGTTGAATTTAGTTTTGAAATGGATTAGTGCTAGGAATGTGCCAACAATCCTTCCAAACAGTTTTGAATTCAATCCTGGATCCATGGGAGTGCTTTCCAATTGATCAATTAAGAAAAACTTTATTAGAAATTACATTTGTCTGCCATTGATCTTTGTTTAAAAGATTGTCCTGCACAATGCAATCACTCCATATTGGCACACTCTACTTTTCTCCAGTCAAATTTCTTTTCTTTCCTTTGGGAATCCAGCGCACTGAGGCATTCTGGGTCCCGATCCAAGACCTCACCTTCATTGCTCATGAATGTCACATTTTCATTTTAAATTTTTTAATTGGGCCGGAGGTGAACTCAGCGCCGAATTCATGGCATCAAATGTCAAAGGCACCCATGATGGGAACTGCTACCATCTTAATGAATAGAGTTGGCAATTGCTCAGAGCAATTGCTCAGTTGCAGTAACCTGGAGGAAGGTAGCCATGCAAGCAAATTAGATACGCAAACCTTGATCCAGCACAAGGTTAACTATGAAATGTTCGTTTTCAGGGGAATTTATTAAAAATCACAGATGTCCCTGCAGTGAATCCTGGGCACAAACATTCTCTTGAAAAGCCTGTCCTCCTCCTCCCCTGCTGAATAATAAATTCCTGAAGGAGTTTACTGATACAAAAACATTATCCTCCAGTTGTTGGTGATCTGAAACAAAAACAGAAGTTCTGGAGAAATGTAGCAGGTTTCCAGCATCTGTGGAGAAAGGAACAGATTTTCATATTAGTTTACTAATTAGATATGGACATCACTGGCTGGGCCACAATTTATTGCCTGTCCCTAGTTGCCTTTGAGAAGGTGATGGTGAGCTCCCTTCTTTGACCATCGCAGTCCACTTGCTCTAGGTTGACCCACAATACCTTCTGGAAGGTAGTTCCATGATTTTGACCCAGTGACAGTGAAGGAACAGTGATATATTTTCAAATCAGAATGGTGAGTGGGGCTTGGAAGTGAACTTGCAGTTGCTAAAAGTTGTAAGTGAACTTGCTAAAAGTTGATTTTTACGGCACTTTTTACAAGCACAGGAATTCTGAAAACACTTTTTTTAAATGATGCATTTGTTGTCTTTATTACAAATACAGTGAAAAGTGTTTAGTGTTTCCACTGTTCAGCACCATCTTAAAATGCAGAAAATAAACCGAAGAAAAGCCAGAAAAATAAAACAATAGAATTCACCTTACAGTCTTATCTCAACAAGGTTACGTGAACAGCTCCCACTTTTACCTCAGCCATGGACTTGGATCCAGGCTCGTCCACCCTGATGCCTCGAGTCCTTGCTGCTAAACCAATGACACTGCTGTAACCGGGCTTCGTCACAGCACCACTGCTGTAACCAGGCTTCATCACAGCACCACTGCAGCTAAATTATGCACAGCAGGCTCCCACTAACCCACAATTTAATGATAATAAGATAATCTCTTTTTGAGATGTGAGTTGAGGGATAAACATTGGTTAAAGGCCATTGACAACTCCTTGCACTTCTTAAAAAGATTCCTACAGGAGCTTTTGCATTGACCTGTGGTGGCAAACTGGATCTTGATTTAACAGTCCATCTGAAAGGTTTCACCCCTGATAGAGCAGCCCTCCCTCAGTATGTATTGCAGAGTCAGTCTTATTTGTGTGTTAAAGCCCTGCAGTGGGACTTGAACCTTATAATCTTCTGCTTCAGAGGCAAGGGTGCTACCAACTGAATAATATCTGATTGTATTAGAGGAGAAAATAAGCTTGGGAATGGAGAAAATCTGGTGGAAATCTATAAACTAGCTAACAATATTTTTAAAAATATCAATGATATAAAGGGATATGGAGGTAACGTGGGAACATGATGCTGAGGTAAAACCTCCACCATTATCTAATTGAGTGGAGGAGCCAGTTTAATGGCCATAAAAGGCTACTCTTGCTCCTACTTCCTGTGTACTGCAATGCTTCACTAGGGCATTGCATTGGAAATCAAGCTCAGTTTTTCCTGGAGTTGTCACAGAAGAAAAGATTTCTTTTAAAGTTTGCAAAATTCCCTGACTTGCATGACTTTCAGACTCAGGTTGACAGAAAGCATGGGCTAGATTCTGCACTTAACACCAATTACAAATAGATAGTCTCCAGTTACAGATAAACAGTTTAGGATCAGCCTATAACACCGCTAGTTAAAACTCTAACCCCATTATGAATTCCCTCTTTACATACACGTACCAACAGACACAAGAAGACAGTGTCATGGACTCAAGGAGTGACTTGGAAGGCAGTCCCTGTCCACAGGGGTTGCTGAGATGATCCTTGAGCTGATTAAAATATTGTTTCTTGGACTTTCTTCTCCAGATACTTCCACTTACTTGCAGGAGGCACAGGGTGAGATTCACACTTATAAAGGTTTCTGACTTATAAATTTGCAGTCACAATTTACAGAAATTAATGAAGGGAAACAAACTTTCCATCTTGGGGATGCAATTCCCTAGTAATATTATCACTAGACTATTAATCCAGAAACTCACCTAATGTTCTGGAGTCCCCAGTTCAAATCCTGTCATGGCAGATAGTGGAATTTGAATTCAATAAATAATCTGGAATCAAGTATCTCATGATCACCATGAAACCATTGTCAATTGTCATAAAAACCCATCTGGATCATGAATGTCCTTTAAGGAAGGAAATCTGCCTTCCTCACCTGGTTTGGCCTACATGTGACTCCAGAACCACAACAATGTGGTTGACTCCTAACTGCCCTCTGAGCAATAAATACTGGCCCAGCCCAGTAATGCCTTTATCCCATAAATGAATTTTTAAAAAAACCTCAGGCTTGAGATTTTTTTTTTAACTGCAGAGCAGAAACACAACTCTTTTGTTTCCAGAGGTCTGATTGCTTCTGTCCAAACTTCCACACCTCTAAGCTGTGCAGATATAAGAGCCAATCACTTAGTTGTTAGCAGCCAGGAGGCCTTTGTCATTGTTAACTGGTCACTAGTCCACAGACTAATCAGTTACTTGTTGCCAGCTAAGTCTACAGTTATACTCATGCCCCTCACTCCAGTCCATCTGGAACAGGTCTTGCACCACTGTTTGAACAAGCAGTAGTGTAAACAAAGCTTACAATGAATGTCAGGCTATTTGTTTTTAAAGAGTGCAACACTCTTTCAACAATCCCTTATTGTGAAACAGTTCTTTTCCCATTTTAGTCCACAGTCAAAAATATAAAGGTACAGTCTATACAGTTCCTGTCTAATAGCACACTATCACAGTTTTATTCACAGCTCCCACAGTACACCATGGTAAACAGATTCAATGTAATTGATAAAAAAAAGATGTTAATTTAAGGAGAGTTTTCTTTATGCAATGAGCTGCACAAGCAAATTCAATAGTAATTTTCAAAATAGAACTGTATAATTTTTTGAAGTGAGAAACTTGTAGAGCAAATGTGGAAAGGGTATGGCGGTAAATAGACATAAATTGATGGCCCTTTCAAAGAGCTTGAACAAGCATAATGGACCAACTGGCCTCATTTTAGTTCTGCATCAATCTGATGTAATATGTTACAATAATGTTGCTTCTGTAAGAGAAACACTTATTGCAAAAGCTTGTGATTCTGTTGCACTGACATCTGCAGCAGTCTGCTTACATGACAAATATCTTCAAATTCATGAGATTCTCTGAATTAAGTATTTTTATTCCTTGGATACTGTTCAAGATATTTGATGTAGCAGGGCTGGATTAAGGATAGAGAGACTTGTGCTCACTTTCCCCTCGCAGTGTGCAGAGAAACAGAAGATTATATTTCCTCCTCTGAGAAGGCTACAGTCATGGTGTTCCTGGAGCAACAACTCTGAGGAGGTCAAGGATCTGAATAGGCACTTGGTGAGAAACAGTCAGTTTGCCAAAGTAAACATGGAGAAAATGAGAACTGCAGATGCTGGAGAGTAAGAGTCAAAAATGGATGGATGCAGGTGGGGTCGGGGAGGGGTGTGTGATTTTGATAAGTCTGTGGGGAGGCTGGAGTGGATAGGTGGGAAGGAGGATGGACAAGTGGGACAGGTCACGTGGGCTGTGCAGGGTTGGAGGGTTGGATCTGGGATGGGTTGGAAGAAGGATTTGGAAACTAGTGAAGTAAACATACCCAGTACTTATTTTCATTTTGTTAAATGGTGTGAGCAGGTTTACTGGGAATGGAGATTTGGAAGTACACAATATTTAATTGAAGGTCAGAGTTAAAACGTGTGGTTTTTGAAAACTACAATCGGTCAGGTAGCATCCGAGGAGCAGGAGAATCAACATTTCGAGCATAAGCTCTTCAACAGGAATGTTGGGGGGACCGAAGGGGGCTGAGAGATAAACGGGAGGGGGATGGGGCTGGGAGGAAGGTAGCTCGGAAAGAATAGGTAGATGAAGGTGCGGGGTGATAGAGATAGTTCGGAGTAGAGGATGGAGCAGATAGGTGGAAGGGAAGTTGGCAGGTAGGACAGTTCCAGAGGGTGGAGCCGAGTTGGAGGGCTGTATCTGGGATAAGGTGGGGCGAGTGAAGATGAGGAAACCAGTGAAATTGATTCCGTGTGTTTGGAGGATCCCAAGGCAGAAGATGAGGTGTTCTTCCTCCACTCATTGGGTGGCTAGCACTTGGCAGTGGAGGAGGCCGAGGACTTGCAAGTCCTCCACGGAGTGAGATCAGGAGTTGAAGTAATGGGTCACAGGGTGGTGGGGTTGTATAGTGAGTGTGTCCCAGAGATGTTCTCTGAAACATTCCGCAAGTTGGCATCCTGTCTCCCCATTGTAGAGGAGACCACATTGAGAGCAATGGACACAATAGATGAGGTGTTTGGAGGTGCAGGAAAATCTTTGCCAGATGTGGAAGGATCCATTGGAGCCTTGGATGGAGGTGAGGGGGGAGGTGTGGGCGCAGGTTTTACACGTCTTGTGGTGGCAAGGAAAGGTGCCAGGAATGGAGGGTAGGTTGGTAGGGGGCATGGACCTAATGAGGGAGTCGCAGAGGAAGTGGTCTCTGCAGAATGCTGAAAGGGGTGGGGAGGGAAATATATCTCTTGTGGTGGGGTCTGACTGTAGGTGGTGGAAATGGTGAAGGATGATGCATTGTATTCAAAAGTTGGTGGGGAGGAAGGTGAAGACCGCGGGTGAGGGTCTGTCCTTGTTGCATTGGGAAGGGTGGGATTCAAGGGAGGAGGTGTGGGACATGGAGGAGATGCATTGGAGGGCATTGTCAACCACGTGGGTGGGGAAATTGTGGTCTTTGAAGTAGGGGGCCTCTGGGATGTTCTGGAGTGGAATTGGTCCTCCTGGGAGCAGATGTGGTGGAGGCGGAGGAATTAGGAGTAAGGGACAGCATTTTTACAGGGGTAGGGTGTGAGGACTGTTGGAGTCGATGGGTTTGAAGTAGATGTCTGTGTTGAGTTAGTCGCTGGAAATGGAGATAGAGAGGTTCAGGAATGGGAGGTAGGTGTCTGAGATGGTCCAGATGAATTTGAGGTCAGGGTGGAAGGTGATCGTGAAGATGATGAACTGTTCAACCTCCTCGTGGGAGCATCAGGTGGTTCCAATAAAGTCATTGATGTAGCAGAGTAAATGGAGAATGGTGCTGGTGTAGCTGCAGAAGATAGATCAACGAAGAAGCAGGCATAGATGGGGCCTACGTGGATGCCCATGGCTACCCCCTTGGTCTGAAGGACCAGTTTCCTCATCTCTTCCCCCCCCCATCTTATCCTAGATCCAACCTTCCAACTCTGCACCACCCTGTTAAACTGTCCTACCTATCCATCTTCCTTCCCACCTATCTGCTCCACTCTCCACTCCAATCTATCATCATCATCCCCATCTTCATCTACCTATCGCATTCCTAGCTATCTTCACCCCAGCACCACTCCCTCCCATTTATCTCTCAGCCCCTTTAGGCCACCCCAACATTCCTGATGAAGGGCTTATCCTCGGAACATCGATTCTCCAGCTCTTCGAATGCTGCTTGATCGGCTGTGCTTTTCTAGCACCACACTTTTTGACTCTGATCTCCTGCATCTGCAGTCCTCACTTCCTCTTATTTAATTAAAGGTTTTGCTTGTATGTATTGCCCCTTTCCCTCCTCACCACTTTGAAATGCAACTGCTAACTTTCCAGTCTTGCCCTCATTGTCATCAACCTCTAGAGATTCTCCCTGTTACTTAACTTGCTGAATAAAGTCTAAGGGAAAACTGTGCAAAACACATCACCTTGAATACCTTTGCAGAACTGTCTAATAGGACAACCCCAGAGATGTTGAAACTTGGCAATCGCATTCCAGAAGACCACTTTAACTCATTGTATCCTTGTAGAGATACATACCTAATTTCATATTGTTCAACTGATAGTCACAGGACTTTTGACTGGCATCATGAGCATAGGTCAAGAAATTTATTCTGGCTGCCCAGAATGTGCTTATCTAGTCCATAATGTAATGGTGCCACTGTTTGACATGATGGACCAATCACAAAATGATTGGTGAAAAAATAATGCTGATGCTATATTTGAAACAATATACAAATATTGTTCACTGGGGAGATAAATGCAATACCTTTTACACTTCTTCAGACTGACCAACAAATCAGGGAATTAATACATCACACACCATGGAGGCAGATAGTGTCTGACAGCAGTTTAAGATGCAGAATGTTAAAGGTGGAAATTGTCACATGTTGCTTTTGTAAGAAGGCAATGCAGTATCATCCGGAGTACCTGGCATCCAATTGTAATGTGATGCTAATGTTGCATCTCACCTTTTCTTTTATAGTCAAAATGGATCTATTAGAATTGCATTAGTAAGGCCCTATCCCTATTCGGAACTCAATCTTCTGCTGAACCTTTTGTTGGTAAGATAATTTTTTTATTTCAAAATTATACTTTATTCATAATATATTTTGATGATCTGTACAATTGGTCATGCCATACATATGTAAACATTTCATTTCTTTGCATACAGAGATCGAGTAATCATTCACATATACAGGTCTGTACAATTACTATCCACATATTTAGCTGGGGGGTCAGCGGAGCCCCCTTACTGCGTCGGCCCCCTGTGCTTAGGCAGGCAGACGTTACACGGTGGTCTTTCCCCACCGCGCCTTGGCGGCAGCTGCCCCAAGCTTCAGCACATCCCTCAACACGTAGTCCTGGACCTTGGAATGTGCTAGCCTGCAACACTCAGTCGGGGTCAACTCCTTCAGCTGGAAGATTAACAGGTTTCGAGCCGCGTCTTTCACTGAGGTGATGCTCCTCCAGGCACAGTTGATGTTCATCTTGGTGTGCATCCCGGGGAACAGGCCGTAGAGCACGGAGTCCCGCGTCACGGCGCTGTTCAGGATGAACCTCGACAAACACCACTGCATTCCTCTCCAGACTTCTTCTGCGTAGGCACATTCCAGAAGGAGGTGTGTGACAGTCTCCTCCCCCCCGCAGCCGCTTCGAGGGCAGCGTGCGGTGAGGCTGAGAGTCCAGGCGTGCATAAAGGATCTCACAGGCAGAGCCCTTCTCACCACCAGCCAAGCCATGTCTTGGTGCTTGTTGGAAAGTTCTGGTGATGAGGCATTCTGCCAAATGGCTTTGACAGTCGGCTCAAGGAACCGCTCGGTAGGATCCGCCCTCTCCTTTTCCTGAAGGGTCTCAAGGACACTACGTGCTGACCACTCCCTAATGGACTTGTGGTCAAAGGTATTTTTCTTCATAAACGTCTCCACGAAGGACAGGTGATATGCAACGGTCCAACTACTTGGAGTGTTCCGCAGCAGCGAGGCCAGGCCCATCCTTCGCAACACCGGGGACAGGTAGAACCTTAGTACGTAGTGACACTTGGTGTTTGCATACCGGGGATCCACGCACAGCTTGGTGCAGCCACACACAAAGGTGGCCATCAGGGTGAGGGTGACATTGGGTGTGTTTTTTCTCCCATTGCCCAGATCTTTGTACAGCGAGTCCCTTCGGACCTGGTTCATCTTTGATCTCCATATAAATTGGAAGATGGCCCAGGTGACTGCGGCGGCACAGGTTCTGGGAATAGGCCAGACCTGTGCCACATATAACAACACTGACAGTGCCTCACACCTGATGACCAGGTTTTTTCCCGTGATGGAGAGCGACCGTAGCTTCCATCTGCCCAGTTTCTGCCTCACTTTGCTGATGCTCCTCCCAAGACTTGGTACACGCCCCAGCCCCCAGAAACAAATACCAAACGCCTTCAGGTGGTCGGTCCTGATGGTGAAGGGGATCGAGGATTGGTCAGCCCAGTTCCCGAAGAGCATGGCCTCACTCTTGTCTTGATTTACCTTGGCCCCCGAGGCCCGTTCGAACTGGTCACATATGCACATGAGTCTGTGCATGGACACCGGATCTGAGCAGAAAAACAGCGACATCATCCATGTACAGGGAGGCCTTAACCTGCAGGCCCCAGCTGCCAGGAATAGTCACCTCTCTCAGGCTCACATCCTTCCTGATGGACTCAGCAAATGGCTCTATGCAGCACACAAACAAGGCAGGAGAGAGAGGGCAGCCTTGCCTGACTCCAGATCTGACTGGGAAGCTATCTGATTCCCACCCATTGATTGAGACTGCACTGACAATATTGGTGTAGAGCAGTCTGATCCAATTGCAGATTCCCTCCCCAAAGCCCATTTAGGAGAGAACATCTCTCATATACCTGTGTGATATCCTGTCAAAGGCTTTCTCCTGGTCTAGGCTGATGAGGCAGGTGTCCAACCCTATGTCCTGCACGCAGGCGATCGTATCCCTGAGGAGTGCAAGACTCTCAGCGATCTTACTGCCCAGTACAGCACAGGTTTGGTCAGGGTGGATCACCGATCCCAGAGCAGACCTGACATGGTTGGTGATAACTTTTGACAGAATTTTGTAATCAGCATTCAACAGTGAGATTGGTCTCCAATTTCTGAGTTCCTCCCTCTCCCCCTTCCGCTTATAGATGAGGGTGATGATGCCTTTCCTCATGGATTTACTCATGGTACCTGCTCAAAGCATACTGACATACACCTCCAGCAGGTCCTGGCCAATCAAGTCCCAAAGAGCGGAATAAAGCTCGACCGGTAAGCCGTCGCTTCCGGGAATTTTATTCTTTTCATAGGACTCGAGGGCCTTGGTCAGCTCATCCAGAGATAGCGGCTGGACCAGCCTCTCGCGTGTTCTGGCATCTAAGACCTCCGTGATAGAGAACAGGAATGACTGGGAGGCCACGCTGACGGTTGGCTTCGTGTCATACAGACAGGCATAGAAAGATTTACTGATCCTCATGACGTCAGCCTGAGATGACGTTATCGAGCCATCTTCTTCCTTCAGGCTGCTTTGTGCACCTTCTGGAAGGAGAAATGTGAGCACGTCTCGTCCTGCTCCACCCAGCGGACCCTGGACCGGAAGATTATCTTGGAGGCCTCCGAGGCAAAGAGTGAGGCTTGCTGGCCCTTCACCTTCTTGAGGTCCTCCATTGACCCCCATCGCCTGCAGCAGGAGCAGGTTCTGCCTACTTTCCTCGAGCTGGGACAGTTTTCCCCGCCTCTCTCTCACCTCCTGAACTCCTTTGAGGATGAAGAACCTCTTGATGTTCCCTTTTACTGTTTCCTACTAGTCCGCTGGGGACTCAAAGAGGGGCTTCATGGTTCTCCTACCTGCGTAGTCCTTCTTGAGCTCCTCAATGTTTCCCGGAGTTAACAGCTTGGTGTTCAGCTTCCACGTTCCCTTACCAGCCCGCTGCTCGCCTTGTAGGTGACAATCAGCCAGCAGGAGGCAGTGGTCAGAGAAGAACGTCGGTGGATCTGACCGAAAGCATTCGGGACACAAACAGGTAATCAATCCTTGAGCGGATAGACCCGTCTGCCCTTGACCAGGTGTATCTACGCTGTGCTCTGTCTGCAGGGATGCTGAAGACATCGTGCAGCTTGGCATCTTTTACCATGTCCATCAGGGCTCTGGGTGTGGTGTCCAGTTTACTGTCCTCCCACCGGATCGTCCATCTGCATCAAGGATACAGTTGAAGTCTCCAGCCAGAATGACTGGCCTGGACGTAACTAAAAACAGTGGAAGCTGCTGCAGGACGGCCAACCGTTCACTCTTACCCACTGGTACGTACACATTAATCAGTGTCAGGGGAGCATTCCTGTACATGACATTGGTGACGAGGAGGCACCCGCCCACCACCTCCTTAACCTCGGAGATGGTGAAGTTGCCTCCTCGCAACAGGATGCCCAGGCTGGAGGCACGGCTATTGTTGCCCCCCGACCAAACTGACGGCCCATGGGCCCACAAGCTCAACCATCTCCTGTAGCTGCTGAGGTGCAGTGTCCCACACTCCTGCAGAAACAGGACGTCGGCTTTAACGTTGGCCAGGAAGACCATCGTAGAAACACATCACGTAGCCAATTTGATGCTATGCACATTGATGCTGGCAATTTGTATCCCCATTTTAACAGTTTACGAGGTTACCAGTGTCCATTTGCTGCTGGTCCTGCCTCTCTGGGGTAGCTGTGTGCATCCCTGTGGTGACAGCAAACTGCTGGACCCTCCCAGGGCTGAGGTAGCTGTCCGGCTCCACGCTGGGGCCATTTCCCCGCTCTGGTGTCTTCCGGTCGGGCCCAGGGTCCGCTCAGTCCAGTTCTCCATCTGACGGCGGGGCTGTCATAGGACCGCTGGTCCCAGTTACCTGGAGCTGTGGGGCAGTGTGTATCTCATGGTTCTCACTGGGTGGGGGGAGGCTTTTACCCATCCTCTCAGAGGGATCGTCTTTTCCTGTTTGGGCGGTGCTGCCCTCCTTTTTCCCCATGGCGCTCTGACTCTTCCTCTGGTGATGACCCTCCTCGCACCCGTTCTCACCGTCGGAAGAGCTGCCTGTATCCTCGTCGTGTAGGTGTCGCTTCCCCCTTCACTGGGTGGCTTTGGAGGCCTGGTGAGGTTTCCTCTTCCTGCTTTTGACAGTAATCCAATCCTCTGCCTCCTTTATTCCCTCTTCCATTTCCTCCGTTGGTCTTGAAGGAGCTTGGATCGGCTGCTGCATCTCCCCGCTGTCTGCTGTCTGCTCCACTTCAGCCTGCCCTTCCTTCTGGGTGCCTCCAGACACCGTTCCCGTGCTGTGTTGTGGTACCTTGCTGGTCTTAGGCGGTCCATGGCTCGTGTTGCCACCTCTGGCCATCTGTCCATTGGTGGCGGCCCCTCGTCTTGGGCAGGCCTTGTGCATGTGGCCCACCTCTCCGCACAGATTACAGTTCTTCGCCTCTTTACATTCCTTGGTCAGGTGGCCTTCCTGCTTGCAGTTCCGACAGACGGTCACCTTACAATCTGCCGCCATGCGGCCTGACCTCATGTTTATGGCACAAACCAGGTAGGAAAAAAAAGAGAAAACCCCCACTTTCATCAACACAATTGCTGGAGTCTCTCAGGAGGTTCAGAAAGCTTGTGTCATGCTGATGCTGGTTTGGAATATTCTTGGCTGTTTCTGTTCCCTGCTCCCCCATCTCAACTATAAGCATACGTGACAAGGTTTGACCTCCAAGATTTACCATCCAAGTCTGCCAAGTGAATTCTACTGCACAGAAACTTTGCTAACTCAGTAAAACCAGAGAGCACCTTCACTGCAGCAAATTCTGTATGTCTTCCACAATTATTAATGGCAACGTGTTCATTTATTCCAAGAATATTTATTTGCAGAGCATTGCTATAAATCAGCCCCTGCTTTAAGATGGGCACTGGGCCAATACACCTTTTTAATTATGTATCAATCCTGCAAGCAGCATTCTTTTAGCTGTTTGCCATGTTATGGAACATTAACTAATTGGCAGTTACTTAAATCTGAACTAAAACACTGAGTACTAGCAAGATTAATCTTGGAAAATTGCAGTGAAACTTGACCTTGGGTTGAATTATCCAGTCCCCCACTGACGATACACTCAGGCAGGAGGTCTGACAATATGGTAAGGGAAGGTATCACAGGGAAACTTGGCATCTGCCCTATGTGGGTGTGTATTGCCAGAAAAACTGTGGGAAAACTGGCAGTGCAGTCGCATACCAAGTAGTCAATTGAGGGTCACAACATGATGCCCTACCATTTTGCCTCATCTCCCAGCAAGTTCTGGTAACTAGGAGTTGGGAATGGGTTCTCCTTATGGTCACTCCGTGGACCACAGAGAACATGCTAATACGAATAATGACTGTACAAGCATGGCATTGCATTGTGGCTGGCCAGACAAGAACCCTGTAACTTGCAATCTTTGGATTTCACATGGTCCTACTCAAAATATGAGCTGCAGTGATTACCCTGCACATTGCTGACCAGGGAACCTATCCTATTTCACCACAGAACGCACCAGATGGCCTCCTTCTTTAGAGACCACAATTTCCCTTCCCACGTGGTTAAAGATGCCTTCCAACGCATCTCGTTCATATCCCGCACCTCCGCCCTCAGACCCCACCCCTCCAACCGTAACAAGGACAGAACGCCCCTGGTGGTCACCTTCCACCCTACCAACCTTCGCATAAACCAAATCATCCGCCGACATTTTCGCCACCTCCATAAAGACCCCACCACCAGGGATATATTTCCCTCCCCACCCCTTTCCGCCTTCCGCAAAGACCATTCCCTCCGTGACTACCTGGTCAGGTCCACGCCCCCCTACAACCCACCCTCCCATCCTGGCACTTTCCCCTGCCACCGCAGGAACTATAAAACCTGCGCCCACACCTCCTCCCTCACCTCTCTCCAAGGCCTTAAAGGAGCCTTCCACATCCATCAAAGTTTTACTTGCACATCCACAAATATCATTTATTGTATCCGTTGCTCCCGATGCGGTCTCCTCTACACTGGGGAGACTGGGCGCCTCCTAGCAGAGCATTTTAGGGAACATCTCCGGGACACCTGCACCAATCAGCCACACCACCCCGTGGCCCAACATTTCAACTCCCCCTCCCACTCTGCTGAGGACATGGAGGTCCTGGGCCTCCTTCACCGCCACTCCCTCACCACCCGACGCTTGGAGGAAGAAAGCCTCATCTTCCACTTCGGAACACTTCAACCCCAGGGCATCAATGTGGACTTCAACAGTTTCCTCATTTCCCCTTCCCCCACCTCACCCTAGTTCCAACCTTCCAGCTCAGCACTGTCCCCATGACTTGTCTAGACTTGTCCTACCTGCCTATCTCCTTTTCCACCTATCCACTCCACCCTCTCCTCCCTGACCTATCACCTTCATCCCCTCCACCACTCACCTATTGTACTCTATACTACTTTCTCCACATCCCCACCCTCCTTTAGCTTATCTCTCCATGCTTCAGGCTCGCTGCCTTTATTCCTGATGAAGGGCTTTAGCCTGAAACGTCGATTTCGCTGCTTCTTGGATGCTGCCTGAACTGCTGTGCTCTTCCAGCACCACTAATCCAGAATCTGGTTTCCAGCATCTGCAGTCATTGTTTTTACCTCTCCAGTCTCAAAAAGTAGAGGTACAGATTATTCCTAAGGTTTACAAATTAGCATGTGAATATATAAATTAGGAACATGAGTAGGCTATTTGGCCCCTCAATTCTGCTTTGCCATTCAATAAGAGCTGATCTGATCACTTAATTGTCCTGTAAGAAGAATGATCCTGAGTCACTCCCCAGCTCCAACAACGTATTCAGTGCCACTGCTAATTCAAGTTTTCTTGAGTTCTTCCTTTAATTTCACGATATAGCCATTTTTGACATGTTACTTATATCCTCTTTAGTGAAAACTGATACAAAATCCCTCATAATTTCATCTGCTATGAAGTAATTTTCCCCAATAATTCAACCCAATATCAAAGACTCGTTTTCTCTAGGACAATACACTTTATTAATTATTCTTTCCCAAATGCAGAGGAACCTTGATTATCTGAAGGTCACGGGTGGGGAGTATTTCGCTCAGTTAATCTAATTCCGGATAACCGAATGCTAGATAGTTTAGCCAAGCATTGGGACCTTGCGATCTTCTCAGGTAATCCGATATTTGGATAACCGAATGCCAGATAATCGAGGTTCCTCTGTATCTGTAGAAACCATGTTCCCTTTGGTGAGGAGTCACCAACCTTGAAACAGCTTTTACTTTCTTCGTACAGAAGGGGCTAGGCCTCCTGCGCTTCTCCACCATTTTCTGTTTTTGTCTCATTCCCTCTAACGTTTTCCCACTGCCTCCTCCATAGCATTTGCTTCCTTAAACAGAAGCCATCTGTTGCCATGCTGATCCACGTGCTTGGATTTTCCCAATGTGTGTGTGGCTGCGTAGTTTAGGACATTTTGGTAGAAACTCCTCCTATCTGTTTTTGTATTTTTTTTAGATTAGATTCCTTACAGTGTGGAAAAAGGCCCTTCGACCCAACCAGTCCACACCGTCCCTCCGAAGAGTAACCCACCCAGACCCACTACCCTCTGACTAATGGACCTATCGCTATGGGCAATTTAGCATGGCCAATTCACCTGACCTGCACTTCTTTGGACTGTGGGAGGAAACCAGAGCACCCGGAGGAAACCCACACAGATACAGGGAAAATGTGCAAACTCCACACAGACCAGGTGCTGTGAGGCAGCAGTGCTAACCACTGAGCCACCGTGCCACCTTTCTCTTGTACTCACCTTTCTCTTATACTCTAACCTTTCCCTCCTTATTAATCTTTTACTTCATTCCTTGAGTTGTTAAAATATTCTGCCCCATCTTCTGACTTGCCACCCATCTTTTCATGATTATATGCTCTCCTTTCACGTTGGTTGCTATCTTTAACATTTTTGGTTAGCCGTAGATGGTGGGCCCTCTCTTTGGAATTTTTCTTTCTCACTGGAATATATTTATTCCATTCATCTGAATTATCTTCTTAACTGTTTTTCCATTGACTTATCCCTTAACTTAATCTGCCAGCTTTGGTTTCGTGCCCACATAATTGCCCTTTTTAAAGTTTAAAATTTTGGTCTTGAAATCTTTAAAGTGCCAATTATTACCAAAGAGTTAAAAGATGTTGCAATATTGAAGTAAACATGATCTAGCCCCTTGCAAGATCCAGATTTTTTAGGCTAATATGCTAATAGGCATCTGAAAGTGCCTGTTCATTTTATCACGTTCGAATGATTTGAATCAATTAACTGCTAGCCTTGCATTTACAGTCAACTAATTGAACTACTTAACCATTACTTGTGAAGTAGATGATACAATACTATGTCACATTATTAGTTTTGACTTTTACAAACCTTGAATTTTCTGTAATTACCCTGTAGTGTTGGGTTGGTTCAGCTCATAGAAGTAGTAACCTTGTGTTTATAGGTGGCATTCAAGCCCATGCAAGAACATGAATCCTTAAGAAACTGAGAACCCTATACAGTACTAATGTATAGGATACTGTCACAGAACCACAGTGGTACAATATTGAAGGACACTATTTAGTTCATTGAATCTCCACTCCATTCCTTTGAAGAGACAATAGACAATAGACAATAGGTGCAGGAGAAGGCCATTCTGCCCTTCTAGCCTGCACCGCCATTCAATATGATCATGGCTGATCATTCCTAATCAGTATCCTGTTCCTGCCTTATCCCCATAACCCTTGATTCCACTATCCTTGAGAGCTCTATCCAACTCTTTCTTAAATGAATCCAGAGACTGGCCCTCCACTGCCCTCTGGGGCAGAGCATTCCACACAGCCACCACTCTCTAGGTGAAGAAGTTTCTCCTCATCTCTGTCCTAAATCGTCTACCGCGTACTTTTAAGCTGTGTCCTCTGGTTCGGCACTCACCCATCAGCGGAAACATGTTTCCTGCCTCCAGAGTGTCCTATCCTTTAATAATCTTATACGTCTCAATCAGATCCCCTCTCAGTCTTCTAAACTCAAGGGTATACAAGCTCAGTCGCTCCAATCTTTCAGCGTAAGGTAATCCCGCTATTTCAGGAATTGACCTCGTGAACCTACACTGCACTCCCTCAATAGCCAGAACATCTTTTCTCAAATTTGGAGATGGGTACTGCACACAATACTCCAGGTGTGGTCTCACCAAGGTCCTGTACAGCTGCAGAAGAACCTCTTTGCTTCTATACTCAATCCCTCTTGTTATGAAGGCCAGCATGCTATTAGCCTTCTTCACTACCTGCTGTACCTGCATGCTTACCTTCATTGACTGGTGTACAAGAACACCCAGATCTCTTTGTACTGCCCCTTTACCTAAATTGATTCAATTTAGGTAGTAATCTGCCTTCCTGTTCTTGCCACCAAAGTGGATAACCATACATTTATCCACATTAAACTGCATCTGCCATGCATCTGACCACTCACCTAACCTGTCCAGGTCACCCTGTAATCTCCTAACATCCTCCTCACATTTCACCCTGCCACCCAGCTTAGTATCGTCAGCAAATTTGCTAATGTTATTACTAATACCATCTTCTATATCATTAATATATATTGTAAAAAGCTGCGGTCCCAGCACTGATCCCTGCAGTACCCCACTGGACACTGCCTGCCATTCCGAAATGGAGCTGTTTATCACTACTCTTTGTTTCCTGTCAGCCAACCAACTTTCAATCCAACTTGCCCCCAATACTATGCGCCCTAATTTTGCTCACTAACCTCCTATGTGCGACTTTATCAAAAGCTTTCTGAAAGTCCAGGTACACTACATCTACTGGATCTCCCTCGTCCATCTTCAGAGTTACATCCTCAAAATATTCCAGAAGATTAGTCAAGCATGATTTCCCCTTCATAAAACCATGCTGACTCTGACCTATCCTGTCACTACTATCTAGATGTGTCGTAATTTCATCGTTTATAATAGACTCCAGCATCTTTCCCACAACTGAAGTCAGACTAACTGGTCTACTCAATTAGTCCAATTTTTCACTCAACCCCTTATACTAAATATTATTTTTCATCAAAGTATTTCATCAATCCCTTTTTCAAAATTACTATTGAATCTGTGCCCAGCATTCAGTTACGTAGTGCATTCTAATCCCAGGCATGTATCATACAAAAAGACCTTTTCTCTTGTCAACTTTGGTTTTTCAACTCAATAATTTCAATCAATGCCTCCTGGTCTTTAGACATTGGAACAGTTTCCCATTACATAAAATCTTTCTGATCACACGCACAAAACAATCTCAGTGTCTCCACTCTATGCATATATCTAACATTTCTCATCTTTGGATCCTTTTATAGTAGATCTTTCCAAACTGTCTCCAAATATACACATGCTACACAAAGCATGGGCCCAAAATTGAGTATAGTTTTTTTTGGCCAGGATCTTTTGGGTGTTTTAAATAGGTTAAACATTTCCTCCTTATGTTTGTAGTCAATGCCTCGAATCATAACACCCAAATACTTTATCAGTTACATTAATATGCCAGCAGCTTACATAGAGTTTTGCACAAACATGCTTAGGTCACTTTGCCCATTTTGTACCATCTCTTCATTCTGCCTAATTTATGGCAATTCACTCCATGAAGTTGAAATTCGTCCGTCATATCTCCATCCACTTCCATTGATCTGTCCGTGTCTTCTTGAAATCTCTCAATCCATTCCTCACTATCCTTTAGATAAAAATTAAGATGGGTTTTGTCTGTCTGTGTAGGTTAATGTTCAAAATTGTTTGGAGAAGGGCAATGAATTCTCTGAGTGCCCTTGTCAATTTCCTTTATTTCTTGCTCTATAGAAAATAAACAATGCATTTGCTTTTATAGCCAACGATGCTTTTAAAAATAATTCACATTGAGAGCAGTGTTTTTGGATGGTCAAAAGATGTAATATCAATATAAATGCTTTCATTCTATATTTATCTACAATTGCCTCTTGAAAGATAGATGTGCACATGAAAGATGTCAATTCTAGCTGAGAAAGCAGAGGGTTAAAGTGTAAAATCTTTGATAAATGAAAAAACTTTTTACTTAACATAATTCAAGTTGAGTGCTTCTGATGATGTAAGTCACAAGAGGGAAGAACAAATTGCTCATGACAAAAGTTGAATTTAGAGATCGAATTAATGATGTAAACTCAATGACAGATATTTGTTATTCTTTATCAAATAAAGCCTACTTTTCATAATAAGAAAATATTTAGATCTATTACTGTTAAGAGTGAGATTATATGTCAAAGGCAATAACAGCAAAATGATAGTGCAGATGATAATTACATCAGACTTACAGTAATATACTTCTATTGACAAAAAAATTAACAATAATGAAATGTCACAGCTCATTTAAAACCACAAAATTGCTTATATTGCTATTGTTACATAGGGAAAATAAAAAAGAAATTATTCATCTAAAGGTATCAACATCTTGGACAGACCATTTGCCTATCTTACTTGTACTTGAGCAGATTATTGTGAGCTATCTTTTTAATGATGCAATCTGAACTATGAAGATATTCCAACAGTACTGTTAGATTTGGAGGATTTTGCCCCAGTGCCAATGAAAGAACTGTGAGATATATCCAAGTTTGGACAGGGTGTGACTTTGGAAGAAAACTGGAGGTTGTACATTTTGAAAGTTCTGTGAAAGAAGCTTTGGCGTGAAATTGCTCTTCACCAGAAGTATCACATGTTCAACTATGAGATAGTACTGGCCATTCTGTTGTTCACATTAGAGTGTTGGCTGTAGGGAAATATGTGGAATAACTCATTGTCCTGTATTACTGTTTACTTATTCTCTGCACAAAATTCAATTATCATAGGCTAGCCCTATGAATGAAACTGAACGTGAACTTGAAAAAACTGGTTTGGTATGTTACCAGATAGATGATGAGCTCTTTAATGCATTGGAATTAGTCAAAAATTCCACCAATGTACTTCTGGATTCAGACTTTTTGCCTTCAGTTCAACCTATTCCACATGCGCGATTCCCACCTATCTGGGGTAGAGGTTACAGATTGTGAGGTTCTGGATCAAATACAATTCTGCGGCAGCTGATAATGATGGTCAACAAACTCATGGAGGAGGATTTGTACTGCTGGATATGTTCTGAACCTATCATCCATAGCGGTGATGCCATTCAACTACCTTGAGAATATCCTCAGTGTGAAGACAGGACCTTACCTTCACAAGGACTGTGCAAAGCTGGACACTCTTACCTTGAATGTCTCAGACAGATGCATTTGCAACAGGTTTGTGAGAATGAGGACTGGTAGGGTTTCCCTCTTCTTGGTTCCCTGACCACTTGCTGCATGTCAAGTCTGACAGGAATATCCTCAAGATTCAGCCAGCTCAGTTAATTGTGGTGCTACCAAGCACTCTTGCCAATAGACATAGAGGAATACATCCTACCATTGCCATCCTTAGTGCTTCCTCATTGAATGTGGGGGTTGCTTAGTTCTGTTGGCGATATAGTCAGAATGATGTTCATGGCAGAGGTTCATTTCCCATATCTGCTGTACTAGTTCAAGAACACCTGCCTTTTTACTTTGCCCCACATTAGTGATGTATTCCCCTCAAGCTATCAAAAAACAATTGTGTCTCCCAGATGGAGAGAGATACCTATGGTCATTTCTTATTTTAAAAAAAGTTTGCATTCCAGTGTGACAAACCATTGTAGCTTCTAGCATAATCTCATTTTTTTACTCTCCTGATGACATTTGATGAGCGTCAATCATTTTGAAATCAGGGGCTGCCAATATTCATTGTTTTATTGTCTAGAAAAGAGAAGCAAGTGGTTTCTAGAGAAAAGAATTGAACTGCTGCAGCTGGTGTGAATTCAATCATTATTAGTGAAGGAAGGAAGCAATCAACAATGAATTTGGGTTGCAACGATTATAAAACCATGAGAGGTCCCTCATTCATTTCCCCTCGACCATGTTTGAGACTGAATAAACACAAGTAATGGCACTTCATTTTTTTAAAATCACTCTAACAAGAAACTCTTGACATTCCCTGAATGACAAATTACTAGGCAGAGAGTGCAAAACTGAGCACAGCACTCATTCCTCCCCTTTGAAATGTTTGCTTGTAAGCAATTAGTAAATGTATTACCTATTTAGAAGCTCGGCTGACTCTCCATGCAACTGCTGCAATGAGACAATTCAACCATAAATCTTCGTAACTTGATTCATATGCAAAATAGAACACTGTATGACTTCTTTACAATCTTGTGGAATATCTTCATTGCAAACAAAAGGCGGAAAACAATAACGAATATGTTAATTGCCAATCAAGTTGAACTGGCAAATGTACAGTGTGTTTTCATGAAGTACTCTTTTGTTCACCAAGTTAAGGAGTCCATCATATTACATCTGTAATTATCCAGATCTGAATACATTTAAAATAAAGAAAGCTAATGAGATCCCTCTACTCATTTTCACTGATTTTTCTTCCTTTCTTTCCATTAACTTGAGGAATACTACTCCAATGATGTTACAATAGGAATGAAAATCTGTCCTGTTCATATAAGAATAGTCACAGTATTGTTCCTTTTTTAAGAGTCTGCAGTTTTGAATAGCGTGAAATACTTTTAGACTGCATTCTGTAACTTCAGTGAATAGTCTCCCTGGTTTATCATTGCAGTGCAGGGAGATTGGGCTGGTGAAAGCAGTCAACCTCTTTAAGTCTTTGCATGAAAACAGTTCTTCATCAAATTGGTTCAGCAAGCACCTTATGTTGGGGACATGTTTAGCATAAATTCAAAGCTGGCACTGTCAGAGACACCATTATTGTCACTCTCTATAATTAGTCAGCCATCAAAAGTGAGCTTTGCTTTTCACAAAGCTAACCCAGTATACTACGGGGTGAAATTAGTATTTTCTGATTTAAAAGGATGAACATGTTAATGGTAATAAACATAGTATGCAAATAGCTAGCAAATACCTTTATTCTGATATTTGATGGCCAAATCTATCTGCGAAGAGAGTGCAGGCTGTGAATAAATGTGACGGCTGCTGGTTGATCATTTAATGCATGTGATCCCACTATTTAGCTGCACTATCCAGCTGTGAGCTTCACAGAGGACAGTATTCATGATTAAATATTTCCAAAACAGTTATATTACAACGATTCTGATCAAGGGATACTTAGCATGGTTCTTTACTGCATTCATAAAACCAGATGTTAGCGCAAGTTAATTAGTATATTGGTGTCTGATCTGATCCAGTATATGTAACATTATATTTTAACAAACCCATTCATAGTCTGAACATGAGGTTAAACATTATAGCAAGTTCCAGTGTGGTTACAGGGATTTGAAGTAAATTGTAGGCTTTGTTACTTCCAATACATAACCCATCGCATAACCCATAACTCCAACTGCCGTGAAAATTTGTGGGCATATCAAATGTGTGAATTTTATAATAGAGAAAGTCTCAAAGTGTTGACTGACATCTTTTTGCATTCTATTTCAGCCAGTGCTGTATGCCACGATAAAATATCTGGTATCATATACAGGGTGTCATTTTTCATGTGTGATTTTAGCCAGGAAAGATCGGCAATCTGTCTATCACATGGGTTTATACAAGCCTCATATGATATCTGCATGCACACACTATCAACAAAGAATTTTTCAGTAGCTACTGCTACTTATCTCTATAGTGTTCCCATAGTGTAGAAAGGTATCCCAAGGTTCTTTGCAGGAGCCTGATTAAATAATACCAACACCAAGCCACATAAGGAGAAATTAGGGCAGATGGCCAGAAGCATGAGGAGAAAGATTGCTTGTAAGGAGCAACTGAAAGGGGGAAAATGCGGGAGAGATATTTAAGGAGGGAATTCCAGAACAAGTAATCTTGGTAAATAGAGATACAGCTGCCAACTGGTGATGCTCAAGAATCCAGAATTGGCGAATTGCAAATATCCTGGAGGATTATAGAGTTGGGAGATAATATAAACATAAGGATGGAGAAAGCTTTGGAGGGCACCGAAAACAGGAATCCAAATTTTAAAATTGATACATCATTACATTTTGATCTATTTATTTATGTTTAATTATAGTGAAATAGCTGGATGCTTAAGTGTATTGAAAATTAAAATGGGATGCGACTGATAGAGTACCCTTCGTTGTACTTCCCCGGAAGAACGCCATGTTCTTCCCATCCTGCAACACGTTATCGATGAGGATATGCACCTGCCTCAGACCTCCCTTTTTAAAAAAACACCTAACCTTAAACAGACCATTGTTCACAGCAAACCGTTCATCCTTCAGGACAATATCGACTACTACGCTGTACAACCCTCTCATGGCAACGACAGTAAGACATGTCAGAGTGTCGACATGGATACCACCATTACACATGGGAACATCACCCACCATTTACACAGCAGGTACTTGTGTGACTCAGCCAACATTATCTATCTCATAAGCTGCAGGCAAGGATGCCCCAAGGCATGGTAAATTGGCGAGATCAAGCAGGCACTGCAACAGCAGATGAATGGACACTGCGCAACTTCGTCGGACAGGGATATTCCCTCCCAGTCAGGGAACACTTCAGCGGTCAGGGACATTCCGCCTAAGACCTGTAGGTGACCATCCTCCAAGATGGACTTCAGGATATGCAACAACGCAGAGTGGCCAAGCAGAGACAAATAGCCAGGTTGGTACCCATGAGGATGGCCTCAACTGGGACCTTAGGTTCATGGTATACTTCATTTGACTCCATTGCACTATACAATCTCACACGCACACTCACACACATACACATGCACGCACACTTTCGCACACACACATATGGGGTGAATTCACATTTGCAGAATTATATTTGCAGATACATTTTATTTTGTTCAAAAAGCACACAGTTGGCACACAGTAATGCAAGCAGTCAATCCATGTAACATTTTATAAATTCCTACACTTGAAATAGAACCAGTCTGACTCAAGATTGGGGTACAGACAGACTTGAACCTTGCACCTTTAATGCATTGTCTGAGTTGAGATGTCACCTTTATTTTATATAAAACCTTAAGTTATCTCAAGAATGTGATTTGAAAGAAGTTCTGGGATTCACATATTGATGAACTGAAATCTATAACCCATTCTAAAAGATAATAAGGTGCCTGTGTTGGACTGGGGTGGACCAAGTTGAAAATGACAAAACACCAGGTCATAGTCCATAGGTTTATTCGGAAGAACTAGCTTTTGGAGCACTACTCCATCAGGTACCCGTGGAGAGGATCATAAGACACCGAAGACATTCTAAAAGATGAAAGACTTCACAGCAATCTAGGTTTGTTCAGTATATCCTATCAGTTGTATAACTCTCTGAGCTTTTGTTATAAATTGTGTGTCTTATGATCCTGCTCCACAGCTACCTGATGAAGAAGCAGCGCTCTGAAAGCTAGTGCTTCCAAATAATCCTGTTGGATTATAGCCTGGTGTTGTGTGAATTTTAACTTTAAAAATTGTTAGAACCTTTAGTATTTTATAAGGCAGTTATGTTTTGGAATGTCTCTTTTTAATTAAAGTAAAACTGAATGACCTAGAAATTGGGATGGTGTGAAGTCTTGTTGGACTTTAGCTACCAACAGGCCAGGTGAGATTCCTTTAGGAACTGGTCAAGGCTTATTGAAACATAATTGCCAAATTACACACCTGAAACCAAAGAGAAAGGAAGTCGAATTTGCTTTGTGCAGACTTGGAGATGCTGAGGCAATCTAATTTTAAACAAAACCTTTGACAATGAATGAGAGACTGTCAATGAGAGAGTGACAGGCTATTATCATCAAGAGTGGAAGGGGAAATAGGCTCAGCTCTTCTTAACCCCATTTCAGTTGCAACAAAATTTGATTCTTTATTGCATGCAAATATCACACTTCAATTAAAACATGGTTAATCAGTTCAGAATGAAGGAGCCAAGTTACAAGGTTTTACAAGCAAATTTAAGCTAGTATTGGTCCTTTTTAAAAGACACGTTAATTGATATTTAAAATCAAGTGGTGGAAGTTAAATATTGATAATCCGTGTTTACCATGATTTTAACAGATTATAGCTGCTTTGATCAGCAGAGGGAAAAAAGGTTGTTTCTCTGTTAGCTACCAGGCAGAATATAAGCAGGAGAACCAATGAAAAGTAAAGGATACTGGAAGATTTGCCCAAGGCAAAGTTGGGGCAAAGAATCTCCAGACTGAAACCAACTCAAAATTGGTTTGGGAACTTTTTGAACATCGTGGGAAACAGTTATACACATATACTCAATATTAGGCATCAGCAGAATGAAAAGAAATATCTATGCCAGAAGCTAAGCTTATCATTCAAATGTTCCATATAAAAAATGCAACACTGTGAAAAGTGTGTTGGAATGTACATGTGTGGTGTGGAGTTATGAGACATGTTCAGGCACAATAAGGGATAACATTTCTGTCGTTTACTTTTTTGTAAAGTAATCCCTGCCGGAAACATTTGATGTAATTCTGTGCTCAACAGTGTTCATTCACAGTCATTTGTGATGACCTGCATTGTGAAGCATCTCATTCAGTTGCCACTAGAAATTTGATAGCAATAAATTAAAATCACTGACCTGAAATGAGTGCCTGAACCACATCAGTTGTGAATATTATTTGTCTTCAAAGCATTTCAAAATGTTCAACTGACATGGAATTGGCATGAAGGAAACTGAAAAAGAATGCATCACATCAAAGTATTCAGCAGAATGATGCTATGACATTAAAAAAAAATCAAGGAGCTTGTGAGCTTATTGTGGGAAATTTTTAAACCAGAGATCACAAAGTTTTAGAGTTTACTTTTATAAGTTACAGCTTCAGGCAAGGTAGAGAGTAATAATCCCATTTATAATGCCATACTGTTTTTTATGGGATTTCATCCTCTATCTCCTCAACTGTGACCACTAAATCCCAAACATTGTTGTTTCCCCAATCCCAATTATTCCTTGTAATTCTCCTCCCCCAAGATTTTCCCCTGGCAGAACCCACCCCACCTCCCAGTGTCAGCTCCTGACATCCTGTAGTGCTTCTTCCAGTTTTCCCACTGTTGTGTTATGTCTTATAGTCAGTGTACCCTTTAAAAGACATAATCATGATATCATCACTGCATGTGTCCTGAGGATATACTGTCTTACCTCAGATCACTCTATTGTATAATAGATCATCCTCACCAAATAGTTATACGATTGCAGTGAGTAATGTTTGTATATCACAGTTAGTTGTTAGAACTATTTGTTGAATTCTTCAGTACCATGATATCCCTACCTCATTTTCTTACATTACAGGTGATACTTTAAACATTTCCATATCAGGTAAAACATCCAGTTTGAGGCAAATTCACACCATGGTAGCAGCAGGGACCATCCAGAAAAGTAGGAGAAAGTGAGGACTGCAGATGCTGGAGGTCAAAGTCGAGAGTGTGGTGCTGGAAAAGCACAGCAAGTCAGGCAGCATCTGAGGAGCATCCTGATGAAGGGCTTATGCTGAAACATTGATTCTCCTGCTCCTCAGATGCTGCCTGATCTGTTGTGTTAGTCCATCCAGAAAAATCTCCAATAACCTGGTTGCAAAAATTTGGAAAACTAATTGAAGATCAATTGGACAGTACATTTGAACAACAGAGAATTCTTATGCAGCATTATTTCTGCGAGTACAAACAAGATATACAGACCTGTGCAGTAACCACCAAGAAAACAGAACTAACTTCTTTTGATTGGAATGTAATTTATTTTAAGACAGAATAAATTTCTAAGATTACCTTAATTAGTTTTTTAAAATATAAAATGTTGCTGTCCACTTTCAAACTGGGATGTAAGGTTAATGCAATGCACTGTGTTCCTGACAGTTGATATGAGTAGCAGATGCTCAGATCAACAAATGTGCTGTCTTTTTGTGTAAAACCACCAACAAATCACCCTTTTTACAATTTAAGTTAACAAATTACACCAGGGCAGTGCAACAATAACATGGAGGGTGTGGGGGGGGGGGGGGGGGGGGTGGGGGGGGGGGGGAGGGAAAGAGGGTTTCTAGGAGGGGACAAGCCAATAATAGTTAACCAAGGAAGTCAAGGATAGTATCAAATTGAAAGATAAAAGCATGCAGTGTGGAAAAAGCCAGAAGATTGAGAAAGTATTAAAAAGTTTTAATAATGGAAGGGGAAGATAAACTTTGAGGAGAAAGTTGCAAGTAATATTAAGACAAACAACTCAAGCTTCTTTAAATATCTGAAAAGGAAGACAGAAGCTAAAGTTAAACAAGAGAGTGAAAATTATCAAGGGTAGGTATGAATATGGGACTTGAGGTTACAATCAGATCAATCATGAACTTGATGAGTGATGGAGCAGGATCAAGTTAAATAGCCTACCTTTGCCTTTGTTGATATGAATATAAAGCATTTTACGTTATTCGGAGTTATGACAGGCTCTTTAGTAATTAAAGACTGTCTCCATTTGTTGGGTGATGTATTGAGTGTTTAACCAGTTGAAGTGGCTATGAAACAAGGTGAGAAAGAAAAATGGTACTACGATCAGGTTAACTTCATCCACAGATAATGAGAAATTCAGAGTACAACAGCAACAGCACAATTGTAGCAAAGATATTTTCAGTTTGAGTTAATGTTAGTGAGTAGCAGTGCATGCTGGTTTTAGAGATGTCGATGTTACATGACCAATAAATGATTAGCGTTTTATGGTGTATTTGGGTCATAGCACTATTTATTTGGATATAAAATCAAGTGATTTTTCTTTTAAATATTCAGTCATAGGATGTGGGAGTGAGCTTTTTCTGAATAAAAGCTAAAAATTGTTAAACCTATATTGTTTGAGACAATGAAAAAGCACTGCTAGAGCTGTGGCTTCAAGTCCAGTCAAAATGTATTGAAGGAGACATGGCAACATAAAGACTGTGAATCCTTATCAGGATGACTACTGCTCCAGCCAGCCAGTCTGCAAAAGCAAGTAGACAATCAGTGCATTTATATTAATGTAGGACCTTGTACAATAATACTGGCTAAAACAATGTGGGCTGATGTGAGTCTTACAGTTCACTGTCTGCCTGTCTTATGGTCATGTGCCCTGATATGTAGAATAAAAGGCATCCCTAAATTGCAGTTAGAAGGAAAAAAATATGGATAGTTTTAATGTAAGGGAAAGAAACATAAGGCTGGAACAGAACAGCGGATGTCCTTCCTGTCATAACTTTCTCCAGCTCTGACAGCCTCCTCAAAGAGGAAATCCTTATGGTTGCAGAAATCAGTAGGGAGTTGACTCCCTTGAGTGAGGTTGGAAAAATTAGGAAAACTTATAAAGCACAGATGTCAGCCGTTTCCAATGCAATGTCAAATTAACAACATAATATCACTGGAGGAAGCGAATAGGGAACTTTCACTGCAGTGGAATTTGTAAGCAATTCCCTGACTTAAATGTAGCTGAGCAGGTTATAAGCATCACTGATTATAATGAGTGGTTTAAGAAGATTCACTTGACAATTTATTGCTGAGACAATATCCTAGAAAATTCAACTTGACATACAATGTTTTCAAGAAAGAGTCTTACCACTAGGATATTTCTATAAAAGTTAATATGTACCATCAAATTCAATTAATATTATTTTATTCCCCACTCTTTATGCTCCAGCAGACATAACTCCACCAGTTCCACAGGCTCCAGCAGCAATTCGGTCCCACTTTCAAGTATTTCTTAGGTTGAGTTAAGGAAGTGAGTATTCCCAAGCTTTCAGCTGTGGGCCAAGAGGAAGAAGCATCATAATCGAGGTTTAAATAAATTATCCTGTGCACAAAGAAAAGTCCCTCAAGAAATAATGAGTTAAATGAAACCTGAGAAACTTTCATTGCTTCTGGCTGAATAAATGTTGATCAGGGATTCAGGAGAATCCTGTTCTTTTTCACTTACTGCCATGGAGCCTTTTAGATTTATCTGAGAAAGCACAAAGACTCTCAGCTTAATGTCTTATATGAAAGACCGATCTTTCGGCAACATATTATTCCCTCAATATATTATCACTATCAGCTTAGAGGACATATTCAACACTGAACACTGGGACTTGAATCCATAAACCTCTGAAATAAGGCATGAAAACGCTACCACTTTAAACTCTTTGAAGATGAATCAGACTGCTGAGTAGTCTGTAGGGAAGTACGGGATGGATAATTGTCTCAGCATTGTTCATCCCTGTTTGGAATGCCCATCCTGCATTGTCCCTTACCTTCACCCAGCTTCAGTTGTGACTTCAAGAAATTAGCATGCAACAATGGCTACACACCTCTTTGAAGGATCTGCACTGATTTCGGGATCCATTCACGTTTGTTTGCAAAGAGTAACCATGTTGTAGAATGCATGCATAATGAGACAATTACATCCCAGTCACCGTAACTCCAACTGCCTAAACCAGGGGTGGGGAACCTGTGGCCTTCTAGGCTATTGTGTATGGCTTTTTGAATGAATCCAAATTTTGCAGAACAAATCTTTTATTTTTTCTTCAAATTGAGTAGATTAGATTACTTACAGTGTGGAAACAGGCCCTTCGACCCAACAAGTCCACACCGCCCCACTGAAGTGCAACCTACCCATACCCCTACATTTACCACTTCACCTAACACTGTGGGCAATTTAGCATGGCCAATTAACCTAACCTGCACATTTTTAGACTGTGGGAGGAAACCGGAGCACCCGAAGGGGACCCACACAGACATGGGGAGAATGTGCAAACTCCACACAGTCAGTCACCTGAGGCGGGAATTGAACCCGGGTCCCTGGCACTGTGAGTGCAGCAGTGCTAACCACTGTGCCACCGTGCCGCCCACATTTTTTATTAATTTTTTTCGTCCTTTATTATTTTTATTTTAATCTTAAAATGAATGCATTTAAAATACCAGAGAGTAAATGAAAATTCAACGAAATAATCTTCACAGACTGACCGTCACAATTAAAAATTTGGTAAGTCATAAGGGCTATTTTGACACCTGCTATGCCCATGATTTAGTTATAATGCGATTCAAGAATGGACGATATCTTCCCCGCCTGACTGGCGCCACTACTGCCCAAGGCTGGTTGGCGAGAGCCTGTGGGTATCCAGTACGCCAGTTTTTATCAACTTATGGCAACAGTGCACGTGGTTTGCCATTGGAAGTGAAATTTGAGAATAGTTACACAGACTAACCGTATCAATAGTTATATTATTGAAGTTTCTTGGATGCGGCCTTATTAGATTACAACTAATATAATGCGGCCTTCCAACATGAAAAGGCTCCCCACCTCTGGCCTAAACTGACCGTGCCATTGCACAAAGGTAGGTCAGCATGAGAGTGTTAGGCTAACAATGTCCAACCTGTCCTCACTATAATCCAAATTCCGTACAAGTCACATTCATTATCTTTCTGAGGAACACTTGGAAAAGGTCAATGTACTTTGTGAGTAGGTCAATGGGCATTAAGAGGCTACATGTATACTTGTCACTTGTCATACTTGCACTTAGTCACATAGGTTCCGCGGTCTTTTGAGCAGGAAGTTCCTCACAGTCATGTTCCAGAAAGTTCAGCTTCCTCTCCAGGGTGAATGCTGAAATATCATTAATGAACAACAATGTGTATGAACTGAGAAAAATCAGTTAGAATATTTTTCAGAAATTGATTTAGAAGTTCATTTTTTCAAAAAAATAATATTCTAAAAGGTGTAGGCAATACTGGCTGGGCCAGCATTTATTACGGACCCCTATTTGCCTTGAGAAGGTGGTGGTGGTGGTGAAATGACTTCCAGGATTTTGACCCAGTAACAAGGAAGGGGTGGGTTATATTTCCAAGTCAGGATGTTGTGTACCTTGGAGGGAAACTTACAACTGATGGTGTTGCCATGTATCTGCTCTTCTCATCTTGCTGGATGGTATAATTCATGGGTTTGGAAGTGCTGTTAAAGAAGATACAGAACCAGATCCAGAAAGCAAAATCAAGAGAGAAAAGAAAGATTTGATCAAAAGATTAGAGTAGAGGCAAAAGCAAATTGCAAATAATGATTTATTAGCACATCTTTAAAAATCTCCAACATCAGTTAAGAAATACACTTCCACACTTTTAAAAGCTCATCATCTGCACTTGGGAAGTTGTGTGACAGCAATTCAAACTTAATATGCCATCTGAAGAGCCATTGTATCCAGTAAATAAGGTATTTTCTTTTTTGTGAGTTGACTCTTTAGCTTTGAGATAAGTCCAGAAACTTCATACTGTCCAACGGGTGAATGGTGAGTTTAATAGTGAGATAGTGTTTTCAGTGAACCAACAGAGGAATGTTGCACCTCAGATGTTTGTGTGTTCTTAGATGTTTTACTGCGTATGTGCGACTGCTGGAAGCTACTAACAGAGGCAATGGTTTTATTGCTATACCATTAATCCAAAGACTAGGAGAAAGTGAGGAATGCGGATGCTGCAGAATCAGAGTTGAAAAGTGTGGTGCTGGAAAAGCACAGCAGGTAACCAGCATCCCAGGAGCAGGACAGTCAACACTTCGGGCATTCCTGATGAAGGACTTATGCCCGAAACGTCAGCTCTCCTGCTCACCAGATGCTGCCAGATCTGCTGTGCTTTTCCAGCACCACACCTTTCACCTATTAATCCAGAGATCAATGCAGTGGGCTGGGGACCTGGTGTTTGCATCCCAAATACCAGGTGGTGGAATTTGATGCTTTAAAATATTGGAATTAAGAGTCTAATATTGACCATGAATCATTCCTGATTGTTATTCAATACCCATCTGGTTTACTACTTCCCTTACCAGGTTTGGGCCATATGGGACTCCAAACCCAGAACAATGTGGTTGGCTCTTAATTTTGTCCAAATACGCATGAGCAATAAATGTTAGCTTGGTCAATGATGTCCTCAGCTGAGAACAAATTTTTTTAAAAAGCTGTGCAATTTGTACAGAAGTAACAGTGAATGTTGAGAACCATAATCTTCACAGTGAAATCAGGCAAATTAGGCATGGTTAGTGCCATCTCAAAATCCTTGAACACAAAACTTAGCCTGATAGGAGTGCTGCAATATCTGAAGAGCAGTCTTTCAGGTGAGACATTACATTCAAGTTCCACCTGTCATCTCAGGATGACATCAAAGGTCTTGTGACATAACTTGTAGAAGAGCAGGGTACCTTGATCAACAACAGAAGTTGTTGGAAATGCTCAGCAGGTCTGGCAACATCTGTGAATTGAAATCAAAGTTAATGTTTCGGGTCCAGTGACCTTTCCTCAGAACTCAATTCCGAGGAAGGGTTACCAGACCCAAAACATTATCTTGGATTTCTCTTCACAGATGCTGCCAGACCTGATGACCTTTCCCACCAACTTCTGTTTTAGTTTCTGATTTACAGCATTTGCAGTTCTTTTGGTTTTTCCCTTGATCGATATGTATTCCTAAGTAATACCCAAAAACTGATGACCTGACCATTATGACAATTGCTGTCTGTGGGATATTGCTATGTGGAACTTGGCTGTCACATTTCACACACTAGCAACTATATCTTAATTCTGTTCTTCAGTGGTTACAAAGAACTTGAAAATTGCTGAGGGTGATGAAGGCAGAATATAAATCTTGGTACTTAGACTCTATGAATCAATGACAATAAATGAAGAGGTATTGAATAGTCATGGATAACTCCTCAGTGATGAAAAATGTTGTTGAATACTTCACAAAAGTAAGTTTATTTTCTGTGCAAATTGAACATGAGAAGATATACTTGTAATGCAAATGTTGGTAGGTGCTTTGTACTTCTGCGTCTCCATCTCATTAGATGAGCGATTGCAATCAGCTCAAGCAGAGGGACTTGCTGAGTTGAAATGTTGGACCCATGAGGAAAGTTAACTTACTGGCATATTTCCAAGGCTGTCAAGATCAGTGAACTTGTAGGAGTGAGATTTATGATCAAGTTGACTGAGGAAGATCACAAAGCCTTTTAAACATATGGAACTGTGTTTATTTTTCAAAAGTGAAATATGCCAAAATAGGTCACATAGTTAAATCTCTTTCAACATGAGCAAAACTTGGCAGGGCTGCATATTCCATTTCAAATGAGGTGCCACCTGCACACAAACAGCACAGAGGAATCTGCTGCAAAGTATGTTGAATAATGATGCAGAAATATCTTTGATCAAGAGACCTCATTTTCACATCCCTTCTGAAAGATACAGTTTCTGACAATGCAACATATGCATAGTATGGCACCAGACTGACAACTCCAACTGTGGTTAACATAAAAATTTTGATGTACAAAGTGTAGAAACTACAAGCTAAAAATCAATAATTATCAGAGCTTTGAATTGGTATAATATGGAGTAAGTGTCCATGATCATTACTTTTAATTTCAAGGCACTAGACTGGAAATTCAGATCAAGCTTGCAAATGAACTGAAAGCAGGGAGATGGGCTCTAAATGTTGACTATTGGACTTCATGAATTCATTGCCTGTTTTGAGATGCTTACAAATCTATTAACCCCAACCATTTTAATTTCATGACTCCAGACTGACAATTCTGTTGCTCTAAATTCTGACGGATGGGCGGCACGGTGGCACAATGGGCGGCATGGTGGCACGGTGGTTAGCACTGCTGCCTCATAGCGCCAGAGACTCGGGTTCAATTTCCGCCTCAGGCGACTAACTGTGTGGAGTTTGCACGTCCTCCCTGTGTCTGCGTGGGTTTCCTCCGGGTGCTCCGGTTTCCTCCCACAGTCCAAAGATGTGCAGGTCAGGTGAATTGGCCATGCTAAAATTGCCTGTAGTGTTAGGTAAGGGGTAAATGTAGGGGTATGGGTGGGTTGCGCTTCGACGGGGCGGTGTGGACTTGTTGGGCCGAAGGGCCTGTTTCCACACTGTAAGTAATCTAATCTAATCTAATCTAAATTGTTTATCTCTGGCTGTTTTCAGAAAGAGTTAAGCGATAATGTCGAAAAACTATTGCTCTACTTATTATGTTGTAAATTGTCAAAGCAATTTGTTCACACACTAACACATTAGAGAACATGTCTCTGGTCACACAGTCTCACTGAGGTCATTTTAGTTTGAAACCATCAGTAACACTTAAATGATCAGCAAATTCATACAAAACCATTAAGCCACTATAGCTGAGAGTCATAAATCATAGAATAATTTTCAGCACAGAAGGTGGTCATTCAACACAAGAAAATTATGTGGGCTCCCTGCAGAGCAATCTAGTGAATTCCATTCCACTGCCCAGTCCTTCCCCATCCACCCCTAGACTTGTAAGTTTATTTAAACCAGACTATTGTGGTAGCCAGATGATTATGTGCTTGGGACAGTTGGGTCTACATCTTGGTCGTGTAGTGTTCCAAGGGAGTGAGGAGGCAGTGCAGAGGTTAGTGGTATCAGAGATTAAAGCAGTAAGAGAGAGTGATGGAAGATATTGCAGGCAATAGTGACTGTATGAACCTCGTAGTACCAGAGATACAGTGATGTCACGGGGCAAAGAGAAGGAGTGTGGGACTTACACTGGTGGAGCAGATTGACACGTTGACCTTCTTGTGGTAAAGCTGGCTATTCTTCCAGACTATGGATATCGCAGTCAGAACAGGCTGCCAGGGTCTAAAGCCATTGTTCCCTGTCTCAGGAAAGAGGACACCCTACTTCTATCCCACACCCTCAAACAGGACTTCCAGGATCCTGCTGGTGAACTGTGGTGCCATCTTCTCCTTCTCTGACATCCTCAGACATTTTGTCCATTACTGAGGATGACAGCTTCAGACTGCACAACAGGTTTTTAAATATGGGGCGTGCTCCAGGGATGATGACTTGTGAGCAGTGAGTAGGTCCAGAAATGGAACGTGGTTTATCGGTTAGAATCTGACAAGAGGGACACCATATAGGTAGGTTAGGTAAATCTCAGTGGCCCTTGCAGTGAATTATTGTCTAAAAAAACTCGATGCAACTGCCGCTTGGCAATAAAACACTGTGAGATTCACAGCAAAGCATTGAATTTATAGCATTTTTTTCACAAATTCAGGAAGTTGCTAAATTCTATATGAAATGCATGAAAAGTACTTCTAAATTGGTGTCATGTATGAAACACAGCAGCCAATGTGTACACAGCAAGCTCCCACCAACAGCATGGACCAAACTCTCTGTTTTTAGACATTGGTCGAAGGATCAATATTGGTTGAGCACCATGGAGCTCAACTCCATTCCTCTTATTTGAAATATTGCCATGTGCTGTTTATGTCCACATGAGAGCACAGCTAGAGATCTCATTTTTACATCCTTTCTGAAAGATACAATTTCTGACAATGAACCTACTCATAGTATGGCACCAGACTGGCAGCTCCAACTGTGGTTAACATAATTCTTGATGTACAAAGTGTAAAAACTAGAAGTTAAAAATCAATAATTATCAGAGTTTTGAATTGGCATAATATGGAGTAAGTGTCTATGATTCTTATTTTTAATTTCAAGGCACTAGACTGGGAATTCAGATCAAGCTTGCAAATGAACTGAAAGCAGGGGGAATGGGCTCTAAATGTTGACTATTGGGCTTCATGAATTCATTACCTCTTTTGAGATGCTTACAAATCTATTAACCCCAACCATTTTAATTTCATGACTCCAGACTGACAGTTATGAAACTAAAATAGATGGAGTTAAGAGATTTGTAAGCGTCTCAAAAGAGGCAATGAATTCATGAAGTACAGTCATCAAAATTTAGAGCCCATCCCCCTGCTTTCAGTTCATTTGCAAGCCTGATCTGAATTCTATTGCTCTAAATTGTTTATCCATGGCTGTTTTCAGAAGAGTAAAGCAATAATGTCGAAAAACTGTTGCTCTACTTATTATGTTGTAAATTGTCAAAGCAATTTGTTCACACACTAACACATTAGAGAACATGTCTCTGGTCACACAGTCTCACTGAGGTCATTCTAGTTTGAAACCATCAGTAACACTTAAATGATCAGCAAATTCATACAAAACCATTAGGCCACTATAGCTGAGAGTCATAAATCATAGAACAATTTTCAGCATGGAAGGAGGTCATTCAACACAAGAAAACTATGCGGGCTCCCTGCAGAGCAATCTAGTCAATTCCATTCCACTGCTCAGTCCTTCCCCATCCTAGACTTGTAAGTTTATTTAAACCTGCCCATTGTGGTAGCCAAATGATAATATGCTTGGGACAGTTGGGTTCACATCTTGCTCACTCTACTGGAAGGTTTGATTTCAGATGTTTCAGCACCACACTAGGTAACAACTTCAGTGAGTCTCGGATGAAGCACTTGTGGTGTAGCCTGCTTTCTATTTATGTGTTTGGGTTTCCTTGGGTTGGTGATGTCATGTCCTGTGGTGACACCATTTCCTAATATGAGGAAAAGAAAACTAGCCACCAGTATACATGAACATCAACTAGCCACAAAAGACATGACCCACTCTCACTAGTATCCTTACATATGGATGAGGAAGGACCTCAGTTCAGCTGGGACAGCACATCCATCCTAGGACAAGCCAAACAGAGACACACACGAGAATTCCTAGAAGCTTGGCATTCCAACCTGAACTTTATCAACAAACACGTTGACTTGGATCCCATTTATCAGCCCCTGAGAAAAAGAATAGGAAATGACATCACCACAGGAAATGACATCACCAACCCAAGGAAACCAAATAACATAAATGGAAAATGGGATACACCACCAGTGCTTCATCTTGAGGCTACTTGAAGAAGTTACCTAGTATGGTGATGAAACATCTGAAAACAAACCTTCTAGCTCAGCGAGCCAACCTACGTCCAGAACCTCAACCTGAGCTACAAATCTTCTCAAAACTCACAAATAGAAAATACTACTGACAAGTGTCAAGCTACTGGATTTTTTGACAGTATATTTACAGAAAGGTTGCAATGTGTTAAATGCCCCTACTTTGTTTGTTTTTACTTCGAAAATATACTTTATTCATAAAAAAAGATATTTATGTATATACGTAGTCACAAACGCAGTTCAATTCTCTACAGTAGCATATCAAGGAAACAAAAACATTAGAGTTTGACTCTCTCCAACAAACATACAAGACTATATTTACACACAAAATTGTATTTACACGCATTTGAGGCACCAGGAGGGTTTGATAACTGACCAGACCTCAATTTTACTTTGGCAGAAAGAACTTAGACATTTGTTCTTCGAAATGGTGGAGGTCACGGATTTTGAAATGTTGCTGAAGGAACTTAAGAGAGTTACTGCATAGTACACACTGCAGCAACAATACACTGATGGCGGTGGGAAATTGATGTTTAGCTCTCAATGCCTTATTCACACCAAAGACGTTTCAATAAAACCCTGCTGAGCATCATTTTCTGCCTAGTTAAATCATAGCTAATGCTAAGCGTTATGTCTGTATGTAACATTTTGTATTATTCATAATGATTTCACATTATACTGCATGCAATAATGCAACTAGGTAATGAGTGAGCCTACTTCCATCAATGATTAATGGCCGAGTTATGAACATATTAGACACATTATAGACTCCAGGAATGAATCCCAATTTTCCAGCTTAAACAATAACTGTTAAGTGTAGCTAAGTTAAATCTTTCATTCCATGAAACAATGCAAGTTAATAAGCCTCATTAAGTTGATGGAAGAAGAGAGAACATTGGAAAATAATGGAAAGTGCAGAAAGTAAGCTATATTTGGCGGGCAGTTCAGTGAGTCCTAGAATAGTACATGCTGTACATTAGCCTCACACAATCTCATAGCCCTATAAGATAACAGCACTCCTTCAATGTTCACTCAGTTCATTCACATGGTAATCACTCCATTGGTTCCCTTTAATAACCTCAGCCCAGGCTCTGGAATGCTTGCCCTATACCTCCCCACCTCTCTACTTCAATTTACTCCTTTCAGACATTTCACAAAATCTGCCTCATTGACAAACTGTTGATCTAATGTCTCCTCCTTGAGACTCACTATCTCAGTTAATTTTATAAAGCATTGTGAAGCACTGTTGGGACAACTTATTATAGTAGAGATGCTAGCTAAATACGTGTTGTTGTTGTTGTATAGCAACATTAAGTGAGATTTTGCCACAATGGTGAGGATGCTTTTATCAGGGTGGTTTTTGAGTGGCCAGCAAGCTGGGCTGAAAAGGAGAACATGCCCCCAACAATCCTGTCTGAGGAGATAAATGAGAGCTGGTAAGTGAGAGAGATGTCTAATTAAAGATGAAAGGCAACCTTCCATACTGTAAGCTGATCAAGACACCAGCAGAACTGGAGCCTCAGCAAAGACAAGATAGCTGAAGCATCAAGGAGAATGTGAGGCTGCTCCGTTTTGAGGTACTTTCAGAAAGGTGAGTACTATATACGACTACACGAGGCTATTCTCAGCAATCAAATTGCTGAAATTCCTGACAACGCTGATGTGACTTTGAAAGACCATGCAGTCATTCCAAAGGAGCCACAAGGAATACTGCACAAGGAATTTAATCACACTAACCTAGAACCCAGCCTTGCTGCCACTAAGATAAAGAAGCTTCGCATGGACAAATACTGCGGTAACAGTAAAGAACAGAGCATGGTGTGGACCATCTGCAGTCCAGTACAGAACATGATCAATGTTGTTATGTTAGGGTTTAATTATAAGATGAGATCAGTCTATGCTCATTTCCCCTTAGCGTGGCTGATAAGGAAACAGGATCTCTAGTAGAAATCCTCAACTTTCTCTAACAGACGTACACCCGTGGAGTTCCATATGTAGCTAGGTGTTTCACATATAGTTTCCCAGGCCCAGAGAGATGAGCTTGCTTTTAAGAGAAATGACATGGGTTGGTGTTGAATTCTGCTGTGCTTATTTAACAAGCAGCAACCGTGATAAAGTTGAACATTCGTTAAGTTCCTGGGTGGCATCTGTGTGAATCAAAAGGCCGTAGTCATTCCACAATTCAGCAAGTATCATCCAGCCCTTCTGATGCCCAACTCTTTCAGATAGCTGCTGAGTTTCTCTAGCATTTTCTGTTCATTGATTCAGATTTCCAGCATCTGCAGCCCATTCATTTTTCTTTCAGATAGTAACCAGTGAATAAATGTTATGGATTGAAAAGAAATTGAGAATAATATGTTTGAGACAGACTTATAACCAGCGAGTAAATCAAGACAGGAGTTGAGGACTATCAGAGCAATAATGATCTCATTGAACAATGGACCAGACTCAATTGGCCAAATGAACTATTTCAAGTCCTATGTTTTATGGTTTTAAAGTGGGCCAAGCTCTGGAGAACAATGGTTCAACAACACTCCCCTCCCAACCCCTGATTCTGACATGGAATCGCCACCAGCTGCTAACCCTCACCCCAACATAGCTGCAAGCTGATGGACTTCCTCTGCCACTTTTAAAATGCAGGAGAAAGACACCTCCACTGACCAATCATTCAAATTTATTGCCCACCATTATTTAACTGGCACCTAATCTGTTGTCATTCCACTGCTGGGAGCCATTCCATTGCAGCATCCTGGTCCTTTGCCAGTGTCCACCCAACCCCACTCACCAACCTCAACCCCTACCTCCCTTCCTATGGCAAGGGAGCTGGAAAAAGAATTCCTCCAATTGTATTTGCAAACCTACCAAACCTCTGCCCAGTGATGCACTACAATCAGGTTTCCGACTCCCTCTGGGGATTGGATAATCAGACTCCTTCTCTGTTGCAGAAACTTTAACTAAAGAAAAGACGACTTAGGAGCCGTCAGTGCATACATTTTCACGGTGAAGGCAGTACAAAACTGGAACTCTGCCCAGATATGGATGTTTGCAAAATTGGGAATTTTTAAGACTGAAATTGATAGATGTTTGTTCAGCAAAGGTATCAAGGGATATGGAGCAGCTGGGAGAGAATGTCCTTGAGGTGTGGATCAGCCATGATCTAAGCAAGGTGCCTCACTCCTTTTCCTGATGCCACTATAAATGTTGAACTTAAAGATTAATTTTGCGACTGTCATTTTTTTGCCTATCTTCGCTGACTGTTGTACATTGGTTTGAAACATAAGTTCATCTGAGGTGATGAGTAATTTTTCTTCCTTTTCATTGTTCCATGAAGCGTTTGTGTTCATTTACAAGGAATGCTACACAGCATCAAGTAGCAATGTAGATGTGCAGAGTGGTAGAGTGCTGAATGGGAGACCACTTCAGGACAAAGACAGCTCACCTCCTCCCACAGGCAGCTACAGTCTAGATACTGCCAAATCTCATTCCATCCAATTATTTTTCAGTCATAAAATCCACCACTACCATAACTTCAATAGCATATCAAGCCCACAGAGGATCCCTGTCGAAGTTTGTATGAATTGAATATAATATTTTTTAAAAGCACACAGATAGCAGCAACCCTGTCTGACTCAGTGTTCAAGTGATATGTGTGGTTTGGAACTGAGCCAGAAGACTAAGCAAGACTCCGGATTTGATTCCACATTTGTCCTGCGTTATCTTAGAATTGTACAAATGCTACTCACTGAAGTCCTGTCCTCCCTTGCTGTAAATTGTGGGTGGTAACGAGATTGGCCTTACCTGTGGTGATTGCAACAGTTAAATGACCTGTCAGCACTCAGTTCAGGAGCACACATGAAAAATGTGCATTTAGAATGCTGTTCCTGTTTGTGTACCAATACCTGCACACACACAGGCAATAGCTTCTGAAGAGAGAGAAATAGAAAGAGAGAGCATGAGTGTGTATGTGGCACGGTTGTATGGGGAAAAAACAAACATTCATCAAAGATGCAATTCTCATTCCTATTCATTGTAAATAAAAAAATACAATAAAATACCATTTTTCTGCAGGTCCAAACAAAATCAATAAAAAAATTGTGGGACAACATGGCCTTAAAATCATGACAAAAACTGGGGCTTTTCAAAAATATTTCAAACAAAAATACAACAAAAAGCTGTTTTTTTAAAGCAAAAACACGACGATGTGTTTAGCTGCAAACAATGCTACAAAAAACACTCTACCACATCTCCAACATTTCCCGCACCTCTGCCCTCAACCAAAATCTTCCCAACCACAACAACGATCGAGTCCCCTTGGTCCTCACCTTCCACCCCACTAATCTCCAAGTCCAACCTATTATCCACCACCCCTTCTGCCATCTGCAGTCTGACCCCACCACCAAAATAATATTTCCCTCCCTAACCCATATGCTTTTTGCAGGGACCCATTCCCTCTGCAACTCCTTTGTTAGGTCTTCACACCCCATCAACCCCTCCTCCACATCTGGAACCTTCCCCTGTGGTCACAGGAGGTGCAAAATCTGTCCCCACCTCTCACTCATCACCTCCAACCAAGGCCCCAAAGAATCATTCCAAATCTGGCAGAAATTCACGTGCATTTCCTCTAACCTGATTTATTGCATCCATTGCTCCTGATGTGGTCTCTTCTATATCAGGGAGACAAAGTCCAAACTCAGGAATCAGTTCAGGGAAATGTATGGTCCATATGTCCACTTTCCAGTTGCCAGCCATTTCAACTTCCCCTCCCACTCCCACTCCCTCAACAACATGTCTGTCCTGGGCCTCCTCTACTGTCAACACAAGGCCACACCCAAACTGGAGGAAGAACACCTCATCTTCCACCTTGGGAGCTTACAACCATAAGGCCTTAACATAGAATTCATCAGCTTTCACATCTCCCCAAACCCCACTTCATCCCAGGCCCAGCCCTTTCTCTCCATCCCTCCCCCTTAACCTGACCCTACCTGTCCATCTTCTTTCCCACATATCCACTCCCCCTTCCCACTGACCAATCACAGTCATCTTCTACCTGTATCCACCTATTGCCATCCCACCCACCTTTCCTCCAGTCCCATCCACTCCCTTTATTTATTTCGCAGCCACCTTCCCCTCCCCCAGTTTTGATGAAAGGTTTTGACCTGTAAGATCAACTCCTCTACTTCTCTGATGTTACTTGACTTGCTGTGCTTTTTCCAGCTCCACTCTTTATCCAACCAGAAGACATAACAAACATTTTGGGACATCATAAAAGGCACTGCATAAATGCAGTTTTTTTTGTGAACTACATATTCATTTGTGAATCCTCCATTTATCACGACGGGTCTCAAATTTGTAACACTGTGGCACAAAAATAAGTTATACAAATGTGTGCTTCTAAAATTAAAGCTAAACTTATTTGAATGGGCCATATGCCCAAAATACCTTCATGTTAAATTTGTGAGCTTCATTAAATTCAATCCCAGCTTTTCTTTGCTAAAAAAAAGCATTGATCTGAGCAACTGTGGGATGCCAGATTCTTTCTAGTCCTCTTTCCAATTGTTTTCTGCTCCATTATGAGCGCTTGGAGGGAATACATTATCATTTTTTGATGAATAACTACTTTATTTGATGAATGAAGAACCCCACTGAAGTGGAAGTGACTCAAAATAATTAGACTTTGGATGAAAAAGGTATTATCAAAAGTAAGTGATGATACTGCAACTATTCAAACAGTAATCATTCTCAAAGTGAGATCATGTTAATTTATTAACTTCCAAAGAAAAGACGTAAAAACATCAACAAAGCTTTTGAGGAACCACATGAGAATTTTAGGGACAATAAATGGCTATAAGGCACACAACATCAGTATGGTCAATCAGACCACAAAATTAATTGATATTTCAAGATGTTGAATGGCTTTAAACTTTTGGAATTGCTATAGAATGCATTAAATAAGATCAGTGTTGTGACGTGGAGTTCTCACTTGACCTAAGCTAAACATGAAAGATGAATCACTAATCATTTTCACCTGATGAAGGAACAGCATTCCAAAAATTAGTGCTTCCAAATAAACCTGTTGGACTGATGAAGGAACATTTGTGTGGTTGTTCTGGTAAATGGTCTTCCATTATATGTTATGCCTTTGTGTTATGAAATGCTGAGCAAGCTATTCTGTTATCCAGCAAATTGCTTCAAGAAGGCAGCTCTCATCACACATGGTGCTGTGTGATTTTTAACTGTGTATACCCCTGACCAACACCGGCACATCCAAATCATTCTCATACTGAGCAATTGATGCAATCTGGTACACGGTTAGCAGACAGCCTGGAGAGAGTTCAGGTGACAAAGCATAAAAGTGATGTTGAGATCTAGAAACATCACACACATATATGTTTCTGGAATAACACTATTTCAGCTCATAAAAAAGCTGAAAGATGAACTATCCATGTTGTACATATTTATGCCCTTCTGTCATTTTATGTATACTTGGCAATTAAATTATTGATTTTCTGTCGTAATAGTACATAGACCAGTGTTGACTTCATTCCTTTTTTCTCTCGGGATGTGGGTATCATTGCCAAGACCTCACTTCTTGTCCTGAGACAATGATGAGAGCTGCCTTCTTGAAGCAATTTACTGGATAACAGAATAGCTTGCTCAGCATTTCATAACACAAAGGCATAACATATAATGGAAGACCATTTACCAGAACAACCACACAAATGTTAATGTCAGAGGGGGGGAGAATGAACGAGTTCCATTATCTGAAGGAAGGGAGAGAAACACCACATTTGTGAAATGGAGAAGGTGACTCAGAGTACAGTGACATTTTATTAACTGGCGCACAGTGCGATGGTATGAATCATGCACATAATACTTGACAATATTTAACATTGGGAACATTGGTGTTTTTCAGTTTATTATGTTAGCGTCCATGTATCATTCATGAACTAGGTAAGATTCAGTTGTAAGCAATGTAATTGATTTAGTCGTCTGACATTTTTTATAATCGATACATGTTATTTAATTTTCAGTGAAAAGACAATGCCCTCTCCTTTAATTGATCTTAATTCTAAGTAAATCCATTAAATGCACTAATTTAGGCAGTGGGTGATGACATTGCACGAATTATCATGTCAGCTCCAATGCATTTTGAATATTTTCAATGAAATGTGCACTTAAATGTACCGTGATGAATGAAATTCGGGAGTACCCAGTATTAGGGTTGAGTGAAGTCGGGACAGTGAGGGGGAGGAAGGCTTTGAAACAGAACATTGGGATTGCTCAATTATCAGGGATCTGGAGAGGGGGATGAGAATGATGAATAGAGAACTACAAAACAGCGATTGAAAGGGGAGTCACCAGAAAAGTATTGTAAGTGACCGTCTTTGCTGCAAGTTATCTCTAAGGTTGCTTTCCCTAAATACAAAGCAAACTAATCTTAGAGCCTCCCACTCTCAAATGTATAAAGCATAATCAGAAACAAAAATAGAAATTGCTGGAAACGGTCAGCAGGTATGACAGCATCTCTGGAGAGAAATCAGAGGTTTGGATCGAGTGACCCTTCCTCAGAAGTGATGGTAGCCAGGAAAATGTTGGTTTATAAGCAGAAGATAGGGTGGGGATAGGGGTAAGGAGTGAATGATAGGTGGGGATAGAGCCCAGAGAGAGAAGAACAGTTGGACAGACAAAAGAGTGGATAGTGACCTGGCTATGAGGGTAAATAGCTATTCATGGAGACTGCGGTAGCTAACAACAGATTGTGTGTGATAGCAGGCTATGTGTTAACAAAGCTTGTTGTGTGGGGGATTGGGGTGAGGACATAGGCGAGCTCAAGTCCTAAAGTTATTGAACGCGATATTGAGTCTGGAAGGTTGCAATGTCCCCAGATGGAAAACGAGGTGCTAAGCATAAAGCTTAATACCTGCTTTAGACATAGATAAAGGATGCTTTTTATTGGCTATTACCCAGCATGGTGGACAGCAGACTTCTGATTGGAAGTTGCACGTTCGTCCCAAATGTCATTTTGAAGCACTCCAAATAGAACCAAGAAATGGACAACCTAATTTCTAGGTCATGAACAGTGATTAGGCTCTTAAAACAAAACCTGACCTCTTCTGATAAAAGCAAGAATCTGTAAATCCAAAATTATACTAACTCAACTCCTATTAAATGTTTTACATTCTCTGTCGACAATTGGTAGTTTTGTTTGGTCATGATGAAGCCTTTAATAAATTTGGTTTATTTCAGTCTCTCAGTCTTTTGAAAATTTACTAAAAATGGAGTGAACATGTACTTCTGCTAATTCATATGGGACATTTGTTTCAGATAAAAATAACAATTTTACAAAGGCATCGGAGACTTTCTGCCTTTAGTTGACATGTAACATAATAAAGAAGTTAAATGACCTATTTATAATATATCTGCTCAGTGGATCCCCAATACTTGTTTGATAAAAAAACGTGCAAAAAGTCCTACCTACAATATTGAGGTCTAGATATCTCTCTCTTTAATCCTAATTGGAATTTACAGTGATGTTTTTTGCAAGATTATGGTAGCTAGAAAATACAGGAGAGAAATAGTTAGATCATTGCTTTCCTTCACCAGCATTTTCCCTTTCTTTGGGAGGTGAGGAAGGAAATGTTCTCAAAACTTGCAGATTAAGAAAAATTGGAGCCATCTCCTCTCTTTCATCTTGAATAAAATCAGCACAATCCTCAGATTATTCATGACTGTCTATACTATGAGACATTCAGCCAGCAGCAGAATATTATTCGGTGTTCATTAGTATGCATTCATGAAAGCTATTTTTAACCTAGTTAATCAAATTATTAACCACAGCTAGCAAACTTTGATGAACTATGTTGTCTGGCTCTCGGTGCCTATGTTTGAAAGCGAAGTGTACTCACTTTAAATTTGCAATTAGGGCTTTCAATTATGTGAAGCATGACATGCATGAAGCTTAGATAATGGCCTGTGGCGATGTCTGTCCCTGGGGATTCAATGCAAATCAATGCATTGCACTGTTTTAAATAAATGTCTTCCCCTAGAACCCTTAGTAAAATACAAATTAAACAGAAAATATAATCTTTGCTTGTCTGATCAGGTTTTTGTGCAGGTTGTGTCCTGGTAAACAGTCTGTACTATGGCACTAGGAATTCTAATAGAATTTTCACTTGGTAGTTTAATAGCTTGTTCATTATACATGATTGGAAAAGCAGGCCATACTGATTATTTATTTAATAAAATCAGAAAGTGCTAGAGAAACTCAGCAGGTAGAACATAGAACATAGAAAAATACAGCGCAGTACAGGCCCTTTGGCCCTCGATGTTGCACCGATCCAAGCCCACCTAACCTACACTAGCCCACTATCCTCCATATGCCTATCCAATGCCCGTTTAAAGGTCTGCTGGCATCTGTGGAGAAAGTAACAGAGTTAATGTTTTTCGTTGGATATGACTTTTTCTGAACTGAATCTCTCCAGCATCTGTCCAAAGCTGCTGCCAGACTCATTGAGTTTCACCAACACTTTGTTTCGACAATCCTTTAAATGACTGTCCTATCTCCAAAATTCCCCTTTACCTTCCAAAGTACTCAAATGCATTATCACCTCCCAAATCTGTGTCCACCTTTTCCTGGGACTTCATGTTTGAATGCCCCAGTCGGGTTTCTGCTCCTGCCACAATACCAAAACTGCTTTTCTCAAATCGTATGTAATTGTGATGACAGCAAACTTTCCCTTAACCTTCTCCACATGCCGATAATAGCTGACCCCACTATCCTCCTCCAATGCTTCTCCACTATCATTCAGCTGGGACAATCTATTCTTAGCATCAAAACTAGAAATTGCTGGAGACACTTAGTAGGTCTCGCAGCATCTGTAGAGAGAAAACAGGGTTAATATATTGAGTCCAGTGATCTTTCTTTAGAACGTTTTCTATTCTTACCTTGTTCCATTCTTATCTATCGAACCACGGTGGCACAGTGGTTAGCACTGCTGCCTCACAGCGCCAGAGACCCGGGTTCAATTCCTGCCTCAGGCGACTGACTGTGTGGAGTTTGCACGTTCTCCCCGTGTCTGCGTGGGTTTCCTCCAGGTGCTCCGGTTTCCTCCCACAGTCCAAAGATGTGCAGGCCAGGTGAATTGGCCATGCTAAATTGCCCGTAGTGTTAGGTAAGGGGTAGATGTAGGGGTATGGGTGGGTTGCACTTCGACAGGGCGGTGTGGACTTGTTGGGCCGAAGGGCCTGTTTCCACACTGTAAGTAATCTAATCTAATCTAACCAAAGTCAGAGAATAACATACAATAGCTTCACTTTCTGGTGGGTGGCACGGTGGCACAGTGGTTAGCACTGCTACCTCAGCACCAGAGACCCAGGTTCAATTCCCACCTCAGGCAATGGTCTGTGTGGAGCTTGCACATTCTCCCTGTGTCTGTGTGAGTTTCCTCTGGGTGCTCTGGTTTCCTCCTTCAGTCCAAAAAATGTGCAGGTTAGGTAAATTGGCCATGCTAAATTGCCCATAGTATTAGGTGATGGGGTAAATGTAGGGGAATAGGTCTAGGTGAGTTGCTCTTTGGAGGGTCGGTGTGGACTTGTTGGGCCAAAGGGCCTGTTTCCACACTGTAAGTAATCTAATCTAATCTAAAACCTCTGATCTCCCTTTAGGATCCATCCCTGGTCCCCTCTGATTTCTCATCTACACTTTCCTGGGGAACGTTGTCCAAAGGCATTGTTGGCTCTCAGATATACACCGTTAACAAACAGATCTAACTCATCACTCACTCTGTCTCTCCTCATTCAATGTTGCTATGTTATCAGATTATTTATCTGACGTCCAGGATTTGAAAAGCAGAAATTTCCTTTGATTAGATATTGTGGAGAAAGTAGTCATTGTTTCTTTTACGCACTCCAATCTCTGCTCCTTCTTCCCCCAGGAACAGTCTGAGACAAAAGTGGTCTGTTTTCAACATCAATATCATCACTTATCCTGAAATTAACTTCTAGTCACATATCAACACCATCACCTAAAACGTCTATTTCCTTCACTGTAATATCACCTGACCTCACCCCTGTCTCAGCCCAAACTAACAAAGTCCTCCTTTTTTCATTTGTTGCCTCTAAGCTTGCCTATTCCAATGTAATCATAGAGTCACAGAGTCATACAGCATGGAAACAGACCCTTCGGTCAAACCAGTCCATACCAAACATTATCCCGAACTAAACTAGTCCCACCTGCCTGCTCCTGGCCCATGTCCCTGCAAACATTTCCAATTCGTGTATCTATCCAAATGTCTTTTAAATGATGTAATTGTACCGGCACCCATCACTTCCTCAGAAAGTTCATTCCACACATGAACCATCCTCTGTGTAAACAAAAATTGCCTCTTATGTCTTTTTTAAATCTCTCTCCTCTCACCTTAAAAATATACCCATTAGTCTTGAAATCTCCCAGCCTTGGGAAAAATTAACTCCCATTAGCTCTATCTGTACCTCCCATTATTTGAGAAACTTCTATCAGGTCACCTTTCAACCTCCTCAGCTCCAGTTAAAAAAAAGTCCCAACTTATCCAGCCTTTCTTTATAACTCAAACCTTCCATACCCGGCAACATCCTGGTAAATCTCGTTTGAGCCCTCTCAGCTTGATAATATTTTTCCTCTAACTGGGCGACCAGAACTGGACACTGTATTCCAGAAGAGGTCCTGTACTACTTCGTCCTCAAAGAACTGTAATAAATTTGTTAGACTTGATTTCCTCTTCATGAACCCATGTTAACTTTGCTTGATTTTATTATGTTTTTATAAATGCACTTCTATTGCTTTTACCATTTCCCAGCAACAGCTTAAACTCACAAGCCTGTCGATACCTGTTTCTCTCAACAGACATATCAATCATTTGGACCATATACAGTACCCATAGCAGAAACAGTGAGCACTTGAAACAGCTTCATCTTGTGTAACTAAATATTGTGAAGCTGATAGAAGAATCAGACACCCAGACATTTAATCAAACATTACTTTCTCTGGAGCACAGCTAATGAATGTCCATGCTTTCAACTGAGTATCATTCTCAATCTTAGTTCTTGATTATTACTATTTCCTTATATGCTCACTGCCACATTTTATTTTCTAATACTCCTGTGATGCACCTTTGCACCTTTCATTATTTCAAAGATCTTACATTAGTGTTGTTGTTGTGATATGCTTTTCTTTTTCTGATGTTGGGTAAGAGATAAATATTGGCAGAACCCGAGAATAATTCCCCTTCCCTCCTTCAAAATAATGGCATAGGATGATTTTCATCTACCTGAGAAAGGTATAGATCTACAGAAGATCTGCATCTACAGACAAGGCCTTCATTTGATGTCCTACTTGGAAGACACTGCCCCTCTGACAGTGCAGCACTTCCGTATAAATTTACAATATCAATCAGCTTTGAATCCTTTAACAGTGGTTATACTTCATGAGAATATCATTGGCTGTGAAGAGGTTTGGAACATTGTGGGGTCATGAAATCTGCCATCTGAATGCAAGTTTGTCAAAATTTTTACAGAGATTTAAAAGAGTTAATAATTTGAACTGCTGTCCTGTAATTCATTTAACCTAAGCGGTTTACCTTTGCGTTGAGTACTGTAGGCTTCCTATAATGCTTGCATCATTATTCCCAATGTAACAATTATAAGTTACACATACTAAGGGACCATATTGTTCTGTCCCAGGATTTATTCACGAAAGAGGTAACTAAGTTGTGAATAGCCCTTTCTAAACCTTCAGCTTTACAAAACCTAAAAAGGACAAATGAGTCAGTTGGACATGAAAGTGCCTTTCAGTTGCCTGGGCTACATGGGACAAATTGTTAGCAATTATGAGCTTCATGTGGCCCACCGACTGCAGCTTCGATGGACTGTTTGTTCTGATTTATTAACGAGTTCACACGAGTGCCTTACCATAAAATGCTTTGTGTAGCATTTTAAAGGACAAAAGCCTTCATCAGACTCCTTCAAAAGGGTCACATTCCATACCGTTTTCATGACTTTTATCACCTTTCTTTTTATTTTTTTTTTATTTTTTGAAAAATAACTTATTTAAACAGAGTGCTGATTACAACATTTGGGAATTATTTTTATTGCAAGTGAAAGATTAAGGGCCAAAGTGCAGAATACCACAGTGTACGAAAAAAACAGAGGAGAGAATGAGACAAGTCAGGAAGTTGTAGTTAGATAACTGGCTTACTAATCATAAAAATATGAATGAGCAGAATTAATGAACAGTGCCAAAAGAAAACAAATCTCTGCTGTCCTTTGGATTATGCCAATTGCTGTCAGGTCATCTCCTCTCATTCTAGGTTTGTGTAACAATCACTGCCAAGAATCCTCTATCATCATCAACAGGAAACAGAAAGATTGAAAGATTAACAAAATCAAATGGAAAGATGCAAAAAGGATCCCAAATGAACCCTAACTCTTTCTGCTTGTTGGTTAAGTGAGATCATGAGAATGATGTTTTTCAAAGTGGAACAATCATTTATTATACTGAATAGTTCTACCAATGCTAGCCACCATGGTGCAAGTTAGTGAATGCAACACAAGAGGGGGATCAAACCTGGGTTATTCCTGATGTAATAAATCAATATAGGGTACTTGTCACCTGAGACAGTACTAGAGACATAAACCCCACTTTCCAAAGTTTTTGAAATATTCGTATACTATACATATTAGAATAAAGAATAAAGAATTGCTTGAACAATTTAAACGTCAGAATTGTATGCTTATTTGATGTAAGGATATTAAGTGATATGGACTTAATGCCTAAATGGAATCAAACTACAAGTCAGTCATGGCATAATTGAATAATGTAATAACTTTAACAAATTCAGTGGTTTACATTTGCTCCTATAGGTTGATAAAGCAGTGTTGTACTGACAGATTATTCTATGCAAGTCAGGTTTTGAGAGCAACACTGTTTAAATTTATCAGTTCTTTTGACATATATTAAATTCTAAAAAAGATTTAATACATTTGGAAGAGGTAAGTAAACTATTAAAAGGAACTGATCAGCAGTATAGCATTTTGATATATCCTGAAACATTAAAGGTGCTTAATAAATGAAAGTTTTTAACTGTTATCCAATCTTCTAATTTATGTCTCTTATTTTAATGGAGAACGAGTGCAGAATTTCAGAACAAAGCAGTTTGGGAGCTTTTGTCTATCAATCACCTAAAGCTGGCATTCCAGTTCAGCAGGTTCATAGGGAAAGCAAATGGAATGTTGGCCTTTACTTCAAAGGGAATGGAGTGTAAAAGTAAGGAGGTTTTGCTGAAACTATACAAGGCAATTGTCGGACCACAGCTGGAATACTGTGAACAGCTTTTAAGCCCCGTATCTAAGGAAAGATATATTGGCATTGGAGACAGTCCAGAGAATGTTCATTAGACTGGTACCCGGAATGGAGGGATTGGCTTTAAGGAGAGGTTGAGTAGATTTGGCCTATATTCATTGGAGTTTAGAAGAATGAGAGGTGACATTATTGAACCATACCATATTCCTGGAGGACTTGACAGGGTAGATGTGGACAGGCTGTGTCCCCTTGTGGTTTACTTGAGGACTAGATGGCATAATCACAGAGTATACGGTCACACATTTAAGACAACGATGGGGATGAATTTCTTCTCTAAGAAGGTAGTGAATTTCTGGAATTCTTTCCTGCAGAGCGTTATTGAGGTTGGGTCATTAGGTATATTCAAAGCTGAGATAGACATATTTTTAATCAGTAAGGTAATCAAGAGTTATGGTGAATATGCAGAAAAGTGGGTTAGAGGATTATCAGATTAGCCATGATCTTATTGAATGGCAGAGCAAACTCGATGGGCTGAATGACATAGTTCTGCTGCTATGGCTTATTGTCTTATGTATGCTATGATCCTTATAATTTCAAAAGATACATGCTTTAATGTGTTAACTGCGTCACAATGTAATTGCTTACAAAACATCAACCAAGGCTGTTACGAAATATTTCTCATGTCTCCAGTGCCCAAATACTGGAAATCACAGCACCAAATTCACATGGGAAATTGAAGCAGTTTGTCACTTGACAGCCGATTTTGATTTTCAGGTAGATCTATTGTGAGACACCTGAGATCTCATCAAAACATGTGAAAGAGAAAATCAGAATTAAAGTGTGCCTATGACCTCGATACCATTTTCATCTCTGCTCACTTTGTAGCAATGTGTTCCTGCAGCTGTCCACCGATTGTGTAGTTAAAATAAACAGGCAGCAATTTTATCTTATTTTAAAGGCATCCTTAGCTGTAGTCAGAGAAAGTTGCAATGATAAGCAGGGTTAAATGATTCCACAACTTGGATTGCATCCAAGGTCCTGCCATTTATGTCTGTGAATGATGGTGGACAATAAGAAAACTTCCTGCGAGTGAAGGTTTACAAATATGCCCATTCTCAATGATGGGCAAGCCTGGTACATTCGTCTAAAAGTGAAGGCTGAAGCATTTGCAACAATCTGTAGCCAGAGGAGCTGACTTGTAAACCTATCGTGGTTTCTTCCTGAGCATCCCAGAAGCACGGATGCCAGTCTTCAGCCATTTCAATACACTCCACATAAGAAAGAAGCAGTTTAACATGCTGGCTACTGCAAAGAGTGCAGGTCCTAACAATGTTCCATTCCTCTAGCCAAGTTTCTCCAGTATAGCTATAACATTGACATCTACCTGATAATGTGAAAAATTTCCCAGGTATGTCAGGACAACTTCAATGAACCAATCACTGCCCTTCAGTCTACGCTCAATCCTTAGTAAAGTGGTGGAAAGTGACATTGATCATGCTATCAAAGAGAACGTACTCAACAATAAACTGATTTATAATCCAGACAGATGTAGCTCCTGACCTAAGGAGAGGCGATGGTCTACTGGTATAATCACTAGCCTATCAATCCAGATACTGAGTTAATGTTTTGGGGTCCTGGTTTGAATGCTGTCATTCAACAAAAAAAAAATCTGAAATTAAGAATCTACTGATGACTGCGACATCTTTGTTAACTGTTTAAAATCCCAACTGGTTCACTAATGCCTTTCAGGGAAAGAAATAGGCCATCCTAATCTGGTTTGGCTTACATGTGACTCAGGACCTTCAGTAATGTAGTTGACTCTCAACTGCCCTCTGAAATGGCCTAGAAGTCTCAAGGAAATGAATCCGGATGGACCACATGGCACTGACCTAAGCACTGGTAAAGACAATGGCAGAATCAACCCTGGAATTGTGGGAACACCTCTGGGACACCCACACCAACCAACCCAACCGTCCTGTGGCTGAACACTTTAACTCCACCCCCCCCCCCACTCCGCCAAGGATATGCAGGTCCTTGGCCTCCTCCGTTGCCAGACCCTGACCACACGACGCCTGGAGGAAGAGCGCCTCATCTTCCACCTAGGAACCTTCCAACCACACGGGATGAATGTAGATTTCTCCGGCTTCCTCATTTCCCCTCCCCCCACCTTATCTCAATCCCAACCCACGGATTCAGCACCGCCCTCTTGACCTGCAATCTTCCTCCCGACATCTCCACCCCCACCCCCTCTTCGGCCTATCACCCTCACCCTCACCTCATTCCACCTATCGTATTCCCAGTGCCCCTCCCCCAAATCCCCTCCCCCTACCTTTTATCTTAGCCCGCCTGGCACACCAGCCTCATTCCTGAAGAAGGGCTTATGCCCGAAACGTCAATTCTCCTGCTCCTCGGATGCTACATGTCTCACAGACTAGTCAAGCAACCGCCTGACATAATCATACTCATGGAATCATTTCTTACAGACAATGTCCCAGACACCACCATCAACATCCCTAGAGCTGTCCCGTACTACCAGCACAGTTAGTAGCGCAGTGGTTTACAGAGATGAGGGAGTTGACTCAGAGTCCTGAAAATAACTCTGGACCTCCTGAAGTCTCATAGCTTCAGGTTAACCATGGACAAGGAAACCTCCTCCTGGTTATCATAAACCATCTTCTCTCAGTGGATGAATCGGTACTCCTCCATGTTGAGCAACACTTGGAAGAAGCACTGAGGCTGGCAAAGGTGAAAAATAAACTCTGTCAGGGTGACTTCAATATCCACCACCAAGAGTGGCTCAGCAGTAGCACTCCTGATCGAGCTGGTTGGGTCCTAAAGGACATAGCTGCTGGACTGGGTCTGCAGCAGGTGCTGAGGGAACCAATGGAAAAACAAACCTGACCTCATCCTTACCAATCTGCTAGCTTTAGATGCATCTGTCCATGACAGTATCAGTAAGAGCAACTACCGCACATTCCTTTTGGAGACAAAGTCCTGCCTTCACATTGAGAATTTACTCCATGAGGTTGTCTGGCACTATCACCATGTGAAATTTCGAACATATCTAGCGACTCAATACTGGGCATCCATGAGGCACTGTTGGCCATCAACAGCAGCAGAAATGATCACAACACAATCTGTAACCCTATGGTCCGGCATATTCCCCACCCAAGCATGACCATCAAGCCAAGGGATCAATCCTGGTTCAGTAGAGGATGCAGGGGGGCATGCCAGGAACAGCACCAGGCAAACCTAAAAATGATGTGTCAACCTGGTGAAGTTACCAAACAGGATTACTTGCATAAGCAACAAATGAAAGACAGAGCGAAGTGATTCCACAACCAACAAATCAAATCTAAGCTCTGTAGTCCTGCCACATCCAGTCATGAATGGTGGCAGACAATTAAACAACTCACTGGAGGGAGAGACTTAACAAATATCCCAACCTCTAGCCTATCAGTGCAAAAGGTAAGGCTGAAGAATTCACAACAATCTTCAGCCAGAAATACGGAATGGATAATCCAATCCTCCAGTGGTCCCCAGCATCACAGATGCCAGTCTTTAGCCAATCTGATTCATTCACATGTAAACAAAAAATGGTTGGAGGCAATGAATACTGCAAAGGCATTGACAACATTCCGGCAATTGTCCTGAAGACTTGTGTTCCAGAACTTGCCAGTCCCCTAGCAAAGCTGTTCCAGTATAGTTGCAATACTGGCACTTACCGAAAATGTAGAAAATTGCCCAAATACATCCTGTACATCAGAGGCAAATCAAACCTGGCCAATTACTTCCCCATCAATCTGCTCTCAATCATCAAAAGTGAAGGAAGATGTCATCAACATTGCTATCAAGCAGCACCTGCTCAGCAATAACCTGCTCAATGATGCCCAGTGTGGGTTCTGCCAGGGCCACTCAGTTCCTGACCTCATTACAGCCTTGGTGTGCTAAATTCCAGAGGTGAGGTGACAGCGCTTGATATCAAGGCCGTATTTGACTGAATGTGTCATTACGGGCTACTAGCAAAACTGGAATTAATGGGAATCAGGGGGCAAACTCTCCACTAGTTGAAGTCATTCCAGGCATGTAGGAAGATGGTTGTAGTTGTTGGAGGTCCATTATCTCAGCTAAAGGATATCTCAGTAAAAATTCCTCGGGGTTGTGTTCTAGGCCTAACCATCTTCATCCATGACCTTCCCTCCATCATAAATTTGGAAGTGGAGATGTTTGCTGATGATTATACAATTTTCACAATAATTTGTTGCTCATCAGGCATTGAAGCCATTCTGCTGCGAAGGTCGGTGGATGGCTTTACTGATCCTTCCGAAAGTTGGATCCCATGATGAGGTACCAAGTTGCTTTAATGGCGGGAACTCACTGAGAACCCGTAAGCAAACCCATATGGGAGTCACGTGATCAGTCCCACTGAGGACGGAAGAATGGATGGGCACTAAAGTTAGGAATTCAATAAATCTCCAGGCACAAAGGCGGTCTCCACATCACACCATCCCCCAAATGCCACACTGCCTTCAAACCCATTGATGTGGAGGCATTATGTTCTGCCTTTTAACTTTGTTTTATGTACAAATGAAATTAAATTATGACTGTTAGACATAGAAACAATAGAAAGTACATGTTGAGAAGCTGTGGGTGCTGAAGTGGATTGATCAGCCAATCCACTGCTGCTGAAGTTGCAACTGAGATAAACCAATGCCAAGTCACATCTCATGCATTGGGTCACATGACCTTGATGCAAATGAACTGCTTGGAAAGATGCTGCTAAACTTGAAAGAATGTAGAAAAGATTTACAAGGAGGTTGCCTGAGAAAGAAAGTTTGGGCTATAGGGAGAGGCTGAATGGACTGGAGCTATTTCCGCTGGAGTGTTGGAAGCTGAGGGGTGACCTTATAGAGGTTTATAAAATTATGAGGGGCATGGATAAGGTGAATAGTCAAGGTCTTTATCCCAGTGGAGGGAGGTCCAAAACTAGAGGCCGTCGGTTTACGGTGAAATGAGAAAAATGTAAGAGGGACCTACAGGGCAACTTCTTAGGCAGAGAGTGGTGTGTGTATGGAATGAGTTGCCAGAGGAAATGATGGAGGCTGGTAGAATTACAACAGTTGGAATGCATCTGGGTGGGTATATGAATAGGAAGGATTTAGAGGGATATGGGCCAAATGCTGGCAAATGAGACTAGATTAATTAAGGATATGTGGTCACCATGAAAGAGTTGGACTGAAGAGTCTGTTTCCATGCTGTACAACTCCATGACTCTACAACTTGTGAAATTCAATTAATATTAAGTGTTTTACAACAAGTAATGCACATGATTACAGGTTTCCATGACACACTCCAACTTTCTGGAACATCATTGACTCTGTCCAATCTCTGGTGAGTCATTGTCTAATTGCTATCATATTTTAGATTGGTTTATTCACAATGATAACGTTAGTTCTCAGCCTTTATCTTGAAATGATATTTCAGGATGGTTCTCGATGGGCTGACTGGCCTCCTTCTGCACCATGACAGTTCTGTGATGCTGTGAATAAGGTCTATTAAAAAGCTACAACATAATCTCTTGTTCAATATTCTCATCAAAAGTGGAGCAGGAATTCATTTCTTAATTTCATTTTGGGACGCAAGTGTCACTGACAGAGTCACATTTTATCACACATCTTAATTGAAAAGGTTATGAGTGAGCCCAGGGTACAGAACACATTAGGGCACAATAACTTTGGGCTTGTGTATCTAGAAGACCTGCTGTAATTGGTTTTGGGGATGGTGCTGCTGTTCTCAGGTCAGGGGTGTGAGTCGGACCACAGGGCTTAAAGTCTGGGGGAGTGCAGCTGCTGGCCTTCGGGTCAGAGGGCAGGGCCACGGTCAGTACCAGGACCCATGATTTCCATCTCTTGGATCCTGGGTTAGCCACCTCCATGAATCACTGCAGTCTGTGGCATTATGGGATCTGCCAGGCCTGTGCAGATGGGATACAAAAGTTTGAAAGCACATACAAACAGATTCAAGAACAGTTTCTTCCCCACTGATAGCAGATTTGTAGACAAACCCCTCATACATTCGAGTCGATGTTTCCCTACAGCTTCTCTGTAGTTGTAACACTATATTTTGCATTTGTTCTTTAACCTTAATGTACTTATACAAGATATGATTTGTCTGGTTAGCACACAAAACAATACTTTTCACTGTATCTCAATATATGTGACAACAATAATATGACAAATCAAATCAAACCATGATTTTGAGGAGCTGGTGTTAGACTGAGTTGTACAAAGTTAACAATCACATAACAACAGGCATTTCTTAAGAAGCAAGGTTGAGGGAGTTAGGGCTTTTCTTACTGGAGTGAAGAAGGATGAGAGGTGACTTGATAGAGGTATACAGGATGATGAGAGGCATAGATAGAATGAATAGTTAGAGACTTTTCCCAGGGCAGAACTGGTTAACATGAGGGGGCATAATTTTAAGGTGATTGGAGGAAGGTTTAAGCGAGAAGTCAGAGGTAGGTTCTTGACACTGAGAGTGATGGGTGTGTAGAATGTACTGCCAGCAGTGGTAGTAGAGTCAGATATATTAGGAAAATTTAAGTGACTCTTACTTTGGTACAAGAATGATATAAAAGTGAAGGACATGCAGGTTAGTTTGATTATAGAGTAGGATAAAAGGTTGGCACAACACCGAGGGCCAAAGGGCCTGTATTACGCTGTACATTTCCTTGTTCTATGTTCTATGTTTTCAACAATAAAGTCCTGCAAATGCTGGAAATCTACAATAAAACGTAGGCAAAACCTAAAAGATATTATAGGTCTGACAGCATCTGTACAGAATAAAAGAAGAGTTAATGTTTCAGGTAGATGTGGACAGATGCTGGTAGAAATCTTGCATATTTCCAGTAATTTTTGTTTTAATGCAATGTTTCAGATTAGAAATATTGACAAATAGAGGATGGAGGTCCAAATATGTTTAACAGACAACTGATTTTGCAGCCTTGATCAGCCCAAGTAGGTTCATCCAGCTTTTATTTAAAACACACATTAGCAATTAGATTTATTCCCAAATCACACTAATAATTAGTCTACACAGAAGTGACTAAGACATCATGTGGTGTTTGTGTCTAATTAGTTCTCATAAAATAACTAAAGAATCTGTAAAATACACGGTCATCGAGCAAATTCTGAGTTTGTTCCATGTTTAAATGCACTTGCTAAGTACATACTGATATAACTTTATGAAGGCAGGGATCATGTCACCAAGTCATCCTTTGCATACAGATGGAGAGCCCTTGACACTGATCCAATTCTCTCAGAGCCAGTTCTCAGAGTGAACAGAATGTCTGACACTCCTGGTTATATCTGTCAGCCAGGGCTCCCTGATTGAACCGGGGTAATAACCCCAATCAAGAAACTCATATTCCACCTGTATAATCTCATTCCAATCACTACATCCCTCTCTCATTGAGTCCTGGGATGTAGGGCCTTTCCTTTCCTGTGGTTACTCCTGGATGTTTTCACACCAGGGTCCAATGACTCTGACTCTGCCTGGGATACTGGCAGCATGTATGGACAGTAGCCCATCTCTTGCGCTTGGAAGAAACAGCGTTCAGGCTGCAACATCTGCCGCGTCGATCTCGTTCTCAGAGGCTTCTTCAACCTTATGTTGAGGCGGAGAGCCCATGGGATCTGACAGCCTTCCCTGATGTTCTGAAGTTCCGGGTTTGTTTTACCCCTGCCCCATTTGTGAGGTTACACCTTTGAAGTGGTCCACCGGCTTGCTCAAGACCACTTCTCCTGCCCAAACTGTGTACGTCACAAGACCTGACCTTGCATTGACCAAGCCTCCTACCCATGTGCTATTGTTGTATTTTCAGCATCAAACTTTATCACCTGAAGTGAACTATCTTTCTCACTTCGAAGAATCTTGTTTCCAGCAGTAGCAGCAACGACAATGGCCTGCCAACTAGAATCCTTGAAAAACTGTTAACTGTTTGGCTTTGTTTTGCTGTGGGCTGACCTAAAGCCCCTCTGTTCAGGTCATGTCCTGAATGAGGCTATTTAATTCCCTTCACTCAAGTGATGTTCCCCAAATTCAGTTGGCTTGGCAAGGGTGTCCACTTCCATTGGAATATCCTATTACTCTTAAGCTCTACTTGTCGCTTTTTGTGATGACAAAGCCAGTTGTGGTGTTTGTCTGAGGTCCCGTTGAGCTTCAGCCAATTGGCACTTTGCATGGTTACATCATTAATCAAACATACCAAACAGTGTCTCAGCATCTCACCTAGGAATAAACCAAAATCACATGCTTCTGCCAGTTGTCATAACTTCTTCAAAAATCCCAATATGATTTCTCTGGCTCTGAAACTCCCAGAATTAGAGGAAGTTTGAGTTTACAATAGTCCTTAGCCAAATCCATCAATTCTTGAAAGGTTAGTGTCTGATGGCTCAGGGAAAGTTTGGTTCTTAATAATTGAAAAAGCTGCAGGTCCACAAGCTGCCAGGAGAATTACTCATTGATTTTCATCCCAAATACCATTTGTCCAGGAAAAATAACACATCCTTTCCACATTTTGGGTCCAGTCTTTGATGGTAAGATCAAATGCAACAAACGTCCCAAATCACATGATGCCACAAATGCTTACCCCAACTCAAAGATGATGTTTGTGAGTGAATCTCTTCAGGTGTGTGTTTTTCTCTTACTGCCACTGAAATAACTTCATGAAGGCTAGTATGCCATCACCAAGTCACCCTTTATTTATATGTGTAAAGTACATGACAGGGAAACAGGTAGGTCAGAACTGGCTACTAAAGTGAGCAGAACCCCTGACCCCTGTTTATGTCTGTCAGCCAGGGCTCCCTGATTGGACCAGGTTAACAGCCCAAATCAGGGAACTTATATAACACATTTACCTGGCTGACTTTGTTCCAATCACTTCATATGCCAGATATTTTCGGCATTTTCTCAGCATATGGGTTGCATATTATCATACATGTCTAGCAGAAATCTAACAGGTAGACAGTTAATTTGCAGCAGCCCACATACTCACTCTGTAGCTAGCTGGAACCAAGGGATCACAATGTTTACCGGTTTTATTGGCTGGGCAGCAGTGGTGGTGCTGGTATTCAGTGAGACCAGGAAGGGAACATAGGCAAGGATGACATGGCCCATATTTGAGCAGACAATCATTGCAATACTTATCCGCAGTAAGTTTTTTGCTGAGGCCAATAAGATTATATAGACCTCGTTATTTCTGCTTATACAGGAAGAAAAGCTTCTTGATGGCCCATTGCTATGACTTAGTGACTGCAATCCTCAACCACAAAGGTTGCTTAGAACAGCGTAGTAAAAAAAACTTTCTCCTGCACCTTCAGAATTTACTATTTACTCCAGAATCATATCAGACTTGAAACACAAACTCTTTCTCTCTCTGCGAATGCTGCTAGAACTGCGGAGCTTCTCTATCGATCTCTGTTTCTATTTCAAATCTCCAGCATCAACAGTACTTTTAATTACTCCCTTTCCTGACAACTTCCCAATCCAACTATATACACTACCAAATGAAAATGAAAAGCAGATTGATCTTTATCCTTACCCAGAGTGTGAGGGTGTTAGAATCCATTGCAGAATTCTGCAAGTCAAAATGAACAGTGTTTTTGCTGATGCTTCTTTATTTTTGGCATTGGAAAAGCATCATTTATACACCAGATTCACAAACTTTCAGTGCTGAGGCTAGCATTGATTTTCTGGTATTGTAGCTTTTTTGTGGCAAATCCCATTCACCCACTGCTTGTCTGCTTGCTGACTCATACTGGTTGCTGGAGAGGCAAACACACAGGATTGAAATTTTCATCCTTTTTCCCATCCTCGTGGCAGACTGGTGCAAAAGGTGAAGTCACATGTTCTCAAGGGTGAGCTGGCAAGTTGGATGCAGAACTGGCTTAGCCGTAGGAGACAGAGGGTAGTAGTGGAAGGATACGTTTCCGAAAGGAGGGTTGTGACTCATGGTGTTCCACAGGGATCCATGCTGGAACCCCTGCTGTTCATGGTCTGAACATAAATGATTTGGAGGAAAACGTAGCTGGTCTAATTAGTAAGTCTGCGGATAATACAAAGATTGATGGAGTTGCAGATATTGGGGAGGATTGTCAGAGGATACAGCAGGATGTAGATCAGTTGGAGGTATGGGGCAGATGGAGTTTAATTTGGACAAATGAGGTGATACATTCTGGAAGATCAAGTACAAGTGGAAATTATACAGAGAATGGCAGAACTCTTAGGAGTATTGATATGCAGAGGGATCTGTGTGTGCAAGTTCACAGATCACTGAAGGCGGCAGCACAGTTAGATAAGTTAGTAAAACAGATCTATGGCATGCTTGCCTTTATTGGAAGGGGAATTGAAGATAAAGATAGGCAACTTAAGTTGCAGCTTTACAGAACTTTATTTAGGCCATACTTGGAGTATTGTGTACAGTTCTGGTCAGCACACTACCATAAGAATGTGGATACTTTGGAGATGGCACAGAAAAGTTTACCAGGATATTGCCTGGTCTGGGGGAATTTGAACTATGAAGAAAGGTTGTAAAGACTTGGTTTGTTTTCGCTGGAACACAGGAGGCTGAGGGACAACCTGATAGAAGTTTGTAACATTGTGAATGGCATAGATAGAGTGGAAAGTTTGAGGCTTTTCCCCAGTGTAGAGAGTTGGGGGCAGCAGTTTCCTTTCATAACGTTAATGAACCAAACGGGTTTTCCCTGATTATCAGGAGCGGTTTGTGGTCAGCATTATTACCTTTGTTCCAGATTTTTATTGAATTCAAATTTCAACATCTGCTATGGTGGGGTTCAAGCCTGGGATCCCAGATCATTACCTGGCACTAAGCCATCACCTCTGCCCTTATGCATTAGCTGTCAGTAACAGAGTGGGTTACAAGCCACATTTAGTTGATAAAAAGATGATGCTTTGGTAACTCAGTGCCTTTTCCGTTGCTTCTTTAAAATCCATTTTTATTTTCTGAACACTCATCTAAATATAGTTTGATGTTACACCCTTCTGTTATTGTATTTCCCTTGTAGCTTTTTGTAGTGCTCATTCCAAAAGAAACCTAATTAAAGCGTAGAGAATTTTTATTTTGCATTGACATTTGCATGGAATGTAAGACAAAGCTAATGGATTTCTCAGCTGTATGTACATAACAACAAAACTGCAAACTGAACTGGAAATGCTTTCCTTATAAACATTGCACAAATCAAATTACACAGAACTCTTACAGTAAAAGCTACTTGGATTGTTATACAGAGAAGGGTGTGTTCAGGAAAGTCACCCACACATGCATACAAATCAGTCAGGCCTAGTGTTTCTATTTTACATTTTTAAGACAAAGTACACGCATTCATTTTGTGTTTGTTTTGTTATCAGATTGGACATCACCGCAACAGATAAAAATGGGGTAGTAAAAGTATAAGCTACACAGCCTCACATAATAAAGGCCCAAGAACATTATTCCACTTGGTAATAGTAATGATAAGCTGATGTTATCAAGAGTGTAACTGAGAAGTATCTATCAGGCCCCAATTGTGATTCACCCGCTGTTGTAACTGATTTTAGACATTCCTATCATAAGACAACAGCAAACTTTATGGTCAGAAATAGTCAAGTATTTGAATGACCTTTCTTCCCATGTCATTTGGGGTGGAGAGGGAGGACTGGGCCTGGAATGGGGTGGGGAGTGGGAAGATTTGGAAGCTGGTAAATTCTATGTTGAGGCCATAATGTTGTAAGCTCCTGAGGCAGAAGATGAGGTGTTCTTCCTACAGTTTGTGTGCAGTCTTGTGTTGACGGTGGATGAGGCTCAGGATGGACATGTCATTGGAGGAGTGAGAGGGGGAGTTGAAGTGAATGGCAACCAGAAGATGGAGCTGATTAGAGTGTACGGACCATACATGTTTCCTGAACCAGTTCCTGTGTTTGCACTCAGTCTCTCTGATGTAGGGGAGACCACATCAGGAACAACGAATGTGATAAATCAGATTAGAGAAAATGCATGTGAATCTGTGCTGAACTTGGAATGAGTCTTTGGGGCCTTAGACGGAGATGATGGCGGAGTGGGGGCAGCCAATAATTCCCTGCTTTGGTGGTTATGGTGAAACTATTATCTGTTGCCCTTTGTTTCTCATGGAATCTGTATATTGCTGGCTAAATGTGATGATAGTTTCATCAGGGTCGCTTTCCAATTTCAAAATTATCTGTTAAATTAGGTTAAGTTCCACTACTTCCTATGGTGATGGGATTTAAATCCATGTTCCTGGAGAATTAAATAATTATGACAGTAAAATCTCATTCTAATTCTAACAATCAAATCCATGGTTTTATTGATTGGCAAAGCAAGTTAAGGAGGCTAATGGCCTATTCCTGGTCCTAATTTAGATGTTCATACCTCAGGAAAGTGTCAATTAGCCATTTCTGTGATATGTTAAAAGGACAATGTTCAGCCACATTCTAAGTTCATCACCACCTCATCAATTGTCATGAAAGTAACTACAGGACTCAAATTTGGTGCAAGCTGTTCGTTCAGTCTAGTACCAGTTGTACTTTGATCTGAAAGGCTTAATACTGAGGAAATCCAAAATGTCAGCTACTATGATAATATCATACGGGCATGTGAGCAAAGTAGTTTAGGATGTCAAAGGACTGAGATCTAACACTGGGTCCACCTCAAAGTCTTTGCAACTGAAAGCAAAGCCTCCAAATTAATGCAACAATTAAAGTATTGAATTTGGAGCAGAATTAAACAGTATAAAAATCAGTAATTTTGCGAAGAGTCACATTGTAGTTAGTGATGTAAGTTGCAATTGGGAAGATGTGGTTGGCTTTGCACTTATTGGTAATTTACTGAATGAGAAATATTGAAAGAGATTATTATGATCCAGTGAGGATTCTACCTTTTATCAGATTTACCAAAAACACAATAATCGTTTCTTTCTAGGCCTGCATTCAAATATCTTTTTAAAAATTTGACTTTATGTCTCTGTGGAGACAGACCAGAAAGCCTTGCATTCACTGTACATAGAATTGGGATCTGCCGGCATCTCCCCTGAATCTACTCTTCAAAAAATTTGAGAGAAGGACACATCTACCTGCTGTAGTCATTGTAGGAATGTGAATATAATTGTCCTGACATATTTGTTTGAACATCCACTGATTTCTCGATGGATTGGAAGATAGCGTTAAAACCTAAAGTACAGTTTTCACATTACAAACACCTTTAAGTGAACCACTATGTAAGACACCTTATTAAGTGGGAACACTGAATACATATTTCCATGTCAATTAATTGCTTTATATAAATGAATTGACTATCTCAAGTTATCCATTGATCTCTGTTTTAGTACTTATTTCTATAGTGTAATCCAGATTTATTCTTATCATAAACATTCTTAAACAATTATTAATAGGTGGCAGTCTCTAACTGCGTTCCTCAAGAACCTAAAAGCAGATAACACCAGATACATTGTATCCTGAGAGAATTTGCTAGTCTGAAAATGCGTCAGTGGAAAGGCATTTCATTATGAGATTAAGTCAAGTCTCTACTAGCTGGGGTTTTAGACTGACAATAGGTTTCACCTGGATAGGTTAATCATGTCAGAGGGTGAAGATAGTAGAATTATTTAAATACCAATGTAATCTGCTACTGGTTGCTAGCATGCACTTAACTATAACTTGTTAACTACAAATGTCTCTTTGAGTTAAACCAAGAAGTAATTTTCCTCTACTACACAAGACCAACCCCAGGCCCCTCTAGCTTCTTAGACTTAAAGATGATGGTAGCAACAACCTTCATCGTGAGCAGCAATTCATACAGTAAAGTGAGCTGACATATCAATATAACCTGATGGGCAGTGAGGTGGGTTTGCTTTGACTGCACATACTACATGCTGAGCAGCAGTGTGAGATTCTTTAGACTCAGTTTGAAGTCACCTGCTCTGAAAGCACTGTCAGCAGCAGGGAAGCACTGAAGATTTAAGAACCTTACAGAAAAAAATGCTTGTGGCAATCTTCAAAAGGAAGCACACTCCAGGCAATGATAAATGACATTGTAAGAGACGCGCTGCAACAGGAGTTTTAGAAAGTCTGCAACAGGAGTTTTGGAGAGGGAGAATTCATAATCCCAAAGTATGCCTAGATTGCAATAAAACATAGAAAATAGCACATTAAAGCACAGTACAGGCCCTTTAGCCCTTGATGTTGCCCCGACCTGTGAAACCAATCTGAAGCCCATAAAAACCTAAACTATTCCATTTTCATCCAGATGTTTATGCAATGACCATTTAAATACCTTCAAAAGTTGGTGAGTCTACTGCTGTGGCAGGCTCTCACGGTCCACCCTATCTAATCCTCTGATCCTCTTATATGTCTCTAATAAGTCACCTCTCAATCTTCTTCTCTCCAACGAAAACAGCCTCAAGTCCCTCAGCCACTCCTCATAAGACCTTCTCTCCCATACCAGGCAACATCCTGGCAAATCTCCTCTGCACCCTTTCCAATGTTTCCACAGGGTGGCACAATGGCTCAGTGACTCACTAGTTAGCACTGCTGCCTCACAGTGCCAGAGATCTGGGTTCGATTCCAACCTCCAGCAACTGTCTGTATGGAGTTTGTAAATTCTCCCCGTGTCTGCATGAGTTTTCTCCCACAATCCAAAGATGTGCAGGTCAAGTGATTTGGCCATGCTAAATTACCCATAGTGTTAGGTGTATTAGTTAGGGGTAAATATAGGGCAGGGGACTGGGTCTGGGAGGGTTGGTGTGGACTCGTTGGGCCAAAGGGCTATTTCCATACTGTAGGAAGTCTAAAAAGATCCTTCTACATGCAATACTCCAAGTGCAGCTGCAACATGACATCATGGCTCTGAGATTCATTCCCTCTACCAATAAAAGCTAACACACCGTATGCCTTCTGAACAACCCTATCAACCTAGCAGGCAACTTTTAGGATCTATGCACATGGACACTAAGATCTCTCTACTTATCCACACTACCAAAAATCTTACCATTAGCCCAGTACTCTGTATTCCTGTTAATCCTTCCAAAGTGAATCACCTCACACTTTTCCACATTAAACTCCACTTGCCACCTCTCAGCCCAGCTCTGCAGCTTATTTATGTCTCTCTGTAACCTGCAATATCCTTCAGCACTGTCCACAACACCACTGACCTTATTGTCATCCGCAAATTTATTAACCCATCCTCCTACACCCTCATCCAGGTCATTTATAAAAAATGACAAACAGCAGTGACTCAGTGGTTAGCACTGCTGCCTCACAGCGCGGGGCCCCAGGTTCGATTCCAGCCTTGGGCAACTGTCTGTGTGAAGTTTGAACATTCTCCCCGTGTCTGAGTGGGTTTCCTTCAGGTGCTCCAGTTTCCTCCCACAGTCCAAAGATGTGTAGGCTAGGTGATTTGGCCATACTAAATTGCTCATAGTGTTCAGGGATGTGTAGGCCAGGTGCATTAGTCAGGGGAAATGTAGATTAATGGGGTAGGGAATGGGTCGGGGTGTGATACTCTTTGGAGGGTCAGAATGGCCTATTTCAACACTGTAGGGATTATTTGATTCAGTGGCCCCAAAACAGATCACTACTAGTAACTGAAGTCCAGGATGAACATTTCCCATCAACCACCACCCTCTGTCATCTTTCAGCTAGCCAATTTCTGATCCAAACCACTAAATCACTCTCAATCCTATGCCTCTGTATTTTCTGCGATAGCCTACCGTGGGGAACCTTATCAAATGCCTTACTGAAATCCATATACACCACATCAATTACTTTTCCCTCATCCATCTGTTTAGACACCTTCTCAAAGAACTCAATAAGGTTTGTGAGGCATGACCTACCCTTCACAAATCTGTGTTGACTGTTCCTAATCAAGTTATTCCTTTCTAGATGATTATAAATCCTATCTCTTATAATTCTTTCCAACACTTTACCCATAACTGAAGTAAGGCTCACTGGTCTATAATTACCAGGGTTGTCTCTACTCCCCTTCTTGAACAAGGGGACAACATTTACTATCCTCCAGTCTTCTGGCACTATTCCTGTAGACAATGATGACATAATGATCAAAGCCAAAGGTTCTGCAATCTCCTCCCTAGCTTCCCAGAGAATCCTAGGATAAATCCTATCCGGCGCAAGGGACTTATCTATTTTCACATTCTCCAGAATTGCTAACACCTCCTCCTTGTGAACCTCAATCCTGTCTAGTCTGGGTATGGGGTTTGGCTTTGCCACCCCTTTCCCTTATATGTTGCTGTTTATTGTCAACTGCAGTTTATTGATCACTGTTGACTGTTTGTATTTTGTACAGTTTGAAAAAATAAAAAAAACCAGAGGGTTTAAAATCTCCTCATACCAGTATTCAGTATTTTCATTGACAACATTTTCTTTTTCTAGTGTGCAAACTGACAAAAAATATTCATTTAGCACCTCTCCTATCTCCTCGGACTCCACTCACAACCTCCCACTACTGTCCTTGACTGGCCCTAATATTATTCTAGTCATTCTTTTATTCCTGACATACTTATAGAAAGCTTTAGAATTCTCCTTGATCCTACATGCCAAAGATTTCTTTGGGCGTCTCTTGGCTCTTTTTAGCTCTCTCTTTAGGTGTTTCCTGGCTAACTTGTAGTGCTCAGGCACCCTAACCCAGCTATCACATCTTATCTTCACATAAGCCTCCTTCTTTCACTTGACAAGAGATTCAATTTCTTCAGTAAACCACAGCTCCCTCCCTCGACCACTTCCTCCCTGCCTGACAGGTACATACTTATCAAGGCCACGCAGTAGCTCAGAGTCAGTCCCCTGCTGTGAGGAGATTCTAAACCCTCTGTTTATATTATTTTAATTTTATCAAAGTGTACAAAATACAAACAGTCAACAGTAAACAATAAACTGCAGTTGACAATAAACGGCAACTTACAGGGGAAAGGTATGGCAAGGCCAAACCCCATAGCCACCGTCCTACCACTTCACGGGGAAATGTGGACAAACCCGAAATCACACCTTAACTTACCAAAGAGGAAACAGTAGACACAAACACATACAAAACAGTCTGATCAACCAAAAAAAGAAATAATGCATATTACACAGAAAACTCTGGTAAACCAGCAAAGGGCTTGACCCTCCCACCACTCAGCCACCCAGCCTGTCCGTATGCCTCTTCTGGCTCTTGGTCTGTCCCATGTCCCTTCCAGCTGTCAGTCCACCCTGACACACCTTCTGGCCCTCAGTCCAGCTGGTCACACTTTCCGGCCCTCTGTCCACCCTGACATACATTCTGACTCTCAGTCCACCCTGACACACCTCTGTGCTCTCAGCCCACCCGGTCACACCTTCCTGCTCTCGGTCCACCCTGACACACCTTCTGGCCCTCAGTCTAGCTGGTCACACTTTCCGGCTCTCAGTCCACCCTGACACACCTTCCGGTCCTCGGTCCACCCTGACACACCTTCTGACTCTCAGTCCACCCGGTCACACCTTCCAGCTCTCGGTCCACCCTGACACACCTTCCAGCTCTCAGTCCACCCTGACACACATTCTGGCCCTCAGTCCAGCTGGTCACACTTTCCGGCTCTCAGTCCACCCTGACACACCTTCCGACCCTCAGTCCAACCTGACCAACCTTCCAGCTCTCAGTCCAACCTGACACACCTTCTGACTCTTTGTCCACCCGGTCACACCTTCCGGCTCTCAGTCCACCCTGACACACCTTCTGACTCTCAGTCCAACCTGACCCACCTTCCAGCTCTCAGTCCACCCTGACACACCTTCCAGCTCTCAGTCCACCCGGTCACACCTTCCGGGTCTCAGTCCACCCTGACACACCTTCTGACCCTCAGTCCAACCTGACACACCTTCTGACTCTCAGTCCACCCGGTCACACCTTCCGACCCTCAGTCCAACCTGACACACCTTCTGAATCTCAGTCCAGCCTGACCTACCTTCCAGCTCTCAGTCCACCCTGACACACCTTCTGTCTCTCAGTCCACCCTGACACACCTTCTGTCTCTCAGTCCACCCTGACACACCTTCCGACTCTCAGTCCAACCTGACACACCTTCCAGCTCTCAGTCCAACCTGACACACCTTCTGAATTTTAGTCCACCCGGTCACACCTTCTGTCTCTCAGTCCACCCTGACACACCTTCTGACTCTCAGTCCACCCTGACACACCTTCTGACTCTCAGTCCACCCTGACACACGTTCGTGCTCTCAGTCCACCCGGTCTCACCTTCTGGCTCTCAGTCCACCCGGTCACACCTTCCGACTCTCAGTCCACCCTGACACACCTTCTGTCTCTCTGTCCACCCGGTCACACTTTCCGGACTTCTGTCCACCCGGTCCACCTTCATGATCTCAGTCCACCCGGTCACACCTTTCGGCTCTCAGTCCACCATCACATCTTCATGCTCTCAGTCCACCTGGTCACACCTTCTGGCTCACAGTAAGGCCTGCCAGACCGAGTGCAAGACATGGTACATGTGATAAAACCAGCCATCAAAGAAAGCTGAGTCCATTGCCAAAAACAAAGTCCACACTCAAAGGCAGAACCCACTCCTGAAGGCAGAGTCCACTCCAATATGCAATGAATGCACACCTCACAGTGCACACACACAGATGGTCAATCTCTACAGAGGCCTGGTCCATCCTCAGAGGCCCAGGACCGCTCACAGAGATACAATTCATTTGTAAAGGTGCAGATGACTCACAGGGGCTCTGTTCAAACATCAAAAAGTGAAAACATGCAAAAAAAAGTGCAGACGCTAAAAACCTTAGTGCAAATGCTAAGCTTGCCATTAAATCAGCACTGTCCTTGCTCGAAAAACAAAAGAAAAGTAACACACAGGCTGCAACCAACCAGCGAAATAACTGTTCCCTAATGAGAACTGAAATACAACAGTAACACACTAACTGTGTGGTCAGCTTGCTCAAAAAGGGATAACAGTAACAAGCTGCCTGTGTAGATAAGCCAGTTCAGGAACCAGTTATCAAAAAAAAACAACTGGCTGTGTGACCAGCCAGCTCAGAGTCAGTCTCCTGAAGTGAAGAGATTCTAAACCCTCTGTTTATTTTTATTATAGCAGTAATCCTCATATTCCTCAGCACCCATGTTTGTTTGTGTGCTGGTGCAATACACAGTGAAAAACACCAAGTAAAAACAACTCTATTAACATTCCATCACAGGAAAAGACCCCTGTGTGGCCAATGAGCCAGTGACAAACAAAGCCCAAAGCAAGCAATGCTTATGTGAAAAAGGTGAAGGGGAGGATAGGGAGTAAATCAAAATAGAATCGAAGGGGGAAATAAAGCATTCCATTCCCCATGGTGCCCATCTCTCCATAAAGAGGCCAAGAGAATCCTCTGTTTATATTAGTTTTTATTTTGTTTCTTATTTCTTTCCTCTTTTTGTCTTTTAGTCATGCCCATTTCCCCCCAGTGATCCATGTCATGTGTGTGTGTAGATGTAGGACACAGTGAAGAAATACCAAGTGCAGAAAACTTTATTCATAGACCACCACCAGGAAGAAAAAAACACCCAAGTGGCCAGTGACAAGCAGTGCCCTCCTCCTCAAGGGTAATGCCTATGTGAACAAAAAAATGAAGGGGAGGGTAAGGATTAAATCAAAATGGAATGGAAGGGGGAAATAAAGCACTCCATTCCCCATGGTGCCCACCTCTCCAAAAAGAGGCCAAGAGAATCCTCTGTTTATACTTTTTCCCTGGCTTTTAAAAAAAATTTTATTAACCAGTACAAATTACAAACAAACAATTAACAATGAACAGCAGTTTACAGGAAACAGCAATTTACAGGGGAATGGGAAGGCAACGCCAAACCCCCAAACCCCACCATACAACAAGTTCACAGGGAAAAGGGGACAAATCTCAAACCCTACGTTATCATGTCAAAAAGGAAACCGTAAACACAACCATATACAGAGAGTCTGATAAACCAGATAATAAAACAATGCACATTTCACAGACATCCCTGGCAAACCCTTTGTGTATTTTTTTTAAAAGTATCCTGGTTATATTTTTTCCCCCCCACACTAAATGCCTAACTGCGGTAGTGCTTCATTCTCTGTGTATCTTGGTCAGCCAAGGCTTCCTAATTGGCCCATGTTAATAACCCCAATCAAGGATCACGTAATTAATGAAAACTGAAAGAAGTTCAGATGCTGTAAATCAGAATCACTGTTCTGAGGAAGGGTCACTCAACCCAAAACATTAGCACGGATTTCTCTCTACAGATGCTGCCAGAACTGCTGTGCTTTTCCAGCAATTTCTATTTTTGTCACATAGTTAATGTGATTCACATGGTTCCAATCACTACACTCACAATCAAGAATTCTCACTTTTGTGCAGAAAGACATGTCTTGGCCTTAAATTTCCTCAAATGGGGAAGGAGTTACATGATTTAATGTTAAAGAACTGCCAGTCTACAAACAGCCAGCTAAGACAAACCAGGCAAAGGACAGAAGGTAGAAGATTTCATAAGGTTTACATTCATCCCAGAAAATAAACAGAATCCACTGATATTAGTTATGTTAACATAGAAACTTGTTTCATACTGTCAATGAGATGGGAACTTGTTACTATACTGAATTGATACAGATGTTTTTCACTGTGATAGGGTTAGGGTTCTGATTAGGGTTGGGTTAAGGTTAGGGTTAGGGTTAAGGTTATGCTAAAAAAAGCCAGAAGGTGTGCAAGAAAAGAAAACAAACAATAAGATAGCCAATGAACACCATACCTCACATGAGGCCACTGACAAATCTATAATTAATATAACTCAGAGTAGCACACAGTTTGTTCAACAAAATGCTATGACAGATTCAACCTGAAGATAGATACTGAGGTGCCTCAGAAAAGGTAGGTTAAGCAGAAACTTTGACTTCTTTATTCATCCAGGATGAATCCTCAGTAACTAGTGATAAAGCCCAGCAAGAAGCCATTCTAATATGGGAGAGCTGAGGAAATGACATGTTAGTGTCATAGCAATCCCCGGGACAGGAAAAGGCCCTTCTGCCCATTGCCTCTGGACCTTCAAAAACCACCACCTAACTATTTTAATCCCATTTTCCAGCATTTCGCCCATAGCCTTGTATGTCTTGGCATTGCAAGTGTATATCTAAATACGTCTTAAATGATATCAAGGTATCTGCCTTGACTACCCTTATAGGCAGTGAGTTCCAGATTCCCATTAGCCTCACATTTCATCTAAACCTTTACTTTCAGCTTGTGCCCTTTGGTTACTGATTCCTCCAACAAGGAGAAAAGATTCTTCCTGTCTCTGCTGTCTATGCCAATCGTAATTTTATATATTTCAATCACATCCTCTTTCAGTCTCTTCTGCTCCAGTTTATCCAATCTCTCTTCATAACTAAAATTTTCCAACCCAGGTAACGTCCCTGTAAATCTCCTCTGCACCTTCTGCAGTGCCATCCCTCCTTTTGTCTGTCTAATATGAAGTAAACTTTTGCGCTATTGTTCAACAACATCTGTAGCCTTCTGTGACTAACCACTACATTAACTAACTACCAAACATCAATACATGACACATCTAGTTAGATTCATTCTGCGATCTGCTTTGTCCAGTTATGCCATCAACTGGAAGCATAACATTTGAACCTTCAACCTCAATCTTCTGAATTCCAGGATCTCTATCTTTTAAAAACCTTTCAAAATACATCTTTTCAACATTTCCAGGGTGTTTGTGGCTCCATCTGTTCATTCCTTCAACCATATAACACCTTCTTTTTGTTTTTCTCCCCTTACAGATTGCCTTGGGACAATTTTGAAATTAAGGGCATTGAATCAGTACAAATCGTTATCATTCATCAGCATGAATAAATTGCACTTCTCCACTTTGTTTTTCCCACATGCTGTGGTTTGGCGTTGAATTAATAATTTCACATTTTCTTTCTGCAGTTTTTGTGACATTCCCCCCTACTCTTCCACCCCAAGGGAAATGCTGGCTTATTAAAATATCTTTAGGTATAAAAGAGGGACTTCAATTTGCATAATCAGTAGGAAATCAGTCTTTACAATCTTACATTTTTCCGTACCTTTAAGATCTTAAGAGAATGTCATTTCCAGTTTGAAACCTGTGGATAGAACATGGTAATCACTGGGACACAGGTGGAAACATCTCAAGCAACAGCTCAATAATGAACACCTTAGGCTAATAAGCACCTCCAGCTTATAACTCTGACAGACATGTCATTACGAACAACTGTGCTTCACAGATAAGCTGAATTGAAAATCTATTCTTCTTCCCTCATTTGCTGTGCATTCTCCTAATTAGCAGCAGTGGTTCAATTGGCAAAGGTTTAGTGACAACAAAATGAGCGACAAACCAATTTAAACAACATGATTTATAATGTGAGATAACACTGTAAATTTGGACAGCAAAAGGAAAGCTGAGAAACAATGTCATTGTCTAAATTGTGGTCAGAATGGATGAACAGATGGGATTTGAAGATACAACAAAAAAGAGAAATCTCAAAGAATATTGGAACACTGAAATTACAGTAAAATCAAACTCCATCTTCATTACCATGATTTGGAGGTGCTGGTGTTGGACTGGGGTTGGACTGGGGTGGACAAGCTTAAAAATCACACAACACCAGGTTATAATCCAACAGGTCTATTTGGAAGCACTAGCTTTCAGAGTGCTGCTCCTTCAACAGGTGGTTGTCATTACCAGTGCATTCTTTGCATGGATATCTACCACTTCATCAAAAACCATCCCAATATTTGGTATCTCCCAAGATGCCAAGAACAGAACCATGTGGACACATAAAAAAATGAATAGAGACCAATTTGCCTGACAAACATTGGCCTCACATCAGTATATCATTATAAATCATGATGTTTAAATAGGTTTGTCACTCATTTTGGAGCGTCTTTGAATGGAGCCCCCTGTGACACATACTGACCAGATTGATAACACTATGGTAACCAGGGGCTGACCTGTGACTCTCAGATTTTGCTCTTTGTCAGGAGGCCCAATACAAATTGGGGGTGGAGTTGTGTAGTGGTAATAGTAATTCAGTAAATCTAAGCTGGTGTTCTGGAGCATGGTTTCAGATGGCACTGAGTGAAATTTGAATTCAATAAAAACAAAACCACAATCTCCTTTAAAAACTAGTCCAATCATGACTATTGATCAATGTGAATTGTCATTAAACAAAAACTGTCAGGATAATGAGTGCCCGTTATGGAAGGAAATCTGCCATTCTTAGCTAGTCTGGTCCACATATCACTTTATAGCAACTTGGTTGATTCTTAAATGCTCATTGGGAACACAAAGACGGGAAATAAATGTTGGTGCAATAAGCAGCAACAATATCCTGTGAATAATTTTAAAACACTCTTTAATATTTCGCAATTAACATTTTAAAGGACATGAGCCCAGATGTTAAAGATGTTCACTTGCAGGTTCTTTTATTTTGAGACAGTCTCCAGCTGGCAAAGTATTCATTATAAAGGATGTCCTGGTTCAGCATTGCTTCAAATTCTCACGAGGCACATGAACAAGAAAAATAGTGGCACTGTCTCGGTATAGGAATAACATTTCCAAGCGTTTATTAAGCATAAAACATTAACTCTGCTTCTCTCTCAATAGATGCTGCCAAAGCTTCTTCAGTTTTTCTATCTTTATTGAAGGAAATTACTAGCGACTGACTGTGTGGAGTTTGCACATTCTCCCCGTGTCTGCGTGGGTTTCCTCCGGGTGCTCCGGTTTCCTCCCACAGTCCAAAGATGTGCAGGCCAGGTGAATTGGCCATGCTAAATTGCCCATAGTGTTAGGTAAGGGGTAAATGTAGATGTAGGGGTATGGGTGGGTTACGCTTCGGCGGGGCGGTGTGGACTTGTTGGGCCGAAGGGCCTGTTTCCACACTGTAAGTAATCTAATCTAATCTAATCTAATCACACCATCAATATGTTATTAATGCTTCTGGAGTGGTCAGTTGGAATTTACATGTCATATTTGATGCTTTGCATTGCTGGTGGCCGTGTTCTTCGCATTTAGTCTCGAAATGCTATTATTTTGCATGCCGATTAGATTTCGGAATTTAAAAAAGATCAATTTCAGATCAGAAAGTACTTAAAAATCTTATTTTTTCTTCCATTTTTCAGAAGGAAGTGGTTGACTTCACATGATTTTTTTTTGTAGCCTATCCAGGTTGAAGCAAAAGTAATTGTTTCTTTGATCTTTCATATTTTCCTGCACCTCAAATTTCCTTTCCTTATTCCCCAGTCCATGTGCCTTCCCTTCTGGAATTTCCTTCCTAATATCATCCATCCAATTATATGTTTCCCCCTCTTCAAGACGTCCTCAATGTTTCACCTCTCTCTGATCATTTCCATACCCTTTTCCTGAATTTCTTGTTGGTGTACAACTTACCTCTCCTTTTTGTGAGGCACCTTGCGATCTACGACTACATTAAAGGTGCTATAACAGAGGAAATTGTTATTGTTGGTGCTAATGCTTCCTGGAGGAGGCTTTCCAATATGTAACTGAAGAGACCATTCGTCATTTCTGAGCTTAAATAGTAAATGCCATCAGACTATTTAACCACAAAAGGCATCACAAGCTATGCCTTTTTCACCTGATATCTATAGGAAGGTACCTCCAACAGAAGTCATAAAATAATAATCAAGAAATCCTTCTCCCAGCTGGGTAGGGAATGGTGAAGCAAATTTTAAGGTCTTCATTTATATGCTCAAAATGAGAGTATGAAGCTAGGGTTAAAATGGGCACCTTTTCTGTTTGACTCCATACTGCACCATTCAAAGAAAATCAACCCTGGAATTCAGATCATTGTTTCAGTTTGGCAAATGAAATCTGACATGTACTTTAATTTTTAAAAATCCCAACAAATATTGCACTGTGTCATCATCTTTACTTTGTTTGAAAATTAGGCCACATCACGTACATGAATATAAATTTAGGGAAAAGTCGGTTTGAATTAGCAATTCACATTCTATTGTGAACCTTCCACCACTTTCAGTTTCTTAGCATGCACGACCATGGTCAAATGTACTAGTTGAGTGTTTAAGATTAGTATGAGTTCACTGGTTCATGTGACCTACTCTTTGATTTGCCCAAGAGTTTCTTTCCAACATTTTGTAATGGCTCTTTCCCTTCTTTCTCAATAGGAACTTATTTAATCCCATTTTAAAACCCGATTTTAGAGCTATCACTGGTAGTTTGTTCCACAATTTAATCAACCATTTTTTAAAAAGAAAAAAAGTTGTCTAATATCTTCATTATAAGGAGAAGCTGTAACTTGTTGAATAATAGGGAATTAGTCCCATAGTAGTCTCTCTGGAATAGAAATGAGTTAACTATAAAAATTGTTATGATTAGCAGATTATGAGAAATGGAGAAATTCCCATTTCAGTCAAGTAATCACAGTGTTAGCCCATACTCTGTATTAAAAAGACTGCTGCTTTGTTTGAAAGCTTTGCAGCCATCACCTGGTGGCAATCTGCTCTTGAAAGGGCAGTAGTCAGCTTAATTGACAGTTCTACTGATCACACCCCAGACAGAGTCAGAGTTAGAGAACCAATGTTTAGTTTTCTCTACAGCAAAGAATTTTAAAGGAAAACATATGAGCTGAAGAGACTACTCGATCTGTCAAGTTGTGAAACCGTCTCATGTCACAATTGTCTCTTCCAGAAGAATAAACAGAATATAGCCACAGATACATGGGACTGGCTTAAAGATTGTACTCCAGCCAATTAAAAAGGAACAGTAAAGCTTGGCTGTCATTTTGTATTCATGTTGGGATAAGTTGAAATTTAGGATTGAGTGTATTTTTCTATGATGTAAAGAAAGACACGGGCGGCACGGTGGCACAGTTGTGGGCGGCACGGTGGCACAGTGGTTAGCACTGCTGCCTCACAGCGTCAGAGACCCAGGTTCAGTTCCCGCCTCGGGCGACTGACTGTGTGGAGTTTGCACGTTCTCCCTGTGTCTGCGTGGGTTTCCTCCGGGTGCTCCGGTTTCCTCCCACAGTCCAAAGATGTGCAGGGTCAGGTGAATTGGCCATGCTAAATTGCCCGTAGTGTTAGGTAAGGGGTAAATGTAGGGGAATGGGTGGGTTGCGCTTCGGCGGGTCGGTGTGGACTTGTTGGGCCGAAGGGCCTGTTTCCACACTGTAAGTCTAATCTAAAAAAAAACGGCAGGAAAAACGACCACAGACTTTTTTTTTCTACATACATGGACTGTAGGCTTTGCTGGCTGGGCCAGCATTTATTGTCCATTCCTCGTTGCCCTTGAGAACTTAGCAATGACCTATTTGCCCCACTGAATCCGGTCTGCCATTCAACAAGATCCTGGCTGATGTTCCATTTCAACTCTGCCCTTCAGTATATCCCTTAATAATAACACAAGGAACAAAGCAAATGCTGGAGAAGCACAACAGGTTTGGTAGCATTTGTGGAGAGAAAACATTTCTTCTTACTGTAGTCTTGTCTCACTATGTGTTGCTCAGTATGGAGGAGAAGAGAAGCAGATATAGATGTACACGTCAGATATCTAGTTTATTTGATAGAGTGCTCTATTTGCTATGATCAATGAATGATATTATGATGGTTTAAATTTAAATTCTTAAACGTATGTGATTCAGGATCCGGAGAGATTAGTGGCAATGGACCCAAAGACTTTCAACAGCAGACTCAAAATTTGTAATTTTGGTAGTGGCCCCCACTGCAATAAGGAATTTGTAAATTGCCTACATAAAGAAGCATGGCTTATGCCATCTGTGTAAGTACTACTAAATGCTATTGAGCATATTAATATTTCAACCCAATAGCATTTGACCTAACACTTTTGAGATCAAACAAAAACAGCTGTTCACTTCTGCTAAAATCATTTGGGTCCAGCAGTGTGTTGTGAATTAAATACAGACTTTTGATTATATGCTTAAGGATTCTATGCGATCGATGAACTGTGGAACCAAATGTAGAATTGTAAGCCAAATCTAATCTGCTTGATTAGGTCAATCCAGCTGTGTGCAAGGGAAACCTGATTTAAACTTGTTATTAAAAAACACAAGATGAGTTGTATTGCTGCAGTTCTTTAAAAGAACCTTGTTCACACAGAGGATAGTGCATGTGTGGAATGAGCTGCCAGAGGAAGTAGTAGAGGCAAGTACAATTACAACATTTAAAAGACATCTGGACAGGTACATGAATAGGAAAATATTAGAGGGATAATGGGTCAGATGCAGGCAAATGCGACTATTTCAATTTAGGAAATCTGGTCAGCAGGATATGTTAGGCTGAAGGGCCTGTTTCTATGTTCTATGACTCTATAACAATATTAAACAAATATTTACCCATCAATCAGCACCATTAAACCATTTTATCAGGTTAGATTATAATAACCAAAAACGCGTTTGATGATGAATTCCTGAGAGTGCATACAAGATAGTTTTCTGGAACAAGGGATTTGGTTTTTTTGGATTTACTTTTGAGTAATAAGAAAGAGCAAATAATTAATTTTGTTGCAAAGGACCCTTTGAAAAATAATGAAATAATATGATAGGACTTTAAATTTTAATGCAGCAAAGAATATTCTAAATATGAGCAAAGGAAACCACAAGAACATGAAGCACAGGTTAGCTATGGTGGATTGAAAAATATACAATATGATTCAATGGTAGACAGGCCAGGGCTAATATTTAAAATAGCATTACAAAAGATACAATAGGTAAACATTTTTCTAATATACAAACACTCAAAAGGAAAGCTGAATTTATATGATTAACAAAGAAGTTAACATTTACATTAGATAAAAGGAATTGCCAGATATGAATGTCAAAAATAGTGGTAAGCCTAAGGACATGGAGCAATTTAGGACCCAGCAAAGAAGTACAAAAAAAAGATATGGGAAACAAGAATATTCGTAAGAACAAATGTGGGCCCATGAAAAGTGTGGAAAGAAGAATTTGTAATGGAAAACAGAGATAGAATTTAGAAACGGTTATATAAGCCTGTATCTGCATTTGCTTGGCTAAGTGCAGGTTGCATTGACATTTTTGGAGAGATTCTCACCACCAGGCTCAGCAAGGTTTCTAGCAGTGTCTAACTAAACATGTCGCATTAGTTACTGACTCTATCCCTCACATCTGACTCTTGCTTCATCTTACCATCTGTCATTTCTGAATCAACTTCTTACTCATCAGATAATACTGAAAGATGGCATCCTTTTCAAAGGCCACTGAGCACCCCGACAAGTGTTGACAGCCCATCATTGTCCTTCACCTGGAATGTAGTGGCATAATAACCAAAGAAACATAGGCTGCACAGCTAATATGCCCTCCCATGTACAACCCCACTCTGTCACTGTTTAAACACTACACCACACAGTAACATTCTGTGTGAACACCCTCTCAGTCAGTGTTACTCTTTACCCAATGACCTCTGTATATCCACAGCTTGTCAAAAGGGACATATCACATACAGGGAAGCAGTCGACAAGTTAAACATGAGCTTTTATTGGTGGCCAACAAAAGACAACATGAAGGACATGAATCAAGGGCTGCAGGTCACCCCCCCAGTGTGAACCAGCAGGAACTGGGTGTCGGTAAGGTTATACCTACCTTTAACTTTTAGAGAATGCAGTTTGAGTCCTGTCATGCACAAAGAGAGTTTCCTCTAACTCACTGTCATCATCGTTTTCTTACACCTCCTTACTTCATAGTCCATTTCCACCCACTAACCAATTTGGAGACCCACCATATTAAACTATGTCACCAACTGAGCTCCCTGTCCTGAGTCCCAATATTACCCCTTAAAAGTGCAAACTTGCTCCTCCAAGCTCCCCCTGTCATGGTGATCACTGTCATTAACTGCCCCCAACCTCCAGTAATAATCATACCCCTCCATGCAGTTTGGCTTAACCCTCATACCCTCCCATCAATGTCCTTTAACTACCTCCAAAAACGCTTCTCCATTCCTTCCCCCATTCCTTGTTGCAGTGATTCCCCATTGCCCCTACAGACCTCCCATGCACCCTCATAACCGATTGATGGACTGCCCCCAGGACTGTGTATGCCCTTGACCTTTGACCAAATTTGATAATCAGCCGCTAGAGACTTACCGGACCTGAAATACTACTTTTTCAACACTCCAACTAACCTTATGCAACTCTTCTAACTTCTGCTCCTTGCCTCTGCAAAACTGGCTGTTCCCATTGTAACTGGGGAGATTCCCTAATAGACAGTGTCCCAAGATGATGAGTGAACCCGGACAAGTGTCTGGACTGTGTGTAGGCTGTGCCCCTCACTGACAATACCAGCACACCCTGACTGATAGTTGCAATCCCCTCCCCTCCCCTTTGACTGGATAAGCCCCAACTAGTTTCTGACATGGCTGTTTGACTGAATAAACACACAGTGTATTTCCTGCATCGGCAATTTGCACAGACAATGGATTGTGATGTTGTGATATTGAGCTGGGCCATAAAGCAGGCTGAAGGAGCACAACAATATGGCAGTACTGAGAGCCTGTAGACTCTGGCTGAAGCACTGACACATCAATAGAGTGGCTCGACAGGTGTGGATGCTGTGAAAAGAGGTTGAACTGGTAAATCTCCTGGGCCAGATGAGCTTTTTCATAGTTTTGAAGGAAGTAGCTATTGAAATGGTCGATACATTGATGGTGATCTTTCAACATTCTGGAAAAGCTCCTGCTGACTGGAAGGTAGCAAATGTAACCCCACCATTTAAGAAGGGAGGAAGAGAGTGATTGGAGAACTACAAGCCTGTTAGCTTAATGTCAGCAGGAGTGAAAATGTCAGAATCTATTCTAAAGGATGTGATAGCTGAACATATGCAAAAGGTTAGCAAACTTTAGCTGAGACAACGTGGATTCATGGGAAGGAAATCATGTTTGACAAACATCAAAGCTTTTTGAGGGCTTTACCTGTCCCACAAGTAAATAAAAATCAGTGTATGTAGTGTATTTGAATTTTCAGAAGGTTATAAGACAATAAGATCATAATATATGGGAGTTTTTTGGCCCATCAAGTTTTCTCCAGCATTCAATCATGACTAAAATGTTTCTCATCTCCATTATCTTGTCTTTACCCTGTAATCCTCGATCTCCTTACAAGTCAAGAGCCTATCTCTGTCTTAAAGAATTCAGTCAATTGGGTTCCACAGCCTTCTGCAGCAATAAATTCCACAGATTCACTGCACTGCTGGAAATCAAAAACAATATCAGAAATTGCTGGAAAAACGCAGCAGGTCTGGCAGTATTTGTGGAGAGAAACAGTTACTATTTCCATTCTGATAAGAGTCACTGGATCTGAAACGTTAACTCTGCTTTCTTCGCATAGATGCTGCCAGGCCTGTTGAGTTTTACCAACCATTTCTGATTTTGCCTCTCAGCTTCCTGTAAGTTTCAATGAGATATTCCTTATCCCTCTAAACTCCATTGAATACAAACCTTTTGATAAGGCCACATCCAGGACCTTGATAAGGAAACGAGAGCATATGGTGAAATAACGCCACAGAGGCTGGTATCCCATCACCGAGTTCCCCTTTATTTACACATGGGAATTCCTTAACACTGATCCAGCTTCCTCAGGGCCAGCTCTCAGAGTGTTAGAATGCCTGACCCGCTCATTCTTATCTGTCAGCCAGGGCTCCCTGTTTGGACCAGGTTAACAGCCCCAATCAGAGAACTCATATTTTATGAGGTCGAGCTGGCTGACCTCATTACAATCACCACACGTGGGTAGCATAGATTAGTATGTGTTGAGAATTAGGCAATAGAATGTGAACAAGTGTAAGTTATTCAGTTTTGTAGAAAAGAAACCAAAATTATCTCTTAAAAGCTGAGTGCTTGGTAAATGTGATGGAATCTGTGTCCATGTGTCATTGGAAACTAGTACATAGGTACAGCAACTAATTCAGAAGGCAAAGACTATGTTGGCATTAATTTGAGTTCAGCAAATATATATCTTGTTACAGTTGCATTGAGTCTTTGGTGAGACATCACCGAGAGTATTATGTACAATTTTTGTCTCCTTATCTAAGGAAGGAGAACTTGCCCTGAAAGAAATTCAATGGAGTTTCATTAGATTAATCCCTGAAATGAGAGGATTGTTTTATGAGTGAAGAATGCAGAAGCTGGGGAGAGTGTTAGACAATGAGAGGCAATCTCATTGAAATTTTGCAGAGTGTTTCAGGGTGGATGTGCATAGGCTGGTGATTCTAAGACCGGAGACATAAACTTTTAAAATTGAGATGTGCAGGCATTTCTTCACTCAGAGGGGGACACCATTTAAGATTGAGATGAGAAGGCATTTCTTTACTCAGAGAGTGATGCATCTTTGGAATTCTCATCCCAAGACGGCTGTAGAAATTCAGTTGTTGAGCAAGTTTAGGACAATGTTCTGAAAACTGAAGACATTAAGGGATATGGGGATAATGTAGCAAAGTGGCATTGAAGTTGAAAATCAGCTATGATCTAATTGACTTGCAAGGCAGGCTCAGTGGGCTGAGTGAGGAACTCCTGTTTCTATTAAAGGAAAATTGTCTCTTTTATTACTTCCAGCAAAAACATAAATGCATTCTTTACAATTTAGCCAAATAAAGCAGCAGTATTACTGCTGATTGGGTAAGTGTAAAGGAGTTGCACAATGATCCCACCAAGTTGACATTGAAAGGGTGTCAAAGCAGTACCAATTGGAATGGCTAGGTTCTTTAACGTCAAATGATGATTATTGTCCTGTACAAAATACTCACTTGACACCAACACTCCATTCCCGATTCACACTGAACGCTGATTTGTGCTGCAGGAGTGGTAAAAGATTTCAACCAGTAGAATGTTATATGGAAGAATGTCAGTGTTAAAATAGCTTGATGGTTATTGTAAAAAAAATTCAAACCAGAGACATTCCAGTGGACAAAAGCAAAATACTGAGAAATATAACAAAGAACTGCTGATGCTGGAGATCTGAACAAAAACAGAAATTGCTGCAGAAACTCAGCAGGTCTGTTAATATCTGTGGAGAGAAAGCAGCATTGATGTTTTACATCTAATGACCATTCTTCAAATTGCTGTGGATGTTGGCAACCTGAAGTAAAACACAAATTATAAGAAACATTATCAAATCAAGCAGAGGCTGTGGAGAGAGAAACAGAGTTAACATTCCAATTCTAATGAGAGTTCATCGACCTTAGATTCTAATTTTGTTTCTGTCTCAACACTGCCATAATTGATTCCAGAATTTTCTAAATTTTGATGAAGTTGTATTATTTCATTGCTGGGAATTATGTGAGTTTAACCCAGGATGGTAGATTCCCACCGTTGGTCAATTAAGAGGCTTGACCTCCAGGGTCATCAGCTTAAAAATGTGTTGCTGGAAAAGCGCAGCAGGTCAGGCAGCATCAAAGGAGAAGGAGAATCGACATTTCGGGCATAAGCCCTTCTTCAGGAATGAGGAGGGTGTGCCAAGCAGGCTAAGATAAAAGGTAGGGAGGAGGGACTTGGGAGAGGGGCGTTGGGAATGCGATAGGTGGAAGGAGGTTAAGGTGAGGGTGATAGGCCGGAGAAGGGGTGGGGGCAGAGAGGTCAGGAAGAAGATTTCAGGTCAAGAAGGCGGTGCTGAGTCTAAGGGCTGGGACTGAGAAAAGGTGGGGGGAGGGGAAATGAGGAAACTGGAGAAATCCACATTCATCCCCTGTGGCGATGGAGGAGGGCAAGGACCTGAAACAGAGAACACCTCTGGGACACCCGCACCAACCAACCCAACCGCCCTGTAGCTGAACACTTTAACTCCCCCTCCCACTCCGCCAAGGACATGCAGGTCCTTGGCCTCCTCCATCGCCAGATCATGGCAACACGACACCTGGAGGAAGAGCGACTCATCTTCCGCCTAGGAACCCTCCAACCACAGGGGATGAATGTAGATTTCTCCAGCTTCCTCATTTCCCCTCCCCCCACCTTTTCTCAGTCCCAGCCCTCAGACTCAGCACCGCCTTCTTGACCTTCAATCTTCTTCCCGACCTCTCCGCCCCCAACCCCTCTCCGGCTATCACCCTTACCTTAACCTCCTTCCACCTATCGCATTCGCAACGCCCTCCCCCAAGTCCCTCCTCCCTACCTTTTATCTTAGCCTGCTTGGCAAACCCTCCTCATTCCTGAAGAATGGCTTATGCCCGAAACATTGATTCTCCTTCTCCTTTGATGCTGCCTGACTTGCTGTGCTTTTCCAGCAACACATTTTTAAGCTCTGATATCCAGCATCTACAGTCCTCACTTTCTCCAGGGTCATCAAGCATGTACGGATGGCAGTCCATCACCAAGAGTAGCTAGTCCAGTCAGAGGACTGGCAGCTCAACAGTCTCAGCAGAGAGACAGCTAGAATTGGCCATTTAAAGGCTACAGGTTCAGGCACTGGCTGCCTCAGTAGTCAGGCACTGCCAAAGATAGGTGAGTTGGGTGAGTGGAAATCATGGCCTGGCAGCCAAGTCTGATGAGAAAGGCCAGGGAATGAGTTGTTGTGGAGCCCCAGTCATGTTGTCATTGGCGAGTGGGGCCAGAGCGCCCCTCCATGAGGCCTTAGAACATCCCTTCTCAGTGCCCACTGAGAGGCAGTAAGTTTCACTGGAAAGTTAGCCCATACTTCAGCAAGTAAATAAAAATGTTTCAATCAAATAAGTGGAGCTGTAGGACAAAACTCTTAAACTTCTCTTTATTAATCATGAACAAAATGATGACTGAAAATATATCACTGTCTCCTAACACAATCTGCAATTAGCTGTCCAATTTGGCAAGTTAAATCATTCAATCGAGTGAAACGTGACTAATGAGAATAAACAGCTCAGTTGTCAACAACTTCAAAGTTAATGTTGTTCCTGATTTTGCAATAGATCTGGAATTTAAGATCTGATAGCGCCTGTTGAATTGTCTCCATATGGGTCTGCAAAGCTGGATCTCATCTTGGAGAGTAACTTTGCTGATTCGAGCATCTCCTGTTTTTCACCCTGGGATTAGCTAATAAAAACCTCTCCACTTTGGTAAGGCACCAGTATCATAGAGGCATAATGTGGCCCTTAATTCACCAGTTAAATGGTTCACCCAATATTCTGAGATTATGCCCTCAGGTTCTATACTGTAAAGCATGCAAAACAACACTTTTCACCATATCTCAGTACAGTACATGTGACAACAATAAACCACATCAAGTCAAGGGAAAAACAACCTCTCCATATACTATCAATCCCCACAAGAACCTTTGTTGTTTCAATAAGGTCGCTTGCTTTCACCTAATCTCAAATCAAACCCAAACTCAGATCTTCTCATAAGAGGATCCCTCCACACCCAGGATTAACCTGGTGAACCTTCTCTGCACTGACTCCGGTATCTTTCCTTAAATAAGGGAACCTATAGTGTTCACATTATTTCAGCTGTTACCTAAGTAGTGTTTTGTACAGCTTCAGCATTTGAAGAAAGCATTTCAATTGTGTCCTTGATAGAGTTAGGACATCCCAAAGCATTTGGAGACTTTGAAATAACTCTGAAGACTGTTAGTATGAAAACGTCAGCCTATTTGCATACAACAGTATCCTATAAGCAGTAATGAGATAACTTGAACTAAACAATCTGCATTAGTGACGCCGTTTGAAGGATAAGTATTGTCCAGAATGCTGCTGAGAACATTATTGGCATCACATTCTACCGATATAGTGGCAATTTTTAGAAACCCAAGAAACTGAGTGTGTAAATAACCTACTTGTTCATTATGACCTCTGTTCCATTCAGCAGAAATGTACAGCGAAAAGCAAAGGCCAACTTGCTTTATTAATTTGCAAAATATTCTGGCATGTTTAAATTTGGAAAGTTCTTTTTTTAGAAAAACTCTTGATATTCTTGTGGTAAAGTAAGAAATGCATTATATGAGGGTGTAAGGGTTAATGTTGAGTAGTACATAAACTGAGGAAGAGGAACAACTTTGGATCTTAAAGCAGAAAGACCTAATATAGATGTTTTCCTTACAGTGTCTGTAAAAGTATCTATCACATCAGCATGACTTTCCAGTTACGATAGTGTGGTGAACCAGATCTTGTTGAAGACAAGAATATCTTTTTGTTATGCTCCTCCATTTATCACACTATCACACTGTAGGTCCATCAGGAGAGAGGATGGTGGCAGCAAATCTGCCAGTTGGATCTTACACCAAGAGAAGCTGTGGAGAGAATTCACCTTATCACAAAATGTAGCCCACCGAGGAAAATATTTTATGAATCAATTAATAATTTCAAAAATTTCATAAGTCAAACAAATGATCTCCTGGTCTTTTCTCTTGATGGGACGATTGTGTCAAAGATGATTAGAGTCCTACTCGAAGCTTTCAAGAAATGCTTGTTCCTCAGGCTGACATGTCTTGCTGTACTCCACATTTAGAACCAGTTGATATTAGCCAACATTGATTCATTGTGTCAGAATTGAGCTCCCTACGTCCCAGATAAATGGGAAACAAGAATACTGATTTAAAAAAAAAATGATTGGACAATTAAAGGTTTACAAAGACATTGCATTGAATATCTTGGAAGTTCCATTTAAGGCATTGTTGTATATCATGTGTATAAGACAGTTTTCTAATTTCTGTGGGATTAAGCTCTGACAGATTTAACCTCATTTGTACTCAACAGAACATTTCAGTCAAAGGTTAGAGTTGGCATGGCACTCAATCACAATCATAAATTCACTTAGATGCAGCTGTTTTTGCATTGTGCTGGGCACACATTGTGACAGAGACTTCTGTCTGATTTTCTCTTGTCTTGCAACTAGAGTCTCGCCATTGCAAGTTCAAGGCTTTTGGAACTCACTATTTGAATAGCTGAGATGCTCAGTCTATGCTAACGTTGCTCCTTCCATTTGTGTTGATGACTGCTCCGGAAGGGCTGCAATGTTTGGATTAAAAGGCAATGACGTATAAATGCCTGTCCATGTAGTCATGTCATCTTTACAATGAGGCACACATATTACAGAGAGACAGCTCAAATTCTCTTCAATAAATTCCTTGTATTAATACACTGCAGCATTATACACTCAAAACATGGTGTCAGAAGAGGGACTAAGATGATTGTTTGAAGGGCTGTAAGAAAGCTGCTGACAGGAGGACAGAAATAGATGCAGAGCTATGAGCTACCAGCTGAAAATAAAATAAATATCAATAAAGCAAGCCACAGTTAGAACATAAGTCAAAGTAGAATGGTTGCTGCCAGTTTCTGCTCAAATGACTGAAGATGTGAGACAGAACCAGGAATATGCAATGGCAGAATTAGGCAATGGTTTGTTGAGCAAACTGGAACAAGTATAAGTTGCTGCATATTTTAACACTGTTGGGGAGACACTGCTTCAAAATAATTCCACCCCAACTCTCCTGAAACAGCAGAGAAAGGCATACTCCAACAATTTTAAAATGTAAATTTACAAATGTTATATTCTTAATTTTAAAACCTTTGAAGTTCCAGTTTAAACATCAAGTCAATATTGCAGATGAACTGTTGTGCTCAGTATTAGGAATCAAGGTGGAAAACGTTCCTTAATCAGAGTGTGACATCAAAAACACAGTTTGCTAAAACTTGTGAATATGATTAACTAAAAAATAATATAATTCAAGATAGAATCATTCTACTTCAACAGTGTGATTGCTAAGAGAAGAGAAGACTTGGAAGAAATGATAAAGTTGTGCAGAAATGCTGAGCTTGTAAACGATCAGCTATAGCCCACACAGGGGAGAATAAGTGAGTTTGCCCACAATATGGAGAAGCAGCTCAGATTGATTGTGAACTATGTGCATAAAAGCTCAGACTATGATGAAAAACAGCCTACACTTTAACACGTGAAACAATGTGGGGAAAAGTGAAATGTATCACAGAGAAACCAAACTCGCTGGACAAGATATTGTAGAGGTCATCACATAAAACAAAAGAAGGCATGTCCAGCATTGGAAAAAGCATTATTTTAACTGCCGGAGACGAAGCCAGCTTGTAAGAAAGAATTGGGCTAAGCAGTAGATAAACAAGCCTTGAAATACAATAAAATTTATTGCTACAAAGATAGCAGATAAAAATTTGGATGAATCAAGTGGAGCTACAAGAGAGTTGTCAAAGATTCTGATGATTCAATTTGCTCCTCGCTGCAGGATGGGAAACTCAAAGTTAAGGGACAAAAATGGTTTGGAGCTATTGCAATGAAGACAACAGAATGAGAGCATAAAATGAATAGGAAGTGCTTCCTGCAATGTTATGTGGTTTGCAGACCTGTATAAAGATACATGGGATGGTAATCTAAAAGCGAAATCCTCAAAGGTAAAGTTGAGACTCTAACAGAACAGTGCTCTCAAATAAACATGAAATACCAAAGTTCTGCTGAAATCGAGGATCTGGAATTCCAGATATTAGACACAAAGCTAATGCCAGTCATCTCAGCAGAAACAAATCAAAAGCTCAGGGTAACAGTGTTAAATACTCCAGAAAAGATTTACAATGTTACTCAGGACACCTCGACCAATGAGCCGATGAACAAACAGCGCTCGAGAAGAGGATTCTGCTGCAGGAACACAAATCCTGATGCTGAAGTCACAAAATGAAAAGATGGCCTTGTCAGACACAATGGATGTCACTAAAGTAAAGAGGTTTCTAAGGAAACACTGTAAATTAACTGAGTCAGCTTGAAAAGATTCTGAAAGTGAACCAGAGAGGCTATGATTTTACTCAGCAGCTGGTTGGAGAAAAAGCTGACAACCTGTATGACAAAATGCAAGCACATATAAGATCACGCGTGCTATATATGTAAATAAACAGATAAAGGTGGGGTAATCTGGAATGACAGCTAATGTGTGAGAACAGCACTTGTTAGAAATGTGGATAATTAAAATGTACATGATAATGAAGGCCACTTTCTTTACTTATTGTACTTCTATAAAAAGGGGAATGTTTGGATTGAAATTCAATCATGTACAAATACCTGTCTTAGTTTGCTGTGATGGTGTGTCTTCCAGCAAGACACGGACTCACTGTGGATAGACACTTCGCCACAGGGCTCACATAAAAACATTCTTGTCCAAAGATATATTTGTCCTCTCAGCTGTCTTCACATCCCTCACCCCTGCTGATCCCTCGTTCCAATTCTTCTAATTTCCACCAATTAGAGATCCACCAATTTCTGCTGGTTCCACTCAATTGGCAGGTAGTGCAGAACTGATGAAGGGTTGGATGAATGATTCAACAGAAATTATGGCTGAAAATAAATATTATTTCAGGGTTGGAAGTGCGTGATCTTTGCAACTTCCACGAAAAAGGATAAGTGGTTTAGCTAGAACCAAATGATGTGTAGCCATGCGGTCAGTTTGAATGAATAGTCAAAGATGGGATTAATGGGTGAATTGTCAGGATGGCTGTATTCTTGCTATCATAAGGTGATCAAAGCCATGTTCAAATTTAACCATGCTAGGTAAGCAGTCGGACAGCACAGCAGTGAATTTGGGCTAAAGAAGTAGCGCAGGTGGGAGTTATGGGAGGCATCCATCAGTTAGTTAGCAGCTTTGAGATGCCCTGACTGTCAGTCTTGTTGCTGCCTTCTTCCCTTTATTCCACTCTCAACACTTACTTGTGAAAGGCTTCAGTCTCAATTAAAGTCTTCAGCGGAACATTTGATCAGATCTTTGTTCCTGTCAGTTGTTCCCCTGTCTCCACTGTTGCTATAGTAAGAGTACTTGCAGCTTCACAATATTGATCTTTCACATGGCAGTGGGAATCCCACTGATAAGTCACCTAGTCTTCTAAAGAGCCATCATCAAGGAAATAGGTTTGGTGTTTCAGTGCAAGATAGAATTCCAATGCCTCAAGCTAAATCACTGACACAAGAGTTACCATCTTAGTCTTGGGATGAAGTTCTAGTGGTTCAGTGAAAGTAAAAGAGTGTGGATATTTTTCCAAGTCAGGATGGTTAGTGGCTCGGAGGAGAACTTGCAGATGGTGGTGTTTCCACAGATCTGCTGCCCTTGTCTTTCTTTATGGAAGTGGTTGAGGCTTTCTCAATAAGCCTGAATCCTTAAGTATGTACCCTTAACTCTGAAGTGGGTTTCAAATTTCATATCAGCTTGACCCTCAAATTGAAATATCTCTTTATCATCTCCATTCATGTTTTGCAGAAAGGCCCATTTTCTCAATGCTGCAGCCTCTTTACCTTTCCCCCAAAATTCAAGCTGACCCAAAACTTTGCAACTTGTTTTATCAAAATCATATTTTCCTTTATTTTATTCAGTTGGTCTTAAGGAGCATAAATCTCCACAAGAATGCAATCATTGATGAAGGTATTTTTAAGCCAACCTGTTTGGACCCATATCTGGGGCAGGTGAGATTCGAGCCCAGACCTTCTACAAAGAAGTAAAGATACTATCAGTGCACAACAAGATCATTAACAAAGAGAATGTGATGGGTGAGTAAGAAACCTATCTTGTCTAAACACCCCAACTGTCAATTAATAAAAGACTAATGGTCAGTTTAACTCATTGATTAATGGCTAATGATTATCTGATAAAGCCTGATTAATTTTGATATGAACTTTTTTTTCAAATATTTCAGAAACCCAGAAGAGAAAAATAACTTATTTTGTCTTTTAAAACAAATGATTGGATTATATGACAGTCAAGACAAAACTTCCAATGGGTTTTCTCAATATTGCTACTATATACGTTGGAATACCTGATGTTACTTGAGGTAAGACTTCAGGTTAAAACTGAACCATAGAGTTTTGGGCAAGTGGTACAGCAGGAGGTTGACAAAAACTTTTTAATGGAGTGAGCGGTAAGGACCTTGAATTTGGAGTCTGTGAGAATGGTGAAAGTAGATGCCACCACTAATTCCGAAAGGAAATTGAATGTGGAGATGAGGCAAACAATGGAGGGCTGTGAATGTAATTTGTCATAGAACTAGAGGGCTGAATGGCCTCGTTTTGTGTTGTTACGACTCTACATCAGTTCTGTGTGTTTGACATAGATTGGTTCTGTGCCACAAGCAGACGGAAAACCAGTCTGAACTGTCAAATTAGCGGACAGATTGTCATAGAAAAAAAAACAGCACTGAAAAGACCATTTAGGCACTAAGTTCGTGTCAGCCTCTTTGACGAGCAACTCAATTAGTCCCCCTCCTCTGCTCTTTCTCCATTCCCCTGCAAATTTTTTTTATCTTCTAGTCTTTATCCCGCTCTCTTTTGAAAGCTACTATTGAATCTGTATTCATCAGACTGTGAGGCTGAGCATTCACAAAGTTTTAATGAGCAAAATGTTTCTCTTGTACTTTTGATAAACCATCTTTGTTGTTGTCCATTATCAGAAAGGATCAAAATCTATATTTTACTTAATCTGTAATTGCAGTGCTGAAGTCTTGTGATCACATCTATTAACTTGTGGAACCACTGTGGCCTCATACACCTTGATTGCAACAGTTATACTTTAATAATATCTTTATGTGGAGCTGTGCTTCTCTGAACAAGATAGTTGGTTTCTATTCTTGAGCTTATAGTTGACAATTATGGGAGGTATTTCCTATATGCTACACCAATCTTGATCAAGGGAAAAGAGGAAGGGAGAACTTACGTCTGAGCTGCCTCTGTGGCTAATATTTAAAACCACATTGTCCAGTACATGAGCCACGTGAAACTAATTGCATTTCTGAGTCATTGAGTTATTATTGCCATTGGCATTTGACATTTGATCTCAACAGTCATATTGTCATAGCATATGTATGTATGCTTTACCAACAAGCATGGAATAAGGTTAAAGTGGTACGGGTAAAAGCTGATGATTGGCTGTTTTATAACTATTATGGATACTTTGCATTCTTGGTGTATTTTGTAGATTTGTTTCAACATATATGGTTTTCCTTTTTGGAACTGACTTATCTGTGGAACACATTAACATTGCATCTTAATTTTTGTTTAGACTAAGTTTAAGTTGAGTTGAGTTTTTTTGGAGTTCTATTGCCAAAAAGCAGAGTGGAAATTCTCACCCTTTCTTCCCAAACCCGTTACAATAATTAACGAGCCCATCCAAGTTACCCCAACTGATCATGCACCATTCCAACAACAACTTGACAATCAGTAGATATCCACCCAATGACGGGTATCGCTTGGATCCAAACCAGATTTAAGTGTGTTTTACAATTAGATAAGCATTCTGGAGCTGCACTGCTCATTGAGGAACAGAGTTGGAACATGATGTAGAAGAGCGAATGGGAGCCTACAATACCTGGGTGACGGGCTGGTGCAGAGGAGAACTGTCCTCTTTCCAGAGTGCTGGCAAAAGAGGCTTTATCACCAGAATCTGTCAGTCTGGTGTGAGATTGCCACCAGGGTCAATGCCATCACAAAGGTGTGGAGGAATGGCCAGCAATGTGGAAAGAAAGTCAGTGACCTTCTCTGAACTCTTCTCTCTGCCACCTCACATTCACTTTATCTCTGTTACTCACCCATCTCCCACCACGATTCATGCTCTGCCATTCTCACTATTACTTCCTTCATTGGTAAGGAAAAGCCAGGGAAATATAGACCGGTAAGCCTGACATCAATGGTGGGCAAGTTGTTGGAGGGAATCCTGAGGGACAGAATTTACAGGTATTTGGAAAGGCAAGGACTGATTAGGAATAGTCAACATGGCTTTGTGCTTGGGAAATCATCCAGGAGAAAGTGAGGACTCCAGATGCTGGAGATCAGAGCTGAAAAATGTGTTGCTGGAAAAGCACAGCAGCATGATTCCTGAAGAAGGGCTTATGCCCGAAACGTTGATTCTCCTGTTCCTTTGATGCTGCCTGACCTGCTGCGCTTTTCCAGCAACACATTTTTAAGCTTGGGAAATCATGTCTCACAAACTTGATTGAGTCTTTTGATGAAGTAACAAAAAGGATTGATGAGGGCAGAGTGGTGGACACGATACATATGGACTTCGGTAAGGCATTCAACAAGGTTCCCCATGGTAGACTGGTTAGCAAGGTTAGATCACATGAAGTACAGAGATAACTAGCCAATGGATAAAGAACTGATTCAAAGGCAGAAGACAGAGGGTGGTATGGAGGGTTGTTTTTCAGACTAGAGGTCTGTGACCAGTGGTGTGCCACAAGGATCAGTGCTGTGTCCATTGCTTTTCCTCATTTACATAAATGATATGGATGTGAACAGAGGAGGTATAGTTAGTAAGTTTGCAGATGACAGCAAAATTGGAGGTGTAGTGGACAGCAAATAAGGCTACATCAGAGTACAATGGGATCTTGATCAGCTGGGCCAATGGGCTGAGGAGTGGCAGATGGAGTTTAATTTAGGTAAATGTGAGGTACTGCATTTTGGAAAGGAAAATCAGGGCAGGACTTATACACTTAATGATAAGGTCCTGGGGGAGTTTTGCTGAACAAGAAACCTTGAAATTCAGGTTCATAGCTCCTTAAACGTGGAGTCGCCGGTAGATAGGATAATGATTGTAGAAAGCATTTGGTATGCTTTTCTTTATTGGTCAGAGCATTGATTGGAGTTGGGAGGTGATGTTGCAGCTGTACAGGACATTGGTTAGGCCACTTTTGGAATATTGTGTGCATTCTGGTCTCCTTCCTAACAGAATGATGTTGTGATACTTGAAAAGGTTCAGAAAAGATCTGCAAGGATGTTGCTAGGGTTGGAGGATTTGAGCTATAGGGAGAGGTTGAATTGGCTGGGGCTGTTTTCCCTGGAGCATTGGAGGCTGAGGGGTGACCTTACAGATGTTTATAAAATCATGAGGGGCATGGATACAGTAAATACACAAGGTATTTTCCCTGGAGTGGGGGAGTCCAGAACTCGAAGGCATAGGTTTAGGGTAAGAGGGGCAAAATTTAAAAGGGACTTAAGGGGCAACTTTTTCACACAGAGGGTGGTGCTTGTATTGAATGACTTGCCAGAGGAAGTGGTGGAAGGGGTGCAATTGCAACATTTAAAAGGGATCTGGATGGGTGTATGAATAGGAAGGGTTTAGAGGAATATGGGCCAAGTGTTGGCAAAAAAGATTAGATTAGGTTAGGACCAAAGGGTCTGTTTCCTGCTGTACATCTCTTATATTCTCTGATTTGCCCTCTCCCAATGTCCTCACAATGTCCTATGTCACAAACTCTGTATTCTGTCTGTGCTACCTCCCAACTCATTTGGTATACCTCACATACCTTTCCCTCCACATAAAAATGGAGAGTGGCCATAGTCCCACTGTCTCACTAAAGAGCAACCACTGGTAATGAGTTTAACCTGAGGGCCATCAATTCTCAGGATGTGGTTGAGAAGACAGGAACTTCATAAGACCATAAGACCATAAGACATAGGAGTGGAAGTAAGGCCATTCGGCCCATCGAGTCCACTCCGCCATTCAATCATGGCTGATGCGCATTTCAGCTCCACTTGCCAGCGTTCTCCCCGTAGCCCCTAATTCCTCTAGACAACAAGAACCTATCAATCTCGGCCTTGAAGACATTTAGCGTCCCGGCTTCCACTGCACTCCGTGGCAATGAATTCCACAGGCCCACCACTCTCTGGCTGAAGAAATGTCTCCGCATTTCCGTTCTGAAATGACCCCCTCTAATTCTAAGGCTGTGTCCACGGGTCCTAGTCTCCTCGCCTAACAGAAACAATTTTCTAGCATCCACCTTTTCAAAGCCATGTATTATTTTGTACGTCTCTATTAGATCTCCCCTTAATCTTCTAAACTCCAACGAATACAATCCCAGTATCCTCAGCCGTTCCTCATATGCTAGACCTGTCATTCCAGGGATCATCCGTGTGAATCTCCGCTGGACACGTTCCAGTGCCAGTATGTCCTTCCTGAGGTGTGGGGACCAAAACTGGACACAGTACTCCAAATGGGGCCTAACCAGAGCTTTATAAAGTCTTAGTAGTACATCTCTGCTTTTATATTCCAACCCTCTTGAGATAAGAGACAACATTGCATTCGCTTTCTTAATCACAGACTCAACCTGCATGTTTACCTTTAGAGAATCCTCGACTAGCACTCCCAGATCCCTTTGTGCTTTGGCTTTATTAAGTTTCTCACCATTTAGAAAGTAGTCCATTCCTATATTCTTTTTGCCAAAGTGCAAGACCTCGCACTTGCTCACGTTAAATTCCATCAGCCATTTCCTGGACCACTCTCCCAACCTGTCTAGATCCTTCTGTAGCCTCCCCACTTCCTCAGTACTACCTGCCTGTCTACCTAACTTTGTATCATCGGCAAACTTCGCTAGAATGCCCCCGGTTCCCTCATCCAAATCATTAATATATAATGCGAACAGCTGTGGCCCCAGCACCGAACCCTGCGGGACACCGCTCGTCACCGGCTGCCATTCATGGTCACCTTATCTGATGTAGGAATTGAACCTACATTGCTGGCATTGTTCTGTGTTGAAAACCAACCATCCACCCAATTGAGCTAGCCAACTCCAATGCTGGTGTTGCTGAATGCCCATCATGGGGATTTTTCAGCGCATGCCACAATCTCTGACGTTTAACATATTTGATGAGTTTGATAAGCTGGAGACTTAATATTAATGAGGCAAGTTATGGTGTTAGCAAGACAGTAAACAAGCATCACTCCCACCAACTGGCATTATGCTGCTGCCTGGTGAGAATCTCGCCATGCTGCTTGTGTGAAGCACCAACAGTGAAACAAGATAATCTTGGACATTGAGATAAGTCTCGGAAGACATCTTGTCTGATTCTGCAACACATACACATCTTGCCCTAACCCATATCATTCAGACCCCTATTAGATACTGTTCAATGGAAGCATTAGGAATTAATATTCAGCATGTCAGTCATTCTCAGCAGTTTGCTGGGAGCACTACTAATTTTGCCTTGCCATTTTTCATCCCCAAGTTGCTCAGTGGATTTGTGATCCTGGTCATCGAGATACATGTTCAGGTCCCTTTTCAATGTGAAGCTATAAAACCTCCAACAGATCACAGACATTCAGGAAACCCTTAGGAAGGCAATTGTACAATACAGCTGTCCCACAGACCCATGCAGCACTGTTGTATTATCTAAATGGTAGCTTTGATTACAGGCATTTGACCCATATTAGCTTATCCATCCAGAAAGAAATCCTGCAATTTTCATACAGATATAACAACAGAAATTCTACTGAGATTTAAAGCAATCTCCAGCTGGAGTGTTCAAATGTGAACACAAAGGAACAGAGCAGCACACCAATGGCTCAGTCTCTAGCTGATGTGAACTCCTGATCAGATTTCTGCCGTACAGGGAGAGTTAATGAATCAACCAGTCATAATTTGATCAGGGATAGAAACCCATTGTTTGACTCAAGTAATCAATCATTTTATACTTGATAATATTTTTAATGATTTTATACATGCAAGATAATTTCAAGATTTTTTTACTGTACTTTCAATTTATCTTCAGTGTGCAACAGTCTAAGTTGACAGCAGTGAGGGAATTCTGCACAATTAGAGGTGCTGCCTTATGAAGGAGGTGTTAAACTAAGACTCTATCTGCCTCCTTGAGTGGTTGTGAAAGATTCCATTTATCAATTTCATCAGTAAATATAAACAGATTATTGGGTCATTGCCACATTACTGATTTCTGGAAATTTACTGTGGGCAAATTAACTGCTGCGTTTTCAAATTTGCAGTAGTTTAAAACATAGAACATAGAACATAGAACACTACAGCACAGAACAGGCCCTTCAGCCCACGATGTTGTGCTGACCACTGATCCTCACATATGCACCCTCAAATTTCTGTGACCATATGCATGTCCAGTAGTCTCTTAAATGTCCCAATGACCTTGCTTCCACAACTGCTGCCGGCAACGCATTCCATGCTCTCACAACTCTCTGTGTAAAGAACCCGCCTCTGACATCCCCTCTATACTTTCCTCCAACCAGCTTAAAACTATGACCCCTCATGTTAGTCATTTCTGCCCTGGGAAATAGTCTCTGGCTATCGACTCTATCTATGCCTCTCATTATCTTGTTTACCTCAATTAGGTCCCCTCTCCTCCTCCTTTTCTCCAATGAAAAAGGTTCATGTTCATTCAACCTCTCTTCGTGAGATAAGCCCTCCAGTCCAGGCAGCATCCTGGTAAACCTCCTCTGAACCCTCTCCAAAGCATCCACATCTTTCCTATAATAGGGCGACCAGAACTGGACGCAGTATTCCAAGTGCGGTCGAACCAAAGTCTTATAGAGCTGCAGCAAGATCTCACGACTCTTAAACTCAATCCCCCTGTTAAAGAAAGCCAAAACACCATATACTTTCTTAACAACCCTGTCCACTTGGGTGATCATTTTAAGAGATCTATGTACCTGCATACCAAGATCCCTCTGTTCCTCCACACTGCCAAGAATCCTATCCTTAATCCTGTACTCAGCTTTCAAATTCGACCTTCCAAAATGCATCACCTCACATTTATCCAGGTTGAACTCCATCTGCCACCTCTCTGCCCATCTCTGCATCCTGTCAATGTCCCGCTGCAGCCTACAACAGCCCTCTATACTGTCAATGACACCTCCAACCTTTGTGTTGTCTGCAAACTTGCTGACCCATCCTTCAATCCCCTCATCCAAGTCATTAATAAAAATTACAAACAGTAGAGGCCCAAGGACAGAGCCCTGTGGAACACCACTCACCACAGACTTCCAGGCAGAATATTTTCCTTCTACTACCACTTGCTGTCTTCTGTTGGCCAGCCAATTCTGTATCCAGACAGCTAAGTTCCCCTGTATCCCATTCCTTCTGACCTTCTGAATGAGCCTACCATGGGGAACCTTATCAAATGCCTTGCTGAAGTCCATATACACCACATCCACAGCTCGACCCTCATCAACTTTTCTAGTCACATCCTCAAAGAACTCGATAAGGTTTGTGAGGCATGACCTGCCCCTCACAAAGTCGTGTTGTCTGCATTTAATCAAGCTATGCTCTTCCAGATGGTCATAAATCCTATCCCTCAGAATCCTTTCTAACACCTTGCAGATGATAGACATGAGACTTACTGACCATTTGCCGGGGATTTCCCTATTTCCTTTCTTGAAGAGAGGAATTACATTTGCCTCTCTCCGTCCTCAGGTACGATTCCAGTGGAGAGCGAGGATGAAAAGATCTTCGCAAGTGGAGAAGCAATTGCATTTCTCGTTTCCCAAAGCAGCCGAGGACAAATCTGGTCCGGGCCTGGCGACTTGTCAATCTTAATGTTTGACAAAATTTTCAGCACATCAGCTTCCTTTATCTCTATCCATTCCAATATGCACACCTGCTCTTTAAAGGTTTCATTCACTACAATGTTCGTTTCTTTCGTAAAGACAGAAGCAAAAAAGTCATTTAGGGCTTCCCCTACCTCCTCAGACTCCATACACAAATGCCCTATGCTATCCCTGATCAGCCCTACTCCTTCTTTGACCATTCTCTTATTCCTCACATAGGTGTAAAATGCCTTTGTGTTCTCCCTAATCCGTTCTGCCAAGCCTTTCTCGTGCCCCCTCCTGGCTCTCCTCAGACCATTTTTGAGCTCCTTCCTCGCCTGCCTGTAATCCTCTAGAGCTGAGCTTGACCCTAGCTTCCTCCACCTTATGGTGGACACACCCCCCACCAACCCAACCTCCATTCCTGTCACCTTCCCCTGCACCCGCAAGAAATGCAAAACTTGCGCCCCTTACTTCCCTCCAAGCCTCCAAGGGACTCTTCCATATCCGCCACAAATTCACCTGCACCTCCACACACATCATCTATTGCATCCGCTGCACCCGATGTGGCCTCCTCTATATTGGGGAGACAGGCCGCCTACTTGCGGAACGTTTCAGAGAACACCTCTGGGACACCCAAACCAACCAAACCAACCACCCCGTAGCCCAACACTTCAACTCCCCCTCCCACTCCACCAAGGACATGCAGGTCCTTGGACTCCTCCATCGCCAGACCATGGCAACACGACGGTTGGAGGAAGAGCGCCTCATTTTCCACCTGGGAACCCTCTTACCACAAGGGATGAACTCAGATTTCTCCAGTTTCCTCATTTCCCCTCCCCCCACCTTGTCTCAGTTAAATCCCTCGAACTCAGCACTGCCTTCCTAACCTGCAATCTTCTTCCTGACCTCTCCGCCCCCACCCCACTCCGGCCTATCACCCTCACCTTGACCTCCCTCCACCTATCGCATTCCCAACGCCCCTCCCCCAAGTCCCTCCTCCCTACCTTTTATCTTAGCCTGCTGGACACACTTTCCTCATTCCTGAAGAAGGGCTGATGCCCGAAAAGTCGATTCTCCTATTCCTTGGATGCTGCCTGACTTGCTGCGCTTTTCCAGCAACACATTTTCAGCCCTTCCTCCACCTTATGTAAGCTACCCTTTTCCTTTTGATGAGAAGCTCCACCGCTCTTGTCATCTAAGGTTCCTTTATCTTACCACTTCTTGCCTGTCTCAGAGGGACATATTTATTCATCACTTGCAACAACTGTTCCTTAAACAGTCTCCAGATGTCTATAGTGCCTTTCCCATAGAACAATTGCTCCCAATCCATGCTTCCTAACTCATGTCTAATCACATCATAGTTTCCTCTTCCCCAATTAAATATCATCCCATTTTGCCTAATCCTCTCCTTCTCCACAGCTATGTAGAATGTGAGGCAGTTGTGGTCACTATCATCAAAATGCTCTCCCACCACAAGATCTGATACCTCTTCCGGCTCGTTTCAGAGCACCGGGTCTAGAATGGCCTCTCCCCTCATTGGCCTGTCAACGTACTGAGTTAGGAAACTCTCCTGAACACACCTTACAAAAACAGCTCCATTCAAATCTTCTGCTCGAAGGAGGTTCAAATGAATATTGGGAAAGTTAAAGTCACCCATTACAACAACCCTACTACGTCCACACTTTTCCAAAATCTGCTGACCTATGCTTTCTTCCATCTCCCTGCTGCTATTGGGGGGCCTGTAGTAAACCCCAGACAAGATGACTGCTTCCTTGCTGTTCGTAATTTCCACCATTACTGACTCGGTAGGCAGATCTTCGTCGACAATGGAAGCTTCTGTAGCGGTGATACCCTCTCTGATTAGTAGTGCTACACCCTCTCCTCTTTTTCCCCTTCATTGACTGTAAGGTGATTAGGAATGTCCAGTGGCTTTGAAAGGTGCTACATGAATGAAAATGAAGTCTTTATTTTATTAATTACGCAGGTGCCATTTTCAGTGAGACTCCAATGTAAATAATTTTCGCTACTGTCAACACGCCATGCATTGGCAGCTAAATACAAACCCCACTAAAGAGACTGTCTATTACCTAGACTACTTAAAGGAGAACTAAGTGAGGCAGGTAAATGCCCTGTATTGCTAGTTTTGGAATCATTCATTGAAAGGAGATTTAAATATCTGTATCATAGGTATCGGTGTACCACCATTCACTACGTTAATATAAAATTCACACTAATAGGTTCATGTTATATGCACTAATATCACTGTTAATGAATAGCTGCAATGGTGAAACATAGCCAGTCAAGACTTATCAGCAGCATGGTGCTAAAATTCTATCCATGGAACATTTTTAGCTTAGCACTGACAAATCAATAAGAGCTGAGACGCCAACATCTTACCTGCTTGAGGAACACTATCGCAAACACTATAGAGTGATTGGAGTTGCTTGATCATTTTCATGCATTATTATTCAGAGACTGGGAAATACTTATTCACCTGAACACATGTTCGCTTTCAGCAGCTCCTAGTTTACAAACTTCTATCTTGCAGACCACTTGACTCCTGCTTGTCTGCATTTAATCAGTTCTAAACTTGATAATACTCAAAAGGGAGGCTTTGTTCTTTACCATTGATCAACAGTGAAAGTGATAATATTATTAGATTTTGAGAATACTGTCTCCACAACCAAGTCAAACAGAAGATATTAAAGGAGACATTAATATTGATATTTTGAGGGCATGTTTGGCCTTGCTCTTTGGTATTATATATTCCAGCAGGGATTCCAAGTTCATAATCTGATTATTACTAACGCATTCCCTCATGACTAATCCCCTTAAGTGGGCTCCAGTCTATCCCAATACTTAAATAGCTAGCAGCATTGCTGGGGAGTCAAGAGGAATTGTCTGTGAAAAAAAAAATTCAGGCTGTCATCTGAAAGAATTAGAATTTTTTGGCACTGAGCCCAAGAGCGATGAACACTCATTATTACAGGCCTTTGATCAAACATTGGCTGGGGGTAAACTGTGTCACTTTGTTTCTGCTAGGATCACTGCAAATAAGATTATAATAACATTACTTTACTCATGAAACATTACTTTTATTAGATCTATGGTACTTTTACCCTCAGAAAATGCAAATTTGTAAAATATGCCAAGAGACTGGGAGCCCCAGAAATAAATAGATCATTCGGAAAGAAGTTCTAAGTTAATATCATATTTTCACAAAGTCAGAAACATCTCATTTGATAGCTTCAGTCTGCTATTACGTGGTGAAGTAATTACTCTCATGTTTTCAATTTATCAAAATCATTTCTCCAGCAAAGAACATCTGTCCACTCAAGTTTTCCACATCTCACAACAGATTGTTAATTCCAAATCGTTCTCTTGGGTTGAAAATGTTGTGTTTCTGTAATTCTTATCCCATTGCACAAAACCATGACTTTTGGCCAAAATTGTAAAGCGATTTCATTGCTCTCCTTTGCAAATTAGCCAGATTGTAACTCTGTTCACTGCAGCCCATGAGAGTGTGGGGCAGAGCTCTCCAGATATTTTTCCTGCCAAGCTAAAGATCATTCTATGATATTTTAGACCTTGTCACAAATTTCACAAAGTCAGTAAGAGGTACTTTCTTAAGACAGCAAAGGTCTTGTCAGCCACCTGGAGAGCCAGTGAGACATCTGTGCTGCTTCTTACAGCCAATGCCCTCCAAACTGCAGGGCAATCAGACCACTGGGAGTGTACATTCCTTCTCAAGTGCACAGCTAGTCAATCAGAAGTCAGCAACTCTTGTGCTCACTACCACTACTGAGGACAGCATGGTCACACCATGAAGCATACCTCCCTGAATTCCAGGAGCACAAAGGTTGGAGGACAAAGCTAAGAGATGTGGGTGGTCAAGGTAGGATTGGAAATTTATCAGATTGTACGCTGCAGGGAGAGGGTAGAATTAAGGACAAGGGGTGACACCCAGCTCTTTATTGATTGAGTTTGATCTCCTGGCATTATGGTAATTGTAGAATGGAGGTTATAATGAGTTGTGAGGTTGCAGATTGTTTTGACTCTGTTGCTGCTGTTGGCTTATAGCATCTCATGGATACCCAGTCTTGAGCTGCTGGAGTTGTTTGAAGTCAATGTATTAGTGCAATATATACAATTGAGGATAGCATCAACTTGAAGTTGGGATTTGTTTCCATTGAAACTGTGAAGTGGCCAATCATATTGATACTATTGTGGACAGATGCATCTGAGATAGGCTGATTGGTGAGGATGAGGTTAAGTATGTTTTTCTAGTTCGTTGATTCCTTTATCATCTGCTGCAGGCCCAGTTTATGAGCAATGTCTATTGGATCAACCAGCTTGATCAGTATTGGTGTTGCCTAGCAATTCTTGGAATTGGACATTGAAGTTTTCCACACAGAGTATATTCTGCATTCCTACCACACTCAGTGCTTCCTCCAAGTGGTGTTAAATATGATTGAGCACTGATTCTTCAGCTGAGGGAGTGGGGTGTTGTTGTTAAGCAGCAGGATGGTTCCTTGATGATGTTTGACTTGATACTATGAGATTTCCTGGAGTCCAGAGTCAATGTTGAGGACTCCCAGGGTCATCCCTTCTAACTCTGTATCATTATATAGCCACCCCTGGTAGGTCTATCTTGCTGGTGGAACAGAAAATATTCAGAGGTAGTGATGGTTGTGTCTGAGATATTATGTGTAAGGCAATATTCCATGACTACATAAGCCTTAAAATATTCATAATGAGAGCTTTTCAGGATCCAGAGGGCTACTTTTACCATTGTCATGCCCAGTGTCTTAGTTGATACCAGGTGGTCTGTTTAATTTCATTCCTTCAGAACATAAATAGAACAGAGAACTGTACAGCAGAGGAAAAGCGCCTTTGGCCCACAGTGTTGTGTTGAACATGATGCTAAATTAAACTAATCCCTTCTTCCTGCCCTTGCTCCATAGCCCTCCATTCCTTGCATATTCCTTGCTTATCTAAAAGTCCCTTAAATGCCCCTATCATATCTGCCTCCACCAACACCCTTGGTGGCGCGTTCCAGACTCCCACCACTCTCTGTGTAAAAGGCCTGCCCTTACAGCACCTTTGAACTTTTCCCCCCTCTAACCTTAAATGCATGCCCTTAGTATTAGACATTCTACTCTTGGAAAAAGATTCTGACCGTCACCCCTGTCTATGCATATCATAATTTTATAGACTTCTATCAAATCTCCCCTCAACCTCTACCACTCCAGAGAAAACACTTCAAGTTTTTCTAGCCTTTGAGATTTTTTCTGGTTTGCTAACCAGAGCAGGTAAGGACAAGAGCTTTTCTTCCTTCAAGGGCATTATGAGTTTCTACAACAATCAATATTGATTTCATGGTCATCCTTAGACTTTGTATTCCAGGGCTTTTTGAATTCAATTTCACCATCTGTCATGGTGGGATTTGGACCCAGTTCCCCAACATGTTACCTGGGTCCCTATGCAATTGTAATTGCCTGATCTCTAATAATTAAATCCTATTCCTGTTCCCAGACTTACCCTCCATGGGAGTGGAAGATTCTGTCTGACCCGGTATGGTACTTAAGTTCAATTAATAATTCTGGAGTATACAGATAGTCTCAATTCAAGTGGCCAAACCTATCCAGTTCTGTGATGTCCTTTGGGGAAGGTAATCCATCATAATTATCTGATCCAGGCCCATGTGACGTCAGATCCACAGCAAAATGTTTGACTGTTAACTGCCCTCTGACATGGCTGAGCAAACTACTCAGTTCATAAGCTATTAAGAATCAGGCAACAAATGCTGGCCTTACCAGTGATGAACTTGTCCCACAAAAGAATGAAGAAAACAAATCTCTTAATCTTTATTTGTGTGAGTCACTCAGTAACTTTTTTGCCCTCTTTGTTAGCACATCATAACAGGAAAAATATGGAATCCCTATGCTGCAGAAAGAGGCCATTTGGCCCATCTAGTCTTCACTAACCCTCTGAAGAGCATCCCAAACAAGCCCCTTGCTCAATCCCTCTTTCTCCACATAGGTTTTTTTTAACCATGGCTAATCTACCTAACTTGCACACTGCAGGGCAACTTTTAGTATGGCCAATCCACCTAATCGATATACTTTGGACAGTAGGAGGTAATCAGAGCACCCGGAGGAAACCCAGACAGACACAGAGACAATATGCAAACTGCACACAGTCACCTAAGGCTGGAGTCGATCTTTGGCACAGTGAGGCAGCAATGTTAACCATAGTGTCTCCATGCTGCTCATGTAATCAGAGCACAATAGAACCAGCCAACATCATGACAATGTTGGAAGTAGAGCATCAAGTGTCAAGATCATTGGCTTTATAAGAACAGTCAGTGTAGTGCATTTCAAGGCTGGGAGCATCTGTGAACAACATGCTAATTTTGTCTCTGTGCCTTTATGAACTGCACAGCAATGTATACGCATACAATTTGATTACAGTGAACTACATTGTAATGCTGTATATTTGCTATATTTCAGCTTTAGAGGTTTCTGACTGTCAGATCCTAAAGACTCCAGTCCTCTTAAACATCCACCTAGAGATTGATAACCAGGTTGAGTAAATTGGAGAGATTTGCAAATGGTAAAACAGCCAACACGTTCAGCCAATGTGGTCTTAGGTTATCAATACTCTCTTGTTTGTCCTGGAGAATACAATCTCTTTTTGGGGTGACTGCAGATACGTCCACATAATAGGTGCCAATGTTTACCATCTTGGTTTCAGGTTTAAATGGTTGCCTTGCAGATTCTGGGTTAAGACCTATACTTTGCCTTAGCAAGGCAGGTTTCAACTTTGGTTGGATAGATGGGTCAAATAAGTTGGTGGATTAGTGGTGCTGGAAGAGCACAGCAGTTCAGGCAGCATCCAAGTAGCTTCGAAATTGACATTTCGGGCAAAAGCCCTTCATCAGGAATAAAGGCAGTGAGCCTGAAGCGTGGAGAGATAAGCTAGAGGAGGGTGGGGGTGGGGAGAAAGTAGCATAAGAGTACAATGGGTGAGTGGGGGAGGGGATGAAGGTGATAGGTCAGGGAGGAGAGGGTGGAGTGGATAGGTGGAAAAGGAGATAGGCAGGTAGGACAGGTCTGGACAAGTCATGGGGACAGTGCTGAGCTGGAAGTTTAGAACTAGGGTGAGGTGGGGGAAGGGGAAATGAGGAAACTGTTGAAGTCCACATTGATGCCCTGGGGTTGAAGTGTTCCGAGGCGGAAGATGAGGCGTTCTTCCTCCAGGCGTCTGGTGGTGAGGGAGTGGCGGTGAAGGAGGCCCAGGACCTCCATGTCCTCGGCAGAGTGGGAAGGGGAGTTGAAATGCTGGGCCACGGGGCAGTGTGGTTGATTGGTGTGGGTGTCCTGGAGATATTCCCTAAAGCGCTCTGCTAGGAGGCGTCTGGTCTCCCCAATGTAGAGGAGACCACATCGGGAGCAACGGATACAATAAATGATATTAGTGGATGTGCAAGTAAAACTTTGATGGATGTGGAAGGCTCCTTTAGGGCCTTGGGTAGAGGTGAGGGAGGAGGTGTGGGCGCAGGTTTTACAGTTCCTGCGGTGGCAGGGGAAAGTGCCAGGATTGGAGGGTGGGTTGTAGGGGGGCGTGTTTTTACCTCAAATAAGTTGGTGCTTTTAACGTAAGATTTGTGGTATTTGCCTGATTTCAACTCCAAGCACATTGTGGCATCTGTCACATCAGTGAATTAGAGTAAGGATTTTTTGTGATAGTTCGCTTCCACCATTTCTCTTCTGCTTATACTTTGTCTAATGCCTGTTTAATGATCAATGAATCAATGACATTACTGTAGTCTCTTTGCAGAAGAAGCACTGTTCTTTGTTAAAATGCTGATTCATTGCATGGTAGCAACAAATACAATTACATATTCGTTTGGCACAATCACTAAGACTCACAGAAGCTGGACAGAATACATCTCTCTTCATATGCTCGCCACCCAAAGACTATGTGTGACATCAACAGGTGTTGGTAATCGTGCTTTAGGTGATGACTGACTGGCTGTGTATTTTTAAAGCGGTAATGTGCTTAAAATGGTAAACTCACTTGTCTTCAAAATTTTCTTTTGTTGGATCTCCTCCTCCTTGCAGTGGGAGACTCAGTATGGAATGTAAACCTTTGCCAGTGGCATGTGGTATTACCCTGATCGCCATGCTGACATCTTATGTTTTAACCACTTTTGCTGTAATGTGCTTCAATATCAGAATTGTTTGAGCTAGTTCACTGTCACAAAATCCCTTTTGTCTACACTTTGTCAAGGGCCTGTTCAATGATTACTAGTAGGTGATATGCCATTGCAGAGTCTTTGCAGAAGAGGCACTATCCTTAGTTAACAATATAGTTCATTGCATGGTAGCAATAAGTACAATTACATACTAGCCAGACATAACTACCAGGACTTGCAGGAGCTGTACAGAATACACCTGCTTCCCTGAAGGCTTGCCTAGAGCTGTCTGTCACCAACCACAGGCTGTGCATGACATCAACAGAATGGATGCAGCTCAAAGTAGCATGAATATACTCAGAACATCAAGTTCCACTCCAGGTCTCTCACCATCCTGATTCGGTACTCTATCGCCATTCCCTCACCAAAACTGAAACAATGCCTCGGAAGTTCCTCCATAACAGCACTGTGAATATATCAACACCACAAGGACTGCAGCAGACGAAGAAGGCAGCTCACTAGCACTTTCTGCAGGGCCAATAAAGAAGACAAAAAATACTGGCCTCACCAGTGACACCGACATCCCATCAACAAAGAAAATAATATTACTTTGTACAACAAGACTTATCCTGACTTCTCTTCCTCAATTCAGTGTGAGTGATGGCCCCCAGTCCATGCAAGTGGCAGTGGATTATATAGTTGCTAACGTTCACAACATGATTTCAAATCCCAAAGTTTCTTTACAGTGACCTGTTTACGCAATGTGTTTTACAGAAGTGTTGCTCTCTGAACTGATAGATCTTAGGTTCATGCCTCTAATTCACTACGCTGTGAAATCAGAGGCTTGGTTAGACCTTCAAAGTAGGTGTCAAACTAAGCATATTCCCACAAGAAGGAAGGAATAAAAGTCAGCATGGGCCTCAACCATTTGACCCTGACCAGCAGATTACATCACCATACTGGCAGGTAGCCAGAGCAATGTCTTCAGCTTAGAACCTGAAAGTTCTTAAACCAATTACTTGGCCAATGAATCATTCACCCTAAAAAACTTTACAAAACTTTTTCTTTATTTAAGCAGTTATATTTCAAACTAAAGCTCAGAAATCATTCTTACCAAGAAACATTTCTTTGTATTGAATGTAACAAGAATTTTGAAGTTTAGCTCATGATTTTCGCAGCAGACATGTTACTCAATGCAAGATCTGTTTAATTTTCTTCTTTTATCACCCAGAGTTGCAAAATATATTGACAATAGAAATATGTTGATAAATGTAACGTTAAAAGACAAACTATGCTTATCCAATATAACTGGAATGTAAGGTTCACATTGTGGATGCTATTGTGCTAACTTTAGCAATATCGTAACCATGGAACAGCATTTTCATTAGACTGGAATGTCATCTGTTTAACTGTAAAGTCTTTTGTGTTGAAGCACAGGACAAATGTGTATATGTTGACATTATTGAATTCTGTTACAAGAGACGTGGCAAATTGTAACCCCAAAACTAATTAAAACTTATTTGTGAAGACAAGCTCTTGCTGAAATAATACAGTTGTGCTTTAACCCTGTATGTTCTGAACTCATTGAAAATTGAAAAATTGTGTAGATTCAACCTTTCTATTGTTGATTTACAATCTTCTTTCATTGAAGGACTGCAGTGCACGGTTACTAACATAACATTTGTTAGTCCGCTATAATATGTGGTAGTAGCATATAATGTTACTTTATATTTTCACACCACACTATTCCCAGTTTCAAATAGGTCTTGAAGAGTTAATTATAATAATTTAATTGAAGCTCCCTCTCAAAGTCTCTGTTGATGCAGCAGTCTTGATAGCAATGTAGAAAAATGTTTGCTGCCAACTATTCTGCCATTTTAGACAATGATGCTTATTATAACCAGTGAAGAAAGGGGAAAATAATAAACTTGGGACAGAGTGTTTGGATCAATCTTAATCCACTTTGTGTTTTTTTAAAGAAAATCAAATGAATCAAGAGCTTTCATATATTTTCAACTTCTCTTTTTTTATTTTAAAATGCTCCTCAGAACTTATCACTTTGACAAAGATTTGGTTTTGTCCAAATATTATCTTATGTGGTTTAGCATCACATTTTGTTTAATTATGGCCCTGTCATACACCTTGGGTGAATTTGCTACATTAAAATTATTGTCCAAATATAGGTGTCATTTTCTAAAATTATTGTTAATAATCTGAAAAACTGATCCAATCTTGCGATATGCATACACAATTCGTTTACAAATAGTGATAAAGATGCTTTTTTTTATTAATCTGGGAGATATGGGCATCGCTAACTGGCCAACATTTAGTGCCTGTCCCTAGTTGCCCTTGAGAAGGTGATGGTGAGCTGCCTTCTTGAACCGCTGCAGTCCACCTGCTGTGGGTTGACCCACAATGCCATTGGGATAGAATTGTATCATATGGAAGGAGATCTTTTGGCTTATCATGCCCATGCCAGCTCTCAGGACACATTATACAAATAATTCCTACCCCCAACCCCCTCCTTCCCCCCCACCCCACCCCCACCCCCACCCCCTCAGTGACTCAATGGTTCGCACTGCTGCCTCATAGCACCAGGGACCTGGGTTCAATTCCACCCTCTGGCAACCGTTGTGGAGTTTGCACACTCTCCATGTGTCTGCATGGGTTTCCGCTAGGTGCTCCAGTTTCCTCCCACAGTCTACAGACGTGCAAGTTAGGCAGATTTGCCATGCTAAATTCCCCATAGTGTTTAGGGATATGCAGATTAGGTGGGTTAGCCATGGGAAATGCAGGGGTAACAGCTTAGTTCTGGGTGAGATGCTGTTTGGTGTGGACCTGTTGGGCCAAATGGCCTGTTTCCACACTGTAGGGGTTCTATGATTTTTTTTACACAAAGCTGCAATTTTTCCTTTCTAAGTACATATCCAATTTCCTGTTGGAAGTTGCTGCTGAGTCTGTTTCTGCCATCTTTCTTGGCAGTGAGTGTCCAATTCTTAACAACTTGCTGCATTAAAAAAAACCTTGATAATTAAAGCAAATATTCCCAAATGAAAGATGATGAATTTCAGCTAGCTCCTCTTTCCTGCAGTTGTTACTTGCAAATAGTTAGCCAGGGACAAGATTTTGTGCAAAAACATTTCTTTAACAATTTAGCAGGAGTGGGAATTGGGATGTGGAGGTCAATCAGCCTTGGAGAATCTTCCATCCATCAAAATTAAGTCATAAGATCTGCTATCATAATCTAAGCCTCTAAGCTTGCTGCAACAAATGCAGCCTACTACCAGCAGTTCTGCTACAAAATGAAAGCCACACAATGCCACAATCAAGCACCAATGGTTTACATAATCTATTTCGCTTTTTGACCTCATGTTCCATATTGTGCTACAGTAAGTTATTGCCTTGTTGTCCTGTGACCACTGCAGTGGATGTGTGGTTTGAAATAAACGTGGCCCAAAGGACATGGCGATACAGCTGGCCAGCTGTAAATAATTACTAAAATATCATGTCGTAATTCTTTTTACAACCTTAGTCTTTAAGAATGTCAGTGCAGGATGACAGAGTGTGATTAGCTGGAGCACTATAGGCTTTGCATCTGTACAGGGGCCTCTAATATTAGATTGAGGCAAATAATGCAGTTGGTTTATTACTTCTGATCTTCTTATTCAAGTGCACACATTCATTAAAGGAGAAGTTAAAGCAATTTATTGTTTTTCCTGTAGGCGTCGATCACAGTACAAAATGAGAAAAGTCTGGTTTGTAATATTTAACTATCTGTGGGTTTAGACTTCTCAAGTCTAATATGTGGAGAAGTGAGTTGCTATGGTGAGGAACTTCAGTTCCAGATGAAACTATTAGTTACACCTGAATATGAGGCAGCCGATGCATACAGTGCAAGTGCAAAATCTCCCCCAACAGCCTTAATTATTGCAAAGTTGAAGACTGTCATAGCACAGTGAATGCACAGTTTTATCTACTTGGAGAAAAGATCAGAGGAATAATGACCATTGTCGATTTTCAGAAATACCCATTTTGTTCACTAATGTCCTTTAGGGAAAGAAACTGCTATCTTTCCGAAGAAGAGTCACTGAATCTGAGATATTAACTCTACTTTCTCTCTATGGATGTTGCCAGACTTGCTGAGTTTTTCCAGCACTTTCTGATTTTGAAACTGCCACCTTTACCTGGTCTAGCCTATATGTGACTCCAGACCTATTGCAATATGGTTGACTCTTAACTGACCGCTGCAAAATTTGGTATGGGCAATAAATACTGATCTAACCAGTGACACTTCCATTGCGTGATGAATAAAGAAAATAGGGCTAGCAGAATAGCTGAAATGAGAGCCAACACAGCAAAGATAGGCCGAAACATTTCCCTACATGATTTATGATTCAATAAGTTGATGATGGCTACTGTCATAAATATAATTTATTTTTATCCTTTCTTATTTGGATCATGCATCCTCATTAAAACTTGCTCTGTTGTTGCTCCTATTCGGTGGCATTTAAATAAGAATGGACTCCCTCAGTTTTACTCTGACTCCTGCTTGAACCTGTTTAAATTAAAGGGCATGTAATAGTGAATAAAACAATACCTTGCAAATGTATTGAGCTTTTGCCTGCTGATTTAGCAAACCGTAATTGCTCATCTTTTGTGTTTTGTATCTCCACTTTCCTATGATGGCCAGGACATACATTTATAAATCATCATGGAGTCCCTAACATTGCTGAACTAAGACTGAACACTGTAACACAGTTGTCAACCCTTGGTTGCCATGGTATTTACAAGTCCACACTCTGCTAAGCCCCCTCCTTGTGCCTTACGTTAATAACTCAGGCACAGCAACAGAATCTGCTGCCTACTCTTCCCTAGCCTCCCCTTGCTTCTGCCGACCCTGAAAACCACCAGCAGCCTCCCCCATTTTTCCAGTCACTCCCTCTCAGGGTAAGTCTGTTAGTCTCAGCCTTCTCCTCCTCCCTTTCTGGCACCTCCTTCTTTCATTTACCTGCTATCCCCTTGCCTCATCACAACCCCAGCTTCAACCATCACTCCCACTCTGCAGCTCCAATATTTACTCAGGCCTTTCAGACCGCATTGTTGGACTTACCTGATGTTTAGGAAACAACCGGTTGATTTGCTCCCTGATTGTGGGAGAAGATGGATTTAGTGCAGAATTTTTGCCAAGTCAGGGACCATGATTGACAGAGTCTGAATGTATCAGTGCCAATCAACCGGTTGTTTCCTAATTTTATTTTAGTGCTAGCCATATTAGGGGAGGTGTGTTCAAGATCAGCAGGGCCATCCATCCCCAAGAGGCAAGCAGCCATTTAGAATATAAGAATATAAGAACTAAGCGTAGAGTAGGCCATTCAGCCCCTCAAGCCTGCTCCAACATTCAATACAATCATAGTTGAGATCATCTTAGCCTCAACTCCTCCACCTTCCTGCCCGCTCCCCAGGATTCTTCAGACTGAACAAAAACCTATCAATATCCTCCTTACTCAATGTATAGCTTTCATTTTTTTCCTTTTTTTTCTTTCCTTGTTCTTTAGATGGACGAGGGAGATCCAGTAGATGTAGTGTACCTGGACTTTCAGAAAGCTTTTGATAAAGTCCCACACAGGAGGTTAGTGAGTAAAAATCAGGCGCATGGTATAGGGGGAAAAGTACTAGATTGGATTGAAAATTGGTTGGCTGACAGGAAACAAAGGGTAGTGATAACCGGCTCCATTCCGGAATGGCAGGCAGTGACCAGTGGGGTACCGCAGGGATCCGTGCTGGAACCGCAGCTTTTTACAATATATGTTAATGATATAGAAGATGGTATCAGCAATAACATTAGCAAATTTGGTGATGATACAAAGCTGGGTGGCAGGGTGAAATGTGATGAGGATGTTAGGAGATTACAGGGTGACCTGGACAAGTTAGGTGAGTGGTCAGATGCATGAAAGATGCAGTTTAATGTGGATAAATGTATGGTTATCCACCTTGGTGGCAAGAACAGGAAGGCAGATTACTACCTCAATGGAATCCATTTAGGTAAAGGGGCAGTACAGAGAGATCTGGGTGTTCTTGTACACCAGTCAATGAAGGCAAGCATGCAGGTACAGCAGGTCGTGAAGAAGGCTAATAGCATGCTGGCCTTCATAACAAGAGGAATGGAGTATAGAAGCAAAGAGGTGCTTCTGCAGCTGTACAGGGCCCTGGTGAGACCACATCTGGAGTACTGTGTGCAGTTCTGGTCTCCAAATTTGAGGAAAGACATTCTGGCTATTGAGGGAGTGCAGCGTAGGTTCACGAGGTCAATTCCTGGAATGGCGGGATTACCTTACACTGAAAGATTGAAGCGACTGGGCTTGTATACCTTTGAGTTTAGAAGACTGAGAGGGGATCTGATTGAGGCATATAAGATTATGAAAGGATTGGACACTCTGGCAGCAGGAAACATGCTTCCGCTGATGGGTGAGTGCCGAACCAGAGGACACAGCTTAAAAATACGGGGTAGACCATTTAGGACAGAGATGAGGAGAAACTTCTTCACCCAGAGAGTGGTGGCTGTGTGGAATGCTCTGCCCCAGAGGGCAGTGGAGGCCCAGTCTCTGGATTCATTTAAGAAAGAGTTGGATAGAGCTCTCAAGGATAGTGGAATCAAGGGTTATGGGGATAAAGCAGGAAGAGGATACTGATTAGGAATGATCAGCCATGATCATATTGAATGGCGGGGCAGGCTCGAAGGGCTGAATGGCCTACTCCTGCACCTATTGTCTATTGTCTATTGTCTATTGTCTATTGTCTATTGTTTAGCAGGTCTAAGTTTAGGCTTTTTTTAAAACTTTGTTCACGGAAATTAAAGGAGGTAAAGAGTTGTATCATTGCATTAATTCCAGAAAAGTTGTACACCTTCCAGATGGCTAGATTAGATCATGACATGTGACCTTCCAATATAAAAGTTCTTGCCTCACCTTCAGCAATCACAGTTAAATAGAGTCCGTGCTTATGTTGTCAATCAGTAATATGTACTGTTGCAGTCATGTAATATGGTCATAACATCTATGACCATGGAATACAAACCATACAAACACACGCACATATGAGCAAGGAATAAGAGTAGGCCTTTGACTCTGCCCTGCCATTGAGTAAAATCTCATCTTAACCTCAACTCTGTTCCTGAATATCCCCAAAAATCACTCAGTTCCTTGGTAATCAAGAATTTTCTACTTCTACCTTAAAAATGTTTAAGTTATCTGGAAGTTTGGGGTCTTATGACAGTGTAGAAATTTAGTGCTGTTTAGAAACTTCAGGACGTTTTTCTCAACAAGAACCCAGTCTTTCTGATATATGCAATGTGCACTAATGTACAGGAAAGAACTCAGGCCATATCATACTAGCAATGGTGTTTGACCCAATAAATCATATGTTTCGGTTTCCCAACATGGTGGTGGCCAACATAGCTGCCCGGTGGCAGGTGCACAGTGGCAAGCCAGTGCTCCTGGCAGACCGACAGGCTCTTCCTGGCTGCCTGTAATGCCAGTGCAGTCAACTGCTGCCCATCCAAGAGATGAATCTCAGCCTTCCCCCTTCCCAATAACAACCCACAATCCTATTTGCGCTGTTGGTGTGGACATTTTTCAGTTCTCAGTTTGAATTTCAAAATATTGTATGAAAGGCCACTTTCATGTTGAAGTACCCTATGTTACTTACTCTTTATTGAAGGAAGCTTTTTCTGTCTATCTGGAAGATTTCTGACTGGGTCTCCAAGATAACCCACCCGCCATTCTTGATTCAGAAGGAAATCTGTCACTATGCTAACTTAGAATGGGCCACAGTCAAAATCTAAAAAAAGAGTCTCTGTTTCCTCTGTCACCACCTCCCCCCCAACCAGACTCCCAGAAGGAGAGGGCTTTGAAAGTGAACAGCCTTCCTAGTTAAATAAAAACTGAAAGCTTTCCTAGCTTCTATTTCTGATCCTTAATCAAAATTTAGCCTTTGATCTTCCCGCCCATCCAATTACTCCATGTTATATCTGAGAATGTCAGTTGGTGAACTAAGACAACATTTTGACTCTTACAAATTTATTTGCTGACTCATACGTTGCTAGCATACACCTCCTACCCTAACAACCACAGTTTTAGCTCTGTCTCTTTGCAAGAGCTCAAGTGAATACCCAGTTAAAGCTCAGAGCCTGCTTATGATTAAATCTATAGATGATCTATAGTTGACTCTTAATTTAAACATAGTCTGTTAGTGGGCTGTTTTAAATTTTGTTTGTTTCTTGACGAATTTTGTGAACACGACCAATACAAATATAATTAGCTCACCTATCCTTGAGAATTGCAATTCGCCCTTTGATCTCCCAGCATAATTGACCTTCCCCTCTCTGCCACTCTTTCTATTCCTTTCCAACTTCCATTAATTTACTGCTTTATGTCCTTCTCCACTCCTTTCAAGACAAAACACGTCAATGTAACAAAGCTTGATCAATGCATCTTGATTTCTTGCTCCTTTGTTTTATCTGTTCTGCAAACATTTGTACGGAAGGGTTCCGTATTATTTAAAGATGTTCTATAAATGGACTATGCAATTTATTCAATGTTCCATGAATGGGTTGTAACATAACTTTTATTTTTTCTTGATGGATTCTGTGGTCATGACCAACATAGACAGGACTTGAGTTTCATGAATTAATGGAAGAGAAAAGGCATGTTGTCCTTACATTGGACATACATCTTTCATAAAATTTAAAAACTAAAACAAATTCACATACAAATCGGGCAAAATTCATTTAGCTACAAAGAAGACATTAAATAAAGCACTAAAATATTTTGTATCCCATGCTTTTCAATCATTAATTGTCATAATATGGGAAAAGGAGAGGTGGGGGAATCGCTGAGTTGGACAGCTCTCCAGGAAAGGCAAGAAAGTGCATTTGAAGATTACCAGATCAGCCATCATTTCATTGAATATCAGAAGACTCAATGGGCCAAATTGCCTCTTTTTCCTACATCTTATTAAGATTAAAAAAACTTGTCTTATTATTACCTCTCCCTAACCCTTTCTTTGGTTTTAGAAGGTTTTACCTCCTTGCCATATTTGCATGTTCTAACTGTAACTAAAACTGTCCAGAATAGTGTCAATTTCATTGAGTGTCAATATCACATCATAGAGAGAAGAGGAAGGTGAGGCATCCATTGAGATTGTCCCTGGGAAGGAAAAAGAGTGTGAAGTGCAGGTCTGAAAGGATTAATGCTGAGGCTGCCTTAAGCAGCATCCAATATGATGATGTAGTAATGTCACCTAGGGAGAACAGCTTCAGATGTCAAATAAGTTAAATCTAGCATTTAAGTCCTTCCCATGGTGTCGTTATCAATGTCTATCACATCTTGGACATAGTTTCTTTCATGCAATGAACTATATCTTGTTTAAGACAGGAGCTACTTCTAGTTGGTCTAGAAGGTGATTTTTCTTCACCAAACAAAACGAAGCAGACCCCGTAGAACCCTTCCTGGAAAAAGGATAATGATAGCAAATTCAGCAAAAATTTATACAACCTAATGAACAATAGTGACTTAAAATATTAGCTTGCTGTCTGTCCATGGATGCTGCCTGAGCTGCTGTGATTTCCAACATTTTTTGTTTCCTGAACATCTTACAACAGAGAGCAGGCAGATGGTGAGGGAGTTCAGTAAAGGGAATTGGGGTTGGTGAGCCAGTGGCACAAATGTTCAGGTTTAAGGCTGAAGTGGACAGATTCTTGATGTTAAAAATCATACAACACCAGGTTATCATCCAACAGGTTTATTTGGAAGCACTAGCTTTCAGAGCGCTGCTCCTTCAGGTAGTTGTGGAGTATAAGATCGTAAGACAGAGAATTTATTGCAAAAGTTTACAGTGTGATGTAACTCAAATTATATATTTAAAAAGACCTGGATTATTTGTTAAGTCTCTTATCTTTTAGAATGAACATGTTGGTTTCAGTTCTTTCATATGATTGATTAAATGCAGTCAACACAGCTTTGTGAGGAGCAGGTCATGCCTCACAAACATTATCGAGTTCTTTGAAGATGTGACTAGAAAAGTTGATGAGGGTCGAGCTGTAGATGTGATGTATATGGACTTCAGCAAGGCATTTGATAAGGTTCCCCATGGTAGGCTCATTCAGAAGGTCAGGAGGAATGGGATACAGGGGAACTTAGCTGTCTGGATACAGAATTGGCTGGTCAACAGAAGACAGCGAGTGGTAATAGAAGGAAAATATTCTGCCTGGAAGTCTGTGGTGAGTGGTGTTCCACAGGGCTCTGTCCTTGGGCCTCTACTGTTTGTAATGTTTATTAATGACTTAGATGAGGGGATTGAAGGATGGGTCAGCAAGTTTGCAGACAACACAAAGGTTGGAGGTGTCATTGACAGTATAGAGGGCTGTTGTAGGCTGCAGCGGGACATTGACAGGATGCAGAGATGGGCAGAGAGGTGGCAGATGGAGTTCAACCTGGATAAATGTGAGGTGATGCATTTTGGAAGGTCGAATTTGAAAGCTGAGTACAGGATTAAGGATAAGATTCTTCGCAGTGTGGAGGAACAGAGGGATCTTGGTATGCAGGTACATAGATCCCTTAAAATGGTCACCCAAGTGGACAGGATTGTTAAGAAAGCATATGGTGTTTTGGCTTTCATTAACAGGGGGATTGAGTTTAAGAGTCATGAGATCTTGTTGCAGCTCTAAAAAACTTTGGTTAGCCTGCACTTGGAATATTGCATCCAGTTCTGGTCGCCCTATTATAGGAAAGATATGGATGCTTTGGAGAGGGTTCAGAGAAGGTTTACCAGGATGCTGCGTGGACTGGAGGCTTATCTTATGAAGAGAGGTTGACTGAGCTTGGACTTTTTTCATTGGAGAAAAGGAGGAGGAGAGGGGACCTAATTGAGGTATACAAGATAATGAGAGGCATAGATAGAGTCGATAGCCAGAGACTATTTCCCAGGGCAGAAATGACTAACACAAGGGGTCATAGTTTAAAGCTGGTTGGAGGAATGTATAGAGGGGATGTCAGAGGCGGGTTCTTTACACAGAGAGTTGTGAGAGCATGGAATGCATTGCCAGCAGCAGTTGTGGAAGCAAGGTCATTGGGGACATTTAAAAGACTACTGGACATGCATGTGGTCACAGAAATTTGAGGGTGCATACATGAGGATCAGTGGTCGGCACAACATCGTGGGCTGAAGGGCCTGTTCTGTGCTGTACTGTTCTATTCTATGCTCTATGCTCTATATGTAAATCGCAGAACATTTTTAAAGTTACATTCTCAAGTGAACTTTAACAATTGGTGTAAAGTCGGCCCAGATAATGTATTGAAGATGTGAGGTGCCCTGTGTGAGACTGTCTGCGCCACAATGTTCAGAGTGATTCTAATCTAAAAAACAGATTTACAGAATCTTACATGGATTCCTGCATTTTTGAGCAGAATAAAATGTAATTCTGCAAATATAAATTCACCCCGCAAACTTATGTGTGTGTGTGCGTGTGTGTGTGTGAGAGAAGTGGGGTTATGAGTGTCTGTAAGAGAGTGTGTGTATGTGTGTGGGTGTGTCTAAAGGGGTATAAGTCTGTGAGAGGGTGTGTGTATGTGCGATTATTTTCCAGAGTTCAATAGAATCGGGGTCGGTTCCTGAGGATTGGAGGGCGGCTAATGTTGTGCCACTTTTTAAGAAGGGTGGGCGGGAGAAAGCAGGAAATTATAGACCAGTTAGTCTGACCTCAGTGGTGGGAAAGATGCTGGAGTCTATTATAAAGGATGAAATTACGGCACATCTGGATAATAGTAACAGGATAGGACAGAGTCAGCATGGATTTATGAAGGGGAAATCATGCTTGACTAATCTTCTTGAATTTTTTGAGGATGTAACTCGGAAGATGGACGAGGGAGATCCAGTGGATGTAGTGTACCTGGACTTTCAGAAAGCTTTTGATAAAGTCCCACACAAGAGGTTAGTGAGTAAAATTAGGGCGCACGGGATTGGGGGCAAAGTACTAGATTGGATAGAGAATTGGTTGGCTAATAGGAAACAAAGGGTAGTGATTAACGGCTCCATTTCGAAATGTCAGGCAGTGACCAGTGGGGTACCGCAGGGATCCGTGCTGGGACCGCAGCTTTTTACAATATATGTAAATGATATAGAAGATGGTATCAGCAATAACATTAGCAAATTTGCTGATGACACAAAGCTAGGTGGTAGGGTGAAATGTGATGAGGATGTTAGGGGATTACAGGGTGACCTGGACAAGTTAGGTGAGTGGGCAGATGCATGGCAGATGCAGTTTAATGTGGATAAATGTCTGGTTATCCACTTTGGTGGCAAGAACAGGAAGGCAGATTACTACCTCAATGGTATCAAATTAGGTAAAGGGGCTGTTCAGAGAGATCTGGGTATTCTTGTCCACCAGTCAATGAAGGCAAGCATGCAGGTACAGCAGGTCGTGAAGAAGGCTAATAGCATGCTGGCCTTCATAACAAGAGGGATTGAGTATAGAAGCAAAGAGGTGCTTCTGCACCTGTACAGGGCCCTGGTGAGACCACACCTGGAGTACTGTGTATAGTTCTGGTCTCCAAATTTGAGGAAAGACATTCTGGCTATTGAGGGAGTGCAGCGTAGGTTCACGAGGTCAATTCCTGGAATGGCAGGATTGCCTTACACGGAAAGACTGAAGCGACTGGGCTTGTATACCCTTGAGTTTAGAAGACTGAGAGGGGATCTGATTGAAACGTATAGGATTATGAAAGGACTGGACACTCTGGCAGGAGGGAACATATTTCCGTTGATGGGGGAGTGCCGAACCAGAGGACACAACTTAAAAATACGGGGTAGACCATTTAGGACAGAGATGAGGAGAAACTACTTCACCCAGAGAGTGGTGGCTGTGTGGAATGCTGTGCCCCAGAGGGCAGTGGAGGCCCAGTCTCTGGATTCATTTAAGAAAGAATTGGATAGAGCTCTTAAAGATAGTGGAGTCAAGGGGTATGGAGATAAGGCTGGAACAGGATACTGATTAGGAATGATCAGCCATGATCATATTGAATGGCGGTGCAGGCTCGAAGGGCAGAATGGCCTACTCCTGCATCTATTGTCTATTGTCTATTGTCTATATGTGTGAGCGTATGAGAGAGAGCCTGTGTATGAGAGTGGGTCTGCGTGAGTGGATGTGTCTGTGGGCGTGTGTGTGTGAAGAGTGTCAGTGTCTGTGAGTGTACGTCTGTGTGTGTGTGTGTGTCTATGTGTTTAGTGCAGTTGGGTCACCTGTAATGTGACACGAACCCAATGTCCCAGTTGAGGCCATCCCCATGGGTACCGAACCTGGCTATCAGCCTCTGCTCATCCACTTTGCGTTGTTGCCTGTCCCGAAGTCCACCTTGGAGGACGATCACCCGAAGGTCCGAGGTTCAATGTCCTGGACTGCTGAAGTGTTCTCTGTCTGGGAGGGAACACTCCTGTCTGTTGATAATTGTGTAGGGGAATCAAAGCTTAGTGGGAAAATGCAGAAAACTGTGGAATGATAAATCAACCATGATCCTATTGAATAGCACAGCTGGCTCAATGGACTGAATGGCCTATTCCCGCTCCTATTTCTTATGGCCTAATGGTCTAATGGCCTCCTTAATTCACATCGAAACATGAAGAGAGATAAACTAGTTGGGCTTTTTGCAGCTCTTGCCATCTATTCTAGCCACTGGAATGCCTGCAGTTAAAATGGTGATACATCTGAACATTTGGCTATTTAAAGGAAGTGAGCTGAAAAATGTGTTGCTGGAAAAGCACAGCAGTTCAGGCAGCATCCAAGGAGCAGGAGAATCGACGCCTTGGGCATAAGCCCTTCTTCAGGCTATGCCCGAAATGTCGATTCTCCTGCTCCTTGGATGCTGCCTGACCTGCTGCGCTTTTCCAACAACACATTTTTCAGCTCTGATCTCCAGCATCTGCAGTCCTCACTTTCTCCCATTTAAAGGAAGTGCCCATTTCTCTTGAGCTCCTATGTTTACCAGGTCTGATGGACAGTACGTTAAAATGGTGGGTCATGGAAAAGCTTCAGAAATGTGGTGACGCACACTCACACCGCATGACCAGCACGCCTCAACTCTTCCATATTCCACCACCCCCCAAACCCCACTACCATTCACCCCAGCACCCAACCTTCTCTATCATCTCCATCCCCAATCTCCACCCAACCCCCCTACATCCACCACCTGCCAATCCCCTCTACCTCCACCACTTCCAACCCCCTCTACCATCCCCCATTCCCAATCCCCCTCTACCTTTCTCCACCACCATCCAACCCCCTCTACCAACCACCATCCTCTGACTCCATCTACCATCTACCTCCAACAACCCCCTCCAACATCCACCAGCCCCAAACCCCCGAACATTCTCTACCCCTAAGTCCCTCTACCAGCCCCCACCTCCAACGCCCGCTACCATCCACCACACCCAGCCCCCCTCACCATCCCATCCCCAACCTCCTCTACCATCCACCATCCCAACCACAATGTAGTCTTCCACCTCCCATCCCCAGCCCCCTCTACCATCCACCATACCCAATCTTCTCAACAATCACCAACCCCCCTCTACCATTCTCCACCCTAATTCCTTCTACAATTTCCCATCCCCCAATCATCCATATACTCCAAGCCCCTCCACCATTCTCCACTCCCAACCTCCTCTACCAACCAACATCCCCCAACCCCCCGACATCAACTAACCCCCAACCTCCTTTACCATCCAACACTTCCCAATCCCCTCTACTATCTTTCACATCCAGTCATGTGACATGTTGATGGGTGGGTGGGAGAGGTGGGTGATTGGGGTTGAAATTAAGGAATATAACTTTGATTTGATTTAATTCAACATTAATTTGTTTTAGCTGTTGTTTTGAAGTAAGCTACCATTCTGCTGCAAAGGAACTACATAATATTCTGCTACCCTGCTTATTTAGTCAGTCAAATTTAATCAATTCATCAGATAACTAATAGGCAAAATACCAAACCTATTTCAGGTTCTTCCTGTGCAGGCTGTATAAACTAAACCGAGTGTTGCTACACGTGTTCAACCTCCCAGGAGAACTAGACCTCACCAATTGTTGTGCTACAGCTTTCTACAAACATAGCCCATATGTTTTGAATTTCCTCTGCAGTCTCGTCTATTGGCAGCAGAAATTCCAGGCTCCACTGTAAGCAGCACTAGTGTAATGAGAGAATGCCTTGCGGTCTCCTTTTATTCATTGGTCTCCAGTGTTCCGCTTATCATTTGTGTGAAGTAATATAATGTGTTTGCCTGATATTGTGGACCCAGACTGCATTCACTGTAGTGATTATCTCAAAGTTATTGACCAGCTTAAACTCCATTCTTTTTAGTTTGAAAGCATTGAATGGTTCTTATAGATCAGTGTAACTCATTCTCTACAACACAATAGCAGTGATGATACACCACTATTCTAGACAGTAACATCAATCCTACTGTTGTAGGACTTATCTGTAACTCAGTGACAACACTCTCACTTCTGAGCCAAAAGGCTTGAGTTCAAACCACATGCCAGGTTTGAGGACAAAATCCAGGCTGATGGGACAGCAAAGTGACTCAGTGGTTAGCACTGCTGCCTCACAGTGACAGGGACCTGGGTTTGTTTCCAACCTCAGGTGACTGGCTGTGTGAAGCTTGCACATTCTCCCTGTGTCTGCATGGGTTTCCTCTGAGTGCTTTCGTTTCCTTCCAAAGGCCAAAGACCAAAGACGTGCAGGTTAGGTGGATTGTCCATGCTGAATTTCCTGTAGTGTTCAGGGATGTGCTAGTTAGATTAGTCATGGGGAATTGCAGGAATACAGGGATAAGGTGGGTCTGCATGGGGTACTCTTCAGAGGGTCAGTGTGAACCTGATGGGCCAAATGGCCTGTTTCACACTGTAGGGATTCTATAGTTTCAATGCAACACTAAGAGAATGCTGTGCTGTCCAAGTTGTTGTCTTCCAACTGTGAAATTATGACCTTGTTTATTCTTTTAGATGAATATAGAACATTACATGGGAATATTTGAAAGATATGGGAAATTTTCTGTGGTCTTCTGGCAATTATTTATTCCTCAAGCAACATCAGCTTAAAAAAATGATATGTTCATTATTATTCGTGGAAGTTTTCTGTGCACAGATGGGTTGCTGGGTTACTTAGATTAAAAGAAGAACTGTCATGAGTACTCTAAAAGCACGTTAAGGTGTCCCACCGTTTTGAAAGGCTCAGTATAAGTATAGGTGTCTTTCCCTTTCTTCTTTCCTTTAAACACATTACACACAAGTGAGAGCTGATGGCCTGTCACACCCAATACCCATCTTATCCCCCAGAGTCCCCAGTTTTTGATATTTGCAATGGAAATAGCCAGCTGATCATTACTGGATTAAATTTGAAAGATTACAACATTAGACATGAATGTATAGGCAAGAATTCTATTCATTGGGGGGAGGTGATAGCCTAGTGATATTACTAAAGGCTGTTAAACCCGAGGCCTTGATAATGTTCTGGGGATGCAGGTTCATATCCCACTGTGGCAGATGGTGGAATTTAAATTCAGTTTTAAAAAACTGCAATTAAGAGTCTAAAGATGACTATGAATCCATTGCTAATTATCAGGAAAACCCATCTAGTTCACTGATGCACTTTAGGGAAAGAAACTACCATCCTTACCTGTTCTGAGCTACATGTGACTGGCCCCCACAGCAATGTGGTTGATTCTTAACTGTACTCTGGGCAATTAGGGATAGGCAATAAATGCTTCCTCAATGAATAGAAGATGACTTTGGAGATTCTTGATTTTGTAGGTTGATGGTAGTTCCTGTAACCTGACTCCATTTTGAATTGGCTTGCAGAACTCTGAATAAGTCTACCTTTACTTGCAACACAGGGCATCAGAGGAAATAGAGTCAATAAAAGGTGGTGCTGGAAAAAGCACAGCAGGTCAAGCAGCATCAGAAGAGCAGGGGAGTCAACGTTTCATCAGGACTCATAGGATATAGTTTCTCAACTATGACATTCACAGAACATTAACATACTCAGGATGGAACTCAAGAGAGCATTTAACCTCACTAGTCCCTTCTCGTAATATGGAACCTGGCTCTTAACACGACGTCCCTTCAAAGAGAAAAAATACACAAAATGTGTCTGCCCTGTTGGACATAGTCTGTAGGAAATAGCTTGCTCTTGAGCAGGGATACATCAATGATTGTGGTCTCTGTAGTTACAAAAAATTGCAATCCAATTTGTTTGAAGTTTCTTTGATGTTTAGGTGTTACAGTCCATTGATCTATCTTGCTTTAGATCCACATACTTTACATTTCTGGCTATTTTTGGCTGGATCAGTCCTCTTTTTAAAAAAGTACATTGTGGAATTACACATTAAAAATGTCCCCAATGTTTCAGCGCTCTGATCTGTCATTGTAACAAATCACATTGTTAGTATCTTTTGAGCTTTGTTCTTATAGTTTGTAATATTATCACAACACCTTGATCTGTTTTAGCTCTGTCACACATCAGAGTTTGTTTTTTTCCCCATATACTGTCGAGTGAAAGGGAATAATCTTGACATTGTTCTAAATGGGTAAAACAGCCAATATCCATCTATCCTGACTTTCATTGGTATTGACTGAAAAATGAAAATGATGTGCTCCCTGCCCCACCCCCTGCCACAGCATAAATAATTCTTCACGATATGAAGTGCTGTAACATCTCAATAAAATGGTGTGCACTATTTCTCTATTTTCCTATCACTGTGAAATAGCTTGGTTTTATAAAGTTATTGAATAAAACACATGATACAGAGCAGGCTGAAAATGCACAGGGACATAATAATGGGATTTTTCAGCAAGGACATGAGACACAAATTTCAATGTTAGGCTTCAGTGCAAGACAGGAGCGCACATTATTGTGTTAAAGGAAAGCTAGAGTGTATTTCAAGCATGGATTTCTCAGGGTTCAGTTAACTTTGTGTCACTTAAGCTTTGCCCTCATGATTTACAATTTCTTTGAATCTTTGTGAATGTGTTCCTTTTCAATAACACTTGTCAACATTATTTATTCTCCGTCATTGGCTACAAACAAAATTGGTAAACTGCCTTTTGGGAATCTGCTGATACTGCAGTATTGGGTTGTACACCCATGACAGAGTGCAATCATACAGCACAACATTGTTACATCATTGAATCAAATAATGCACATTGTTAGCCTCATAGCTGGCAGTTTATTTGCCTTGATTCTCTCCATATGTTAAAGGTATATACAACTCTATTAACAAAAGGCAAGGCACAATAGACCTTGCCTGATATAAGGTTATATGTAAATTGATACAACATGCAATTTACAGCAGATGCCATCACAGAAACATAACATTTGTTTCATGTTTGTGTTAATGCTTCATTCATGTTGATTGTCACCTCCATTGCCCACAGTGAAAAAGGCTGTCTTGCAGTTCAGTCTGGGATTTTGAGAAATTGGTTTAACTGCTCTTCTGAGCTTTGCAGTCAATGGTGCAGTCACCATTGTGGAACTTGGGCTATACTGTTTTGTCCCAGTGCAAAGTGGCCATGAGGTTCCAGTCAAAGTAAAGGTACTGGAGTCATGGCATGGCTGGAAAGCAACATTTTAATATCCCAGATGGGAGTCATTGCCTATATCTCTGATGATGATGTGTTGGTCTGCTGTACTCGCACTGATACTGTGACAGTATAATTACCACCAGCAGCAAGCCTGGCACCAGCTGGGAAAATACTACTGAAAAAAGCTTTTCCATCTCATCTGTGTTAAAAATTAAAATAATAGTCTATTTTACTTTCAGGTGCTGGAGTTGTTAAACCTTTTCGCATATTGGAAGTCGCAGTATCAGGTCACCGTATATTTTCTCCTACCTATTAAAGTATCGCAGATGTTGAATAAAAAATAGTCTACAATTACGGAATAAGCAACAATGAAAAAAAACAGATTTAAGGAGGAAACGCCGGGGCTCTCTAACAGCAATGTGATCCCTTCCTTAATATGACATCTTTTCATCAGCATCACCTCTATCGTTCTCTTGAGCAGAATGGGTGATCTGGAAGCCTGAACAAAGCATATGGATTCCCATCCCACTATGGTTGGTGAGGTAATTAAAGTCAAGTTGAAGTCAAGTGATTTTTGCAAGTTTTTTTTTGAAAAGCTATCGGTAAGGGTGACCATGAAACTACAGGGTTATCATAAACATACAAGAGGTTCACTTGGTTTCTAATTGGGATGAAAACCTATTATCCTTACCCAGTCAGGGTTATACATAACCCTGGCCCACAGCAATGTGGTTGACACTTAACTACTCTCTTAAATTGGTTAGCAAGTGACTCAGTTGTATTCAACAGGATGGTTGACCACTACTTTCTCGAAAGTGATTGAGGATGATCAATGATTGCTGATTTTACTAAGCCGCAGCCCAAATGTCAATAAAAAAAGGAAACCTTCCTATGAATTATTTTTATAGGGTATTACTTAACAGTCAGGTTGTACGTTTGCTTGCTGAACTGGTAGGTTTGCTCTCAGACATTTCATCAGTCAGCCTCCGATGAAGCACTAATGTACTGTCCATTTCTGTTTAGGTGTCATGGCCTGTTGTGGTGGGTGATATCACTCCTGGTTGTTTTTCTGAGAGGTTGGTAAACGGGGTCCAAATCGAGGCGTTTGTTAATGGAGTTCTGCTTTGAATGCCAGGTCTCTATGAATTCCTGTGCATGATTTTGTCCAGTGTTTTGAAAATAAATTTAAAATTATTCTATTAAATGAATAGCTAAAATTATTTCATATTAGTTTTGGTCACAAAGGGTTTTGATTGGTAAAAACAGAAATGACAAACTATATTGCTGGCTTTGTTATACCTAACAGTAGAAAAATGGTTAATAAATTTGCAACTTAAATTTTGAACTCTAGGTTCAGACCTAAAAGAGATTCTGGGGCTGCAGCTCCACTATTTTGCGCTTATAATTGATTTGTGTGTCTGACAGAAAGCATGCTTTCAATATAGCAACATATCAGAAACATATTGACTGCATCAGCAAGTAATAATTTAGATAGAGACTGCTGAAAATCATACAAAAGAACAACAATAAAGGTGGGATAGCTCTATAAATTGCAAAAATCTGTGTATGATTGCTGTTTGACATTTTGAAAGGGGATGTCAGTACTAAGACTATTGATGATATATTTATCCATTTTGAAGTTATGGTAGTCTTCAGGTCTCTTTTGGACCTAATGAAAACCAGTAATTCAGCTCCTGAAAAATTGTCTTTGGCTATCTATTGTTAATTGTGAAAACCTCAGAGAAGGCCATCACATAATATCACAGCGCAGAGAAATCAATTCTTCTTTTTATTTTTTACAGGGCATGCACACTGCGTAAAACACAATACTGCTCAAACCTTCTTTGATCAGCATATGTTCAGTACTCACTGAAAGTACAGTTTCCCAATTAAGTTTAAATCAGAATCTACAAACAGGGCATAACTAAACCTTTTAAAATAACCTCCAGTTTGATGTCCTTCCGGTTATTTTCAACTGTCCATTTTTTGACCATATGTTTCTCATTTCCTTCTATTTTTTAAAGCCCACCTGGATTTACACTTTCTCAAAAAGATGCCTGGACATTATATAAATTTTCACCATTCACCTTGCAGGGGATTTTCATTAAACTGCATAAGCAACCATTATCCCAACCTTGGGGCTAGTGATACTAAATTTGCTGATAATGTATCAAAAAGACAAAAAAAGGTGCACGCCTGCAAAAATGTCACAGTGGCTGATTACATTGGCCAAGCTTTGGGAAAGAGTATTTACCTATGGGGTGTGTGTAGTGGTTACTGTACCATGGCAGCAACCTAGAATTTGAATGTTCAAATCTAGCCAAGTGCAACTGTGAAAAATCAACAAGCCTGTTGTGGTTCTGTTCGCCGAGCTGGGAATTTGTGTTGCAGATGTTCCGTCCTCTGTCTAGGTGACATCCTCAGTGCTTGGGAGCCTCCCGTGAAGTGCTTCTGTGATGTTTCCTCTGGCATTTATAGTGGTTTATAGACAGGGGGCAAAACGTCTGCAACACAAATTCCCAGCTCGGCAAACAGAACCACAACAATGAGCACCCAAGCTACAAATCTTCTCTCAAACTATCAACAAGCCTCCCTGATTACTTTTAGAGAGAGAACCTGTGTATAATAACTTCAGATCCAGGTGTAGCTGACACTTCACAAGCCAAATAATTGTAAACAAAATGGAATTCCAACTGTGTTTAGCAGTATTGAAAGGCAAGCAGCATCGCTATCAGATGTACATCACATTTCCTACCCAATGCACAATTCCAGAAGAACTGAAGGTCAAACAATCAGACAGTACCTGTTTCTCTGCAGCAACACTGGCAATATTCTACCCAAATGCTTAGGAACAAGACTCACTGCCCCCCTCTCAGGGCATTAAAAATACCAATAAATATGAAATGTGAAAGTCACCAAAATCTTCATTATGAAATTAATTATTATATTATTGATAAAGAACTAGGAATGGACTGTGAACTTGAAAATCCAAGCAGAGGAGTGTAAAAATATAAAGCAAAGATTTGGAAATAAAAAGAAGAAATAAATAAACTGTTTCATGAGGAAAGATATAAAAGAGACCTGAGGGGCAACGTTTTCACACAGAGGGTAGTGCATGTATGGAATGAGCTGCCAGAGGAAATGGTGGAGGCTGGTACAATTACAATATTTAAACGACATCTGGATGTAAATGAATATGAATGATTTAGAAAGATATGGGCCAAATACTGGCAAATGGCACTAGATTGGTTTAGGATATTTGGTCGGCATGGATGAGTTGGACCAAAGGGTCTGCTACTGTACAATGCTATGACTCTATGACTCTCCAATGAAGACAATCTGATTTGATTTTCCTTCATGGTTTCTCCTTTTAGCCAATCTTCCTGAATTAGACTAGTTTATATCAGGAGAAAGTAAGGACGGCAGATGCTGGAGATCAGAGTCAAAAAGTGTAGGGCTGGAAATGCACAGCAGATCAGGCAGCATCCAAGGAGCAGGAGAGTTGACATTTGGGCCTGACCTGCTATGCTTTTCCAGTGCCACACATTTTGGTTCATACCAGCACAGTTCCAGGGACAATGGTGATTCTTTGTCCAAGTAGGCATCTTTCACAACTAAGACTGTATAGGTGGAGTATTGGCAGACTGTTTGATTATGGGAGGACCACTCAGTGAGCATCAGAGTGTGAATGGTTGTGAACTAATTGGCACTCGACTCTTCAGGATATACATCCACTTCATCTCTTATGATAGAGGAAAGTTCACTGAAGAAGCAGCTGAGGTTGGTTGGATTGACAACGCTGTCCTGACTAACTCCTGCAATTATGCCCTCGCGCTGAGACACTTGATCTCCAACAATCATGTTTATTTATTCCTGGTATAAGTCCAACATTGGAGAGCTTTATTCCCTCCACAACTCCCGTTAATATAATTTTATTAAATCTCTTTGTTACCACCCAATGTTTAGCACTCATTGTATTGTTACACACAGGCCAGAGGCTTCCATTTTGTGGGGCTCTGAGGTGACACAGCACAATGAAGGAATCAGAATTATATTCACAGTTCTCAAGTGCTTTTATATATGGCTGGATTTGAACATTATGCCAATGAATTTCAAGATGTATAGCAGTCTTGTTTAGTAAGGGCTATAAGCAAAGAGATTAGAGCTGGTTGAGGCTATAGCCCCTCAATCTTGCAATTCACTAAGATGGTAACTAAATTTTGACATCAATTACTCTTTCCCAACCTATCCTCATATTACTTGATTCCATAGTGCTGCAAAATCTATCACCCTGAGCCTTGGACATTCAATCACTGGAAATGTAAATATTGTCAGGAAACTGTGAACCTTATGGTCACACAAGTCATGTAATTTACTATCTTTCATCTGGTTTTCCCAAGTATTGGTTAACTCACCAGTTTCCTCAAGGTGAGGACTTGGTGTATCCAGGAGGGTAGTGCTTTCACCTTACTTCCTGTATTCTGCTTTCAGGGTGAAAGTGAGGACTGCAGATGCTGAAAATCAGAATCAAAAAGTGTGATGCTGGAAATGAACAGCAGGTCAGGCAGCATTCAGGGAACAGGAGAGTCAATGTTTTGGACATAAGCCCTTCATCAAGAAAATGTCCTGATGAAGGGCTTATAAAGCACCACACTTGTTGACCATATTCTGCTGTCAGCCTGGCGAACCTCCACAATAGGTTTCCCATCTCCCAATGCTGTCCCTAAACCCTCACTGGACCCTTGGCATCACAATGCTTCTGAGATTCTGTGATCCCTCCACCATCGCGAGCCCTGATGTCCACCCTCCCACAACCGATGTTCTCAACCCTCCCTTCCCCACCTATTCTGAGTCATAGTGTCATAGAGATGTACAGCATGGAAACAGACCCTTCGGTCCAACTCATCCATGCTGACCAGATGGACCTAATCTAGTCCCATTTTCCAGTACTTGGCCCATATCCTTCTAAACTTACCTATTCAGAAACCCCTACAGATGCCTTTTAAATGATATAATTATACCAGCCTCCACCACTTCCGCTGGCAGCTCATTCCATACCTGCACCACCCTCTGTGTGATAGGTCCCTTTTTTATCTTTCCTCTGAACTTCCCATCTACTCACTCACCATACCTACCTCATCATGTGATCTCACCCTGGGATCAACCACCCTCACTAATCACTACCCATACCCTCTCTCCCAAGCCATACTGACTTTAGGACCCTCCTCGCAATCAACTGTGTCCCTGATCAACACCCACTGACTTCTATTAGTCTTCCGATCATTTCCCACCCGCATTCCTAGCATGATGTGGAGGTGCTGGTGTTGGACTGGGGTGGACTAGGTCAGAAGTCACACAATACCAGGTCATAGTCCAACAGGTTTATTGAAATCACAAGCTTTCGGAGCACTGCCTCTTCATCAGGTCAGGGTCTTCAGCCTTCACTTGACGAAGCAGCAACGCTCCAAACGCTTGTGATTTCAAATAAACCTGTTGGACTATAACCTGGTGTTGCATTCCTAGCATTAACAGATCAACTGCGGCAACTATCAAGGCCAAGGTCCCAAATGCATGGGGAATCCCGAATCCGAGGTTCCCTCCTGACTTTCTGCCTAACCAGCCCATCAGAAAAGCATAAACACTTCTCTGAATTTTGACTCTTGAGTAAAATAATTGGACCAACTTGACTGAGTAAAGTTAGTATTTTTTCAAAAAAGACAAACCTGATGAAAACAATATTGATCATTTCACTGAAGCTGGACAAATGCAGAATAAGATTAGCATTGTCAAAATTACTACAATACATTTCAGGTTTTATACATGAATTCAAATAAGTGGTCTGCACAGAATGAGAATTTGCAGTTTGAATATGCAGAATTCCAAATGAATAGCCCGAGAGACTTTGGTCTACCGGAAGATAATTACAAGCTGAAACATGTTGTCTCCCTCCTGTCTACTGGCCACATGTAACTTAGTGCCACGGGCCATTAGCAGCAACCACCCACAAGGTTAATGTCACTCATTTACCAGCAACATGTATTTTAACAAATCTTTGAACTGACAGATGTGAGTTATGGCAGAAAGATCTGTGTTATATCTGAATGCAATGCCCACAGTATTGTTCAAGATTCTCTCTGTGGAAGGATTATAAAATAAGTAATGCTCTACAAATGAATTTAACTGGCATAATAAAGACGGGGCTTCTCTGATTGCTTTCTAACACACTTTAGAGCCACTGTCTTTGAAAGTAAAACCTGAAGTTTACAAATCCAGTTCTGAATAAACTTTGCCCTCCTCCAGTTACTGAATAGGTAAAGGCCCATGCTGGGGTGTCAGGCTACAGACGTTTAGATGTAAGGAAACATTGAATAGGCTAGGATTGTTTACTTCCAAATGTCTTATCAAAATGTAGAAGATTACAAGGGGTCTTGAAAGAGCAAATATGATAGCCCTTTTCCCCCTAATCAGGCTGAATAGATTTAGACTAAGAGATAGGTTTGGGGGATGTGAGGGACATTCTTCCACCAAGAGAGTGGTGAGGACCTGGAATTAAACTCATAGAATTATAGAGATGTATAGTAGGGAAACAGACCCTTCAGTACAACTAGTCCATGTCGACCAGATATCCTAACTTAATCTAGTTCCATTTGCCAGCACCTGGCCTATATCCTTCTAAATTCTTTCTATTCATATAACCATCCAGATGACTAAAGGTGATAGACATCTTTATCATCATAACATTTCAAATGCTATAACCTACTTACCAAAGCCTCAAAAATGAAACTAGATTGAATGTCACCTTATCAGCTCGTGAAAATGGCTTCTTTCTGTTCTGTGATTTTTAACTATTCCTGTGCAAAACAAAAGGAGGAAATCTGAGATTTGTTTTCTGGCCTGAGCTGATCTGAATGATGGCACATTTGACCCAGTGCCCATGAGCTAGGAATTGGGAATAAAAATGAAACCAATCAGAGTCTGCCCTTCCCCACACTGTCACTAATTGGTTCAAATCAAGTGAATCCTTTGGATGACTGATCCAAATCCCCACTTCTTTACAGATACTCAGCCACAAGTTTATGTAATGTGGACATTGATGAAGATTAGAATTTTGCTGCTCTCTACATTGGAGGCTGCTGCTGTCTTTCACTGCAGGCACAGTGAATTAAGTGTGTGAGTTGCTACAAGTACGAGGTGCATGGCAAACCATCCCCCAGAATGATTTCACATCTTCAAGAGCAGGGAGAAAGAAGGATGGGAAATGGCAAGAAAAGCTTGAGGCAGACATTGCAAAAGCTCAGTGGGAAAACCCACCTTTTAACCTCCTATGACACAACATACTGAGGGGTGAAACTATCGGGGGAATCTAGTGAAGCTCCTGGGTGCAGAAAGTGAGGCAGGCAATTGCACTTCATATTGCTGGTGGTGAAAAATCCAGATGAAAGTTGGGACGTAACTTAGCAGACAATTAAAGGCAAATTATGGTTCCCAATGGCAAGTTGCGGGAATATATGTTTAAGGTATTAACATGTTATTGATGCGCAGTAAGGGGATCGGTTAGCTGAATTGACTGAATGGCTGGTGAATGATGCCACTTTGGTTACCATAAAGGGGTCTTCTTCTTAACCACACCCCTCATGTGAGACATAGTAACCCTCATATTATCCAAAACCAGTTGTCTCTCTCTAATGAAAGAGCATCCCTATGGTCTAGTGGGACTACAGCAACTTTACCTGTCACTCTGTGGACTCATTAAAATAAATGGTCACCAGATTACTTTTATTAGTTCGACATCAAACAAGAAATGCATGAACTCAGATTCAAAGGGGGTTAAAGGTGCCATGTAGCAGATAAGGTGGTCATCCAGGTGAATATGGAATGAGCATGAGCTGCTTTATTGTATGGATAATGTATTGGACCTGGCTGATGTTCTTCTAAATTGAGGATAAGTGTCATAAACAGTGCTGTCTAGCAGCACCTGGTTAAAAATCACACAACACCAGACTATAGTCCAACAGGTTTATTTGGAAGCACAAGCATTCGGAGCACTGCTCCTTCATCAGGTGGTTATGGAGTATAAGATCATAAGACACAGAATTTAAAGCAAAAGTTTACTCCAAATCATGGCAGCACCTACTCAGCAATAACCTGCTCAGTGATGCCCAGTTTGGTTCTGCCAGTGCCACTCAGCTCCTGACTTCATTAAAGCTTTGGTTCAGACATGGACAAGAGAGTTGAATTGCAGAGATGAGGTGAGAGTGACAACCCTTGACATCAAAGCTGCATTCGACCGAGTATGGCATCATGGAGCCCCAATAAAACTGGAATCAATGGAAATTAGGGGTCAAACTCTCCAGTGATTGGAATCATATTCGGCACATGAGAAAATGGTCATAGTTGTGGAAGTCATTTTTCTTAGCTCCAGGACATCTCTGCAAGAGTTCCTCAGGGCAGTGTCCTTAGTCCTAACCATCTTCAGCTGTTTCATTAATGACCTTCCCTCCATCATAAGGTCAGAAGTGGGGATGTTTGTAGATGATTGCACAATGTTCAGCATCATTTAAAACTCCTCAGATACTGAAGCAGTCCATGTTCAATGGTATTACCGTTGCTGAATCCTACAGTATCATCATCCTTGGGGTTACCATTGACCAGAAACTCAACTGGTACCACTACATAAACATTTTGGCTACAAGAGTATGTCAGAAGTTATGAATACTGTGGTACTCAAGTCACCTCTTGACTCCCCAAAGCCTATCCATTATCTACAAAGCCCAAGTCAGGAGTGTGATAGAATACTCCCCACTTACCTGGATAAGTGAAGCTCCAAGAACACGAAAGAAGATTGACACCATCCAGAACAAAGCAGCCCACTTAATTGGCACCACATACACAAGCTTCCATTCCACTCGCCACTTTGCTCAGTAGCAGCAGTGTCACTGTCTGCAAGATGCTCTGCAGATATTCACCAAAGATCCTTAGACAGCACCTTCCAAACCCACAACCACTTCCATCTAGAAGGACAAGGACAGCAGTTACACCTGAAAATTCCCTCCAAGGCACTCATCATCCTGACTAGGAAATAATTTGTTGTTCCTTCACTGTCAGTGAGTCAAACTCCTGGAATTCCCTCTCAAACAGCTTTGTGAGTCAACCTACAACACACGTACTGTAACAGCTCAAGAAGGCAGCTCACCACCACCTTCTCAAGGGCAACTAGGGAAGGGAAAGGTCAGTCAGCGATGCCCAAGACCCATGAATGAATAAAAAAAGTATGGAATTCTTCAGAATTTCACGTATGCACAGGCCAGGTTTCTAGATATCTTTTTAAAAATGTTTATTAATAAACTGTACATGATGTATGCTCTGTGCTATTCTAATCTTCTAGCAGAATATTTAAACATGACTGTTGAGACCACACATATCACAGCCAATCTCAGAGCTCAACTCTTTAAACTCTGTCTCTCTGTAGCTGACATCTTCCACTGAGCTTGAGTAACAGCTGCACAGGGAAATCAGGGCATAGCTGTCTCATGGGAGGGAATTTGGGTCGTGGTGCTCTCAGAGACTCCCTTACAGCAGAGAGCTGGATAGTAGAAGAAGGGTCAGTCTCTATTGAAAGCCACAAAATCAGTGTAGAAGGAAAATCAAGGGTGATCATGTGATGGCAGTCCAGTGGTGAGGCTGGGAGAGTAGAGGACAACCAAGGACAGGTTCAGAGCAATAGAGAGAGTCGCCTCAGGCGACTGACTGTGTGGAGTTTGCACGTTCTCCCCGTGTCTGCGTGGGTTTCCTCCGGGTGCTCCGGTTTCCTCCCACAGTCCAAAGATGTGCAGGTCAGGTGAATTGGCCATGCTAAATTGCCCCTAGTGTTAGGTAAGGGGTCGATGTAGATATAGGGGTATGGGTGGGTACGCTTCGGCGGGGCGGTGTGGACTTGTTGGGCCGAAGGGCCTGTTTCCACACTGTAAGTAATCTAATCTAATCTAATCTAATTAGAAGAATGGGTAGTTTGAGCTTCACAGAAGACAGGGCTAGAATATTGGGGGGAGGGTTGAGATTGATTGAGGGAAGGTCAAAGGAGGAAGGATGTAGAATCATGATTTTCAGTTCCAGGGAACCAAATGGAACAAATCTAACAAATACCTAAGAAGAATTTGGGACCTTATTTGTCCATATCATTCTGTTCCACACTGGGGAGTAAGTTTCCCAACGGACAAACTTTGGCCTTCTATGCATCCTTTCCCTGCTTCTAATGTACCATGTATAGCATAGCCTTCACTCACTTCATCGCTGTGCTTTGCAACCCTTCCCTAAACGTTACTTCCTATGAGTGAAGGTGTCAAAGGAGATGGGAAATCAGTAACTTCTTTCTTGAATGGTGGGAAGATTCAAGGCCTACTTCTTCAGTACTTCGTGAGTTAAGTTCTTACAATCATTATCACCTCTCTCCACATTTAAAAGTCTCTTCAAATCTACCTTTCTGCCTGAACCTGCAAATACTGAATCTCCTTCTCCTCCAACTCAACACCTTTGTGCATCAAACATCTGGTTCCAATACTCTGGCAGGTGAAGCACGTTCAAACAGTAAAATTGCTGTAAAAATGGACATTTAGGGGGCAAAATGCTGCTGCAGTGTGTCTCGAGTGTACGTTTACCAGCTGAAAGTGTCTTTTCAAACAGCTGTGAATTATTGTATATGAAACATCAAAATGTGCGCTTCAGGTGACATTGACCAAAGACTTTTAAAAGAAATTCAGAGTATACTCAATGACTGTGATAAAACAACTGAGCAATAGAATTATTAGGAATGATTTTTACAAGTGACCATGCAGACAAATGGTTAGTTCTTGTTTCCCTGATTTCCATATACAAGCAGGAAGAGATGGTTCAGACAGTGCATGCAGACAGGTGAAGCAGTTCAGTTATGCAAAAATGAATGCTAGGCTGCAGATCCCACAGACATGTTTAGCTATGGGTAGAATGACAGTAGCCTCAGGACTTTATTCAGCACTGAATCTTATTTCTAGCGTAACTGAATGTGAATTAATGTTGTTTCCATGAATTATTCACCAAAGAAATCTGGAAACATTGTGCATAACTACAAAGCTTAAGATTACCTGTATTTGGTGAAATAATGAAATGATGAATGTGCTCTTTCATTTGAAAGCTAACATTTTACCCCATCTAAATCATAGAATGTACTGCATATTGTAATTATCTGTGGATTATTGGCTTTAGTTAAATATCACCTGGAGAAACCAGTCTCACTTGCAGTCAATAAAAGACAAATATTCACCAAAAACAAGAGATTTTATTGGACCATACAAGTCAGAATTTAAAAGATTAAATGGCCTTAGTTTATTTGATATGAAGTTGATCAGAAGAACAGGTTTTCTTTTTGCCAAGCATGTCAATATTTTAAATAATATAAATATCAGAATGAGGTAATTTTCTACAAACAGCAGCTTGGAGTTTGTTGAGGTTAACATGCACAGCTAGTCTGGAGTTTCCTATCAGTGATACCCTGATCTATAACAGGATGCTCTGTAACAGTTGTCACCAATAGATACAACAATCAATCAATGCAATAAAAAATTGAGATATTTAATGAATAAGTCAACACTAGTGACACCAAAACAAATGTAGGGCTAATGTATTCAGGGATAAGTGTATTTTGCAATGACATATATAATATCAATTAATTAATTAATGAGGCACACCTTCTCTAAACTTGAAAATATAATATATAGTTGTGACATTGTGTGCCTTCTGAGACAGAATCATAGAATTATAGAGTACAGAAGAAGCACTTTGGCCCATTGCAGGTCTGCATTGACAAAAAAACTATTCTAAATCTACACTCACCCCACTCATCCCATAGCCTTGTTAATTATTGTTCCAGATTTTCTTTCATATCTACTTCCTTTAGCTCTCTCTTAATCACATATGCTTTCATCAAGACTTACTTTTCTTTCTGTGCCTGGTTTAAATCAAATTTCATTTTCCTGCACATGTGCCCTGGTTGAAGTTCTTTGGAGGATCATGACCTTGACCGCCTCAACCTCTCCACCTCTCTCACCCACTCCAACCTCTCACCCTCGGAACACACAGCCCTCTACGCCCTCCGCTCCAACCCCAACCTCACCATCAAACCGGCAGACAAGGGAGAGATGTGGTGGTAGTTTGGCGCACCGATCTTTATATTGCTGAGGCTAAACGCCAGCTCGCGGACACCTCCTCCTACTGCCCCCTTGACCATGACCCCACCTCCCACCACCAAACCATCATCTCCCAGACAATCCATAACCTCATCACCTCAGGGGATCTCCCATCCACCGCCTTCACCTCATAGTCCCACAACCCCGCACCGCCCGTTTCTACCTCCTGCCCAAAATCCACAAACCTGACTGCCCCGGCCAACCCATTGTCTCAGCCTGCTCCTGCCCCACTGAACTCATTTCTGCATACCTTGACATGGTCCTGTCCCCCTTAGTCCAAGAACTCCCCACCTACGTTCGGGACACCACCCACGCCCTCCACCTCCTCCATGATTTTCGCTTCCCCGGCCCCCAATGCCTTATCTTCACCATGAACATCCAGTCCCTGTATACCTCCATCCCCCATCACGAAGGCCTCAAAGCCCTCCGCTTCTTCCTTTCCCACCGAACCAACCAGTACCCTTCCACTGACACCCTCCTTCGACTGACTGAACTGGTCCTCACTCTGAACAACTTCTCCTTCCAATCCTCCCACTTCTTCCAAACCAAAGGAGTAGCCATGGGCACCCGCATGGCCCCCAGCTATGCCTGCCTCTTTGTTGGATATGTGGAACAGTCCATCTTCCACAGCTACACTGGCACCACTCACCACCTTTTCCTCCGCTACATTGATGACTGTATCGGCGCTACCTCGTGCTCCCACGAGGAGGTTGAACAGTTCATCCACTTTACTAACACCTTCCATCCCAACCTCAAATTTACCTGGACCGTCTCAGACTCCTCCCTCCCCTTCCTAGACCTCACCATCTCTATCTCGGACGACCGACTCAACACGGACGTATACTATAAACCGACTGACTCGCACAGCTACCTAGATTACACCTCTTCCCACCCTGCCCCCTGTAAAAACGCCATCCCATATTCCCAATTCCTTCACCTTCGCCGCATCTGCTCCCTGGAGGACCAATTCCAATACCGAACAATCCAGATGGCCTCCTTCTTCAAAGACCGCAATTTCCCCTCAGACGTGGTTGACGATGCTCTCCACCGCATCTCCTCCACTTCTCACTCCTCTGCCCTTGAACCCCGCCCCTCCAATTGCCACCAGGACAGAACCCCACTAGTCCTCACCTACCACCCCACCAACCTCCAGATACATCGCATCATCCTTCGTCATTTCCACCACCTCCAAACGGACCCCACCACCAAGGATATATTTCCCTCCCGCCGCCATCAGCGTTCCGGAAAGACCACTCTCTCCGTGACTCCCTTGTCAGATCCACACCCCCCACCAACCCAACCTCCACTCCCAGCACCTTCCCCTGCAACCGCAAAAAATGTAAAACTTGAGCCCACACCTCCCCCTTCACTTCCCTCCAAGGCCCCAAGGGATCCTTCAATATCCATCAGAAATTCACCTGCACCTCCACACACATCATTTACTGCATCCGCTGCACCTGATGTGGCCTCCTATACATTGGGGAGACAGGCTGCTTACTTGCGGAACGTTTCAGAGAACACCTCTGGGACACCCGCACCAACCAACCCAACCGCCCCGTGGCTGAATACTTAAATTCCCCCTCCCATTCCACCAAGGACATGCAGGTCCTTGGCCTCCTCCATCGCCAGACCATAGCAACACGACGCCTGGAGGAAGAGCGACTCATCTTCCGCCTAGGAACCCTCCAGCCACAGGGGATGAATGCAGATTTCTCCAGTTTCCTCATTTCCCCTCCCCCCAACTTTTCTCAGTCCCAACCCTCAGACTCCGCACTGCCTTCTTGACCTGCAATCTTCTTCCTGACCTCTCCGCCTCCACCCCCCTCTCCGGCCTATCACCCTCACCTTAACCTCCTTCCACCTATCGCATTCCCAACGTCCCTCCCCCAAGTCCCTCCTCCCTACCTTTTATCTTAGCCTGCTTGGCACACCCTCCTCATTCCTGAAGAAGGGCTTATGCCCAAAACGTCGATTCTCCTTCTCCTTTGATGCTGCCTGACCTGCTGCGCTTTTCCAGCAACACGTTTTTAAGCTCTGATCTCCAGTATCTGCAGTCCTCACTTTCTCCTAGGATCAATTAAATGCCAAGAAAAGGTGGATTGGAGTCAGATGAAATGTTTAAAATGTCTAAACTCTCAAACCCAATTGCACACCACTATTGACAGGTATATCATTGGCGGGTAGGGAGCAGGTGGCCCAGATGTGGGTTTCTTTTTTTAAATATTATTATGATGGTTGGAACTTTACCTTTAACCTGCCTTGCACTGTTAAAACTGGTCAGGCAGGTTTCCTATTCCTCAGAAAGATTGGGAAATCAAGAGAGGTGAGGAAAGCTTCAGAGAGGAGCATGTACTCTTGCAGCATAGCTTGTGTTCTGTTGCCCTTCCCCAAGCCCACCAATCTATCTTCTTCACTGCCTTTGCAATCATGTTTACCACCAGCCTTTATCCCCAAGCAATGGGCTCATTTATCCAAAGAATACAACAGGTGTCATGTGCTCTCCCCCTACTCAGGGATCAGACCTTCCTTCCAGTTTGGAATATTGGTTTATGTCCACACTCAAACACAATAACTCAGCAGTATGCTTCCATCCATGCTCTGGAGATAATCCAGTAAATAGGGAATCAAATATGTTCCATATTCTAACTTCCAGAAGAGAAAGATAGAAACAATAAAGGTGCACAACGAAGTGTTAAAAGGTCTTAGCAGAAATCTGTGTTCTCTGCCACGTTCCTGGACCTCCTCATTGGGTAAAAACCTGAAAGTGAGACTTTCTTGTGTAAGAAGGGTTTTTTTTAATTTGAACATTAAATGCCAAAAACACGGTGCACTGTTCGGTCAAAAACTTGCTTAGAACAATTTATCAAAAGACCAAGAGAATATGACTAGACAGGTATCAGTGATGTGTTGCTAATTTAATAAAGTGTGAATTTCATCCCTTCAGTTAATCAGGATTGGAGATGTCTTTCCTATTTGACCTTTATCTCTTTCTCGCTTTATCACATCTGTCTTTATCAATGTTTGTTTTGTTGTTTGTATAAAATTTAAATTAAATTTATACTTTCTGCTGATATTTCCTATTTGAACTGGGTTTGATTAGTTTAATTGTGATGTAGAGTAATGCTAACAAGTGTGGGCTCACTTCCTGCATTCGCTGAGGTTATAATTGAAAATCTCTCCTTCTCACCTGAAGTGTGGTAACCCTCCGATTGAGCCACAATCAGTAATTTCTCTCAAATGAGAGAGTAGCTCTATAGTCCAGTCGGACAATGGTAACTTTACCCTTTAGTTCATGGTTTAATCTTTTCTCAGAAAATATTAAACATCAAGAAAAGAATACATTTGGGTCCAGCCAGTGGTAAAAAGTTTAAAACTCTCAAACCCATTCCCAACTCATTGTCCGATACATTCAACCATTGGTGGATACAACAAATGCAATTACATCACCATTGATCAGAAAATATGGAACAATGCCTTTTTTTTTAAAAAAAGAAGTCTTAACAAATATATTTTAACAAAAACAAATTATTATGGATGCTAGAAATCAGGATTGAAAACAGAACATATGGAAATAGTCAGAAGTTCTGGCAACACCTTTAGAAAGAGAAACAGAGTTGATGTTTCAGGTATATATACATTTTGTCATTTTTCATCATTTAAGAAAGGTAAATGAATGGGATAGGTATAGAGGGATATAGGCTAAAATGCAGGCAAGTAAGACTAGTTTTATTGTGACAACTGAGAGCATGGGCAAGTTGGGCTGAAGGGCATGTTTCTGTGCTGTAGACCTCTAAAACTATGAATCTATGACTTATTACCAGACCACGATTCTTTTTCTAACCAGCTCCTTTGAGTGTGCTTGGTTTAAAATAGGAACATTTTTGGAACTTAATGTGAGCCAATTGATTTGAAGTATGAAGACAGTAAAAGCAAGTTAATATTTCAAACAGAACAATTTTCAAAGTGACCTAAATCCTATATTAACTCCCTGCTCAAGGTACAGTACTTCCTATATCCTTAGTTTAGCTCACATCTAAGCAGTGATTATACTATGAAGACTCTTAAGGGCCATGCAATGCAGAACATACATTTTAATGGTGTCAGGTACCTGAGAAATGTAACTATAGCTATTACATTAATTTTACATAGATTTTGAGATATTATGACAAGCAAAGAGCTCCCTTGATTAGACCAGCTTGATTAGAAGCTGTAACTAATTAACTTGAAGACCAGGTATTTGGATCTCATCAAACTTCTTATTACCTTTTAGATATTTTTAATCAATCCATTCAGTGGCATTATTATACACCCTGGAGCAGATCTGAATTGAACCCAAACCTTTCCTTCATTTAGAGGTAGCAACAGTACCACTGTGCTTCACGAATCCTCTCTTATTGCATTATATTATTTAATAATATATTAGTAACAGTAGATGTGGCTGGAATCAATTTCATTTCTACTTACTAATTGTTGATATTTTGTGTTCTTCAAGCTGGCCCTGTTTATAATGGGGATGGGAACATTTGCTGTTGGGATGCCTGCAACATTGGCATCAATAGTCTATGTGTCACACAGAGTCAAAGATTCCTCAGAGTTATGCCAACCTCAGGTGAAACATTTCCACTTGTCACACTGTCCAGCCTTGTAGAAAATCTTCTGAAATACTAAAGTTATGTTTTTGAAATTACACATTTTGTCATTTTTTTTGTTCATTTTTCAGTTTGTGAATTTTTCACAACCACTTGAAAGCTGATCATGGTTATATGACTAGATTTCTGGCTTCAGTAGAATGGGATGTGGTAGTGATTTTAAACTGGCTAAGGCAGAATCTCTGACCATTAAGTATGAATTTAATGTAGATCTAGCTCACATCCTCGTATATTATAGCAGGCAACATAGAAATTGCTAATCGATACAGGATGGAGGTCAATCAAGTTTTTATTCCTGGTAGTCATATGACACTGTTGACCCAAAATGTTTAAAATTCTATTTGGAGAGAACGAAAGAGATGCCCCCTTACAGTGGCTTTCCTTAAAATACCGACAGTAAGAAATAAGAATTCAAGTCACGAGAGTCAACTTGTTTCATTCAAGACTGAAATCAAATTACATTCTCAAATAACTGATTTACAGGAGGGCAATTGTGCCAAATAAAGTAATAAACTCTTGGGCAGGTATAAAACTGATAACTGATCTCCACATCTGGGAAGAGATTGAATATGAGTACTTTTGCTCATATGACAACTTGTCCAATAAATTATATTCAGAAAACATGTAATTTCAAATTTAATTCTGTTCAGCTGGCGAGACACATTATAAATACACATTAATCACTCATCAAGGAATGAGTCAATTCATAAATTCAATTTTTGTTTTGCAATTTTCTTTCAGTTCAATGAGTTCATTGAGTAGGTGAGCCATCCAGGCAATGCAGATCTCATGTTTAGTCTTCTGTATGTATTCTATTGACTGATCTCAATTACAACTGGTTTCAGACCTCTTGGGTTAGGAGGAGAAATTCACCAGGCCTGGTGATCACTACTAAAATATGTGGGCTCACACCATTTGGAGAAATGCAATTGTACTTAATGTACTAGCTGGCTTGTTGTCGTCATGTGGCTTCTTCCTCTGCAGCAGCTTGCTTTCATTTTAGTTTGTGGAAGCCATGAAATATACCACATGACGTTGGAAGCACCCAGCCAAGGTTGAGTGCATTTTCAGAACTGGAGGAGAGTTAACTGCTGTGAAAAAGAGTAGCAAGCAAATATTAGAACTGCATTGTGCACCTTTAAATGCCGGATGCATCAAAATGGCTGTGAATTTTCTGTTCCCTGCTATCATGGAAATAAAAGTTGATATAATGTAGAACAAGAATTTCCTACAGTCTCAGTGAAAAAGTGTAAAATAGCTATGGAACTAAATAAAAATGCCTGAGCAAATAAGAATTAGAATCCTGTTATGAATGCTTGGGAAAGAGTGCTACAAAGTGCATTGCACCCTATATCTCACAAAGGAACAGATAACCCAGACAGGTTAGATTGAAAAAAAAATAGCTTGAACCTCAATTAAAGAAAATTATCAATTTTAAGATGCCAATATCAAAGTTCAGAGGATAAGAAGCCTTTCAATCAGTATATAACGACACTGACATATTTGGCTGAATTCTGTAAGTTTGGACAACCAGAAGATGACATTATTAGAAATAAGATTATCTGAAGAATAAAAGATCCCACCATGAAAGCACATTTGTTGAAAGAGTAGAAAAATACTCTCAAGAAAGCTATAAGAATGTGCAAAGCCTTTGTGGTTGTCAATCATCTACTAGAGTGCATTATTGAAGAACTGGCAAGATTTTGCATCATGCTGAGAGATATTCTAAGCTAAAATGAGAACAACATTTTGGAAGAAAGGGACAAACATTTGCAAAAGTGCCAGATGAAAGCATGTACATATTGTGGGCACATCACAGAAGATAAAGAAATCATATTCAGCATTGCTTTAACTCCAAGAAGCTAAATCACTTTGTGCGCAAGTGTTTAGCTAGAAAGAGATGAAGCAAACTGATAAAGATGACGGCTGGAGAACTGTCAACTGGTGATTCTGATAAATCACATCACACCATACATCAGGTTGACACTGTCAGGTGTACAGATGACAAATAAATTGTTACTATCAGAGTGCTAACTGCAAAAGGAGACCATAAAGTGAATGTGAAGTGTTAGATAGACACTGGTGCTTCAAGCAACTTCATGAACTTTGCAATCTAAGTAAAGTGGCCTCAAAATGGTGACCCAGAAATGAAGGCCTCTAAATTGAGGTTGAGTCTATATGATGAAATGATACTCATCCAACCAGCAGAATTGGAGTTGAGAGCATAATGCAATAGGAAGAATGAAGGTCTACAATTTCAGGTAATAGATGTTAAACCACATCCACCTAGGTTTGTTGAAACTAGTCTAAAGCCTGGATTAGTAATCCTAGATGAGACAGAAGCGTTTTAGTGATATTTCAAATCTTAACAGGTTCCAAAGATGTTCTTACTGGTCTTGAATACCTTCCTGGTGAACATCATCTGAATATATCTGAGAGTGTGAGACCAACTCAGCCTCTGCCAATATGAGTTCCATGTGCCCGATCCAGACAAGGTGAGAGCTGCAGCAGAGATGCAGCAACCATAGATATGAAAGCAATGCAACAATTTGTTAGATTTATAAACATTCGAGTAGACCTTTTGCCTAAGTTGTCATCAAAATGTGGACACCTACACGTGCTCACTGTTAGGGATCCACTGCAGTATTGGGACACAGAACAAAAATCAACTTCCACTCAAATCAAAAAAACTAGCAACAACGGTTTGACATGGTCTGGAAGTCATTGACTCAACAGAGACTTTGAATCTGAATGAACTGTGTATTACCCAGCTCAAACAAGAATAAACAGATAACAGACAAACTGACAACAGCAACTTACATGCTTATCATTAAAAGACTTTAAGAGAGCATGGGTAAAATACATGTGCAGATACTGATGAATGTGGAACAGCCTAGAATCAATGCTGTTTTGTTCTTGAATGATATTTTTCTTTAACCATTTTTATTTGATAACATGGTTTACTTCGTAACTGTAAATGGTAGTGCATGCATTTTTTAATGAAAAGGTGGATATTTTAATAAATGCAACTGTGTATAATTTCTAGATGGCTTGCCATAGTCATATGAGCTCTATCTAAGTTGTAACTTGCTTTCTCCTTAGTTTGAGATTGCCATTAAACACAATACCTGTAAATCTTCTATTGGTGACAGCTGGACTGAGCAAGATCAGAAGGGATGATCAATAGATATGTTTTGGGTTGGCTGGAATGTGGGGGTACAGATGGGCTAAAGTCATGCTGCTTTACATTGATCGAAATTACTTGAACACAGCTATGAAAATGAGTGACATTGAAAATTTAGCAGAATAGGATGGTAGATGGCAACTGCTGTCATAAAATGGTGCATTTTGTGAAAATGAACAGTGTAAAAAAGTGCACCCTAGCTGTAAGACCCCTAGCAGCATAATGGAATGCAAAGATCTAAAAATGCAGGCACATTCACATAATTCAAGTAGAAAAGACCAATACAAGCAAAATACTGCAGATATTGGAAATTAGAAATAAAAATAGAAAATGCTGGAGAAAATCAGTCGGTCTAGCAGCATCTGTGGAACAAAAAAGTGTTAATGTTTCAGTCTAAAATGGTGAAGAATCGTGTGATTGTGATACTGGGCTATGGATTATAATAAACATAGCTAGTTCCACAAGGGAGTGAGATGTTTTCATTTAATCTGCTCAGGAAAAGCCAATCTTCTTTTTTACCAGAATAGGTGAGCTTTACAGCTTAGATTTTGTGCTCAAGTTTCTGAATGGAATGTGAAACCACAATTTTTTGACTTCAGAGCATGAGTGCAACAACTAATTCATATCTGACGCAGTTGGAAGTAAAAACCTTGTAGGACACTGAGTCTACATCCATCTCTACTACACTATCACATGTTGGAGTTCAATGTGTTGTACCACACATTGTTATTGCTTCTTGTTATTAACCTCCTTTAACCTCCACTCCCCAAAAAAATAACAGGAGTTTCTCCAAAGTCTTTAGTCTCTGTTAGGCATGAAATGTTTAGTGTGTACAGCACTGATCACCTCTTCGCAAAACACTCAAACTATTACTCAGTGGCAGGAATTGCATACTATCTGTTGTTTGCTTCTTTTTGTGTACATTTCTAAGGCATTGTAGATTTTCATCTGAAGGAATTGAGATTGAAGATTTTCTAGGACAACCAAAAAGAGGAGAGTTGTGCAATGAGAATTGTACATCCGCCACCCCTATTGCCGTGGTCACCACCACTTCCGCCCCCACCAGCGCCACTCACCTGCATTCTGCTGACATGCCCCCCACAGACCCCACTGTCACTATCCCCACCCCCCAGAACCCCGAGGGGAACACTACCCCTGCTCATGACTCCACCCCATTCCCCCCACCATCACACCCACTCCAGTTACAGGTTCCGCGCCACTCCCAGCTCCACACCCACACCAGATCCCAGCTCCCAGCCCTACCGAGTTTTCACCAGCCCCCCAGACCTCCCCCTCACTGAGGACAAACGATCAGTCCTCAGCAAAGGACTCAGCTTCATCCTCCTCCGTTCTCCCATCAATGAATTTAATACACGCCGTGACGTCGAACAATTCTTCCGTCGCCTCCGCCTCCGAGCTTACTTTCACAATCAGGATTCCCGCCCATTTTCCGAGGAACCCTTCGCCCACTTCCAACACACTGCATCCACCTGGACACCCCACGCTGGCTTATTACCTGCCCTCGAGCTCTTCATTTCCAACTGCTGCTGGGACATTAACCACCTCAACCCGTCTACCCCCCTCCCCCACTCCAACCTCTCATCCTCACAACGCGCAGCCATCCAATCCCTCTGCTCCAATCCCAACCTCGCCATCAAGCCAGCGGATAAAGGGGGCACAGTGGTAGTCTGGCGCACTGACCTCTACACTGCTGAACCCAAACACCAACTCGAGGACACCTCTTCCTACTGCCCCCTCGACCATGACCCCATCACCAAACCATCATCTCCCAGACCATACAGAACCTCAGCACATCAGGAGATCTCCAACCCACAGCTTCCAACCTCATAGTCCAGGAACCCCGCACTGCCCAGTTCTACCTCATTCCCAAGATCCACAAGCCTGACCACCCTGGCCGACCCATTGTTTCAGCATGCTCCTGCCCCACTGAACTCATCTCTACCTACCTTGACACTGTCCTATCCCCCCTAGTCCAGGAACTCCCCACATACATTCAAGACACCACCCATGCCCTCCAATTCCTCCAAGACTTCCGTTTCCCCAGCCCCCAATGCCTCATCTTCACCATGGATATCCAATCCCTTTACACCTCCATCCGCCATGACCAGGGCCCCCAAGCCCTCCGTTTTTTCCTATCCAGACGTTCCCAACAGTACCCTTCCACCGACACTCTCATTCGTTTGGCCGAACTGGTCCTCACCCTTAACAATTTCTCCTTTGAATCCTCCTACTTATCCCAGACCAAAGGGGTAGCCATGGGCACATGTATGGGCCCCAGCTATGCCTGTCTCTTTGTTGGCTACATAGAACAGTTGATCTTCCGTAATTACACCGGCACCACTCCCCACCTCTTCCTCCTCTACATTGATGACTGCATTGGCGCCACCTCGTGCTCCCGCGAGGAGGTTGAGCAATTCATCAACTTCACCAACACATTCCACCCTGACCTTAAATTTACTGGACAATCTCTGACACCTCCCTCTCCTTCCTGGACCTCTCCATCTCCATTAATGACGACCGACTTGACACTGACATTTTTTACAAACCTACCGACTCGCACAGCTACCTGGATTACACCTCTTACCACCCTATCTCTTGCAAAAATGCCATCCCGTATTCCCAGTTCTTCTGCCTCCACCAGATCTGCTCCCAGGGGGACCAGTTCCACCACAGAACACACCAGATGGCCTCCTTCTTTAGAGAGCGCAATTTCCCTTCCCACATGGTTAAAGATGCCCTCCAATGCATCTCGCCCACATCCCACACCTCTGCCCTCAGACCCCACCCCTCCAACCATAACAAGGACAGGACGCCCCTGGTGCTCACCTTCCACCCTACCAACCTTCGCATAAACCAAATCATCCGCTGATATTTCCGCCACCTCCAAACAGACCCCACCACCAGGAATATATTTCCCTCCCCACCCCTTTCCGCCTTCCGCAAAGACCGTTCACTCCGTGACTACCTGGTCAGGTCCACGCACCCTACAACCCACCCTCCCATCCTGGCACTTTCCCCTGCCACTGCAGGAACTGTAAAGCCTGCGCCCACACCTCCTCCCTCACCTCTATCCAAGGCCCTGAAGGAGCCTTCCACATCCATCAAAGTTTTACTTGCACATCCACTAATATCATTTATTGTATCCGTTGCTCCCGATGTGGTCTCCTTTACATTGGGGAGACTGGGCGCCTCCAAGCAGAGCGCCTTTGGGGAACATCTCTGGGACACCCGCACCAATCAACCACACCGCCCCGTGGCCCAACATTTCAACTCCCCCTCCCACTCTGCCGAGGACATGGAGGTCCTGGGCCTCCTTCACCGCCGCTCCCTCACCACCAGACGCCTGGAGGAAGAACGCCTCATCTTCCGCCTCAGAACACTTCAACCCCAGGGCATCAATGTGGACTTCAACAGTTTCCTCATTTCCCCTTCCCCCACCTCACCCTAGTTCCAAACTTCCAGCTCAGCACTGTCCCCATGACTTGTCCAGACTTGTCCTACCTGCCTATCTCCTTCTCCACCTATCCACTCCACCCTCTCCTCCCTGACCTATCACCTTCATCCCCTCCCCCACTCACCCATTGTACTCTATGCTACTTTATCCCCACCCCCACCCTCCTCCAGCTTATCTCTCCATGCTTCAGGCTCACTGCCTTTATTCCTGATGAAGGGCTTTTGCCCGAAAAATCTATTTCGAAGCTCCTTGGATGCTGCCTGCACTGCTGTGCTCTTCCAGCACCACTAATCCAGAACCATGTGTGATAGAAGCCCATTCAATGTTCCAGTGATAGTTCAAATTAAAGAAACAGGAAATCTCCTTTATGTCCACACCCAGTTTTGTCCCTACTGACACCCAGCCACTGCTTTTCACACAAGCAATGAAGGTGAAAAAAAAATCCCATGGCATTCATTTAACACAGTGCAGAAGGATCAAAAACTTTTGGCCTTGAGTTCAGATCAGAACAGTTAATAATCTTATTTATAGATCGTTGATTTCGTGTTACAGAAGGTATTTATCACTCAATATATGTTAATAAATGTTACGTGATATGCTGAATGCCTAAGCCTGTGAACACGTTGAAATAATCTGAATAATATTGCTAATCTCACAGTAATTACAGCCTTTTCGATGACATAAATCACCATTAAACCATATTATTTTGGAGGAATTCTGAAGGTATATTGTTACTCAATGGAAGGTTATGAGGTTGCTCCTAAAAAATCTTCTCATGCAGAACCTTGGCTGCAGGCTATCTGGCACCACAAATCTTTGCAAAGCAGTTTGTTTTGTATAAAGTGTTTGGAAAATTGTAGCAATAAAAACTAAATGACAATGTAATAACAGCATGGTATCAACACAATAAAAAGACTTGCATTTATATATTCTTAACAGGTTTCTGCATTCGCATTTGTAGACTGTTTCACATGAGGAAATTTTAACAGGCAGTTTGCATAGAGCAAGTTAAAAAAAAATCTATTTATGTCCTATTGATCAACGGTGTTTTCACTAGGAGACTGGGCATTCTCTGTTTTGTTTCAAATAGGATCATGGGACCTTTAAAGTCTAGCAGAACAGGTACACAGAACATTGCACTTTACTCCATTTGCAAATTCATGAATATGTTTTCTTCTGCTTATCTATATCTGTAGTGAATGGCAGATATAATAACTGTGAACTGTTGTCTAAGTGACAATAGGCTGGAAAGCATTGCTTCTCTAATGATTCATAGATGTTTATGGTTATGTAATATTCTTCAAACATAATGACTCATTTTACATATGCTGGTACATCAATTTCAGAAAGTCCCTGTTAGGTTAATATCTTTCTTTAAGACATTGACTTTAATATTATAATATCTCAAATTCTTTCATTTTCATTGCACATGAATCGAAATCAAGTTGTGATTTCAGTCTCAAAGCTTCATTGAGAATAAGATATAATGCACTCAAAATGCCTTGTCTCACATATGGTGACTTTAAATGACTGGCTTCAACAAATAAATCATCCAGCAAGTGAAGGTTTATTGCCGGGCAATCAACTCCAATCTGTCATGGTTCATTACTATTTGTTGTCTGTGGTACTGGTAGGGTACTTTGGTATGTTTTCATCATCACATTGGTAATTTAGCATGACACTACAAAAGAAAACTTTTGGGACTGACCACTTGTGGGAACCGGTTGGCACAGTGAATTACAATGTTGCCCTTTTACCCCTGGAACCTGCATTCAACTCTGATGCTGAGAAAATGGATGGAAATCTCCTCTTGCTACAAGTGTAGGATTTTCATTCAAATTGTATTTCTGACATTTGAATTCAAGGAAAATTGTAGGAATGGCATGGAAAAAGCTTTACACTGCATCTGACAGTGCTGCTCCTGAACAAGGATAAAAATCACACAACACCAGGTTATAGTCCAACAGGCTTAATTGGAAGCACACTAGCTTTCGGAGCGACGCTGATGAAGGAACATCGCTCCAAAAGCTAGTGTGCTTCCAATTAAACCTGTTGGACTATAACCTGGTGTTGTGTGATTTTTAACTTTGTACACCCCAGTCCAACACCGGCATCTCCAATCCTGAACAAGGAGTACTAGTTGCTAGCAGAGCTCCAGTGTCCAAAGTAGAAAGGTTGTTTGAATTACAGGACAAAGTGTCTTTAATGGCTCTCAATAAAATGCATCTCAGAATATGTCTCAATCACATTCTTTTTGGTTTTGCTTTAGATCTAACTTCATTGAATGCTTTTATTTATCCCAAAACAGGGTGGCACGGTGGCTCGCAGCATCAGGGACCCAGGTTCAATTCCCACCTCAGGCGACTGTCTGTGTGGAGTTTGCACATTCTCCCCATGTCTGCGTGGGTTTCCTCTAGGTGCTCCGGTTTCTTCCCAGAATCCAAAGATGTGCTGTTTAGGTAAATTGGCCATACTAAATTGCCCAGAGTGTTAAGTACATTAGTCAGGGGTAAATATAGGGTGGGTTACTCCAGAGGGTCAGTTGGGCTGAAGGGCCTGTTTCCACGCTGTAGGGAATCTAATCTAAGCAAATCATGTCAGGAGTAGGGAATGCTTTGTGTGCCTGTTCTGCTAGATTTTAAAAAAGGGCAGGAAGGGACTTTCAACATAAAATATCCTCAAACATTAATATTATCATGTTGATTCAATTCTATGTTCCTCTTTCCAAACATGTCAATTTGGCATTAACTCAATCATTAAGTAACTAGGCATACCTTTTCATTGCCCCTCCTGATAGTTGATTCTCAGACAATGGATTTGCTTGGGTTTGAGCCTTCACTAGGAGGGTGATAGATACTATGAGTTCACAAGTATAATGATAAGAAACATGACTCATTATTGAAAACCTATTTTCCCATGTTGACTCTCCACTGAACAATGACTGACTGCCAGACAGCAAACAATTCAGACTTCTCAATAACTGACCTCCAAACCACTAGAATCATTATCATACAAAGAAACATTATCGGGTGACTGAGGTTTTCATTGAGATTTATCCTATCTTGATTCTTTAATTTCATCAGTTTTTCACTCTTGTGCCTAATTTATTCCATCTCTATCATAACAAAATGTTGGAATGACCTCTGAGGGTCAAAGGCAAAGGAATATTTAATGTCTTGAAAATTGGGAATAATTGTTTGTTCAATAATGTACAAATACAGACGTTACCTCTGACTGTCAGAGGCCATGGCTATTTCCTCTAATAATATGAGTGGAAAATTATACATTCTGTACAAAACTGAACAGCAATAATCATAAAAATGTAAATTCATAATTACCCTCCACAAGAAATTGCTGAGTGCAGTTCTGTATGATTAGTTCATAGTTTGACCTCCTGACGAGCAATGATACATCTCCACAGAGAGTGTTTGTCCAGTAACACTGAAAGATAATATCTAAACTCCACACTTTAGAATCTAAACCATCTTTGACAAAGGCAAGAGAGACCAAATGGATCATGATCACTTTGCATGTCGTTAAAATGCCTTCAGTGAATTGTGTTTTCATCAAGAGGAAAAATTAAGATCAACATTCTCTCTTATTTGGACACAAAATCATTTAAAAAAACTTAATGCGTAACTCTTTCAATTGGTGCGAAACTCTTCCTCATTAAACAATACTTATTGTACCAGTTGGTGCTGAGCATAAGGAAAAAATATGGAATAATTTAATTTCCTACAGACTGAACTGACTCTAATTTACTTTACATCACTTTTTTTGACCACATATGTTTTAAAGTTCCACTTCCCAAACTAGCTATAGCCTTATGGATTCAATCCATGAGTTTGCAATTTAATTTCACCTCTGGTTTTATTAGTATAGCGGCTAGAGACTTTCATCTGATTAGTCTAAACCTAGATGCCAAAAGTGAAAGGACAGAGGGAAACCTAAGTTCACCACTCAATCCTTTCTTTCACAAAGCTTTTAATGTGCTCTGTTCAAAATGAGGAGTTGGACAAGGGAAGGCAAATCACGTGAAAGTTTTACTTTCCTGCAATTAATGTTGTTAATTGGTCATAAATCAAAGGTTTAATTGCTACAGAAAAATCAATTGGTCATTAAAGCTGATTGTTTGCATTGGATTTCTTTCGGGAGAAGCAAAAATGTATTGATTGCCATGAGGTTAAGTGAACTGAAGTGTAAATACTGACAGAGATTGTTTATATTATCAGACTGATGGATGATTTTCCATTTACCATGTAAACAAATAGAGGAAACTTTATCTCTATGACATTCAACACATCAAGCTAATATTATATTTAGTTGTATCACTTATTGTGCTTCTGAAGGATAAAATGTCTGTAAGGCAATTGTACTTCTACTTTCACTGATTCTATCCTTGAATAGAAAATCAAAGTTTGCAGCTGAATTATGCCAGTCCCACTGTGGTTAATATTTTGAAAACTGGCTTCCTCAGACACATCTCTGGGGTCGATATACATTTGACTGGACCTTCTACCTCAGAGGTGGGGACAATTATTGCAGCACAAGGCACCTGCCCAAGTTGAATTTAAATTCCACCAGTAGCCCTAGTTGGATTTGAAACTTCAGTGCTAGTCCAGAGACATTACCACTACAATAAAGTCTCCTTTAATAGTGCCATAGTGATAAGCTGGGAGTGCTGTATAACAAGCCGTGAAGGTGGTGGTCCAGAACCTGCTGTTTTCTTGCTGCTATGGCATTTTACCAGGAATGGCAACTCAATGGCACAACCACCAAGGTGCAACCATTTGAGCCACTGATCAGCTCAATTTAAGGATTACTTCCCGCCATGGTGGCATCTTACCGATAGCAAGAGAGCCTGTTGCCACATGAAGAAACTGCCAGGTGAATTAGGTCAGTGTCCCAGCCAGTTCCTGGGAGGGCATTACCTCCTAGCTGGCTGCTCAATGGCTCAAGCAGCAATCTCTCATTGGCAAGAAAGAACTCGCATTTGAATCAAGGTGCCATGTCTATGATATGAACCAGCCTCTCAGTCACCAGAGGCTGCCAACCTGAACACAATCAGCAGGATTAAAAAAAAAGTACTGGATCTCCACTGATATTTTGAAATAAGGACAATATATTATGGCATAATGGCTACTACCTATTACATGTAATTCTTCGATAATGCGGTGGTAATGTTCTTGTGCAACCCCGTATTATAGAAAAATCTCACTTTAGAACAGTCACAGAAAGTGTTGGTGACGTAATCGCATTACAGCCAACACATGTTTTAAAAGTTTTCGCTTTACAGTGTCCCAAAAAAGGCCTGTAATTAAAAAACAGTTGTAAAATGTCACTCCAGTGTCGCACCATCCATTATCACTGGTTACCTCTCATCTTGATGGCCAAACTTTCAAAGCAGATGGGAGAGTGAGGTCTGCAGATGCTGGAGATCAGAGTTGAGAGTGTGATGCTGGAAAAGCACAGCAGGACAGGCAGCATTTGAAGAGCAGAAGAATCGAAGTTTTGGGCATAAGCCCTTCATCAGGAAAGTCCGGATGAAAGGCTTCTGCCCAAAACATTGATTATACTGCTCCTCGGATGCTGCCTGACCTGCTGTGCTTTTCCAGCACCACAGTTTCAAAACAGATGAACTAATGTAAAATCATAAAGCCACAGTGTGTTATAATACCACTGTGTAGAATATAAAATGACAGGAGATCTCATAATCAGTCAACAAAGAAAGTTTGCTTTTTCAAATTGTGTGTGAACCTTTGCTCATTGAGGTCAATGCTACAAGTGAAATGTTTTTCCACTCTGGTCACACAGGGTCAATGTCAAGTGTTCCCAGGTGAGGTATAAATCAGTCAGCTACAAATTAAAGATGTTTTCATGAGTCACTGAGAACATGGGAAACCAATGCACGGATTCATGAGACCTGAACTAAAAAAACATTAAATGCAAAAACACCTTAAATCTTGTTTGACTTTTCCCCATAAAGAAATTTTAAGGAAAATGTGCAATCTTCATCCTCCTTCTGGAGGAATTTGGCAGGTAAACACTTGCTCTCTCAGTTGTCATCAATAGTGAGGAGGGACTGAAAATAGAGTGAGAAGTATGTTTGGAAAGCTAACAGAAACAGAAAGGAATGAGAAAAGAAATACAGTAACACTGAGATGAGAGGCAAGAAGAATAAATAGAGAATTTGGAATAGTTGCCCTTTTCTATTTATGACATAAAGTATGTGATTGTGCTTCACATTTACTTCAATGCGTTACTTGTAATGCTGCCAGTGGCATCCTACTTGCAATAAATTCCCATAATTAGTAAGACATTGAACTGCTCTTCAGTTATACTTCTTCCTGCAGAACCATGAATTATTACAGCATTGAAGGAAGCAATTTAGCCTCTTGTGACCAGAATGGCTCTCATCGAGGCATAGTCCCATTACTCCACCTTTCCCCATATGCTTGCTAGATTTTTACTTCAGGTACATATCTAATTTCTTATTGAAGGGCACAATTGAATCTTCTCCCAAATGTTTAGGTTTTGCATTCCACATACTAAATATTCACAAATTAAGATGTTCTTCCTCATGTCTGCATTGCTTCTTTTGTCAATCACTGCCCTCTATTTTTTTGACTTGCTTTGAACAGGCATGGTTTCTTGTTATTTGCTGTATGTATGTTATGATTCTGACCACCTTTATCAAAATGTCTTCCATCTCTAAGGAGAACAATCCAGTTCTTCAATCTATCCACATGACTGAAGTGTTTCATTGCTTGAACCATTCTCAAAATAATTTTTTCACCCTCTGTAAGACCTTCACATCCATCCAAATGTGTGATGCCTAGATTTGGAAAATATTCCAGTTGAAACTGAATCAGTTGTTTATGAAGGTTCATCATAATTCCACCACATTTGTATCTATATTTATAACATCTAAGATCCTGTTTGCTCTTTAAATTACTTTGTCTATCTATGCTGTCACTTTCAATGATTTGACTGAATTTTACCAGAAGACAGCCAGGGAACATTTTTATTAAATTTTATGTAGCATTTCTCTTTGTGAATCCCAGTAATTGTTTTCACACTATTGTTCCAAACTTGCCTTCATATCGAAGCATGGCACCTCTCATGCTCCACTCGTCTTATTCTCCCATTCACTGCAGGCTGATGTTTTTTGCCACTGCTGGCATATCCCAGGATCCTTGACATTTAAACCCCAACCATACACGTGGTCAAGTGTTGACAGTGTGGAATTGCCCTTCACTGTGCAGGTAGTGAGACAGCAAACATAGAGCAATGCTTTCAGAGCAAATAGGTGGTACAGATCACAATTCCTTGCAGCTTTAACTATACATCTATCATTCTTTACATCCTAAGCCAAACAGCTAAACTATCTTTAACCATGTCCCATCTTAGAAACCCTCTTCAAGTCACACCTACTCTGTCCCCAGTGGCCATTCTAGCCCACAAGAGCTTATTCTTGTTCAATGTGGGGTCATCACATATAGGGAACACTTAAAGCCATTCTTCTTTATCGATTAACAACAAAAGCAAGCCAAAACAGAAGTTGCCTCTTAGAAAAGAAATGGCCGTTTTTTATTTTCAAGCAACAACAATTTTACTGTCAACAGATGATCATGGCACCCAGCTCACTGGCACCACAGGAACCAGAGTCACTAATCAACATCTTCCCACTTACCTTCTCTTCTCATTATCCTATTTCCTAAACGGCTGATAGATTTTCTTAGTGATTCAGAAAAATATTCACCCAAACCTAAGAACGCTGGCCTCCTGGATATTTTAATTTTTTAAAAAATCTATTTCATTTCTGGTCACTGTTATTTCAACCAATGGGATATCTTACATAAGAATGTTTTTGTGTTATTGTCTTGGAATTCTTTTTACTTATCTCTATGATTCTAATAAAACATTCCATACAATGTAAGTTTTATATATCAAACCTCAGGTGTTCTTGTTTTCTAAAGTTGCATAGAAATAACATAGAGCAGGAAAGGTAGTTGCTTAATAATGAGCTTAAGTGAGCTATATCTTGAAACTTTTAAACATTTTGCAATCTGTGCTGTTCTTTCACCCAACAATAATTCTACTTTGTTAAGTGAACATAGATGCAGTTCAGTAAAAGTTATGTAGTGTCTGAACTCTTAGACATTGTGCATTTCGTGGTCTTCCTATCCTTACAAAACAGCTAATAAACAAATGTTGTCCTTATGTTCAATAACAAAGGGACATTTGAGATAGAAGTCAAGCAAATATGTTTAAGGGGAATGCAAGCATTGCTACAGGTATATTTTGTATTTATAGGATGTGACAACTTGAAGCATTTATTTAATACACATCTTAATACTTTCTGTAAACACTTACACTCTAACCAAATGAACAAAGAAAGAAAATGGTTTGTTTCTCTATAGAGTTTAAATAGTAGAGCTTTATTTATTTTACAAAGTCATGATTTTATTCATTGATCTGCATGGGGGGGCTGCTTGAAAAATGGCGATGAATCCAGTACTAGCTGTTCTGAGTTCACAAAAAAATCCATTAGTTTGTGATAAAAATATATCCTTGAAACTAGCTCTCTACAAATTTTGGAATGAATAACAATATAAGGAGCAGGAGTATATCAGATGATTCCTCAAGTCTGATCTGCCACCATTAAAATCGTGACTAGCTTCTATTTTCACAAAACCGAAAAGGTTGCAAACTTGTAATGAGTTGATCCATTGAAGCTAATTGTGGAAGAGAAAATGGTTGAATTGACTGTGCTAATGCAGTTCCTTTGAATCATGTCACAATGAATTGTAAATTATATGCTTTTTATGGTCCCAGCATGCCACACAACTTTGAACATTCACAAGCTGTCATTCATGTAGCCAATGAATTGTTCCTTTATAATTATAGAGTCATTTAGATTTTATTGTATGGAAGAAGGCACTTCAATCCATTGTGTCCATACTGGTCATTAAACATTCATTTATTTCAATTGCCTAATTTCTTGGACTTTGCCTGTTTCCTTCAAAGTGAGGGTGTCTGAAGTGTTCATGTAAACAGTTCTTAAATGTCTTGAGGGTTCCTGTTTCTAACACCATTTAAGGCAGTGAATTTTGGATATCCACAATTCCCTGGGTAAAAAGATCTTTCCTCAAATCCCATCAAAAGCTTCTGCTCCTTACTTTAAAACCATGTCCATTGTTATGATCCCTGTACTAAGGGGTAAAGTTTCTCCCCATTTACCCTGTCTACGTTCCTCATAACTTTGTACACTACAATCAGATCCCCCTCAGAATTCTCTGCTCTAAGTAAACCAACTGCAGCCTGTTTAGTCACTCCTCATAGCTGAATCGCTCCAGGCCAGGCAACACTCAACATTCTCTTGAGTGCAATCGCATTCCTCCCATATTGTGGTGACTAGAACTACAAAGAGAACTTCAGTTATGGCCGAGCTTTCTATGCAAATCCATCACAACCTCCTTGCTCTTGTATTCAATGCCTCGACTAATAAAGCTAAAAATCACACAACATCAAGTTATAGTCCCAACAGGTTTATTTGGAAGTATTAACTTTCGGCGAGTTGCTCCTTCATCACGTAGCTGTCGTTCCTGATTAAGGGCTTTTGTCCAAAACATCAATTTTCCTGCTCCTCAGATACTGCCTGACCTGCTGTGCTTTGCCAGCACCACACTCTCAACACCGTCACCTCCAAATCTTGACTAATAATGACAAGCATCCCACATGCCTTGTTATCTACCTTTCCTACTGCTTTCAAGGATCTATAGACTTGCACACCAAGGTTCTTTTGATCTGCTGTGCTTCCTAGGCTCCTATCACTCACATGGGCTCCCTTGCCTTGCTAGTCTTTCCAAAATGCATCACTGCACACTTTTCAAGATTAAGTTCCATTTGTCTCTGTTCAATCCATCTGACTAGCAGCACTGTGGCTCAGTGGTGAGCACTGCTGCCTCACAGCACCAGGGTCCAAGGTTCGATTCTAACCTCAGGTAACTGTCTGTGTGGAGTTTGCATATTCTCCCCGTGTCTCGTGGGTTTCCTCCGGGTGCTTTGGTTTCCTCCCACAGTCCAAAGATGTGCAGGCCAGGTGAATTGGCCATGCTAAATTGCCCATAGAGTTAGGTGCATTAGTCAGAAATGGGTCTGGGTGGGTTACTCTTTGGAGAGTTGGTGTGGACTGATTGGGCCGTAGGGCCTGTTACCACACTGTAGGAAATCTGAAATCCCTACTTACATCACCAATAGTCCGTTAAGTCAGCTGTGAACTTACTGATCATATCTCCTTCATTCATGTGTAAATCATTAACGTACACATTAAACAACAAATAAACTGCAAAGGACCCTGCACTAAGTCCTGTGGGATGCCAATGGACTGAGGCTTCCAGTCACAAGTACACAATTCAAACATCACTTACTCCTTTCTGCATTAAACCAAATTTGACAAGTTGGATCCAATGGACTGTTAGTTTCATAACCAGCTGCAATGTGAGACCTTGATAAATGCCTTACTAAAGTACAGCCAACCTTTTACCTATGGCACCTATGGGACCAGGAGTGTACTGTTTGATCAGATATTCTAGATGATCAAAGGATTCACATAATTAATGTAAAAACACACATTAAGCAATAGAAACATAATGCAGGGATATCCACATCACAATTATACTTTATTTACAGCATGAATCACAAATAATAATTTACATAAACCTTAACATCAGCATGCCTCTCACTCACATCTTCATCTGACTACTTGGGTATCGTGGACACTGCAATACTACAGTAAACTTTCAGTATTTCAGGTATATATTTTTATCGAGTGAGTCAGTTCATTGGGTGTCAGTTAAAAAACTGTTTGTTCTACATATAGATGATGTCAAGTACATTATCTTCATTTAAATATCTTGTCACCTTCTCAAAAAAATTCCATTAACTTTCTTAGACATGATCTCCCCTTACAAAGCCATGCTGACTGTCCTTGATTAAGTTGTGTTTTTCCCATTGGAGATTAAGTCTGCATTAGAAATATTTCCAGTAGTTTCCCTATCACAGATGCTAGTCTTACTGGCGTGGAGTTTCTTGGTTTATCTCTACCACCCTTATTCAATAACATTAGCTGATCTCAAGCTCTCCTGTGGTCAGAGAGGGTTTGAAAATTATTGACTAGTCCTGCAATCTCCTGCCTTGCCTCTGTTAGCAACCTGGGATGCACCTCAAAATAGCCTGGGATTTATCCACTTTCAAGCCTGATAAAACAGCTATTACCTCCTCCCTCTCAATACTATTTCATTCAAGTATATCACAGTCCACCTCTCTGATTTCTATATGTAATGATAACAGATATAAAGTACTCACTTAATACCTCAGCTATTTCTTCCAGTTCAACACACAGATTGCCACTTTGGTCCTAATAAGACTTACACTTTCCCTGATTACTTGTTTGCCCGGAATATAAAATGGCTTTGGATTTTCTTTAATATTACCTATGAGAACTCTTGCTCTCCTAATCTCTTTTTCTATACTTCTCTCGGGCATCTGTCACTTTGAGGCCTTAATATGTACCAAAAGCTTTCTTTCTTATCCTTACCCAATTCTGTACATCCTTTGAAATCTAAGGTTCTCTCAGCTACTGATGCCTCAACATGGTCTGTATCTAGGTAAAAACAATGACTGCAGATGCTGGAAACCAGATTCTGGATTAGTGGTGCTGGAAAAGCACAGCAGTTCAGGCAGCATCCGAGGAGCAGGAAAATCAACATTTCGGGTAAAAGCCCTTCATCAGGAATACAGGCAGAGAGAGATAAGTGAGAGGAAGGACTGTATCTTTCTATTCCCATTCTATCCATGTACCTATCAAGTTGCCCCTTAAATGTCACTGTTGTATCTGGCTGCACCATTTCCTCTGGCAGCGCATTCCAGACACTTACCACCCTCTATGTAAAAAACTTGTCTCATTCTCCTTTAAACTTACCCTTTCTATCTTGAACCTATGTCCCCAGTAATTGATATTTCTACCCTGGGAAAAGGACTCCGATGATCCATTCTATCCAAGTTCAGGGGTGCAAAACTCTGTTGTCATAAGATTACTTCCAAAAGAAGGACATAGATTTCTTTCAAAAAATAATACTTTGGGATACAGTATATGACTAATTTGGGATGTTCACGGGGTGAGTATAGTATACTTATGAGGAAGAAAATGAAATTGGAACTCTGATTCCAAAAGCTGTCCACCAAAGTATTTTTGGATCTGTTGTAACCTGATTGATAGAAATTTATTGCTAGGATTAGTTATGAACTTATTAAGTGACCATTCGGCTGATGGAAGATGAACCAGGTGAACCTTGATCTTTTCTCTTATCTAAAAGTGACTTTGTTCCTATGAAAGTCATTCCTTTGCAACTGATCATAATGAACTGAACCCTTGGTTCTGTCATCATGCCTCAATATCTTTTATGCATTTCACAAAATTGTCGTGTTATTCATTCCAATAACATCTCAACACTGCAACAACTCCCATACTTGCTTTAGTCTCTTTCCTTCTCTATCCTTATTCCCACTTTCTCCCTTTCATTATTCAATATTTTTTTCTATGCCTGATTTGATTCTAATTTTCTGCATATCTGTCAGTCCTTCTGGTTCTTTCTCTGTCCTTTGCTTTCATTGATTCAGAAGTTAGATATTCCGGCACAACATTTAAGAGGTCCCAGACATAGTGTGGACATTGTTATCACTTCAATGTTTTAAGAATTTCATTTGCTACGACAATGAAATCTGATCCATAAAGTAGAAAGTCAGTTTAAGATTGTTCAACACAAACCACATCCGCAGAGCAGTTTCTGGTGGATCGTGCTTTCTGAACCATTCAAAGTGCTGCCTCTGCCTCCCAAATGTCTCTCCTATTACTTGCAATGATAATGTGTGCCTCTCCTTCAGTTCCATACCACTTATCAACCACCATTTATTTTAAAGTTGTGAAATCCCACCCTACATGAGAGGGAAGGTCTATTATATTCTCCATTCAAGTCAGCAATATATTAGTTTTGTAAAAAAATACACAGAGCAAACAGGAAGATGAAAAGACAGCATTGTAGCTTGGCTGATAAGCCTCAGGGTGTTTTCTAAATCAGACAAGATTCCCACATATCGGGAAGCAGGAATGTTAAAAAAATTAAGGAGCTTCCTTCACGGTGGTTAGTTGACTAGTGGTTAGATCTTGCACCCACATGATTTCATTCTGCAGCTGAATCAACTGCAGCTGACTGGTCCCAACCAGTTTTCTCTGATGTTTGAAAGATGACGGAACCAAACAAATAAAGGACATGTTTTGTTCATGCTATGTTTAAAAATGAGATAATTGAATAGCAGAGGGTTACAGTGTCTTCATAAGTTCACGTTACTGGGGATGTGCAATCATCCTCACTTTCATAAAGCTATGGTTACATATGACATTTGAACTGGCTGTTGACACTCAAAGTCTTGTTAAGAAAAAAGCTCCTCTGAGGACAGAAACAAACTACAATTGCTGCATCCCCTACCACAACAGTACACATTGATATGTTCAATAGAAATAATGAGCAAAGCTATGAGGAAAATGCAGGAGATTGGCAATAAGTTATAACACTCATTCGAAAAACCAGTGCAGACAACAATGGGCTGAATGCCCTTACCCTATGGCTTAATTTTTCTATAATCCTTCTGTGAAACCTGATGAATTAAAGTGATAAGTCATTTTTCAAATCTTACTTTGAGCCAGCTAGGAAGAACAAAGTATGTGGTGGGTCTGCCAAAGGATGCTCTCAGTAGGTTGAGCAGACACAGACCCAAATGAGTATTGAATATTTCAATTGGATCGTGATGCCAGAAATGACATCCAGACTGGGAAAATTGCCAATCCTCACTAAATATAACAAGAGTCAACTGAAAACAGATTTATTGTATACAATAACACCTGCGCAGGGCTTTCTTACATGGCAACTCTCCAACAAGTTGTTTTCTTCACAATGGGGTGGTAGAATTTCTCTCCTCAGCTGGAAGAAATGGCACAGTTTTCTTCATGGTGCTTAGTGAGGGGAATAGTACTTTAAATTGAAAGCTCTGCTCATTTGGACATAATCACTATTAAGTTGTGTGTTCAAGCATTACTCACAGGTGTTAAGTGGATCTTCTGGACTAGCACCTGAGCATGGCATTGAGGAAGTGCATCTTTTTCAGAGATGGTGCCTTCAGCTGGGCATAAAATGGAGTCTCTGTCCACATGGCTCAAGTATATTGCAAACAAGCTATTGCACTATTTATCAAGGAGCAAGGAATTGGCCAAAACAAGTTAATGGCTATTCTCTTGCATTGAGCTGCAGAAGGCCATGGAATTTGCACTTTTGAGACCAGGACTGCTCTGTTAAATTAATTGCTGATATGTTAAACTGCTTGGGATATCATCAAAAAACTGAAATAATGTGCTGTATATATAGAGGGAGACCTTGATTTACAAATGTCAGAATTACAAAGACGTGTAAATACAAACAAGAACTCATACAGGAATATAATTTTAAAGATCCTATGAATGAACATTTCCTTCACTTAGGAACATTTCCTTTCCTGCTTTATGTTCTCCTGCATTATGTTCCAACTTGGATACAAATCGACTTGCAAATGGGCTCAAAAACAGAACGCGTTAGTTACCGAGGGACTGGTCATAGATACAAAATGAAGGATAATCTTAGCTCCTTACTGTGCTATCTAAGCTTACTTTGATCTCCTGAGGACAAAAAAGCAGTTAGCCTAGCTTTCTTCACTGATATCATTGAAGGATGTCATGTGCAGTTAGCAACCCACCCAAGTGAACTCACTTATCTCTATTTGACACTACTAAAAGCAATTCTACTCAAACAAATTTCACCCCACTTGCCTTCTCTGTGTAGGTGCTGTAACATGATCAGACAAGTAGACCTCATAGAATATGAACATAGAACATAGAAAAGTATAGCACAGAACAGGCCCTTAGGCCCACGATGTTGTGCCGAGACTTAATCCTAATGTAAAATATTGTAACTTAACCTACACATCCCTCAACTCACTGCTATCCATGTGCATGTCCAGCAGTCACTTAAATGTCCCCAGTGACTCTGCTTCTACCACCTCAGCTGGCAACACATTCCATGCATTCACAACTCTCTGCATAAAGAACCTACCTCTGATGTATCCTTTATACCTTCCTCCTAATATCTTCAAACTATGACTTCTCGTACCAGTCAATCCTGCCCTGGGGAAAAGTCTCTGGCTGACAGATGAAAACAGGAGTGTCAGAGGTTCTGCTCACTCTGAGTGAGCTGGATCAGTGTTAAGGACTCTCATCGTGTAAATAAAGGGTGATTTGGTGATGAGATCCTGGCCTCTGTCGAGTTATTTCATCTTCTCTTGAGCTGCCCTCTCTAAAGCACTGCCCTCTTTTAAGTGATGCTGTAGAGAAGGGAAGGAAATAATAGCAAAAGGTTAACTGCAGTGTATTTAATATATGTCCCACATGAAAATAAAATTGAAGTTTATATGTGGATATCAGTTATCAAAACATTTCTTTTTCAACTCAGAAACTGAGCACTTTGTGTGAATTTTCCTTATAGGTTATTGCTAGGAATCCTTGTTGAATTGCAATGTTATTTTAACCTTTGTATGGCTTTTGAGACCTACTGCTTGCTTTCCTGCAGTGTGTAATTTCAGGACATCACTTGAACGATGTTATCTCTGGCTTTTTAATTGCACTACACTAGTAGATGTAGTTGTCATGTTGTGCTTTTACCCAGCAGCTGAGCTTTTATAAGGTTTGTTAATACATTTAGTTGCAGCTATAACATTCTGGATGCACAATGTTAATAAATCAACTAGTGAAAATTGCAGAAATGATCAGAAATGTGACGAAGATTTGTGCTATCAATCTGGTTATCGCAATGGATTTGTAAAAAGATTCAGACAGGTAAAATCTCTGCGTTACCACTGAAAGCAATATAGCAATTATGAATGAGAAAGGACAGATAACGGGAGAAACAAAACATGCTTTGGAAAGATTAATTCAACAAAAGAAGACAGTGGTGTCTCGACTTATGAACTTAATCCATTCCAGGACCTGGTGGGTTCGCGAACTGAATCAATTTTTCCCATTGTTCGGATATTTCCGGAGTCTTTTCTCTTTTTTGTCTCTTGGAGGTTGGTGATGCCACAAGAAAACGATCCAGAGAAACTTGTTTTTTTTCTTTGTTGCAGAATTTTCCAAAAATGGGACATCACATTGTCATTTAAAATGTTCACTGCTCTATTGGTCAGTTTTGTAAGGGTGATGCCTCTCAACAAAAGCCTGCACTTCACTACATTTGCTACAAATGTCTTTGATTTGAACACTTGATACATCTTCCCTCTCTTCTTCCTCCTCTCCAGACTGAATGAGCTCATGCGGGACCCGAGAGCTTTTGCATTCAAACCGCGCGTAGCAAAGCTGAACAATGAAACCACGTGGTCGCACATGGGCTTTTTGCGTTCGTTCCTTCGTTCGTACCTTGAATTTCGTACGTACGTTGAAGCAAAATTTTACGTACAATCCTGTTCGTAAACCGATTTGTTCGTGAACGGGGTCGTTCGTATGTCGAGGCGCTACTGTACTAAAATATCTAGTTAATAGGAGAAACAATAAACAGAATGTTTCACTTAAATGCTTAGTCTTTTTATTGTAAAACATGGTGTCAATTTGTAATCAAGTAAAACGCATATCAATAGATCTGTTATATTATCAAAAGATCATTAAGATGCGGGTCTGTAAGCTACTTTTACTTCATATTACTGTAGAAATTACATGAGTGGTAGGAATTAGCCATTTTTTTTGTATCTACAAATGATTGAATGGATTATCTGTACAAAATACCTATTTGCATGACAGTTTGTCTGGGGTAGGATTTGATGCTACTTCAACCATTCAGGATAGAATTGATAGTAATGTGGACAATTATGGTTCAATTAAAGAAGGTCAGCATGATTTCCTCAGGAAAATCATGTTCAATTTCTTGAAGAAGTAATGGAAATCTGGATGAAGGTTTGCTCGCTGAGCTTTAAGGTTCATATTCAGACATTTCGTCACCACGCTAGGTAACATCATCAGAGAGACTCTAGATGAAGCACTCATGGTATGGCCCACTTTCTCTTTATATGTTTAGGTTTCCTTGGGTTGGCGATGTCATTTCCTGTAGTGACTCCATTTCCTATGGTGATATCATTTCTTGTTCTTTTCCTCATGGGGTGTTAAATAGGAGTCAAGTCAATGAGTTTGTTGATAGAGTTCCGGTTAGAATGCCATGTTTCTAGGAATTCTCATGCATGTCTCTGTATGGCTTGTCCTAGGATGGATTTGTCCCATTTGCAGTGGTGTCCTTCCTCAGTGTATGTAAAGATGCTAGTGAGAGTGGGTCATGTCTTTTTGTGGCTAATAGATGTTCATGTATCCTGGTGGCTAGTTTTCTGCCTATTTGTCCAATGTATTGTTTGTTATAGTTCTCACAAGGTATTTTGTAAATTAGATTAGATTAGATTAGATTAGATCCCCTACAGTGTGGTAAAAGGCCCTTCGGCCCCAGGCCCACTGACCCTCTGAAGAGTAACCCATCCAGACCCATTTCCCTCTGACTAATGCACCTAACACTATGGGCAATTTAGCATGGCCAAATCTCCTGACCTGCACATCTTTGGACTGTGGGAGCAAACCGGAGCACCCGGAGGAAACCCACGCAGACACGGGGAGAATATGCAAAATCCACATAGACAGTTGCCCGAGCCTAGAATTGAACCCGGTCCCTGGCGCTGTGAGGCAGCAATGCTAACCACTGAACCACCATGCCACCCACCGACATTAGTTTTGCTTGTTGTCAGTATAGGGTCTTCCAAGTTCATTAGCTGCTGTTTTAGTGTGTTAGTGGGCAACCATGATGCGAAGAGGTCTGAGTAGTCTGGCAGTCATTTCTAAGACGTATTTGATGTAGGGGTGTATCCCTAGTATCTTTACACACAGATGAGGAAGGACATCACTTCCACTGGGACAACACATCCATCCTAGGACAAGACAAACAAAGACACACACAAGAATTCCTAGAATCATGACATTCCAATCGGAACTCTATCAATAAACACAGTGAGTTGGAGCTGAAAATGTGTTGCTGGAAAAGCACAGCAGGTCAGGCAGCATCCAAGGAGCAGGAGAATCGACGTTTCGGGCTTGAGCCCTTCTTCATGACCTGCTGCGCTTTTCCAGCAACACATTTTCAGCTCTGATCTCCAGCATCTGCAGTCCTCACTTTCTCCACAGTGACTTGGACCCCTGAGAAAAATAACAGGAAATAACATCACCATAGGAAATGGTGTAACCACAGGAAATAACATCACCAACTCAAGGAAACCTAAACACATAAGTAGAAAGCTGGCCATACCACCAGTGCTTCATCTGGGGGCTCACTGATGATGTGATCTGTATGGTGACGAAACATCTGAAAACGAACCTTCCAGCTCAGTGAGCAAACTTATACCCACAACCTCAACCTGAGCTACAAACCTTCTGAAAACTCACTAATTAATGGAAATGTTTGATGAGGACAGTGTTGTTGATGTGACATATATAGCCTCTGTACAGTGTCACGCAACTGACCATGAGGAAAGTTAGAGCTGATGGAATAAAATAGATGTGAGTAATGTGAGTACAAAATTGACAGAGTGATTGGAGACAAAACATAATGATTCATGGATATTCCTTGGGCTGGAGGAAGATTTGCATCAAGGTTATCCATATTTAACTATTAGGCCTCTACCTTTTTTGATTTGTATTAATTATAAAGATTTTGATGTATTGGAGACAATTTCAAACTTTGTGGATGCTCCCAAAACTTGGAAACATTGTAAACCAGGAGGTGGGAAGTGTGGAATTTCAAAATAATATTGACAAGTTACTGGAGTGAGTATAGATTGCAGATGAAGTTCAATGTGGAGAAGTATGAGAAAGAAAGAACATAGGAGACACTATAAAGTTCAGGGCAATATTCTAAAGAGGTTACAGGAGTAGAGAGAGCTGGGCGTATATGTCAATTAAAGGTGGCAGCAAAGGTAGAGTTTGAAGTTAATAAAGCATACAGTATACAGTACTAGGCTTTATTAATAGGGTCATGGACTCCAAGACCAAGGAGGTTATGCTGAATCTGTATTAGATAAGACGCTCCTGCAATAAAGAAAGATTGAAGAGTTTGGGACAGTTTCCCTTGGTGAGGAGAAGGCAAAGAGGAGATTTGATAAAAGGTTTTAAAATCAAGAGAGGCCTTGACAGTGTAGATAGAGAAACTGTTCACACTCGTAAAAGAATTGACAATAAGAGGCCACACTTGTAAAATTATTTCGATGAAAGTGAGGACTGCAGCTGCTGGAGATTAGAGTTGAGTGTGTGGTGCTGGAAAAGCACAGCAGGTCAGGCAGCATCCGAGGGGCAGGAGAAATAACATTTCAGGCATAAGGCCTTCATCGGGAAGCCCTTCTTCTTGATAAGATTATTTGCAAAAGAAGCAAATGAGATGTGAGAAAAAAACTGCCAGCAATTAGAGTCTCCTAACTGCCTGGAAGAATGGTAGAGGAGAGGGCAATTTTAACATTCAAGTGGTCTTTGGATGATTGCTTGAATAGAAACATTAGGCAGCGTTGTGGGAAAATGGTGAGAAATTGGCACAAAGTTAAAACGTTCATTTGGAGAGCCTGTGTAGACCCAAGGGGCCAAATGGCCTCCTTCTACACCATGCCACTTCTAGAATTTGACTCTGTCTTCTGTCTGACCTGTCTCACCACACCTTGTCAACTTTGATTGTCCTGTCAGTATTCATTTGACTAAACTCCAGCTCCCCCACCCTGATCTGCACCTCCCAAACCTGACCTCTCCTCGTCAACCTCTTCCTCCTCTGCCTCAACTCTTTCTCTCTCCTTTGGTCCTGGCCCCACCTGTCTCCTTACCACATTCTATGATAGCACCATCTCAGTTTTAGAGATGTTCACTTTAAAATGGACTTTCACTGTATATATTTCAGGAAGTTATGCTGCACAGTGATAGATCAAGAAACCTCAATTATAAAACAATAAGAGTATTCTTCAACAAGAGTAAAATGGTGCAGATACTGGAAATTTGAAGTGAAAACAGAAAATTAATGAAAATATTCAGCAGTTCTGATAGTATCTGTGGAGAAAGAATTGGATCTCATGCTTTCAGTGGACAACATTTTATCAGAATAGATATTTGTTGCATTGGTTTGAGGAGACCTTACAGCACATCAATAGTTCCAGATAGTCTGATATTTGTTGTGGTTCTGTTTGCCGAGCTGGGAATTTGTCTTGCAAACATTTCGTCCCCTGTCTAGGTGACATCCTCAGTGCTTGGGAGCCTCCTGTGAAGCGCTTCAGTGCTGTTTCCTCTGGCATTTATAGTGGCCTGTCTCTGCCGCTTCCGGTTGTCAGTTCGAGCTGTCCGCTGTAGTGGCCGGTATATTGGGTCCAGGTCAATGTGTTTGTTGATAGAGTCTGTGGGTGAGTGCCATGCCTCTAGGAATACCCTGGCTGTTCTCTGTTTGGCTTGCCCTATAATGGTAGTGTTGTCCCAGTCGAATTCATGTTACTTGTCATGTGTGTGTGTGGCTACTAAGGATAGCTGGTCGTGTCGTTTCGTGGCTAGTTGGTGTTCATGAATACGGATCGTTAGCTGTCTTCCTGTTTGTCCTATGTAGTGTTTTGTGCAGTCCTTGCATGGGATTTTGTACACTACATTGGTTTTGCTCATGCTGGGTATCGGGTTCTTCGTTCTGGTGAGTTGTTGTCTGAGAGTGGCTGTTGGTTTGTGTGCTGTTATAAGTCCTAGTGGTCGCAGGAGTCTGGCTGTCAGTTCAGAAATGTTCCTGATGTATGGTAGTGTGACTAGTCCTTTGGGTTGCGGCATGTCCTCGTTCCGTTGTCTTTTCCTTAGGCATCTGTTGATGAAATTGCGAGGGTATCCGTTTTTGGCGAATACCTTGTATATGTGTTCCTCTTCCTCTTTTTGCAGTTCTGGTGTGCTGCAGTGTGTTGTGGCCCTTTTGAATAGTGTCTTGATGCAACTTCATTTGTGTGTGTTGGGGTGGTTGCTTTCATAGTTTAGGACTTAGTCTGTGTGTGTGGCTTTCCTGTAAACCTTTGTGGTGAATTGTCCGTTCGGTGGTCTCTGTACCATCACGTCTAGGAATGGGAGTTGGTTGTCCTTTTCTTCCTCTCTAGTGAATCGGATTCCTGTGAGTGTGGCGTTGATGATCCGGTGTGTGTTCTCTATTTCTCTATAGAGAACACACACCGGATCATCAACGCCACACTCACAGGAATCCGATTCACTAGAGAGGAAGAAAAGGACAACCAACTCCCATTCCTAGACGTGATGGTACAGAGACCACCGAACGGACAATTCACCACAAAGGTTTACAGGAAAGCCACACACACAGACTAAGTCCTAAACTATGAAAGCAACCACCTCAACACACACAAACGAAGTTGCATCAAGACACTATTCAAAAGGGCCACAACACACTGCAGCACACCAGAACTGCAAAAAGAGGAAGAGGAACACATATACAAGGTATTCGCCAAAAACGGATACCCTCGCAATTTCATCAACAGATGCCTAAGGAAAAGACAACGGAACGAGGACATGCCGCAACCCAAAGGACTAGTCACACTACCATACATCAGGAACATTTCCGAACTGACAGCCAGACTCCTGCGACCACGAGGACTTATAACAGCACACAAACCAACAGCCACTCTCAGACAACAACTCACCAGAATGAAGAACCCGATACCCAGAATGAGCAAAACCAATGTAGTGTACAAAATCCCATGCAAGGACTGCACAAAACACTACATAGGACAAACAGGAAGACAGCTAACGATCCGTATTCATGAACACCAACTAGCCACGAAACGACACGACCAGCTATCCTTAGTAGCCACACACACATATGACAAGCAACATGAATTCAACTGGGACAACACTACCATTATAGGGCAAGCCAAACAGAGAACAGCCAGGGAATTCCTAGAGGCATGGCACTCATCCACAGACTCTATCAACAAACACATCGACCTGGACCCAATATACCGGCCACTACAGCGGACAGCTCGAACTGACAACTGGAAGCAGCAGAGACAGGCCACTATAAATGCTGGAGGAAACAGCACTGAAGCACTTCACAGGAGGCTCCCAAGCACTGAGGATGTCACCTAGACAGGGGATGAAACGTTTGCAAGACAAATTCCCAGCTCGGCGAACAGAACCACAACAACGAGCACCCGAGCTACAAATCTTCTCCCAAGTCTGATATTTAACAGGAAAATCACTTGATGTGATACATAGGAAACCAAGGTTGACATTTTCTCTCTGAGGCTGAGTGTGAGGCCAGGCATTTTAAGTGTCAACTAACTCACCACCCCACTATCAAAAAACCTGCTGCTGCTGCATTACTCACCAATCAATGCCTTAAGAGCTGATTGGTGAGCTTTGGTGGGCCTTTTAACCTATCACCTTGCCAGAAGCTCCTGACCAATCAGATGCCAGTAGCTCCTGTGTAATGCATAATCAAGTTCTCCTCTGTAATAGATCTAATGCCTAGAAGGTAGATGTTTCCCATTTGCTATTTACAGATCAAGGATCAAGGGGAGAGAGAATGCCATGGGGTTCAAAGGAAAGAACATTAGAGATGGCATTTAGAAGTTATCCTCTTGCATGCCATCCATCTGTGCATCCGATTATCCTGTGGTACACGCAATTAGAAGTTCCCTTCTCTCAAAGTAATAAATGATGCAGTGATGCAAACAATCAAGAAGGTAAGGGACAGGATAAAATTAAAAGAGAGGGCTTATAAATTCACAAAGAATAGTCAGATCCCACAGAATCGAACAAACACAAAGAGCAACAGAAGGCCTCAAAGTAGCTTATAAGAGTGACTATAAAGGATTAATACAGGAAACTTGAAAGTGACATAAAAGACAACAAGAAGAGATTTTATAGTTCTATAAAGGGAAAGATTGAGATTCATTTACTACCATGAAAGAACTGTAGGAATCTCAATTGAATGATTCATCCAAAACAGGATATATCCAATAGTGTTGCCCTCCCTCATCCCATCCCCCACTCACCCATTGTACTCTATGCTACTTTCTCCCCACCCCCACCCTCCTCTATCTTATCTCTCCACGCTTCAGGCTCACTGCCTTTATTCCTGATGAAGGGCTTTTGCCCGAAACATCAATTTTGAAGCTCCTTGGATGCTGCCTGAACTGCTGTACTCTTCCAACACCACTAATCCAGAATCTGGTTTCCAGCATCTGCAGTCATTGTTTTTACCCTGTCAGGTTAAATGTTGAGTGCTAGTAGAGTTTAAACCGCTAAAACTACTGCCTCAGAAATGTATGTAACCCATGGCTGGCACAATGAAGCAATTAAACAGTCTGGTGACTCCAAGTATAAACCTTAATAATAAGCAGCTTAGTGAAAAACATGGGGTCTGACCAATGTTTCCATGTTTCAAGATAGGAATGAGCATCAGACAATCTGAGTTGAAAAACAGCAGAGGCTGAGGGCTAGTTGTAAACTGGCCATCTGCCTCTTGGTGAACAGACCCATGTTTTTCACTAAACTGCTCATTATTAAGCTTTATACTTGGAGTCACCGAACTGTTTAATTGCTTCATTGTGCCAGCCATGGTTCATACTCATTTCTGGGACAGTATTTTTAGAGGTTTAAACACTATGGGCACTCAACATTTAACCTGACACTTCAGTACTGAGGGAATGCAGCACTATTGGAGATGTAATGTTTTGGATGAATTATTCAATTGACGTTCCTACCGCTCTTTCACAGGAGTAAATGAATCTCAATCTGTGATTCAAAGAGGAGCAAGAGAATTTTCCTGGCCAATGTTTATCTCTCAACCAACATCATTGTTAAATCACTGATCTGGGGGTCATTATCACATTGATGTTTATTGAGCCTTGCTGTCCAAACTGGCTGCTTCATTTCTTACATTAAAACAGTGACTTCACTTCAAAAGCATTTCATTAGCTATAGAGCACTTTGGCACAACCTAATATTGTACCAAGGGCTGTCAAAATGCAAATCATAGCGTAGTTTTATTTAATTTTTCATAAGGGCATACTCTTTTGCTTCATTCTATGCCTGCCTAAAATCGATTCATGTTTCACACTCAATGGGCAACAGTCTGAGACCATGTTTCTTTTTCCATTTAATGGCAACTGCAATATCTGTTATTACTACCTAGGTTTAAATGAGTCTACATAGGATCGCAGTCAAAGTCCGAATCATCTTGGCTTCCAGGAGCCATATGTCATTCAATAACCAGCTGAAATACTCAGGGATGTTTGCCTCTGCTGCTTTGAAATCAAAAAGAAAATATTGTACTGTGAAGCTACCTTTTAAGGATTTGTTCTACACCTTATACATCACTCCGTTGCCACACACAGTCCTTTGTAGTAGTGCCTGATGGTCTTCAACTTTTGACTAACCCTCTACCAGCACATAACTAAGCAAGAGAGCAAGAATAATCTTGAAATATTTCCCTTTCCAACCAAACTGATGCAGACTGCTGGACATTACAGAAGATGATTCCTGATTTATCTAGATGTGATCTTTAAACTACAAGGAAACCCAGCTCCTGTTACTTATAGCAATGTTTCTAACTGCAATCATGAAGGTTTTTGGATGCCATTACATTCATCCCTTAAAAAAAACAATTTTGTAAAGAATGCTTCTACGCTATTATTATTTCAGCATTTATAAAACAAAATATTACAGTAAATATTTTCATCCTTTGCTTTTTCTTCATACCTGCTGAACAGGTATCAGTTGTTGCTGTTCAGCTATGCAGACACCATAATTTGTTGTGATTTACACACCCATGGGGCATACTTAGCATTTTCATATCTTATTCTCGTGACTTCTCCTGATCTTGTTTTTGTAGCGAGTAGTAATAAATTTTTCATGAGAACCTCCATCAAGCCTTTAATAATAACTTGCATTATTATGTTCACTTGGAGGTAAAAAGAGACAGAGTCTCGACTCCCCTTGGCTCCTGGAAAAACATTAGCTTTCATGAGTTCATGTGATTGTATTCAGTGGTTCACATGTGTCTCTTGGGAAATCTTCCTGCCCATTTTGTGCTGGTGAAACTGCATAAGATGGCTGCAGTAGTATACACAAGTATACATACTGAAAACCCTCTTGGGCAGCCCACTAGGCATAACCTTGATCCTGTCAAATTGTGAAATTCACCAAGAAGGTTCGACAGATACATAATTCATGTGGTCTCTAACCTGTTTGATTCGTAATCCACAGTTTTAAAATTCTCAGACCCAGATTAGCATCTCTCCATGGCTTCAACAGCATCATTCTCTCCCCACCAGCACCCCCATCCCTTCTCTGTAACTTTCCCTAATCCTACAACCTTCCGAGTGCTCTCTCTGAGCTCTAATCTAATCTCCACCACATTCTTCCTTCTCTCTCTCTATCCATTTCCCTTTATCTCTTCCCCTCTCTCTTCTCCCATCCACTTCCAGTGATAGTCAGATCTTAGTCATCTTCTTGAAATTCGTGATGAAGGGCTTATCCCTAAAATGTCGACTCTCCTGCTCCTCGGATGCTGCCTGACTGACTGTGCTTTTCCAGCACCACATTCCTCGATTCTTGAATAAGGTGCCCAGGTAACTTTCCTCCTCCCTGATGTGACATAGAGACTGTAACTCAATAGCTGTGAGCCAAAGATGCTGCAATCACAAGCACTTACTGCAGATGTATTTGCCCTGGATCACACAGACATCCAGAAGCTCTTCAAATCCTGAAAGCTCAGCACACCACCTGCCCTATGATCTCCAATATGTGTTAATTAATTAGTACATGTCAATTAATTAATTTAGAATTAAAATAGCCTACACTTTACAAAATGATTCAGCACTGCTAATAAATTTCATAATGCTGATGAACCAATGCAATACATTCAATATTGATAAAACTTACAGTTTCTAACAACACTAGTTATTGATTTAGCTGTTCCTTCAGCTGCACAAAATTGGAAATCAAGCAATTGAGGCTGAAAAGTAGCAGAAAGAAAACACCTCCTCCTCACCTTTCACTGAACTTCCCACTCAGCATGCTTTCGTATTGCAATAATTTTCATTAAAGCTCTCCTTTCCCTCATGCACCAAATTCCCAAATATACTTATTCTGTCACTGACTCAAGTAAAGTTGCCTGCACACAGGCTGTACTACTTAGTGATGAGCTGTCTTATTTGGTGTCTGCTCTCCCTCTCTCTTCTTCTAATGTTCACTGTCTCTTTCTTGTGCGTTGTTTGATCTGGTGCCTGATTCAAATCTCTTTGACCAATAATTGCTTGGTCACTTGTCCTAATGACTCCCTCTTTTGAGTCTCATTTTTCATTTGATTTTTCCTCAAACAACTGAATAGTCTTCAGAAAACCGTAAAAAGAGACAGTTCCTATAATCCAACAAAAGCCTACCTTGACATTAGGAAGACATTAAGAAATGCAAAATACTTGATGTTAACAGAGTGGTTGTCACAGACAGGCTTGTACAAAGAATATCTTGGAAATATATAACATAGCCTGTGCTTCAAGGAGGTTCTGAGGACACTTTTGGCAGATAATTAAAGAGAATTTGCTGACTGCATTTCTCATTCTGAAGAGGTTAGCTTTCAGTTCTAACAGGAACGGTGATAGAAGAAAATCACAGAACCAAGAATGTTCAGTAATTGTTGCAATTAATTTGATTAGCTGCCTCCAAGAAACCAACTAATCAACATTGGTCTCAGGTTAAAGCATTTTACCTCAAAGACTCTGAACTGCATATTCCTTTATTTTATTTTTTATTGGACACTATTTGCCCTTTAACTGTGTGTGTGTGTGTGTATTCACACATACATGAATGCAGGTACAAACAACAGCACAGAGGTACTATCATTGCTTCATGCGTTTCTTTTTCATCAGGATTAACAGTTGATAAATTGGCTCTCTTTTGGTCTCAAGAGAACTTTATTGATTGACTCCTTATTGCTTAGAGCAACAACAGTTAACAACAGGTTTTAAGAGATAGCCTCATGCAAAATGAATATAATCATTTGTTGTGATTGATCAAGGAAGCTGAAACCTCTTACAACCTGGTATTGTTGTTAACTGATTTCTAAATCTCATTATCGTTGTACTGCACTTATCACAAACTGCAGTAAACTATGAATACTATGATACTATGAATGTATACTGAATTTTAAATTACTTCCAGCTCACATTTCCTACATTACTTTGATCCATGTTTAAACTATCAATATTTGAGATCCACAGCCACTAGCAATTCTTAGGTGCTAGTGTCTTTATTTCGGGTGTTGGTTTGTTTGGGTAGACAAAGCTTGGGATAGTAATGGCTCTTTCAGTCGCCAAAACTTTTCTGGAAGTGGATGCGGTGACTTTGGAAGTTTTGCAAAAGGTGAATAAGACCAAGCTGCAGGAATTAGCAGACCAACTGGAATTGGAATTGCCTGCTTCTGTGAGGAAAGGAGAGATGATTACAGCAGTAACTCAGCATTTAAGCTGGCTGAAGAAACCATCAGAACCTATAGAGATGGCAAGAATTCAATTGCAAATGAAGCAGCTTGAGTAAAAAGCCAGAGATAAAGAAAGGGCAGCAGAAATGTAACAGTTTGAGTTACAATTAAAAGCAGAAGAGAGGGAAAAAGAGAGAGGAGCAGAAGAAAGGGAAAAAGAGAGGGCAGCAGAAGAGAAAGAAAAAGAGATTTTGAACTTCAAAAACTGACACTTAAAGAGGAAAGTCATCTGAAAAGACTGAAGGTAGACTTAGTGAGGAAGAGAGTGAGGAGGAGCAAGACCCTGGTAAAAAAAAACCTAGTGAGAAACTGTTTACGTATGTTCAAGCATTGCTGAAATTTGATGAGAAGGATATGGAAGCTTTTCTGATCTCATTTGAAAAGGTGGCTAAACAAATGCAGTGGCCAATGGCAATGAGGGGTTTTGTTGATCCAAACGAAACTTGTAGGTAGAACTTGTGAAGTATTTGCATTAATATCATAGGAGGTATTTGGTGAGTATGAGGAGGCGGGAAAAGCTATTTTAAGTCCGTATGAGCTTGTACCAGAAGCCTATAGACAACGTTTCAGGAATCGAAGAAGGGACCCAAGTCAAACCGACATTGAGTTTGAAAGGATCAAGCAGAGTAGTTTCGATAGATGGATAAGAGCTTTAAGAATCAAGCAAACCTAAGATGCCCTTAGAGAGGTAATTATTTTGGAGGAATTCAAAAATTCACCGCCTGAAGTAGTGTGAACACGTGTGTAAGAGCAGAGAGTTAAAACAGCAAGGTTAGCAGCTGAAGTGGCTGATGATTACAAGCTGGTCCATAAAACATGATTTGGCTTCCAGAATCAATTTCAGTCAATGAGGTTTAGAAACTGGGGCAAAGAGAAATTCTCACATGGAAAGGTAAAGGTAGATCTCAGTGAAGATCATAAGGATAACTTACGACAGGGTAAAAAATAAGCCCTTGAGGGGGTCAAAGAAGTTAAAAAGCTCCAGTGTTTTCATTGTAATAAAGTGGGCCACACAACATCACAGTGTTGGTGGGCTAGGAGAAAGCCAGATGTAGGAAAACCAGACAAGCCTGGAAGTTTTGTTGGACTGATAACAAAAAGCACAATGGATGTTAAAAACTGCCTTAGTGTATTTAAGATGGTCAGAGGTTGATTACAGAAGATATGCCAGATCTGCTTAAAAAATATACATGCAAGGGTAAAGTTTATTCACATGGGCCAGGAGTAAGAGGTAAAAAGGTTACAATATTAAGAAACACAGGATTCTCTCAGTCTGTAATGCTGAAGGATGAGGAGATGTGTACTCCTGAGGGGCAATTGCCAGAAAGGTACTGGTAACAAGAATTCATGGTGAGACAAAAAATGGTCGATATGTAAAGTGAAGCTAGAGAGTCTAGAGAAGAGTGGAGAATTTGTGGGAGGAGTACTGGACAAACTCTCAGACCCAGGAATACAATTTGTTCTTGCAAATGACATAGCTGATTCACCAGTAGATGTGTTGCCGACTCTAATTGAAAAGTCAGTGGAGACGCAAGCAAAGGAAGAAATGAAGGGTCTTTATTCAGGAATGTTCCCTGAGTGAATGGTCACAAGATCACAGAAGCACAAGCTGAAGCAGGAGAGTTCAAAACACACAGATTAGAAAAATGTCATAGCTTTATCCAAGACTTTTTTGATCAGATAAGTAGCACAGAGAAGAAGCAAATAGGTAAACATGCAAGTATCTTTATATCTGCTAAGCTGATCGAATTACAGCAGAAAGATGACAACTTTAAACAATGATATCAAAAGACATTTACAGAGAAGGAAAGTGAATGCATCCCTGTGTGTTAGTACTTGACAAATGATGTCTTAATAAGGAAATGGAGACCATCACACATTCAAGCAGATGAAAAATGGGCAGAGATTCATCAAATTGTTTTGGCAGTAGGGTATAGAAAGGATGTACCACAAGTGACGCATGAGCTACCACTTGGAGGTCATTTAAGGGTAAGGAAAATACAGGCTAAAATACAAAAATGTTTTTACTGGCATGGACTACACAAAGATGTTGTTGAATTTTGCCAGATGCCACCTAATTGGAAAACCACAGACAGTAATATAACCTTCACCTTTAATTCCTATTCCAGCATTTGAGGAACCTTTCACAAGAGTCTTGATTGATTGCATAGGTCTTCTATCTCAAACAAAAAGTGGGAATAAGTATTTACTAACAATAATGGATGTATTGGCTAGATTTCCAGAGACAATCTGGGCAGCACGGGCGGCATGATGGCTCAGTGGTTAGCACTGCTGCCTCACAGTGTCAGGGACCCGAGTTTGATCCCTGCCTCGGGCGACTGTCTGTGTGGAGTTTGCACATTCTCCCCGTGTGTGCGTGGGTTTCCTCTGGGTGCTTTGGTTTCCTCCCATAATCCAAAAATGTGCAGATTAGGTGAATTGGCTATCATAAATTGCCCATAGTGTTCAGGGATGTGCAGGTTCAGTGCATTAGTCAGGGGTAAATGTAGGGAAATGGGTCTGGGTGGGTTACTGCTCGGAGGGTCAGTGTGGACTTGGTGGACCAAAGGGCCTGTTTTCACACTGTATGGAATGGAATAAAATCTAATCTAATCCCATTACGGAACATTACAGCCAATAGGGTTGTTGAAGAATTACTTTCAATCCGCATCAAACACTAAAGACCATGCTGCGGGTTTATGGTCAGGATTATCCAGATGATTGGGATAAGGGAGTTCCATTTGTACTTTTTGCGATCAGAAATGCACCAAATGAATCGACCAAATTCAGCCCATTTGAATTAATGTTCGGGTATGAAGTAAGAGGATCGTTAAAATTGATTAATGAGAAATTAATAAGTCAGAATTCCAAGACCACTCATTTGGACTATGTGTCAAATTTTAGAGAATGATTAAATAGAGCTGGAGAGTTGGCTAGACAGTATTTAAAAGTATCACAACATACAATGAAACAGGAAGCGGATAAGAAAATACAAATTCGCAATTTTGCAATTGGGGATGAAGTATTGGTGTTACTTCCAATAACAGGTGAACCATTAAAAGCAAGGTTTAGTGTACTTTATCAAATCAAGAGGAAATTGAGTGAGGTGAACTACTTGATAAGGAATCCACACAGGAAGAAATCTCACCGAGTGTGTCATGTGAATATGCTCAAAAGGTATTTTGATAAGGAAGGAAAGCAAGAGGAGAAAGTGTTAATGATTACAGCAAAAAAGGAAGAATCAAGTTCATAGGATTCTGAATTGGACATTCCTCAAATCAAATTGGACAATGAGGAAGTTGTCAAAAATTGGGATAAATTATTGAATTACCTTCCACAAGAAAATCAAAATGACCTGAAAGAGTTATTGCTATCAAATAGGGAGATATGCAGAAATAAACTGGGAATTATTAACCTAATTGTGCATGACGTAGATATAGCTGATTAAGTAATATCCTTATAGGCATAACCCTCTAAATTTGGCACAGGTTCAGAAGGAGACAGAGTGCATGCTTCAAGATGGCATAATCAAAGTGAGTTACAGTGACTGGAGCTCACCCATAGTCATGGTGCCAAAACCAGATAGTACCCACCAATTATGTGTGGACTATTGCAAAGTCAACATTGTTACAAAGACTGATGCATATCCAATTCCATGGTTGGAGGACTGTATCAAAAAAGTGGGACATGCAACTTTGTACATAAATGAGAAAAAAACTTGAGTCCATTCAGTAGGTAGTAAGAAGATAAATGCCTTTATTTCAAAGGGAATGGAATTTAAAAAAAGGGAGGCCATGCTAAAACTATAAAAGGCAGCTGTCAGGCCATAAAAACAGGAGTTGCTGAAAAAGCTCATCTGGTCTGGCAGCATCATTGAAGAGGAATCAGAGTTAACATTTCGGATCCAGTGACCCTTCCTCAGAATTGATGGTAGCTAGGGAAATGTTAGTTTATGTGCAAAGGTAGGGTGGGGAGAGGGAGTAAGGAGTAAATGATTAGTGGGGTTGGAGCCCAAGGACAGGGAAGAATGGTTGGTCAGATAAAGGAGTAGTTAAAGATCTGACTAGGAGGGTGAATAACTGTTCATCAAGATTGTTAATGGCTAACAATAGGTAGTGTGTATTGGCAGTCTATGTGATAACAAGTTCTGGTGTGTGGAGTGTGGGCCTAGGACATGTCCCTAAAATTATTGAACTCAACATTGAGGCTGGAGGGTTACAGGGTCCCCGAGCAGTGAATGAGGTGTTGTTCTTCCAACTTATGCTGAGTCAAGGCAACCAGTCAGGCCACGGTTGGAATACTGAGAGCAGTTTTCATCCTTAACTAAGAAAAGCTTTATTGGCATTGAAAGCAGCCCAGAGAAAATTAATTAGGTAAATGCGAGGTATGGAGTGATTTATGAGGAGATGTTGACCAGATTAGGCTGGTATTCATTGGAGTTTAGAAGACTGAGAGGATGCCTTATTGAACATTCTTTGGGCATTTGACAGGATAAATGCAGAGAAGTTGTTTCTCCTTCTGGGAGAGTGTTGGATCTGAGGGTATAATCTCAGAGTAAGAGATCAAATTTTTAAGATATAGATGAAGAGGAGTTTTCATTTCAGATGGTAGCTGATCTATGGATATCTTTACCAAAGTGCCTGTTGAGGCTGTATTATTAATTATATTGAAGGTGAAGTTTGACAGATTTTTAATTAATAATGGAGTCAAGACTTATGGGGATAAAGCAGGAAAATGGAATTGTTAAGCTATGATAATCAGCATAACTCCTTACACCAGAATCACCATCACAAAAATCCCAGATGAGCTGCTTCCATTAGATTGCTTGCCATATTTCCATGCTTTACCGCAATCTCTGTACTTCAAAAGTACATACTTGCTGTACATTAATACATGGCATCCTACTGTGTGAAACATAATAGTCCTTCATTTTCTTTACATCTCAGCTTTGTAAAGAACTGCTGTCTATGCTATCTATTAAAAAAAAGGTTAATTATCTCTGTGAACAAAATAAAGCACAGAAACCAGCCTTTATGCTATCTACTTTTTCTCTTGAAAGTACAATGTAGTGTTATAAATCTTTCAGGACATGTTCACTACAATTTTAAGGATGATGCCACATTGAGATATGTAATATTTGGCTCTTCAAGCTCTCCTTCAAGCCCAAAATTCAAGAAAACATTTGCAAATCACTACTCATGAAGATAATACACATTCAAATTCTATGAAGTTCTTGTAAACAGGACATAGTGCTCAGTTCATTGCAAGGTCAGAGCATTCCAGTGGGTTGTTGAATGTACATTCTCATTCCGTCAAGCTGAAAATTATTTTCTTTCCATTTTACAAGCAATGACTTGTGGATCAATTTTTATCTTCAGCATACCTGACACAAGCTCGTCATGTGAAGGCTTAGCATAAATTAAGGCTTTTGTCCTCTCACTATTTCCATGTTGGCGGCAGCTAAAAGTATCTTTCCGGTTTTGGAAAATATTGTTAATTGAAAACATTAATATTGCTATGTGATAGCAATTAGAAATTTCTTATGCACTGTACAAAACTTTCAAGAACAGAATATAGAGCACAGAAACAGACCATTCAGCCTATAACCAGTCCACCGTATTGGATCTTAACTGCATTCTGGTTAATTAGGGATGGGTAATAGGTCCATATGGTAAATTAACTTACTTAATTGACTTTAAAGTTGACATAAATGGTGATACAGATGCTTAAGAAAAGCAGTATTGTTCTCCCAATATTCTGCCTAATACTTATTCTGACACTATGGTAAGATTTGATCCACAGTCTTGTTAAATGAACATCTAAATTTTTATTAAACACATCTCAAATAAGTGACAATTTAACCACTGTCCCTTGATAGTCAATGGCATTGCCATTACTGAATCCTTACTATCAACATCTTTGGGGTTACCATCGACCAGAAACTCAATTGAACTCACCACATTAACACAGTGGCTACAAAGCAGGTCAGAGGTTATGAATACCATGATGACTAACTCACCTTCAGACTCCCCAAAGTCTGTTCACCATCTACAAGGCACCAATCAGAAGTGGGATGGACTACTCCTCATGTGCCAGAATGGGTGCAGCTCTAATAACACTTCGAGAGCTTGGCACCATCTCGTATAAAGCAGCTGCTTAACTGCCACCACAACCAGTAGCATCCAAACCTTTCACCACCAACACTCAATAGCAACGGTGTGTACTATCTACATAATGTACTGCAGAAAATCACCAAAGATCCTTAGACAACATCTTCCAAACCCACATAGAAGGACAAAAGCAGCAGATACATGGAATATCACCAAATGCAAGTTCCCCTCCAAGACACTCACCATCCTGACTTGGAAATATATCGCTGTCGCTTGGCCAAGATCCTGGAATTGCTGCCCTAAGTGCAGTGTGGTTCAACCCATAGCAGATGGACTGCAGCAGTTCAAGATAGCAGCTCACTGCCATCTTCTCAAGGTCAGTAAGGGATGGGCAATAAATGCTGGCCAGTTAGCCACACACATGTCGCATAAATGAATTTTTAAAAATATATATAAAAGGGACACCATCAGAGACAACATTTTCTGGAATCTTCAAGACTCAAAATCATGAGGGGCATGGATAGGATAAATAAACAAAGTCTTTTCCCTGGGGTGGGGTGGTCCAGAACTAGAGGGCATAGGTTTAGGGTGAGAGGGGAAAGATATAAAAGAGACTTAAGGGGCAACTTTTCAACGCAGAGGGTGGTACGTGTATGGGAATGAGCTGCCAGAGGCAGTGGTTGAGGCTGGTACAATTGCAACATTTAAAAGGCATTTGGATGGGTATATGAATAGGAAGGGTTTGGAGGGATATGGGCCGGGTACTGGCGGATGGGATTAGATTGGGTTGGGATATCTGGTCGGCATGGACTGGTTGGACTGAAGGGTCTGTTTCTGTGCTGTACATCTCTATGACTCTATGACTCTGACTCAAGTTCTAATTCCATGTGATCTTATGTCACTATAAGAAATCTCCTTGAACCCAAGCTTGACAACGGTGCCTCGAATAAAGAAATAGTTAATCCTTTTCTCAACATCAACTGTATAACCTGAACAAATTAACTGGTCATTTAATTCATTTGCTGTTTATCGGTCTTACTGGGCCCAACATGCCTGCTGTGTTTCCTTCTGATACTTTTAAAAAGTGACTGCACTTGGATAGCTGTCTATTTTCTCTAAAGTGATTTAGGATATTCAGAGTTCATGAATGCGATGCAAACTAAACATATAAATGCACATTCTTCCTGTGCTAAATACCAATCAAACTTCTTCTAATCTAAAAAAAAGTCTGAATTCTTACAGACTGAGAAGCTAGACTGTGAGTGGCGTGGCGAGTCCAGTGGCATGAGTTACTCTCCAGTCGGAAAGCACCATAGAATGTTACGTTAGAAGAAAAGCAAGGAAACTTAGCATCCAAACAAGACTCATTATGGTATCTAAAGAGTCTTCATGGTCACTGTCAGACTAGAAAACTTTAGCATTGCATGTTGTCATATGACTGGTTGCTACACAACTCTCTGTTTATAATTACCAGGCAGAAAGATTCGGTGCACATAATATAAATCTTCATTTACAAATTTCAGCAAAATTCAAAAGGGAATAATGTTGACACTGGTATTTTGTTAATACCTCAGAGCTGTTAATGCTTTTTCTAATTATTTCATGTTGTACATAACTGGGTGGCCTTTATTCACTTCTCTATCATTTTACAAATCAGGGGCTCATTAAGTCGAGTTATACATTGTAGTAATGAACATTTACTCTGAAGAGAGTCATACAGTGCTTGATCAGGGATGACGCGTGTAGCTGCTTAACTAATCAGGAATGCTTACTATTTACATTGCTAAACCATATAACTTCACTCTCATCCCAATTTTCTGGCTATATAAGGAATCTCTAGAAACTACTCATTACTCCTGTTTGATGTGTATGCTATCCATCGTACACAAATATGCTGAAAAATAGATGAATTTAATGATATTTTCATGTAAACGCTAACTGACAGAGGTATGCACTCTAAATTATTAAATAGATGACAGCTTATGAGAAATGTGGTTTGAATTCTTATGCTAAAATGACAAACAGTCATTGAAAGATTTTTTTGCTCCTAGCCATTTTCCTATCAAGACAATGATCCAAAGAGTCTGCAAAGCAAACATTCCCTAATTTAATTTTAGCATTCAGTTTTTATTATGGTGATAGAATAAATAGGGGAAAAAAAACCAATGCTAGGAATCTATTCTAGAAACAGAAAACTTTCAAAATACTACGATGTTGGCATCTGTAACGTAAAAACATTGGTTAATATTTCAGATGTGGTCAGTTAAAATGAATATTGATATTAGAGTGGATTGTTTGGCTGCCTGACTTGGCGGGTGATATGTAAAAATAATAACTGGAACTCTAGTTCGCAGTTAACAATTCGAAAAGAAAGGTAAACAGCTGCTGAATTTAAGTACACTAAGTAAAATAAATGGCTGAAGGTAGCCTATAATTTTCCATGTGAGTAATTTAACAGCCTCATTTGTAAAATAGCCATGACACTGCAAAAGAGAAAGTGCTAGAAATGCCCTCCGGGCTTCCAAGGTTAATGGTCTGGTAAAACCAACACTTCTTGGGAAAGCTGTTGGCCTGCTTTGATGAACCCTTGTCATCAAGTCTGAATCTCACAGGTCACCTCAGCACCATCTGGAAGCTTCATCAAAAGGCTCCTAATGTCAGGCGCTGATATGCAAAGCCCAAAGATGATGTGCTGAGACAGAAAACATGGCATAGACATATTATGTTAATGCTGGTGGTCTCCATACCACCTTCTGTGAAAAAATGCCGCCTCTCCCAGTCTAACTGGACTTGTAATTCAATGCTAGCCCAGTAAGCCTTGGATTAAGCTTTGCCCTTCACAAGAATAACTGGAGGCTGAAGTAAACAAGTACAGGTCACATCGACCTTTGGGGCATGAGAATTTACAAAGGTGAAAAGGCCATGTGAAGATATCTAGAAACTTTGCATCAAATAACAAGATCTAAACCATACCTAATATCACATTTTCTCTTTGAAATTTCAAATTGCCCATTGACCTAGAGAAGGTCACCAGTTACCTTTATTGAAATGGTAATTCAACACATGTAAATGTCTTCTCTTTCACCTTCTCGTACATCAATGGAGGAATGGCATGTGGAACCTGCTGCATTTTGAATTGTTTATGAAATCTACTTTTACCCCTGTCTCATGTTTACATATAGTATTGTTATCTACAGTGGAGGTATCTTCAGTTCTGATATTCAGTGTATGGACAGACAAGAAAATATAGTGCATTTAAAAGATAACGAATACCAGCACAACATTGAAATCAACATTCAACTTATGTGAAATGAGATCTATACAATAGTAGACCACACAAAGAATAAAGCATTTATGACTTACTACATAGTAGGAAACAACTTGTATTTATGTAGAGTCTTTAATGTAGAATACTGCTCTAAGATATTTCACAGAAGAGAGAAGATCATGTTTACTTTTTTGGGGATTGATGGGTAAATATGAAGGACATCTTAACTGAAAATTGCACTTTGAAACATATTTTTAAAGGTGTCAGAGAGACAAAAGTGTTCAAGTACAAAATTCAGAAAATAGGAACCAGACAACTGATAGCTGTATCAGAGGTGAAGGGGTTTGATTTGTAGAGAGTGAGTGTGGGAGGTAAAGCAGGATCGTCGATTCACAGATCATGAGACAAATAACAGGAGGATATCACCAAAAAGGAGTGAGGAAAAAAATTGCATATGTAGATTTGGACAAAGCAATGGAGAGACTTGTAGGTAAGAACATAGATTTCAAAATTAATCGACTGGGGACAGGAAGGTAATGAAAACTAATAGTACAAACAGAAAGAGCTAAAAGGATCGCAACAGGTCTCGGAAGTCTTTTCCTGTACAGATGATGACAGACCTGCTGAATTCCTCCAGGGCGTCTTTTTTTTTACTGATCTCTTCCATTTCTAATATTTTACTTTTATTCTGATGAAGGTCAGTGATGATATGGGCACTTAGCACTTGTCTGCAGAAAATATACTTCATGTGCTTCAAACAAATAACCAAACCTGAACATCAAAGGGTTGTATACTGTGTGGGCTCAAGGGGATAGTCACAGGGCTCATACGATTACAGTATCCATATTCAGGAAGGAGCTTGGTCCTACCAGAGTCTGGGATCAGTGTCCTTGCAGCACTGAAACTAGGCTGTGGTCAGTCCTGAAGGTCGAGTGTAACCAATCCAAAGATTGCAGGTAGATCAGTCAGTGTGCTGACAGAAAAAAAACACTTGAGGGTTGTCCTACCAAGTTAGTGTGGTGAGATAAGTTACAGTTAGTCCTGCAAGTGCAGGCACAAATGATCAGAGGGTTTATGAGGGGCTGGTCAAGTTCTGGGGAAAGTGGAAAATTCAAGTCTGGCCTTGAGAGGCAAAATGGCTATTACTACTTGCAACATGGTCGGAAGTCTTACTGTATTTCCCTGATTGAGATGTGCTGAGGATCTCAGATGCTGTCATCTTCTTGGCAGGTTTCATTGGGTACAGGTTGTGCTGTCATACAAGAAGATAGGGAATTTGTTACTTGAATGGGATAAAAGTTTATGCAGTTTCAGAATGAGCTAGTGCTGATAATAATAGGAGAGTGGTGCAGCACAACAGAAAAATGCTCATTGGGTTCATCACCCTGTGCATTCCCACATGAGCTCTTATGCTTTTCTTCAGTCAGGTCTAAAATCTTCTCCACATGTGAGGATTTGATGGTCTTTCTTCTGCAATGTGACTAAAGGCAGTTTGAGTGTGATGTAAGTGGCTGAGATAATCGTTTGCACTGATGCAGGGGTGGGAAAGGAGGTGTCGTGTTCCCTGTGAGTTAGTAGGAAGCACAGAGGCAGGAAGAGTTAGTGGTTTGGGAGGATGAGGTGGGCAAGGAAAGTTGAGTGGGTGTGCTGTATGCCATAATGAGATCTGTAGTCTGTGAGCCTTGGCAAGAAGAGTGTGCAAGGACAGGGTTCAAGTGAGTGGTGACTGTGAGTGTGTGAGGTAGCAGAGAAAAAATGGTGGCACTTGTCTTTATGGATTCACTCTCCTTCCCTCCTACATTGCAAGGTGTCCATTCTAATCCAGGACACTGCACTGATTCAGACTGCTATCTTGGTCTAGGCTGGCTGGTAGTATGGACCTCTTTGTTGATACAGGGGAAAGAGCAGTATTCCTCTCCAACACCTCATCAATCAGCACTTCGCTGTCCCTGTCCATGATGTGGGAAAGCTAACTTGCTGTCCAGGTCCATTTCCTTGGGGTTAATTGTGGCAAACCACACATTGAAAACCAGTTCTTGGCTAGCAGCACCTGCAGAGCTACGGGTCTAGGGTTTAAGAATGACATCATCAACATGAAGTTTGCAAAGTCCCTGCAGCAGTGTGCACTCCTGCCTCTCCTGGTGCTTAACTTCATGGGACAGGTGCCAAAGGCATCAGTTGCATGAAAGAAATTGAGTGAGAAAAATTGACCTGAGTCATGGTAAACTGCCCACCATGAATCTCACTCAATGAAACACCTTTTGCCAAAAACTGAGAACTTCAATCTCGAAGCTTATGAAGGGTATAGATAGGTTTAATGATACTTGTCTTTTCCATCGGATGGGAGATTTCAAGACCAGGCTGTACATGTTTTTAAGGTGAGAGAAAAGAGATATAAAAAAGACATGAGAGACAAACCTTTTACACAGAAGATGGTTCGCATGTGGAATGAACTTCCTGAGGAAGTGGTGGATGTGGGTACAATTACAACATTTAAAAGACTTTTGGAAAAGTCCATGAATAGGAAAGGTTTGGACGGATATGGGCCAGGAGTGGGCAGCTGGGGCTAGTTTAATTTGGGATGATGTTTGGACCAACAGGTCTGTTTCAGTGCTGTATGGCTCTATACCTCTACTGAGGAAATGCAAACACAAAATATCAAATGAGTATTTTAATATTTCTTATCAGAACTAAGTTTCTCCAGAGCACTAAATATTGAAACAAGTAAAATTATAAAATGCATCGAAAAGTGTAAATCTGTCTGTACTTTAGATTGAACTGTACACATCAGCTTTATCTCTCCTTGCTGTTGCTGCTGTCCAGGTTCCTCCTGCGCCCTGAATGTACTTAAAGTTAGGATCAATCCAAAACGATTGACTGTTCAGCAGCCAATTGGATAATGGTTTTTGACATTTTTGTTACTCCTAATTCTGTTGTAGTATAATGCTGGTTTGACTGAGGATGATTGAAATGTTGAGGTTGTGTGTAAGATAAACATCTCCAGCAAATAAAAATGTTGATGGCATGTGATTTTACAGCAGCGGGTACCATCTGGACTATCCATCTGCACCAGCTCTGAGATGCAGTTCTCTGCATTTTCTTCTTATCTTATATAGCTTTTATTTTAATCTATTGCAGTTTATGCTTCAATCTGTGTTTCAAGAAAAATATTACATGACCTTCTATATTCCAAAAAAGGTCCTTTGTTGATTTGCTGACTGCTCTTTACTCGTCTGTATCAAAAATAAATTTTTCTTCTCATCTTATCAAAATGCCATAGCACTTTCAACACTAATCAGAAGTTTACTTAATCATAGAACCCCTACAGTACAGATAGAGGCCATGTAGCCCACCAAGTCTGTACTGACCTCCAAACAGTATTCCAGCCAGATCTACCCTTTTTCATAGCCCCACATTAACCATGGCTAATCTATTTATTCTGTACATCGCTGGACAATATGGGCAATTTTCATGGCCAACCCACCTAACTTACACATCTTCGGACTGTGGGAGAAAACCAGAGCGCCCACACAGTCACCCAAGGCTGGAACTGAACCCAGGTCCCTTGCATTATTAAGCAGCAGAGTCAAACATTATGCTGCCCATAGTCACATTTGTTTAAGTGGAAAGTGCCTTAGCCTTTCTAACCTGCACTCATAACTAAAGCATTTTATCCCTGATATCAACCCGTTGTGTTATGTGGAAAAGGAAGGATTTTAGGGTTAGGGGGAGAAGACTAGGCATTGGTATGAGGTTAACTGCTCATTTAGAGAGCCAATGCAGACATAATGGCTATAACAACTCTGCTATCCTGCAGCTGTTCCATTGGCAGAACAGAGCCTGGTCACATCTAGAACATGACCATGAAAATCGATAGAATTTTTAAATCTCAATTCACTGGCAGGATGACAATCTTTGGGAATAGCTTTCAATCAATAAAGAGTCATCTGTTTCTCCAGCCACCATTGTGGAAGTTTGAATCATGGGATGGATAATATAATTCATTCGCAAGCGTTGATAATGAGCACAAAAATACCATTAAAACAATGCAAATTTAAAGGGATAAAAATGTTTTTATTTTAATGGTGGCCACATAATGTAATGCTGTATGTATAAAAGAAATACAAGTTGACATGAAGAGAGAACGGCATGAAACTTCTTAATCTAAACAGCAGGACAGTGAAGAAAATGATTTAAAGGGAAAAGATATATATATATATATATAAAACCAACAGAAAAAAAAGCATTGCACTTTTAAAATACTGTAGGTCTTCATTTGTATAGCAATGGGATAGTATTAAACAATGAATACGAAATAAAAAAGGAGCAGGAATCAGCTATTCAGCCCCTTGTTGTGTAATTCAATAAGATCATGATAGATTTTGTGGCCCTTTCCTATCTCCCTCCTCCATAACCCTTGTCCATTTTGGCAATCAAAAGTCTACTTCTTGAATATATGCAGTGATCCAGTCTCCACTGTTAACTGGAGAAGGGGATTTCAAATATTAACAAACTCTGAGTCAAATTTCTTCTCATTTCTGTCTTAAGTTTGTTAAACATACCCTATATGAGAGGATGCATCTCCTCAGCATCTATCCTGGCAGGCCTCCTCAGAACCTTATCCATTTCAATAAGATCACCTTCGAAATTCTCATGAGCATAGGCTCAATCTGCTTTAATGTCCTTATTACGAGGAACTTCTCATCCCAGAAGTCAGCCTGGTGAACTTCCTCTGAACTCATTATTTCTGCCATTCAAGCACATATATAAAAGGAAAGAATTATGATTTGTTCCGATACCAGTATAAGTTAAAGAAAAAAGTAAATCTATTTCAGAAAGCCTGTCACTTTGAAAGCAAACAGTTGTACCAGAGATCTGAAAGATGAAAAAAATAGGATCTGAAACAAATCTTTCATAACTCATAGGCATAAAGCCTTCCTTCTGATTTTAAGGAGTGCTCGAAGATTTACATTACTTGGCAATTGATGCTATTAAACAAGGAAGTCATAATTCACAATTGGCCTTCCAATTGATAATGCATTTGCTTTAATCATAAACAGCACTTTCCTTCATTTATCTGATAGATGTTATATGTAATGGATTGACATATATAATATAGGATGTTTATAGTAGATTTGTGATGTGTCAATGATGTGGTGAAACTGCAGGCACTGTAAAAGCAATTAGTATCTAAGGAATTTGATGCTAATCTTTGTCAGGATGATTTAAACTTATAAAGTGTAACATGACTCCAATGGGCTTGTGATATCAACCCCAATTTTCTGAATAAAGTGAAAATCAGGTTGTGCTCACCGAGGCGTGACTGTGCCTGTGGGGAAGGTTGGCTTCAAAACTAGTGAAGGACGGATCTCTTCCTTTCATTTGAATACACCTTTTGAACAGGAAGAACCAAGCACAAGAAAACCATCCAGTAGGATGGCTGCCAAAGAAGAATTCCAGCAAGATGGCTAGCTGAAGCTCTCTAAATGTGCTGAGCTGTTAATTTGTAGAGGTCATTAGTAAAGGTGAGTTTGATAGTTTGATTCTACCACTCACAACCAATGGGATTGCTACAGATGATGTTTGTCCAATAGTTACCACTGACTGCACAAAAACACACTTACAACACAGTTGCACGACTACAGCATGGCATTCAGTATACCAAGATTTTGTTATTAACTTGTGGGATGTGGGCATCACTAGCTAGCCAGCATTTATTATCCATCCCTAGTTGCCCTTGAAAGGTGGCATTCAGCTGCTTTCTTGAACCACCGCAGTCTATGTGTTGTAAGTTGACCCACAATGCCGATAGAAAGAGTATGTCAGGATATTGACCCAGCGACACTGAAGGAATGGTGATATATTTCCAAGCCACGATGGTGACTAGCTTGAGAGGGGAACTGCAGGAGTTCCCATGTGTCTTCAGCCTTTTTCCTTCTAGATGGAAGTGGTTATGAGTTTGGAGGGTGTTGTCTAAGGATCTTTGGCAAATATTTGCAGTGCAACTTATAGATGGTTTACACAGCCGCTACTAAGCATAGGTGGTGGAGGTAATGGATGCGTATGGATGTTGTGCCAATCAAGCAGGCTGCTTTATCCTGGATAGTGTCAAGCTTCTTGAGTGTTGTTGGAGTTGCACCCATCCAGGCAAGTGAGGAGTATTTCATCGCACTCCTGATTTGCATATTGTAAATAGTGGATAGGCTATGGGAGTGAGGAGGTGAATTACTCACTGTGGTATTCCTAGTCTTTGATCTGCTCTTTAGCCATTGTGCTTATGTGGTGAGTCCAGTTGAGTTTCTGGTCAAGAGTAACTCCCAGAATGTTGATAGTGGGGAATTTATTGATGGTATCAGCATTGAGTGTCAATGGACAGTGACTTTTATTAGAGATGAACATTGACTGGCATTTGTGTGGCACATATGTTACTTGCCACTTGTCAGCCCATGCCTGGATATTTTTCAGGTCTTGTTGCATTTGAACATGGATTGCTTCAGTATCTGGATTAGTGGTGCTGGAAGAGCACAGCAATTCAGGCAGCATCCAAGTAGCTTCGAAATCGACATTTCGGGCAAAAGCTCTTCATCAGGAATAAAGGCAGTGAGAGCAGTCACAAATGGTGCTGAACAACGTCCAATCATCAGGGAACATCTCACTTCTGACCTTATAATAGGGGGAAGGTAACTGTTGAAGCAGTTGAAGATGGTTGGGCCTCAGTCACTATCCTGAGGAACTCCTGCAGGCATATCCTGGAGTTGAGATAACTGACCTCCAACAATTATCATTCATTAGCAGAATTGTGTATTAACTCCAGTCTTTTCTAATTTCATCAGTTTATACACATGCACTGCATCCAAGGGCTTTAAATTGTTCAGGTTGCCTAATGGCATGAATATATATTTTTGTTGGCTGTTTGCATAGTATCTGCAGTTCCTAGATTGATGTTCCTTTTCTGGGGAGTGACATTCACATAGCCAGTGGTGTTGCTGTGATCCATTTCCAGTGCAAAGGAAAGGTAGACCTTGGAACTGATAGCCATTCTGTACTCTGTAAAAGTGGTGAGATTATATCTTCCACATCCATGACCTGCAGTGATTATTTAATGGTCATTCGCCTTCACTGAGTATGATTGAGGTAATTGCTGGTCCACACAGATACCAGGTTACCAAGTGGGCTGTCTTTTATTGTGAGTGGTGAATGTTTGTATTACGACTGGCTCTCCAGTGCTCAGCTCTGGCAATGACTTGGCAGTTTGATTTTTTCACACATGCCTGTCATTACTTCTGACTTCAGTAAGAGACATACAAACCAGAAACAGACCCTTCATTCCAACTCATCTTTGCAGACCAGGCATCCCAAACTGAACTAGTCTTATTTGCCTACATTTGGTCTATATTCTTCTAAATCTTTCCTCTTCATGTACCTTTCCAAATGTCTTTTAAATGTTGTAATTGTAACCGTCTCCACCACTTCCTCTGGCAGCTCATTCCATACATTTACCACCCTCTGTGGGAAATAATTGCCCCTCAGGTCCTTTGTAAATCTTTGCCCTCTCACTTTAAACCTATACTGTTTGGTTTCAGACTCCTCTACCCTTGGATAAAGATCTTGGCTATTCACCCTTATCCATACCCTTCATGAATTCATAAAACTCCATAAAGTCACCCTTCAGCCTCTGACAGTCCAGGGGAAAAAAATCCTAACCTATTCAGTTTCTCCTTATAACTCAAACCCTCCAGTTCCAGCAATAGCCTTATAAATTTTTTTGCACCCTTTCTAGTTTACCAGTGCCCTTCCAATAACAGTGTGACCAGAATTGTATGCAGTATTCCAAAAGTGGCTTCACCAACGTCTTGTATCGCCACAACATGACATCCCAACTCTTATATTCAATGCCCTGACCAATGAAGGGAAGCACTCCAAATTACTTCTTAACCACCCTGTCTACACTCAACACCACTTTCAAGGAGCTATGAAGTGTATAAGTCTTGCCCTTGTGTGCCTTACCAAAATGAAATATCTCGCATTTATCTAAATTAAATTCTATCTACCACTTCTTGGCCCATTTGCCCATCTGACCAAGATCTAATTATATTCTGAGATAATCTCCTTCACTGCCCAATATGCCACCAATTTTGATATCATCCACAAACTTACTAATCATGCCTTCTATATTCTCATCTAAATTGTTGATATAAATGACATTGGATCCAGAACTGATCCTATTGGAAAAGTAATTTGGATATGGGGAGAAATTAACCTTTGGATTGGAATACTTCCTGGTGTTCAGTAAGTTTATTTCTTCTGCCACCAATTGCCTTGCATACACCAGTGCTTGATTTACCTGATTTCTTTATAATCTCTTTGCAGATTTTCATTTCCACCTTAGTCTTTCTATTTGTCTGAGGCTAGTACAGACATAATGTATAGAGTTAAATTCTTCTATCCTTCATGAAGCATCTGAATTCTTCATTCATTAATCAAGGCCGATTATCACTTATCACATTGTCTGCAATGCCATAATGATCAAAGTATGTGTTCAGCCATTCTACAAACTCTGCAGTAATCATTGATATCAGCTGTTCAAACTCCCAGTAATCAGAACTGGAGGTCTGTATGTGATGTCATATGTCATAAGCAGCTCTTCAGCATCTGCTGTTCTTTGTTTTATTAAAGAAATAGATGACCTCAGTGTAGGGGTTTTCATTGAAAAATTCCAGACCAGAAGTGTTTGGTTAGAACAAATGAAGGCCTTATTTGAAGATGAAAATTTTAAAGTTTATTTGTGCGAATAATCAAGGCCAAGTAAATGATGAAAGAGAAGGTATCTGGTGGCCATGCCAGCAACACCAGGCTGACGTAGACCCTGAGGTCTACTCCATTGCACCCTGAGGTCTCCCAGCGAGTGAGGAGCAGGTTCCAGGCTTAATACCTGGTCCAGCCTTGCAGGCTGAGCTGAGGCTCCAGGTCCACTGCTAGATGGAGACCATGAGATTGGTCCCAGCACAGGACCCTGCAGTACTGGTAGTGGCTGCATTGGTGAGGTTGGCCCAGTGTGAACTCATAGCAGCAGCACTGGTGAAGTCGGGATGATGCCAGAGAGTTGTGGCTCTTTGTTCAAGCTGCATCAGCATGGTGACAGCAATGTTGTCAATTTAGCAGCAGGGACTCGAGGCATCAGGATGGAGGAGCTCTGATATAGGTCCATGGCTGAGCTAGAAATGGGAGCTTTTCCAAAGATCACCTAAACTAAGATGAATTTGATTGTCTCATTTTCTGCCTTTATATTCTGTGTTTTGGTTTATTTTCTGTGTTTTAAGACAGTGCTACAGTGGCAACACAAACCAACAATTTTCATCATATTTATAATAAATACACATGACAATGAATCAATCAATCTCTCAAGAGTAGGAGTTGAAAGAAACAGTCAAATCAAAATTCTAAATGTAATAGAGAAAGGAATTCTCTCTGGTATCATAAAATGATTGTGTTGGGAATATATAGAATTTTGTTTCGCTGTGTGTTTTGAAATTGTTAAAGTTGTATTATATGTCAATAGCTTGGTATGTTCTATTTTATCGCCATATCTTTTGTATAATAAATCTCTGTTTTATTGTTACAATCAAATCTGCAGTATTGTGTACTTATATTTCTACAAAGACCACCACTATTAATTTTAAAAATGATCTATCAATTCAGATTTCAGTTTGGTACCTGACTGGTCCAGTAGTAACATCAGTTGGGACCATAACATACTTGACTCCAGGTATCTTTAATTGCATCATTTTCTTGTTAAATTTCATGTTCATCTGGCAAGCTCACTCTCGCACTCACACTGGATTCTGATTTCAGAATCCAGTGTGCCTTCTTCCACTGTGTCTCCTCATTCCAAGCATAGGATCCACAACAGCCTCCAGTCTGAAAAGATTACTATCTTGTGCTGTTTGCATTTGATGCTATTTTTAAGACAGTGGAAATGCTAAGCAGCATGCGCAGCCTTCTCCTGAATGGCATTCAGAATATAGTTAAAACCACTACTGCTTTCTTCCACCTCACCTGCCAGTATCTGTCCATTATATTGAGGATTGTAAAGATCTCTGCCTTTGCAAGTTGTGACAAAAATTTCTTCAATCATTGTCATGAGGTAAAGAGATCTCTTCAAAGTTTATTGAGATCCTTTGGATCTAAGCTTACTCTCAGCTTTCCAGGTTAGTTTCTCAGTTTGCTGGAGTTGTCATTTTTAACATTACTCCCTTCTTTTCAAACTGTTCTTTCTTGTTTTTTCTAGACTGCACTCAGGAGCAGCTTGGCAGAAGCTGAGTTAGTCTCACAATTCTGTCTACTTCACGATGGTATTCATCAGGAAAGCACATGACATCTGTGAAGACACCTTTGTAATTGTTTCAGCAGTTAAAGGCATCGTGGCCTGCTAAATGCTACAAATCTCTTCTGGTGCATTTAGGGTTCCTAGTCCAAACTTTAGACTTGATTCAGCATTACATCACAAATACTTTCTCATTGAATGACGGGACTGGCTGAAGAATCTAAATGGTCTGTACCTGTTATTAATTTTCCATGTTGTGAAAGATACATTCACAAATTTACAACAAGTGGAACAATCTGTGTGGAATTCATTGTCACAGAGGGCTGTGGAAGTTAAGTCATTGAGTGTATTTGAGACAGGGATAGATGGGTTCTTGATTGGTAAGGGGTTCAAGGGTTACAGGGAGAAAGCAGGAGAATGGATTGAGATACATATCAGCCTTGTTTGGATGGCAGAGCAGATTCAATGGGCCAAATTGCCTGATTCTACTCCTAGATTAGAGTGGTGCTGGAAAGGCACAGCAGGTCAGGCAGCATCTGAGGAGCAGGAATATCGACGTTTCAGGCAAAAGCCCTTCATCAGGAATGAGGCAGGGAGCCTCTGGGGTGGAAAGATAATTGGGAGGGGATGGGGCTGGGGGAAGGTAGCCAAGAGTACAATAGGTGGATGGAGGAGGGGATGAAGATGATAGGTTGGAGAGGAGGGTGGAGCGGATAGATGGAAGGAAGATTGGCAGGTAGGACAGGTCATAAGAATGGTGCTGAGCTGGAAATTTGGAACTGGGGTGAGGTGGGGGGTGGGGAAATGAGAAAAGTGGTCAAGTCCACATTGATGCCCTGGGGTTGAAGTGTTCTGAGGCGGAAGATGAGGCATTCTTCCTCCAGGCATCGGGTGGTGAGGAAGTGGTGGTGGAGGAGGCCAAGGACTGCATGTCCTCAGCAGAGTGGGAGGGGGGAGTTGAATTGTTGGGCCACGGGGCGGTGGAGTTGATTGGTGCGGGTATCCCAGAGATGTTCCCTAAAGCAATCTGCAAGAAGGTGACCAGTCTCCCCAATATAAATGAGAGGCATCGGGAGTAACGGATACAATAAATGACATTGGTGAATTTGCATGTAAACCTTGGATGGAGGTGAGGGGGAGGTGTGGGCGCAGGTTTTGCAATTCCTGTGGTGGCAGGGGAAGGTGCCAGGAGGGGAGGGTGGGTTGTTGGGGGTTGTGGACCTGACCAGGTAGTCACAGAGGGAACAGTCTTTGCTGAAAGTGGAAAGAGATGGGGTGGGAAATATATCCTTGGTGGTGGGGTACACTCGGAGATGGCAGAAATGTCGGCTGATGATGCGGAAGTTGGTAGTGTTGAAGGGGAGGACCAGAGGCGTTCTGTCCTTGTTGCGATTGGAGGGATGGAGTTTGGGGGTGGAGGTGCGGGGCATGGATGAGATGCGTTGGAGGGCATTTTCAACCACATGGGAAGGGAAATTACAGTCTTTAAAGCAGGAGGCGATCTGATGTGTTCTGTTGTGGAACTGAGTATCTGCCACCAGGAGGACCAGTTCCACCACAGAACACACCAGATCACCTCCTTCTTTAAAGACCATAATATCCCTTCCCATGCAGTTGAAGATGCCCTCCAACGCATCTCATCCATGTCCCGTACCTCCGCCCTCAAACCCCACCCCTCCGACCGCAACAAGGACAGAACCCCCCGGTCCTCGACTTCTACCCTACCAACCTCCACATAAACACATCATCCGCCGACATTTCCGCCACCTACAAATGGACTCCACCACCAGGGAAATATTTCCCTCCCCACCCTTTTCTGCTTTCCACAAAGACCATTCCCTCCGTGACGACCTGGTCAGATCCACATCCCCCAACAACCCACCCTTCCCTCCTGGCACCTCCCCCCTCACCTCCAAGCAAGGCCCCAAAGGAGCCTTCCACATCCATCAAAGGTACACCTGCGCGTCCACCAATGTCATTTATTGTATCCGTTGCTCCCCTTTACATTGGGGAGGTCTCCTTAAGACTGGGGAGGCTGGACACCTTCTTGCAGAGTGCGTTAGGGAACATCTCCAGGACACCCAAATCAATCAAAACCAAAGCCCTGTGGCCGAACATTTCAACTCCCCCTACCACTCTGCCAAGGACATGCATGTCTTGCACCTCCTCCACCACCACTCCCTCACCACCCGACACCTGGAGGAAGAATGACTCCTCTTCTGCCTCGGAACATTTCAACCCCAGGGCATCAATGTGGACATCACCAGTTTCCGCATTTCTCCTCCCCCCACCTTACCCCAATTCCAACCTGCCAGCTCAGCACCATCCTTATGACCTGTCCCACCTGCCAATCTTCCTTCCCACCTATCTGGTCCACCCTCCTCTCTGATCTATCACGTTCATCCCTACCTCCATCCACCTATTGTACTCTTGGCTACTTTCTCCCCAGCCCTACCCCGCCCCCACCCCCCCCCCCACCCCCCCTTCCATTTATCTCTCCACCCCGGAGGTCCCTGCCTCATTCCTGATGAAGGGCCTTTGTCCGAAACGTCGATTTTCCTGCTTCTCGGATGCTGCCTGACCTGCTGTGCTTTTCCAGCACCACTTTAATCTAGACTCTGATCTCCAGCATCTGCAGTCCTCAGTTTTGCCTAGTTGATTCTGCTCCTATATTGTATGGCCTTATGGTTCAACAAAAAATGTTTCCTTCTGCTATTCGAACATAGAACACAAGAACAGTATAGCATAATACAGGCCCTTCAGGCCTCGATGTTGTGCTGGCCTTTTATCTGACTCTAAGTTTATACCCTTCATTGTACTATCTTCCATGTGCCTATCCAAGGGTCACTTCAATATCCCTAATGTATCTGACCTTACTACCACTGCCACCAATGCATTCCATGCACCCACCACAGTCTATGTGAAAAACCGACCTCTGACATCTCCAATTACGTTAATGTTATGCCCCTTATGGTAGACATTTCTGCCATGGGAAAAGGTCTTTGGCTATCCACTCTACCTATGCCTCTCCACATCTTGCACACCTCCATCAAGTCATCTCTCATCCTTTGTCGCTCTAATGAGAAAAGCCCTCACTCCCTCAACCTTTCTTCATAAGCCATGCCCTCCAATCCAGGCAGCATACTGGTAAATCTCCTCTGCATCCTTTCTAAAGCTTCTCCAAGTGTCATATAATGAGGCGACCAAAACTGATATCAATTCTCCCCATACAGGAAGCTTCTGCTGTCAACATTATTGATTTAATGTAGAAGTTTGGTCAATTTCCTTTGGCTTTGTTTGCAAGTAAATGGAGAGGCAATGCTACAGAGGAACCACAGCCTGCAGTTGGAATGAAAGGTGCTCTGGGGTTCCAGGAATGCAACATGACCCAGTCCAGAAATAATTATTGTCAGGAGGCACTTGCAGGGTGGGGAGGTCACAGGAAAAGGGGGGCAGGAGTAATCAACAAGGACAGAGAGTTGGCGCTTAGCTGACCAAACATTCTCAATGTCATTCTCTCTAACAAGCGCTGAATGCATACCCCAGGAGCTAACAAGCTGTCATACATTTATAGCTGTTGTGTACACTGACAGGCTCACCAAGGATTAAGCCCCTAAATGGTCATTAATTGGCTAGTTTTAGGCTTTGATTGGTGAGACAGAAAGCTTATAACCTTCTGTCTAAAATGTAACCATAGTGGAAAAAGATCGTATTACATTGAACTTCAACATGAAGCAAAATGTTGGACAAGTGAGTAATTTTCTCTGATTCAGTGAGTAGATCAGGTTAAAACTGCCCACTACAAGTTTATTGTGAAGCCACAATCCTATTAAGGTGAGCACTGCTGCACAACAGTTTACAAGGAACCAGGCAAGCCTTATCCTCTATTAACTGGCCCTGACAAAAAAAATTGCATACACAAATTGAAATAAAAATCTATTGGTGGGAGACAAAATTTTACATCGAACTTTGGTGCAAAGTAATTATTATCTTTGTAGCAGTGTTAAATTGACCGAATCAATTCAGACACAAACACAAAACCAAATCTAACTTCGAAGCACATTGCAAAGCAATCTCTTGAACTTTGGAGAGGGACTAATGTCATACTGAATGAGTTTAACACTGAATGGACTTTGACATGATGCAAATGAGCTGTGACAGGTTACTGTCTCAGTCATGTTTCTTTACAAATGGCACTAAAGTGAAGCCACCTCAGTTGACTCACAGGTAGGATTTTTTGAATTGAGATAAGCCGTGAGTTTGTTGGTGCTAATTTCAAACATTTCACGAGAACCTTTCCACTTAGGTTCCAATCCAAAAGTCATACGTTTTTAACCAATTATGATCAAATCAAGTTAACCTTTTTTTTAAATTTTGAGTTTTTGACAGATGACGCAGATTTTCTGTAAAGGACGAATCTTGCATTATTGCTTTCCGATTATTTCAGTTGCAGTCTTTGTGAATGAGACAAAACTGACAAATGGAAAAAATGTGGAGTGCTGCATTAGCTCTCTTGGTTAATTACTATGAGTGATATCAAACTCTTGCCTGTTCCTCAGCGGGATTGCTGTCTTGGAATATACAACATAGTTCATCATGTATGTGCCAGGTCTTTGCAAGAGCTTTCCAATTAATTAAGCATCCTGCTTTTCCCCTTAACACTGTACATTGTGTGAAATGAACAAGAACATGGCAGATGGAATGTAAAAGCGAAGTCCCGAAGCACTACAGGGTTACTCTCTCTTTAGAGTGAGACGACGAGTGGTGGTTTAACCTGAGGATCACAATGCCTCACATGAGGTTGAGAAGGTAGGTTTATGGTAATCTCAGCTGGTATGGGAATTGAACCCGTGCTGTTGGCATCACTCTACATTGCAAATGAGCTGTCGTATATAATGTGAATACGTGTAGCAGAAACAACAGAAAGACTTAAATGGTGAAAAGTTAGGCTGTTTATGTGTCCAATGGGACTGAGAGCCCTTGTTCATTCATTCTAAAAGCTAGCATGCAAGTGCAGCAAGCAGTTAGGAATGCTCTCATATACTGGCCTTCATCATGGGGACCTTTTAAGTTCAGAAGTAAATATGTCCTGCTGCAATTATATACAGCCTGGAGAAAAACTGTACGGGAGTATGGTGTATGGTTTTGATCTCCTTATCTAAAAAAGGATGTGGTCGTCATAGAGGGAATTCGATTGCACAATTGTTCTCTGAGGAGAGATTGAGAAAGTTGGGCCCTTGTTATCTATTTGAAGAATGAGATGTGGTCTCATTGAAACCTACAAAACACTTATAAAGTGTGATACAGTAGATAAGATGTTTCCCCTGGCTGGAGAATATAGAACCCACAGACATAATCTCAGGGTTAAGGGTGGACTGAGATGGGGAAGAAATTCTTCATTGAGAGGGTGGTAAATATTTGGAATTCTCTATTCAAGGGCGCTTACAAGCTCAATCATTGAGCATGTTGATGACAGAAATTAATAGATTTCTGGATACTAATAATGCCAAAGGATATGAAGACCCCACAGGAAGATGGCATTGGCATAGATGATCAACCATGATCCAATTAAATGTTGGAAGAAGTTGAATCGCCTGCTCTTGCTCCTATGATCCTACAGCTCCCTTCCTGTATTTATCTAGCATTGTTTTGAATGTTGTAACTGAACCAGTTTGGTTAGCTTGCTTGTACCATCTTGTTAGGCAATGCATTCCAAATCAAAACAACTCAGTGTGTTTAGAAGTTAGTTTCTCACACATTACCTCAAGTTGTTTTTGTGACTCATCTTGAATCTGTGTTACTTGGTTATCAATCCTTATAACAACTTCTCTTTACTTCCTCTATCATAACCATTCATGATTTTGAGCATCTGTGTCAAATCTCCTCTGGAAATCCATCCCAGCATCTCTCGTCTCAATGCATTACTGAAGTCCCTTATCCTGAGAGTTATTCGAGAAAAAAGAATGTATTCAGTACCCTCCCAACACCTTGACATCCTACCACAGCTTTAGTGGTCAAACTGAACCCAACATTCTTAATGAGAGCTTTTAAAAACATTACACGACTTTGTTGCTTTTATGCTCACTCCTCAATTAACACAGCTAATGATCCCAATTACTTTTCAACTTGCCCTCTTACCTGCAAGGGTTTGTGTACTTACACCAGGAAATGGGCCCTGCATAGAGAGTAATGAGAGCTAGGCTCTAAATTGAAAAGAAAAACCTCAAAGGTCATAACCTCTGGATCATTACCTGAGCTGTGTGAAACTTGGTCCATGATAATACAAGTAAATAATGAGAGAAGTAAGTTCTGGTTCGTGTCACCAGTACTAGGGAAAGTGGGGACTGTATTGTTTTCACCTGAAACTTATGGAGTCAATGTTCTTGTGAACTGCATAACCAAAGAAGTAAAGAATCTTTTAAACCACACTGTGAAGGCAAAGGGTGAATTGTGGAAGGAGGACATTCGTTAAAGTGTAGAAACAAGCTGAGAAAAAAAAATATGAACACAGTAAAGGATGGTCAGAAAATGGCAGAAAGGGGCAGAGAGAAACAAATTAAAGAATACACCAACAATCAAAACAAGATGTTACAGAAATGACAAGCAAAAACTAACAGCTCCATACCTGAATAAGTGTAACATTCAAAACAAAGGGAACAAGTTAATAGCGCACATTGAATTAAATAAATACGATCTGTTAGCCATTCTGAAAACGTGGCTTCAGGAGGAAGAGGAGTGTGTCCTGAACATAAGACATTCAGGAAAAATAGGAAGATAGGTAAAGGTGGAGTCTTAGTATTGTTAATCAACAATGCATTATTACAATAGTTAGAGATGACCTTGGTTCAGGAGATCAGGTTGGATAGAAATTGGGAATAACAGAGGAAAGAAATCATTAGTGGGAATGGTCTATAGCCTCCCCTTTCCCACACTGATCTGTAACTAACCATAATGTGGAACAATGTATAGAAGAGCAAATGACTTTAATCTACACAAAAAAAGGAAATATCAGATTGGTGGTACTGGCCTGATTGAGAGGTTCATAGTATGTTTTCCAAATACTTTCTGACAACAGCGTGCCTTGGGCAGATTGGTGTTGTGTCATAGTCATAGAGATGTACAGCACAGAAACAGACCCTTCGGTCCAATTTGTCCATGCCGCCCAAATGTCCTAAACTAATCTAGTCCCGTTTGTCAGCACTTGACCCATATCCCTCTAAACACTTACTATTCATATACCCTTTAGATGCCTTTTAAAAGTTGTAATTGTACCAGCCTCCACCATTTCCTCTGGCAACTTATTCCATACACGCACCACCCTCCACGTGAAACATTTGCCTCTTAGGCCCCTTTTACATCTTTCCCCTCTCACCCTAAACCTATGCCTCTAATTCTGGACTCTCTCACCCCAGGGAAAATACCTTGTTTATTTACCCTAACCATGCCCCTCATGATTTTATAAAACTCTATGAGGTCACCTCTCAGCCTCCGAAGCTCCAGGGAAAACAACCCCAGCTGTTTGAATATGTTCTTGTGAACTTCATATCCAGAGAAGTAAAGAATCTTTTAGACTACACTGTGGAGGCAAAGGGTGAATTGTGGAAGGAGGACATTTGTTAAAGTGTAGAAACAAGCGGAGTAAAAAAAATGAATACAGTAAAGGATGGTCAGAAAATGGCAGGAAGGGGTGGAGAGAAACAAATTATAGAATACACCAACAATCAAAACAAGATGTTACTATTCAACCTCTCCCTATTCAACCCTCCAGCCCTGACAACATCCTTGTAAATCTTTTCTGAGCCCTTTCAAGTTTCATAACATCCCTCTAAGAGAAGGGAGACTAGCATTGCACAACATATTCCAAAAGTGGCCTAACCTGACAGGATTAATTAATGACCTCAGAGTAAAGTCACCCAAGGTAGCAGTGACCACAAACTAATTGAATTTTACATCTAGTTTGAAAAGGAGAAGATTGGGTCTAATTCTAGTATTTAAACCCTAAATAAGGACAAACATGTGGGCATGATAGTTAATTAAGGTGAACTAGCATACTAGGCAATAGAAACACAATGGCTGACATTTTAGGGGATATTTCAGAGTAAATCTATACCAACAATAAATAAAAAAATACTCATAACCCCTAGTTGACAAAAAAAGTTAGCGGAATTGTCAAACCTAAGAGAAAAAAGTATGCAATAGTGCAAAGATAAATAGCAGGTGTGGTGATTAGAGGAAGCTAACTTAGAATTTAAAAATGGTTAACAAGCTAAAAAGGAAAGGAGGAAGTAAAGTGATTGATTTTCCTCTGAAGCATGAAAATGGAGGTTAGTAGAACATAATAAGAAAATGGCAAATGAAATGAACAGATATTTTGTTTCTATCTTCACTATAGAGAATAACAAGGACATGCCAGCAACAGTTGGAAATCAGAAAATGAAAGAGAGAGAGGAACCTAGCAAAACTACAATCATGAGGGAAAGATTACTCAGTGAAATGATGGAGCTATGGACTGAGAAGTCTCTTATATCCAGATGGACTTCATCTGAGACTTTTACAGAGGTAGGTAATGAGGTAGTAGATGAATTGATGTTAATGTCAAAAAGTTTCATCAACTCAGGAAAGGTTCTATTACAGTGGAAAGTATCAAATATAGCCCTTCTACTCAAACAGGTAGGGAAGCAGAAAACAGGAAATCAAAAAACAGTTCGGTTGATGTCTATCTTGGGGAATGTGTTGGAATTGATCATCAAAGAGATTATAGTGGTGCATTTAGAAAATCTCAAGATAATTGTACAGATACAATCTGGTTTAATCCAAAAAAGTTCCATTTAACTAATTTACTGGAGTTATTTGGAAGAATAACATGTGCTATGGATAAAGGGAAACTTGTACCTGAATTTCCAGAAGGCATTTGATAATCAGATGCTGCCAAAACTGCTGAGTTTCTCCAGGATTTCCTATTTTTATTTCAGATCTGCAGTTCTTTGTTTTCTTTTTAAGGAACTTGCAGATGGATTTGAACAGATTGAGTGAGTGGGCAAACATCTGGCTGATGGAGTGTACTGAGAGGATGATGTAAAGGTGATGACTTTGACAGAAAGAATAAAAATGTAGAGTATTACTTAAGTCTATTCTATTCATTTTAAAATAGTGATGGAAAGAATAGACCAGATCTAAAAGCTGAAATTCTAAATTGGCAAAAGGCCAATTTTGATGGTATTAGGCAAGAACTTTCGAAAGCTGATCAGAGGCAGATGTTCGCAGGTAAAGGGACGGCTGGAAAATGGGAAGCCTTCAGAAATGATTTTTAACTTTGTACACCCCAGTTCAACACTGGCATCTCCAAATCAAATAAATTGAGGGTTTGGTTAAGAAAAAGAAGGAGGCATATGTCAGGTATAGACAGGATAGAGCGAGTGAATCCTTAGAAAAGTATAAAGGAAGTAGGAGTATACTTAAGAAGGAAATCAGGAGGACAAAAATGTGACATGAGATAGCTTTGGCAAATAGAATTAAGGAGAATCCAAAGGGTTTTTACAAATATATTAAGGACAAAAGGGTAACAAGGGAGAGAATAGGGCCCCTCAAAGGTCAGCAAGATGGCCTTTGTGTGGAGCCACAGAAAATGGGGAGATACTAAATGAATATCTTGCTGTGGAAAAGGATATGGAAGATATAGACTGTAGGGAAATAGATGGTGACATCTTGCAAAATGTCCAGATTACAGAGGAGGAAGTGCTGGATGTCTTGAAACGGTTAAAAGTGGATAAATCCCCAGGACCTGATCAGGTGTACCCGAGAACTCTGAGGGAAGCTAGAGAAATGATTGCTGGGCCTCTTGCTGAGATATTTGTATCATTGATAGTCACAGGTAAGGTGCCGGAAGACAGGAGGTTAGCAAACGTGGTGCCACTGTTTAAGAAGGGCAGTAAAGACAAGCCAGGGAAGTGTAGACCGGTGAGCCTGACCTCGGTGATGGGCAAGTTGTTGGAGGGAATCCTGAGGGACAGGATGTACATGTATTTGGAAAGGCAAGGACAGATTCGGGATAGTCAACATGGCTTTGTGCATGGGAAATCATGTCTCACAAACTTGATTGAGTTTTTTGAAGAAGTAACAAAGAAGATTGATGAGGGCAGAGCAGTAGATGTGATCTATATGGACTTCAGTAAGGCGTTCGACAAGGTTTCCCATAGGAGACTGATTAGCAAGGCTCGATCTCATGGAATACAGGGAGAACTAGCCATTTGGATACAGAATTGGCTCAAAGGTAGAAGGCAGAGGGTGGTGGTGGAGGGTTGTTTGTCAGACTGGAGGCCTATGACCAGCGGAGTGCCACAAGGATCGGTGCTGGGCCCTTTACTTTTTGTCATTTACATAAATGATTTGGATGCAAGCATAAGAGGTATAGTTAGTAAATTTGTAGATGACACCAAAATTGGAGGTGTAGTGGATAGCGAAGAGGGTTACCTCAGATTACAACAGGATCTGGACCAGATGGGCCAATGGGCTGAGAAGTGTCAGATGGAGTTTAATTCAGAAAAATGCGAGGTGCAGCATTTTGGGAAAGCAAATCTTAGCAGGACTTATACACTTAAAGGTAAGGTCCTAGGGAGTGTTGCTGAACAAAGAGTCCTTGGAGTGCATATTCATAGCTCCTTGAAAGTGGAGTCGCAGGTAGATAGGATAGTGAAGAAGGCATTTGGTATGCTTTCCTTTATTGGTCAGAATATTGAGTACAGGAGTTGGGAGGTCATGTTGCTGCTGTCCAGGACATTGGTTAGACCACTGTTGGAATATTGCATGCAATTCTGGTCTCCTTCCTATCAGAAAGATGTTGTGAAACTTGAAAAGGTTCAGAAAAGATTTACAAGGATGTTGCCAGGGTTGGAGGATTTGAGCTATAGGAAGAGGCTGAATAGGCTGGGGCTGTTTTCCCTGGCAACATCCTTGTAAATCTTTTCTGAACCCTTTCAGGTTTTACAACATTACAACATTATGAGGGGCATGGATAGGATAACTGGACAAAGTCTTTTCCCTGGGGTCGGGGAGTCCAGAACTAGAGGGCATAGATTTAGGGTGAGGGGGAAAGATATAAAAGAGACCTAAGGGGCAACCTTTTCACACACAGAGTGGTATGTGTATGGAATGAGCTGCCAGAGGATGTGGTGGAGGCTGGTACAATTGCAACATTTTAAGAAGTATTTGGATGGGTATATGAATAGGAAGGGTTTGGAGGGATATGTGCCGGGTGCTGGCAGGTGGGACTAGATTGAGTTGGGGTATCTGGTCGGCATAGACGGGTTGGACCGAAGGGTCTGTTTCCATCCTTTACATCTCTATGACTCTATGAAGAATTACTGCAGAATTTGTGATGCCGAGGGATTTAAGTTACTTTTGTGGATGCGTCACAGAACACCAGTATGCGATTACTGGATATGGAGTTGTAGGCTAATAAAACATTTTCCTTTATTATGAGATGAATTGAACACTTCACTCAGGATATTACTTATCAGTAATGAAGGACATTGGTGAGACCATATCTTGAGTACTGTGTGCAGCATTGGTGTCTTTATTTAAGGAACAATGCAACTGCATCAGAAGTGATTCTTAGGAGGTTTACTAAATTGATACCTGGAATGAGTGTCAATTTATGAGGAAAGGTTGGTCAGGCTGGGCATAATTTCACTGGAGTTTAGAAAAGGGAGCAGTTACTTGATTGAAATGTGTAAGATTCTAAATGGTCTTGACAAGATGTATGTATGAGGAATGTTTCCTCTTGTAGTCTGTCCAGAAGCAGGGAGCACTGTTTAAATGTTAAGGGTTGTTCATTCAGAACCTGGTGGAGAGAAATATTTTCTCTTAGAGAGAGTTTTTTGTTCACTTGTGGAACATGGGCATATTGGCTGTGCCTGTCCTTAGTTGCTCTTAAGCAGCTGGTTGTGAGCTGCCTTCTTGAACTAATGTAGTCCATGGTCTTGTGGTACTATTGCTTAAATATTTATTCAGGAAACTCAGATAACTTTCTGAGGGCGAAGGTTCAAATCCCACCACAGCAGATGGCAGAACTTCAATTCCATAAAAATACAAATAAATTAAGAATCTACTGATGACCATGAAACCATTGTTGACTATTAGGGAAAAAAAATGTCTTACTGATGTCCTTCAGGGAGAAAAAAACCTTGCCATCCTTGTCTGGTCTGGCCTGACTCCAGAGCCTTAGTAATGTGGTTGACGTTCAACTATTGTCTGAAATGGGCCTGCAAGCCACTGATTTCTGTCAATTACTACAAAGTCTCAACAGAGTGTTGTATCCCTGGAGACAAAGTTACTAAATAGTTTTAAGTTAGAAGCAAATGATTTCTTGTTCGGCAGGGGAATTAAGGGTTAACGGGATGGATGGGGACATAAAATTTGGAACACAAACAGATCAGCTATGATCTTATTGAATCGGGGAGCAACGCAAGGTACCAGATAGTCTACTTCTGTTCCTATTTCATATGTTTGTATGTATCCCAGGCCCTCCTGTTTCTGTATCCCTTTTAAACTTGTATGATTTAGTTTGCTATACATTTCCTCATTCTGCCTCCCAAAATATACCACTTCGCACTCTTCTGCATTAAATTTCAACTACCATATGTTTGCATTTTACTAGCCTTCTGACTCTTCTTGAGGTCTGTCACAATCTCCTCGCAGGAAGTTGGGGAAGTGACCAATTGAGTGACTATTGTGGCACAGTGGTGATGTCCTTGGTTCAAGCCCCACCTTTAATAACATCTCTGAATAAGTTGATTAAGAATATCTATGTCAGTATGGGTTGTCATTCCATTTACCTGCTAAGTTTAAATACTCTTGTTGACATCTGTATCCATGATGTTATTTAAGCATTTGTAAAACATAGAGGTTTTTCATTAGAGGTCTGAACGCTTGGTAAAATCAAATATTGATGGAAGTTACATTCAGCATTAGACTATATAGCAAATTGAGTAGTGTAGGAAACTATTGACTAGAATTTTGTTTTTATTCGTTTGTGGGACTTGGGTGTCACTGGTTGGCCAACGTTGATAGCCCATCCCTATTTGCCCTTGAGAAGGTGGTGGTGAGCTGCCTTCTTGAATTGCTGCAGTACACTTGCTGTGGGTTGACCCACAATGCCAGTAGGGATGGAGTTCCAGGATTTTGACCCAACTGCAGTGAAGGAAGAGCGATATATTTCCAAGTCACGGTGGTGAGTGGCTTGGAGTGGAACTTGCAGGTGGTAGTGTTTCCAAGTACCTGTTGCCCTTGTCCTTCTATATAGAAGTGGTCGTGGGTTTGGAAGGTGCTTTCTAAGGATCTTTGGTGAATTTTTGCAGTGCATCTTGTAGATCGTACACACTACTGCTACTGAGTGCCAGTGGTGGAAGGATTGAAAGTTTTTTAGATGTGGTGCCAATCAAGCAGGTTGCTTTGTCCTGGATGGTGTCAAGCTTCTTGAGTGTTGTTCGAGCTGCACCCATCCAGGCAAGTTGGAGTATTCCACCACACTCCTGACTTGTGCTTGTAGATGGTGGATAGACTTTGGAGTGTCGGGAGGTGAGTTACTCGCTACCGAATCCCAAGCCTCTGACCTGCGCTTTAGCCACTGTGTTTACGTGGTGACTCCAACTGAGTTTCTGGTCAATGGTAACCCCAAGGCTGTTGACAGTGGGGGATTCAGTGATGGTAATACCGTCAAGGGGTGGTGGTTAGAGTGTCTCTTATTGGTGCTGGTCATTGCCTGGCACTTGTGTGGCTCGAATATTACTTGCCATTTGTCAGCCCAAGCTTGGATATTGTCCAGATCTTGTTGCTTTGAGCACAGACTGCTTCAGTATCTGAGGAGTCGTGAATGGTGCTGCATACTGTCCAATCATGGCGAACATCTCCACTTCTGACCTAATGACAGAGGGAAGGGCATTGATGAAGCAGCTGAAGATTGTTGGGTCTAGGACACTACCCTGAGGGACTCCTGCAGAGATATCCTGGAGCTGAGATGACTGACCCTCCACAACCACAACCATCTTCCTTTGTGCCAGATATGACTAACCAGCAGAGTGTTTGCCCCCTGATACCAATTGATTCCAATTTTGCCAGAGTCCCTTGAATCCATACTCGGTCAAATACAGCCTAATGTCAAGGGCTGTCACTCTCACCTCACCTCTGGAATTCAGCTCTTTTGTCCATGTTTGGACCAAGGCTGTAATGAGATCAGGAGGTGAAGGCCTTGTGGCATTATTGCTTGACTATTAATCCAGAAACGCAGAATAATGTTCTGGGGACCTGGGTTCAAATCCTGCCATGGCAGATGGTGGAATTTGAATTCAATTTTAAAAAAAGACCTGGAATTAAGGGTCGACTGATGACCATGAAATCACTGTCAATTGACCCTATCTAGTTCACTAATGTCCTTTAAGAAAGGAAATCTGCCACCCTTACCTGGTCTGGCCTACATGTGACTCCAGAGTCACAGTGAAGTGGTTGACTCTCAACTGCCCTCTGAAATGGCCTAGCAAGCTCATTCGCTGAATGTCCAATAACAGCTTGTAACTTTTCTTAGTGAGTGAACAGCAAACAATATCTTGAAAAAAATAAACAGTATTTCAGTTGAATTCTCATTTGGATTTCGACCACATGCAAGACAATCTCTCAGGTATGTTAATAAGTATGAAACTGTCTGTAGATTCGTGGAGATACTGTCAGGCATTGCAAAATTCTCTGCTCAATTTATATCACACTCTGTAAAGAATTTGGATTGTATTGCTTTGTCTCAATGTTGCACACTATTTTTATTGGAATCAAATATTTGCCCCTGAAGTAATCAGAGATTGTAATTTATTAAATAATCTTCAATATTGTCTGACATATACACCACTTGTGATATGTATCTAATGCTGTAGGAATTCACCAGGAAACACCATCTCAGCTTTAACACTGGAATTAAGGTGTGTGTATGTCTGTGGCATTGCAGATGATTCCTGTGGCTTTTTCAATGCATATTATTTTCTAAGATTCTGGAATTGTTACCCTATTCAATTTGTAATATCTGCCACCATTGAGAAAAAGATTGATACCTTCTCAGCACAAGTAACAGAATGAGAGACAAAGTGTGGATCCAGAGGGCTGTGTTAGCACTAAACCTGATGTTAGAATTACACTGTTACAAAATGTGACCTATATGCACAGTACATGTGCAATATTCAGTGCACACCACAGATTACATAGCATAATGCTCCAAAAGCAAGACATAAGTGGTGATAATAGCCATTAATTGCAAATTCTGCATGATCAACAGTGCAAATTTTAATTGGTTTTTCATTGCAATACCAACTGTAACCTATTAAAGTGTTTTTTTATGGTTGGGATTAAAATCAGAAAATCTCAATCAAAATGCTTTCCCTTAAACAATTCAAAATGCCTGGTGTGCATTTGTTTTGTAGTTATGCTGAAGTTAATTTGACCGGCTTTGGAGCTGAAATCACTGCATTTTTTGTTTAGTGTGTTCATTAACTTTTAACTTTGTCTAAAGCTGCTTTCAATTTCATTTTAGAAATATTACCATGAACAACTTATGAAGCCAAGCTTAATTAACATGGTTTAAATTACTGCTAAATAGCGCACAGAGTAATCACCAGAGTGCTGAGACCATATTTGTTCATGGAAGAACTGTTACTGATGAAATGTCACCAAGTTGAAATATTAGCCCTACCACCCTCCTCCCCACGGATGTTAACAAAATTGCAAAGTGTTCCCAGTGTTTTTTTCCCTCTCTAAAAATGATAGGTGGATGTTTTGGGTATAACACTCTGAGAATGTTTCAATGTTTGTCATATCTTTTCAGGAAAATTATAACTGAAACACTGAGGATGAAATTCACTATGTGGAGATATAGAGTGGGCTGGCACCTGTTATGTGGCCTGCCCAATTTTCCTTTGCAGTGAAGTCAATGAATAGGAAGATTATGGGGATAGACGTTCAACAGGCAGCTGGTCTGTTCCCACTTATTTGCAATCGTCATTGTTGAAATTCACGCATACTGTTTCTCTACATCCTTGGCAACCTGTCTACAGTCATAGAAATGTACAGTACGGAAGTAGATCCTACGGTCCAATTCATCCATGCCAACTAGATATCCTAACCTAATCAAGTCCCATTTGCCAGCACTTGGCCCATATCCCTCCAAACCCTTCCTATTCATATAGCCATCCAGATGCCATTTAAATACTGTAATTGTATCAGCCTCCACCACTTCCTCTGGCACCTCATTCCATAAACGTACCACCTTCTGTATTAAAAAGTTACCCCTCAGATGCTTTTTAAATCTTTCCCCTCTCACCCTAAACTTATGCTCTCTAGTTCTGGACTCCCCCCATACCAGGGAAAAGACGTTGTCTATTTACCCTATCCATGCCCCTGATGATTTTATAAAGCTCTATAAGGTCACCCCTCAGCCTCTGACGCTCCAGAGAAAACAGCCCCTGTCTATTCAGCCTCTCCCTATAGCTCAAATCCTGCAACCCTGGCAACATCCTTGTAAATATTTTCTGAGCCCTTTCAAGTTTCACAACACGATAGGAAGGAGACTAGAATTTCACGCAATATTCCAAAAGTGGCCTAACCAAAGTCCTGTACAGTCATATCTTGACCTCCCACCTCCTGTACTCAATGCTCTGACTAATAAAAGAAAGCATACCAAACGCCTTCTTCACTATCCTATCTACCTGTGACTCCACTTTCAAGGAACTATGAACCTGCACTCCAAGGTCTCTTTGTTCAGCAACACTACCCAGGACCTTACCATTAAGTGTATAAGTCCTGCTCTGATTTGCTTTTCCAAAATGCAGCACCTCACATTTATCTAAATTAAACTCCATCTGCCACTTCTCAGCCCATTGGCCCAGCTGATCAAGATTCCATTGTACTCTGAGGTACCTTTTTTGCTGTCCACTGCACCTGTTATTTTGGTGTCATCTGCAAACTTACTAACTATACCTCCTATGTTCACATCCAAATCATTTATATAAATGATGAAAAGCAGTGAATCCAGCACCAATCCTTGTGGCACTCCACTGGTCACAGGCCTCCAGTCTGTAAAACAACCCTCCACCATCACCCTCTGTCTTCTACTTTCAAGCCAGTTCTGTATCCAAATGGCTAGTTCTCCCTGTATTCCATGGGATTTAATCTTGCTAACCAGTCTCCCATGTGGAATCTTGTTGAACGCCTTACTGAAGTCCATATAGATCATGTTTACCATTCTGCCCTTATTAATCCTCTTTGTTACTTCTTCAAAAAACTCAATCAAGTTTGTGAGACATGATTTCCCACACACAAAGCCATGTTGACTATCCCAAATCAGTCCTTGAAATTCCAAATACATGTACATTCTGTCCCTCAGGATTCCCTCCAACAATGCGCCCACCACCAACTTCAGGCTCACCAGTCTATTGTTCCCTGGCTTGTCCTTACCACTTTTCTTAAATATTGGCACTACGTTAGCCAACCTCCAGTCTTCTGCCACCTCACCTGTGACTATTGTTATGAAGATGTTGGTGTACTGTACAATTAAGAGAGTTAAAAGTAACAGAAGTACCTGACAGCACCTAGTGTCTGAAAAATGATATAATGTAACCTTTTGGTCCAGCAGTTAGTGTAGCTGGTTGCCTGGGGACAAAAACAAGTTTAAATTTTACCCCCCTCCCAAAAAAAAACAAATTCCAATCAAGTTTAAATTGAGTATATTGACAATCTTAAAATTCAGTGACACAATCCGATGCTTTGGGAGATAAAAGACCAGGGAAACATGAACAGTTGGGAGGAGAACTGCCAAGTCAACCACATCTGCAAACTGCCCAGAGAATAGCTCTCTTAAAGGTACCTTTATTGATTAGTAACCTATGAAGCAGAATTCCCAAGAAGAGGAAAAGAAGACTAGAATACAGAGAAGAACCAAAAGCTGTCAGGTTTTGAGATAGGTAGTCTTGTTTTGTAAATCTTAATTGGGGGTTTTATCAGACTAGTATTGTAGAAGGGGAAGGTAAAAGATAGGTTATAGAAAGGAGTTATAAATAATTGTTAGTTAATTATTCTCTGTTATACTTTGAGAAATAAAGTTGTTGATTTTTACTTTAAATAGTTCTTGGCCTCTCGAATTTTCACAGATCATTGCACGGGATAAATCTTTTCTGTGTTGCTGTTTTAAATTAAGCAGGACGGCTTGTCCTTACCACCTTTCTTAAACACCTTTCGTAGCCAACCTTCAGTCTTCCGGCACCTCACCTATGACTATCGATGATACAAATATGTCAGTAAGAGGCCCAGCAATCACTTCCCTAGCTTCCCACAGAATTCTAGAGTACACTTGATCAGGTCCGGGGGGGTTTATCCATTTTTATGCATTTCAAGACATCCAACATCTCCTCCTCCCTAATATGGACATTTTTCAAGATGTCACCATCTATTTCTCCAAATTCTATACCTTCCATGTAAATGAAATCATAGAAATGTACTACTTTAAAACGTATACCTTCTTTCCAGATTAAGTTATTAAATTTGGCATAAAACAGGAATTCACATTTTTTTTCACTATTTTTGTGACCTCTATATTCCATAGATGCACTGCAAAAGATTGTCGAATACTTACATCTGTGATCATTTGGGCTTCAGTCCTTTTCTCACTGTGACAGATTTGTCTCAGAACACATTGGGATGAAGTAAGCCACTTGGTGCATTGTGCCTCTGCTCCTTCGATGGAACAGCACGCTATCCAATTTAAGCTGGTTTCTCTCTGCAAATTATCCCTCTTCAAGTATATGTTCACAAGACCATTAAAAGTTCTTGCAAAATCAACTTCTCTCCCGGTTTTAGATACCGTACCTGACAGCTTACCAACCCTGTGTGTGGAAAAAAATAATTTTCCTTGTTTTCCCTCGAGTTCTTCTGTCAGTTAATTTAAACCTAATTAATAATATATTTGCATGGGAAACAATTGCATCCTGCTGTTATACCAAATCCCTTATAATTTTTAACACTTTATTTAATCTCCCTTTAACCTTTTCAGCTCAGGGATAACAATCTTAGCTTCTCCAATTTCTCTTCATATATGTCTTCTCTCCTAACAATTCTAATAAATCTCCTTTGTACCCTCTCCATAGCCTTGTCATCCCTACTAAATTATGTTGCCTAGAACTGTGCACAATATTCTAATTAATGTGGATAAATGTGAGGTTATCACTTTGATAGCAAAAGCAGACAGGCAGGTTGTTATCTATGATGATAGATTGGGAAAGGGAGGGATGCAATGAAGTCAGGAAGTTCCTGTACACCAGTCACTGAAAATGAGCATGGAGGTGCAGCAGGCAGTGAAGAAGGTAAATAGTAAGAGTCTTCTAGTACAGGAATAGGGATGCCTTGCTGAAATTGTACAGGGCCTTGGTGAGGCCACACTTGGAGTATTGTGTGCAGTTTTGCTTTCCTTATCTGAGGAAAGCAGCGCAACAGGTTTATCAGATTGATTCCTGGGGTGGCAAGACTGGCATATGAGGAGATTAGGATTGGTTAGGATTACATTCACTGGACTTTAGAAGAAGGAGGGTGGATCTCATAGAAGCCTTCAAAAGTCTTTACAGTACATGACAGGGTGAATTCAGGAGGGATGAGTCAGATGACTGGGGAGTCCAGAACCAGGGGGCAAAATCTAAGTATATAGGCTGACCGTTTGGGAATGAGAGGAGGAGAAGCTTCTTCACCTAGAGAGGATGGTCTGTGGAATTTTCAACCATAGAGAGTGGCTAAGGCCTGAACATTGAATGGTTTCAAGAAAGAAATAGATATAGTTGTAAGGATTAAAGGGATCAAGGGCATGGGGCTAAAGTAAGATCAGGGTACATAATTATATTGGATGGTGGAGCAGGCTTGAAGGGGTGAATGACTTAATCCTGTTCTTATTTTCTATGTTTCAATGTAACTGGGTCATAAAACCAGTGATTTGAAATGATTCATGATTTCCTTGTTTTTGTATTCACTGCCCTAGTTACAAAGCCAAACAGTTCACATGCGTTTTGATTGTCTTATCAACTTGCTGTGCTCTTGATGCAATTTATCATTAAACTGCTTTTATATTGTGTAAGACTTGCACCGCAGAGTCCAGTTTGCAAAATACCAATTCTGTGCAGTGGCTGAAAGCTGAACTCTTGGAACTTGCTGAGAGTGAGGACTTTGAATATCAATGGGCTTCACACAACCTAACACCATCTTGTAAGGGATGTTTGACACAGGGTAACTCAAGTGTACAGCAATCTTGTCAAAGCACAGAAACTCATTATGACGGTGCCATGGCTCATATTGCTCTTGTGAAATCATAAAATAGAAACTGTTACTTTTTTTTAGCATTTCAATTTGATTTGAAACTTTTCATTTGTTCTATGACTGTTTAAATGAATATTTTAAAACAGTAGGATTATATTAGGACTGTTCAGGTGGTGGTGTGTAGTGGTAATTCAGAAATACAAGCTAATGCTCTGGGTTTTGGGGTTGAATCCCTCCATGGTAGGTGATAAAATTTAAACCCAACAAGAAATTTGAATTTTAAAAAAATGCTAGCCTAATGGCATCCATTATCAATGCTGCAAAAATCCATCTGATTTTTTTGTAATCTGTTGCCTTTACCTGGTTTAGCCTATAAATCTGAATTAAAACTACAGCCATAAGATTGAATCTTAACTGACCTCAGAAATGGTCCCGGCAAGATATTCAGTCCAAAGGATGAGTAATAAATGGTTGTCCAGCCAGCAACAACTATATCTCAGAGGTGAAAATACTTGGAAATGAACTTATTTGTCATACTTGTCCTCCATTTTGAAACATATGATTTGAGCCAGTATACTTCATTCACTAATGTTGCTCGTTTTTCTTTATTGAAAACCCATGAATGAACAGAAAGAAATTAGGAAGATCACGGGCAGACTTGAATTTCTCCCTGAAATCCTCACTGTAATTTCAAGAGGTGGATGATAAACCACTAAACTTTGGGGTCAGTAATTTGATTGAGCACCTTAATGCATTGAGATCAAAGGGCCACAGTAAGTGTTAAGTAATGTAACTTCACACATTTGCTATTGAGTGTGGCTCTGAGTTCATATTTAGCCTTTTACTAACAACTTCCTAGCTCCATTAACTAATGAGTCAATGAGTGACCCTTCAAGACAGAAAAGTATTAGAATCATTAATTGTCAGTTGTCCCTTGACTTGAGGATGATGTCCACTGAGTGTCCTGTGTTTCTGTACTATGACAGAACAGGGCTATTCTCAGCTTGCAGATCTTTAGGAACACAGCAGGAAGTAGTGAAATCCAGGGTGCAGAATTTCCTTCCTTTTATTTCTTTTGCCGCCACCGCTTGGACTCATCTTTGAGGCATCTGGATTTGTAATGTATTGCAAATAGCTGTGCAGGTTTTCCCTAATACGTCCAATGTGAGAAAAACAAGGGAAACTATTCAGAAAGTGGCCAGAGTATGGTGATTGCAACCATATGGAGTACATGAGGGATTCAGGAATAGAGAGCTATCTTATGTTAGGAGCTGGCAAAGGTTTGTGGGTTGCTAAAACTCCAACAAGGAAATTCTGGGCTGAATAGCCTGGTTCCATGCTGTAAATAGTTTATAATTCAATTTGATTGGTCAGGCCACCTTTGGAATACTGCCTTCAATCTTTGTCTCTGTGTTACAGGAAAGTTCTTGTTAAACTTGAAAGGGTGCAGAAAAGGTTTACAAGGATGTTGCTGGGACTGGAGGGTTGGAGCTATACGGAGATGCTGAATAGGCTGGGGCTGTTTTTCCTGGAGCATTTGAGGCTGAGGGGTGACCTTATAAATGTTTATAAAATCATGAGGGACATGGATAGGGTAAATAGCCAAGATTTTCTTCCCTGATTAGGGGAATCCAAAACTAGAGGGCATAGGTTTAAGGTGAGAGGGGAAAGATTTAAAAGGGGCCTAAGAGACAACTTTTTCATGCAGAGGGTAGTGGATGTATGGACTGAGCTGTCAGAGGGAGTGGTGGAGGCTGGTACAGTTGCAACATTTATAAGGCATCTGGATGGGTATATGAATAGGAAGTGTTTAGAGGGATGTGGGCTAAATGCTGGCAAATTGAGCTAGATTAATGAAGGATAGCTCGTCAGTATGGACAAGTTGAACCGAAGGGTCTGTTTCCATGCTGTCCAACTCTATGACTCCATGACATGAGATGTTATGTAACTATACTCAGAAAAGATGCTTTAGTGGCCACTTGTTCTGGGCACCTGCTTAGCTGTACTCTGGACTCCCTAGCCTCAGTTAGCATTGTAAACCTAGTGAGAGGAGCTGAGGAGTAACTCAACAATGACACCAATTTATTTATACAGCCTTCTTAATCTTATAAACGGACCTAAGGCACTTCAGAGAGAGCCCATAAACCAAAATGTGATACTGTGCCATATAAGAAGATATTCAGAATAAAAACAGAAAGTGTTGGAAATGCTCAGGAGGTCTGGCAGCATCTGTGCAAAGAGAAATTGAATCAAAAGTGCATTTTGTTCACAATTGACTATGATTGTCTTCAGGTCTCAACACAATTCAACAATTTCAGGCAATCATCTTGGTGTCCATATTATTTCATCTTCTTTAAACACTTTGTTTCTTTCACTTGTTTTTATGCTTGTGGTCTGCAGCACAAGTGCATGAATCACATCCTCTGTTTCTTTGTTTATTCTTCTGCCAGATCACCATTCCCTTTGACTCCAGAGGAGCCAACTGTATTGTGACACAAGCTGGGGGGTGGTTGTAGTGAAGTGGCAGCGTCCCTATCTTTGAACATATTCTGAATTCAGGTACCACCTGCTTCAAAGGTGTATTAGTACATCCTTGAACGGATTGATTAGAAATTATCCAAGAAATGGTAATGCTAAAGTCAGTCGAGCTTTCAACGAGCTCAGTTGAACCATAACTATTTATTTAGATGTGGTGGGGTGGACTGGCAATTTCAATACCATCCCATCATCTGTGTTATGGGAGTGAGCTTGGATGTGAACCAGAATGTGATGGACTGGGAATTAATTTCTTACCCCTATGTCCAACCCAACTGGGCAAATATTGTGCCCATTAACTTCTAATCTTACCACAAATACATCTACTACCTGCTGAGTACATCCAGAATTTTCAGCTTTTATGGAGAAACCACCTTGTTATCAGACAGTCAAACTAATGACATCTGGGAAATCGAAACCTGGACCATTGTGCCACCAAACATTTGGAGTTAATTTCCTGAGTAGAGTTGTATTTTTCATGGCTTCATTTTTACTTTTGACTTTTTGAAATTGTGCATTCCCATTCCTGAATTTGTAAAATTTGGGACAATGTGGAAGCCCCTCCAAGTTAATCTGAACTCCACTAATCTTGACAATGTTAAAATATTATGTTATTCAGCCTTCAATTGACATTAATCTGAAAATCGTTTCTTTCATTGGCTGTAATATGGTCTGAAAATATGCATCTGTCATACAGTTACATTTCATCAGGGACTCCAAGGTACTAATCCTTGTCAATCAAGCAATATGCCTGGAATGTGCAGGTGTAAAGAATTTCTAACATTTTTTTGAAAAGATAATTCTTTGAATAGAAAGAAGTTCTTCTTCTCAGAGAACCCATTGTGGAGTGTTGACCTGATCAAAGAGATTGAATTGGATGCTGAATATGGCACAAAGAGGTCTGAATGTTCGTCCCTGCAGCATAATGCACTTCTTGAATAAATATTAATTTCTCCTGCATCACAGAAATTCCAGCACTGATTAATATAGCTGTTCTTTCTCTCCAGACTGATGAATGGAGGCCAACAACAAGGTATCTTGGCTTGGGTTCAACTTTATGACACTGGTAAAATACAAATGTACTTGTATCTTTGAAGCATCAACTTGTGTATGTGCAGTAAACAGCATTCTGAAATGTAGCCCATGATGCTCATCAAGCCAATGCCAAGCCATTGGCTGCATCTGTAACCTTAAGGCAACTGCTAACAGAATACATCTTGCACAATAAAATCAGGCAAGAAAGTTTGTGAGAAAGCAGTCTTTACCCTGACCACCTGAATTGATTTGTAACATTGGATGCATACATTTTTGGGATGTATAGTGACTTCCTCCATTGCAAAGTTGCAATGAGTACAGTGCACATTACTTCATCCAGTGATACTGGCATTGGTTTACTTAAACAGAAGCATCAGACCAAGATCCCGCAGCAAACATTAGTACAGCAGATCTTGTATGAAGTTTGCCTGAAGAATTAATCACAGGGAGATTAATTAATGGTCATGATGCAGCAAGAGAATTTGGCACAGAGCTAAGCTACATCAGTGAGCAAAATACTAAAATAAGCAAAATATCAAAACACGGTATATGATTTTTAACTTGGAAAATCAAGCCAAGTCCAACACAGGGTTTATGATTTAACTGAATGAATCACAGATGATATAATATTCGAATTATAAATGGAAAAATAATTCTCCATTTTGATTACTTTAATATTCAGATACATTTGGAAAGTTTTGTGAAATTGTGGCTATTTTCCGATTCCTTGAAGTTAGTATCAAGGAATGTCTAACATGGTATATAATCTGAGACAACTTCAATATTACCATATATGCTCATGCAAAAGTCAAATTTCTGGAAGTAAGCATTTAATCAAAAAGCAGTGCTCTGAATTTAAATGAGTAATATTTTGGAGGGATTAGAATCCACTCCCTTCCATCATCTTACTATCGCAGAACTGCCTGAACAGAGAGTGTTCCTAAATACTCTCAAAAACAACACTTAAAATACCAAACAGTATTTTCAATACTAAAATTTTATTTATAGATAAATATTTTTTAAATAAACAAATGCCTCCATGAAGACAGGTGTTCTTCTCTTTTCAAAAACCATATGTACAAATTTATCCAATTTCGTTCCATCTTTTCAGTCTTAAACCTGGAAACAATATTATGTTGATTATCCATTGAATATATATTAAAATCCACAAATATCATCATTCTCATTTTCAGAATTGACAAATTAATCTTAATCTGCTTCTTAAGTAGTATCACAAATGGATTCTCAGTATCACCTTCATCCCCAGTTATGTCATCATGGCTTATATCATTTCACTTATAATTATCTTCTATGCCACGAAGTGCTTTAATTATCTCACATTTGATGACAATTTCCATTCCCATTCCATCCAAGACCTCTAGGACCCATTGTCTGTTGCCTTTGTGATTTTTAAACTTTTGGGACATATAATGACTTCTTCCATTGTCAAGTTGCAATGAGTACAGTGCACATTCATTGTACCTTACTTCATCCAGTGATACTGACATTGATTGCCTTGTCTTCTTCAACCATCCAGTCATTCTACTTTTTTTCTCATGCTACCCTTGAGAGGCTTGTTTAGAAAGATATGCAATGGTTAAGAAAGGTTGGTGAGATGACAAGGATTCAATATATTATCATAAAGGCAAAAAATTGTGGATGTTGGAAATTTGAAATACAAATAAGAAGTGCTGAAGAAGCTCAGTGGGTCTGGCATCATTGATGGAGTGGAAAATAGAGTTAATGTTTCAAGGAGGAGAAAGTGAGGACTGCAGATTCTGGAAATCAGAGTCGAAGAGTTTCAAGTTTCAACTCAAGTATGTCTCTTCTTCAAAATGCGACTCGATTTATCCACCACCCAATCAGGCTACGCATTCCAAATCACTGCAGAAGTTTTTCCTTGAGTTGCTTTGCATTAATTTGCAGATTCCCTTACATCTGGGATTTGACCTTTCAGCTATTGGCAAGATTTTCTCTTTATTTGCACTGTCTAAGTATTTCATGATTTTACGTGCCAATTTCAAAACTTCTTTTAGCCTTCCCTTAGCCCTCACTATTCTGAGGACATCTTGCAGCAATGTTTTACTTCAGTTTCAGAATTCAAACCAGTAAAATGAATCATCCTAAAATCAAAGCAACATCCCTACGTTATCATCCAGGAAATACATCAACTGCAATTCATATTTTTGGGAAAGAGTTTTGCTGTGGTACACATCACAGTTCCCAAGTCGGCCACACTGAGACCACGGAATGAGCACTGGGACCCATATGAAATCTCCAAACATTCCTAGAGATATTCTCATCCACAGTGATGTAATTTTCTGCAATACCAAGTGTCAGCCTTCTCTGAGTCAAAAGTGCTATCACCCCTGAATCAGTAAGTTGTAGATTCCACATCAACTCCAGAGACATGAGCAAAGCTAACTTCTTACTGTTACGTAGAGGGAGTGCTGCATTGTTGCCAACTGTGTCCTTCGGATGAGATGTTAATATGATTTGATTTAATTTGAATTATTTATTGTCACATCTACCTGAGTACAGTGAAAAGCTTTGTTTGCGAGCTGGTCATAGTAAGCAAGGACATACGGATCAAAGGATAAAAAAACTTGGACAGAGTAAGGCATACAGGTTACACTGCTCAGGACATGCATGAGGCAAGATCAACATGAAGGAGATCAACATTATTTGAGGTTAGAGAGTCATTTGTCAGTCTAATAACAGCAGGGAAGAAGCTGTTCTTGAGCCCAGTGCTTGTGTTTAGGCTTCTCTATCTTCTGCCTGATGGGAGAGGTGACTATCTGTCTCTCACTTAGACACAAACAATCTAGTGACAGTATTTAAAGAACTATCAAATCCCTATAGTGGGTGGAAGTAGACCATCTAGCCCATTGAGTCCAGACCAACCGTCTGAATAGCATCCCACCCCTGTAACTCTATATTTCTCATGGCCATTCCATCTAACCTGCACATCCCTGGATACTACCGGGCAAGTTAACACAGCTAATCCATGTACCCTCACATCTTTTGACTGTAGAAGGAAACCAAAGTACCCAGAAGAAACCTACACAGCTAAAAGGAGAATGTGCAAACTCCACACAGTCACCTGAGGGTGGAATTGAACCCAAGTCTGTGCTACTGTAAGGCAGTAGTGCTGGCCATTGAGCCACCATACAATGAAGCAGTGTGTCAGAATAGCAGGGACATTCTTCACTTTTCTGGACAATGTTTATTCTTCCACCCAACACTGCCAAAACAGATTATCTGACTTTCTAATTCATTGCAGTTTGTGGGTTCTTGCTAATCACAAATTGGCAATTCTCATCCCCATATTACTGTTATAGGTTGTCATTACATCTACTGTGTAGTGTATGGTTCCAGTTTGCAATTAGTTATTTTCTGTTTTTAAGTGATTCGAATCACCCCCAGATCCCTGGTTCCAGACACTCGACTTATTTAGGTGATGTGAAATGAAGAAGGCAGTAGACAGGAGTTTCAGGATAAAAGAATCATTGTGTTTATTTACAATACAAAAGATAAGTATGATACAAGAAATATAATAAATGCAATAAACCGGGAAATTGACACAATCAACGCTACAGAGAACAGGAACACTATTAAATAGCTAGATTAAACAGTATTAGAACCTAAAGACAGCAGTTTTTAATCACAGAATCTTTAATCAGGCTTCCTACCCTTGAGGTTCCATGCACTTTCAGCACCCACCTTCCCCTCCTCGCTGGCTAGGTCGGAACTTTGGGGTATCAGGAGTTCCAGCTCACCACTGAGGGAATTGCGGTTTTAAAGTGCACCCGGCTGCTGAGCTTCTTGCTGTCGGTTCTCTTAGTTCAGAACAGGCCAGTGTCTGGAGGCTCTTGTTCAGATGGCGCTTGGTTGGCTTTCCCCCTCTCAGGTGTCCTTTGTTCCAGTGATACTCTTGGATTAGCTCCCCAACTCAGCTTCTCTGTTCAGCCTCTGTGGTTCTTGATTCTGAAGCTGCATGTAAGGAGTGGAAGCCTGTGGGGAAACTGTGCAGAAGCTTGTTGTTGAAAACAGCCATCTCCAGGTGAGATTGGGCAGTTATGCAGACTATGTGCCCTGTTATCTCCACTTAAATCTGCGTTGTCCATTGTGCTTCTGGTGTTTCTTCTGAAGTCAATTGGTTTCCTGATGGTTAAGAGTATGTGTGAATGGATTTTGATTGAAGTTGAATGTCCAATATCTCTGTAGGCCTAATACTGTCTGTGCTGGGTAGTCTGAAATACAAAATCTGGAGTCTTGCTAATGTCGGTTGGTTGCTCTTTTAGAGTGGAGATGTAAGTTAGAACTGGAAACAAAAAGTGCTGGAGATCACAATGAATCAGACAGCATCAATGGAGAGAAAGCAAGCTAACGTTTCAGGTCTAGATTACTTTTCATCAGAGCTTCACTTCAGCTCTGATGAAGAGTCATCTAGACTTGAAACATTAGATTGCTTTCTCTCCGAGGATGCTGCCTGACCTATTGTGATCTCCAGAACTTTTTGTTTCAAGTTCAGATTCAAGCATCTGCAGTAATTTGCTCCTACATTGTGTAAATTGGAATTCCAGAATGAACAATAGCCCCAGACAGAAATCCTCATCCTGCTTGCTCTGTTGTATATTTGTTGCAGCCTGAGTGCAGGGTTCTACCCAGTATTTTAGAATTTGGAAAAGTCCAGTGTCTTGTCTCATATTTTAGATGATGGTGATTTTAGTAGCTGTGGGTCTGTGTAGAAATTGAAACTGGCCTTTTGATAGTGCTGGTGCACTTGGTCAACAGTTGTAAAAATGTGACATTTACTCATGCAATAAGAAGTGACTATGATTCTTAAATAACATGTCATAATTCGTTTTTCTATTCTGAAACAAACTTTGTCTTAATATGAAGAGGACTTAATGAAAACAAAAAAGGCCAAGTCATTGACTGTCTTTAAGACAGAGATAGATAGATTCTTGAATAGTAAAAGGATTAAAAGGTGGCAAGGATAAGGCAGGAGAATGTGGTTGAGAAACATATCAGCCATGATTGAATGGAGGAGCAGACTCAATAGAACAAATGGCCTAATTCTCCTCCAATATCTTATGGTCTTTCGGTCTTGTGTATTAATGCCTTTTGAAGCAATGTCCCTTTCAGAGCTCAGCATACAAATGAATCAAGTATCCAGATGTTATCACATGACCAGAAGACACAACCTCTCTACATTGTAGCATCTGATGCTCAGGCTGTGTTTGGAGATTACTCAGAATTCTTTATATTAATTTCATTGTAATAAACCAGAGGTCTTCAAATAAACAGAATCATTGTGCCTCATTTGTGTTACATATAGATAACATAAGAAAATGTTTACATTGCAAGTCTTTTACAGATTGGGCAGACTGCAATTTTAGGAATTAATTTTAATTTCAGGCACTTAATAGTGAAGAACTTTGTTTTGAATATTTTTTAAAAATTACAACATCTTATGGCAATGATTTGCCTTTTGCTTCATTGATGGGAAAAAGATGATGCATGGAGCTTGGAGAAGGTTGGAAACAAGGTGATTGGGACACCATTGCGATGTAATGGCTTATTCATTGATAATATTATATAGGGTACACTAAACTAACAGGTAAGACGTCATCTTTTTTCAATGAGGCTAAACCTTCCCCAATCCCATCTCTCAAGTATCCTTTTAAAGTGTTAGGCCAGCTACTGGCCATAGCTTGTAACCTAAATCATCAAGAGGCAAAGCAGATTCATTGTCTTCATATTGACACTACATATTGATATCAGTATCTCCTGTTGTAGCTTTCACCCAAACATACAATGGAACTAGATAACCACTCCTTGACTCAGAATTTAAGAATGGATCCACTTTGATATGGAACAGTAATATCATTCAATTCACTTATTAGTGATATCACAAATATATGATGAAGAAAACCTGATAATGACAGTTATCACAAAACAGTAAACAATGTATAACAAAGAGATATATAACATTTCTGATTTTACTGTTAATACAGAACTGGAGATTTATCCTAGACACGCCACCATTTTCCCATGATAGAGATAACTACAATGTGCTGAACTCTTTACAAACCCTTGACATCTACAATCTAGAAGACAAGGATAGCAGATGGGTGAGAGGACCACCATTGACAGGTTACTCCCCAAGCCGCACTGTTGAACACTGTCACTGTTCCTTCACTGTCTCTGGGACAATATCCTGGAATTCCCTTCCTAGCAACAATTGTGGATGTACTTACACTACATGGACTGCAATGGTTCAAGAAAGCGGCTCAATACCACCTCCCCAGAGGGAAAAACTATATGGACCAGTATGAAACCTGCATGAAGCCAGAGCAAGATGTACTGGCATATATTGGCTTTTATCTGGTCAGAAGTAGATTCATTCTGGATGTGACCACAATACTGGTCATTGCACTATTCTGAAATGTGGCACCAGCGGTTTTCCACACAGACTCAAATTGTTCTTTACCCAAACCCCATACTGCCTCTCTGCATCATTCATCTCAGTGTTAGATTCACTATCTCATTTGTCTTTTTTTTAATTTTTAGACTGGTTCTGCTCCACACCAACCTCTTGTGGCAAAGCGACCATGGGCCCAAAGTTTCACATTCTGTACTGATCCAAAACCTGAGAAATTGGGCCTGTCAGGAAATTGGCTAAACTAAGCCATCAGCTATCAGCTACAGAGTACAGTGGAAACCATGGTCAAAGAGGTCAAAAAGGTTTAGATGGAACCAGTTACAACCAGCCCAAGGGTTGAAGAAGCTTCAATCAAACTTCTGGGCACCTTGACTTTTGGGCAGTGCCTGAGGACGTGCATTTTACACCTCCCTGGCATAGCAATAGTGATGGGTATTGGTACAACCCCATTGGATGTTTTATACTCAGCTCATGGTCCCATTGATCAAAAGGCCACAGAACATTCAGAAAGGTCCAGGGTGAGGAGGATAAAAAGAAACACACCTGGAAACCATTCCCTCAATGAAGACTCACAGCGAAGACTTATATTGAAGACTTGACCTGGCCCAACAGCAGAGTTCTGACCACTTGGAGAGAGGGAGTGAGAGAAAGAAGATTCACCCTGACCTGCAAGGCCCATCTTCATGGAAGCAAGCCTGCCTTACATTGGAGAGGAAGATTCCAACAGCCCACCTCAAACACGTGGATTGTTACAGGCAATATCCTTTCTCAGGTGGATAGAGCTAGGTAAAGAGTAAATATTGTCAGAGTTTGGGAAATGCTCACATGCTGTTTTTAATAAGGAATGTCTTGTTAACAAAATTGAGTTGAAATGAAATTCTGTGTCCCTTTAACTGTTACACTGACAAGAGCGCTTGGATAAAGTGTTTTTAATATACAAATTAGTTGAAGTGTCCAAAGCATGAACAGTAGATCGAGTTAATGGTAGCTGTTTTTTCCCTAGGTTGGGGGATTTCAAGACTAGGAGACACATTTTTAAGGTGAGAGGAGAGAGAATTTTAAAAGACATGAGGGGCCAAAATTTTTAAATGGAGGATGGTTCATGTGTGGAATGATCTTCCTGAAAATGTGGTGGATGCATTTAAAAGACATTTGGATAACTACATGAATTGGAAAGGTTTGGAAGGACCATAAGCAGGCAGGTGGGGCTAACTGAATTTGGGATGATGTTCGGCATGGACTGGCTGGACTGAAAGGTCTGTTTCCATGCTGTATGACTCTATGACTCTGTCACACTATTCTTTCCACCATAGAAAGCAATCTGACTGGGTGCATCATGGTTTGGTTCAGCAACTGTTCTGCTCAGGACTATAAGAAACGACAGAAAGTTGTGAACACAGCCCAGACCATCACGCAAGCCAACCTTCCATCTATGAACTTCACCTACACTTCTCATCACCATGGAAATGTAGCCAACATCATCGAGGAACCCCTCCCACCCCAATTATACTCTCTTTGAACCTCTTCCATCAGGCAGAATATACAGAAGCTTAAACACACATACCAACAGGATCAAGAATAGCCTCTTCCCTGTAGATTGCTGAATGGACCTCTCTAATTTCAAATTTAATGTTGACCTTGCTTTTGTGCACCTCCTATACACCGTGCTCTATTCTAAACACACTATGATCTGTATAGCATTGTACGTTATGGTCTGCCTGTACTGCACACAAAACAAAGCTTTTCACTGTACTTAAGTACGTGTGACAACAATAAGTCAAATTAAATAAAATCCTTAATGAGTTTAGTGATAAACTCTGAATAAAAACACATCATGTTCATTGTTGTTTTTCATGCTATTTCAGAATGAGGAGTTTTCAAGTTCATGTTTCCATGCATTGAAGGGGAAGGTACCAAAAGGTGAGTACCTTACCTGCAGCCACAGCCATCTTCTGAGAATTCTCAAAGGCAATAAATGTTGGCCTAGTCAATGATGCACACACCCACTGAGCAAATAAAAAGAAATTCCTGGATAAATATTTGTATCTCATTATTTTCTGAGTGTATATATGATACTTTAAATAATGCTGTTAGAAGTTTAGCTACTGCTTGCAATTCTCTTGTATTCACTTTGGACGCAATAGCACTAACAGTTCAAGACTAAATAAACTTCCAAAACCAAAAGAGTTTAAATTAGAAATTGGAAATCAGTTCTTCGTGCCCCCACTTTAATTTGCTGTTGTTATAATTGTCAAATGAAAATCCATCTATAATAATTTAATTCTATCACATGTTACCTGTTTCTGCAAATACTGACAACCCTTTAATTGCTAATGCCAGAGACTCACTAATGCCAACATGATAGTCTTAGGTGATGACAGGATCAAGTTAAAAAATTAACACTTGTCAATGAGAATTTTTCACGTTTGTATAAATCACAGAGTTAAAAGCTATTCAAAAAAGATCAAATGAATGGGCCCAACTTAATTATCAGGATGTTAATCTGTCCCTGAGAGACAGATATATGCCATCCACAGATGTTCACGGTGATTGTGCCCCATGCTAAATGATTGCTACTGGCTGGTGAGGGACCTGGGCCAGATCTGCAGCTGTCAACCCACGTGCCTGACATGAGTTGGAGTAGAAAAGAATTGCCTTGACTGCACAGCCAGTGTAGCCTCCAGATATCGTGTCTTGGTCACATTGGAAACAAATCACTAAATCCTGTGGTCCACATGTTATGATATCATTACAGCTATTGTCAGCACATAATGGGACTTGGTGGCTGTAATGTTTACACTTTTGTTTCCCACAAGCTAATTAATATAGCTTTCAGGAAATTTTCATAATACTTTGATATGAAGCTTAAGTTTCTATCACTAATATTTTGTGTAATTGTCTGCAATAAGTCCAATGTAATTTGATGTAATAAAAGAACCTAAGGAAATTCAAGAGCAAAAGATCGAAATTCATCCAATAGAGGTTCATCGCTCCAGCACTTCCCCATTGTGCGGAGTAATTGCATGTTAATAATTGCAATGATTTTAGACCAAATTAATTTATGAAAGTGTGAGTCTGCAGGAAATTACATCTTGAACTGAACAGATGTGTTAAGGGCTTTTGCCCGAAACGTCGATTTCGAAGCTACTTGGATGCTGCCTGAACTGCTGCGCTCTTCCAGCACCACTAATCCAGAAATTTAGCTTTCTTTCCCTAGTTTTGCTATATTTAATATAATCTCGCATTGCTTTCTCCAATGTGAGTCAGAGGATGGTGTATGATTTGTGAGAATTGTAGTGATAGGGCAATGAATTGGAATGTTGTGAAGAACCTTTGAATCATAGAATCATTACAGTGTGGAAAAAGGCCAAACAGGCCATAATTGGTAAGGGTGCTGTAAAACTTGAGAAAAGATCGACAAGGATGTTGCTAGGAGGGTTTGAGCTATAGGGAGAAGTTGGATAAACTGGGATTTTTTTCCCTGGAGTGTCGAAGGCAGAGGGATGACATAATAAAGGCTTATAAAATCATGAGGGGCATGGATAGGGTGAAATGCCAAGGTCTTTTTCCTAGGCATTCCAAAACTAGAGGATATCAGGGGAAAGATTTAAAAAAGAACCTGAGGCATAACTTTTTCAGGCAGAGGGTGGTTCGTATCTGAAGCAAGCTGCTAGAGAAAGTGGTGGAGGCGAGTACAATTAAAACATTGAAAAGTCATCTGGATGGGTATATTAATAGGAATGAGTTTAGAGGGTAAAGGGCCAACTGCAGGCAAATGGGACGAGGTCAGATTGAGATGTGGTCACTGTGGATATGAAGTTTTTAGCAGAAGTTGTTTCAGGTTTCTTTTAATTTTCAAAATATTGAACTAGGAAAGTATTTGTTCGAATCACTATGTGATACAAGATAGATAGCCACAAAGTCATACAATATTATTTAAGTGCATCTAAATGAGCAGATAAGGATTTGATTTAACACGCGAGGATATGTGTAATTTGGGCCCAAATTGGAAATCAATGAATGAAAGCAAGCGGTATGATGAGCAGACAATCTGTGTTTTTGCACAAACTGAAAATTACTCCTGAAAACCTGAGAGACAACATCTTGAAACATTCTGTCAGTGCTGCGATGAAACATTACTCCAGACATGGGCCATACTTTATGTTCAGTAATGAATGAAAGATCTCAATCAGAAAACTAGTCCAAAGACCGATGATTAATTTGAAGTCAGTCCCTGTACAAGAAACAAGGACCAAAATGTAATGCCTTCTTCAGAGAATCTGGGACCACAGTGAACAGGAGCAAGAACTGTGTATTTTTGTAATTAATTAAATTAGAATCCCTACAGTGTGGGAGCAGGCCATTCAGCCCATCACCAATCCTCCAAAGAACATCTCACCTTCCCTCACCCTCCCCCCCACCCCCCCCAATAACCATGCATTTCCAATTACTCATCCATTTAGCCTGGGAAATTTAAGCATGGCCAATCTACCTAACTTGCACATCTTTAGACTGTGCACGGAAACCCACACAGACACAGGGAGAATGCACAAACTCCACACAGACTGACACCCAAGACTGAAATCAAACCTGGGTTTCTGGCACCGTGAGGCAGCAGTGCTAATCACTGTGCCATCATTCTGTCCAGTGAATTAGTGAATCATTAATGAACAGTTGGTGCTTAATCCCAGAAGTGACATTCAGAATGTTGAATTCAATATCAGCTCAGGCACAGGAAGGAAAATAAACTGAGTGAAAGAGAGATTGGATTAAGAGGAAATAAAAGACATAGAAAGAAAAATAAAAGCATATATTTCATTGTTTTTGAAATCTACAGCTATAAACAAAATCTGGAAGACTGAAACTCCCCACTTTTAAAAAGTGATTTTCAGTGCCTGAAACTTTGATTCGAATTAAATAAGACTTCCTCTATGATAAACTTTGGAAAGTAATTCCCAGATTTCCGCATGTAATTGTGCACATGAAGCCCCAGAAACTGCAGCTTAACTTCATGTAAATGAAAGGGAACACTGTTAGGCTCATACTTTTAATCACAAAATCTTAGGTCATTGTGATCAAATCTTGAGGTAAGACATAAACATTCAAACATCTGGTTCAAAGAGATATTTCAGTGAGCTAAGGTGATATACAAAAGAATCTGTGGAACTTTAACAGGCGTCTTCCAACATTCCATGGAAATTACATCCATTGTGTAGTTTTTTTTTCCTCACTGATTTGGTAATCTCATGAAAGAATCCCATTAGATTTGTGAGACATGACTTATTATTTCTAGAAATATTTTAACAACTGTTCTTATTGTATCTGCATTTTTTAGATAAAAACTGATAGTTTTCCATAAAATCTTTTCAAGCATGTTCTTTGCTACAAATGTTCACTTAACTGGTCTATAATTCTAATTCTTTCTGCAGGCGGAACAACATCTGAGTGTCTAAGTAAGACTGTAAAATTTAATGGGAGAAAGAAGTAGGCTGTGTCTCCTGACCCCCCAGGAGGGCTCGCCCTGCGCTTATGGAAGGTTCTGCACAAATAAATGCCTGCCAGTAAAAAACATGGCAGCATCCAAATAAGTGCAATAAATATGACTGAATGGGATGAAACGATGTCACTGGCAATAGTGGCAGGGTTGAGCACGTGCATGATTAGCACATGCGTGCTGTGAGTGTTTCTGGGCCATTAGCAGACATTCAGAAATAAATATTACAGTCCTTTTAATTCAGCCTAAATGGGTCGATTTTAACTGCATTCCAAGAATGGACCAGCTACCTGTTCAACAATGTCTGATTTTTGTTTTAAATGACTTCAAGAATGAGAAGAGATTGAATTATTAACTAATCAAGTCGGATTCAGGAGTTACGGATCAGAGGATGGGGTGGCTAGTGAACAACCTCCACATTTCTGGGAGGAGAGGAGCAGTCACTTTAGTGTGAGTTTTCTATAGAAGGCCCAACAGCAACAAAGACGCATGGGAGCAGATTGGGAGACAAATTTTAGAAAGGTGCAGAAGTAACAGGTCTGTTGTCATGGATGAGTTCCATTTCCTTAGTAGTGATTAAAACCTCCTTAGTGCAAATAGTTTGGATGGAGCAGATTTTGTTAGGTGAGTTCAGGAAGGATTCCTGACTCCATATGAAGATAGGCGGACTAGAGGGGAGACCATATTGGATTTGGTACTTGGCAATGAATCAGGTCAGGTGACAGATCTCTCAGTGACAGAGCATTTCAGTGATAGTGATCACAACTCCCTGACCTTTACTAGTCATGGAGAGGGATAACAGCAGATGGTATGGAAAAGTATTTAATTAGGGGAAGGGGAATTAGAATGCTATTAGGTAGGAACTGTGGAGTATAAATTGGGGATAGATATTCTCAGGAAAATGCATGACAGAAATGTGGAGGTTGTTTAGGGAGCACGCTGGATAGATTTGTCCCACTGAGGAAAGGAAGGGAGGGTAGGGTGAAGGATGACAAGAGTTGCTGAACATCTAGTCAAGAGGAAGAAGGAAGGTTACTTAAGGTTGAGGAAGCAAGAATGAGACTGGGCTCTTGAGAGTTACAAGGAAGCCAGGAAGGAACTGAAGAATGGACTTAGGAGAGCTAGAAAGGGCATGAGAAAGCCTTGGTGAGTAGGATTAAGGAAAGCCCAAGGCATTCTACACTTATATGAGGAACAAGAGGATGGGTAGAGTCAATAAGGGATAGTGGAGGAAGCTTGTGTCTGGATTTGGAGGAGGACATAGAACATAGAACATTACAGCACAGTACAGGCCCTTTGGCCCTCAATGTTGTGTCGACCTGTGGAAGCAATCCGAAGCCAATCTCACCTACACTATTCCATTTTCGTCCAGATGCCTATCCAATGACCATTTAACTATCCTAAAAGTTGGTGAGTCAACTAATGTGACTTGCTACAGTAAAGAAACTACCTCTGACATCTGTTCTATATCTATCAACCCTCAATTTAAAGCTATGTCCCCTCATGCTAGCCATCGCCATCTAAAGAAAAAGGCTCTCACTGTCCAACCTATCTAACCCTCTGATTATCTTATATGTCTCAATTAAGTCACCTCTCAACCTTGTCCTGTCTTATGAAAACAGCCTAAATCCTTCAGCCTTTCCTCTAAGACCTTCCCTCCTTACCAGGCAACATCCTAGTAAATCTCTGATCCTTTCCAACATCCTTCCCATAATGCAGTGACCAGAACTGCATGCAATACTCCAAATGTGGACCCACCAGAGTTTTGTACAGCTGCAGCATAATCTCATGGTTCCCACAATAGCTAACACACCGTATGCCTTCTTAACAACCCTGTCAACTGAATGGTAACTTTCAAGGATTAGATTATTTACAGTGTGGAAACAGGCCCTTCAGTCCAACAAGTCCACACTGACCCTCCAAAGAGGAGCCCACCCAGACCCATTCCCCTACATTTACCCCTTCAGCTAACACTACAGGCAATTTAGCATGGACAATTCACCCTAACTTGCACATTTTCAGACTGTGGAAGGAAACCGGAGCACCCAGAAGAAACCCATGCAGACACGGGGAGAATGTGCAAACTCCACACAGACAGTTGCCTGAGGCAGGAATTGAACCCGGGTCTCTGGCGCTTTGTGGCAGCAGTGCTGACCATTGTGCCACTGTGCCGCCCACAACTGTGTACCTGGAGACTGAGATCTCTCTCTGCTCATCCACAATACCAAGAATCTTACTATTAGCCCAGTACTCTGCATTCCTGTTACTCCTTCCAAAGTTAATCACCCCACAGTTCTGCATTAAATGCCATCTGCCACCACTCAGCCCAGCTCTGCAGCTTATCTATGTCTCTCTGCAACCTACAACATCGTTTGTCACTATCCACAACTCTACCAACCTTAGTGTCATCTGCAAATTTACTTACCCATCATTCTATGCCCTCATCTAGCTCATTTCTAAAATTCACAAACAACAGTGGACCCAAAACAGATCCTTGTGGTACACCACTAGCAACTGAACTTCAAGATGAATATTTTCCATCAAACACCACCCTCTGTCTTCTTTAAGCGAGCCAATTTCTGATCCAAACTGCTAAATCACCCTGATTCCCATGCCTCCATGTTTTGTGCAATAGCCTACCATGGGGAACCTTTTCAAACGCCTTACCGAAATCCATATACACCACATCAACTGCTTTACCCTCATCCACCTGTTTGGTCACTTTCTCAAAGAACTCAATAAGGTTTGTGAGACACAACCTACCCTCTCAAAGCCGTGTTGACTACCCCCAATCCAATTTATTCCTTTCTAGATGATTATAAATCCTATCTCTTATAAGTTTTTCCAATATTTTACCCACAACTGAAATAAGACTCACTGGTCTATAATTTCCAGGTTTGTCTCTATTCCCCTTCTTGAACAAGGGAACAACATTTGCTATCCCACAGTCTTCCGGTAGACAATGATGACATTAAGTTCAAAGCCAAAGGCTTGGCAATCTCCTCCTTGGCTTCCCAGAGAATCCTAAAATAAATCCCATCTGGCCCAGGGGACTTAGTATTTTTATGAAATTCTATTTTTAGAATTGCTATTTGGTCGAGTGGCCTGTTTCTCAGTATTCTCCTCAACAACATTGTCTTGTCTACTGTGAATACTGACAAAAAGTATTCATTTAGCACCTCCCCATCTCCTCTGACTCCATGCACAACATCCCATTAGTATGCTTGATTGGCCCTAATCTTACTCTCATCATTCTTTTATTCCTGATATCCCTATCGAAAACCTTAGGGTTTTCTTTGATCCTATCCACCAAGGACATCTCATGTCCCCTCCTGGCTCATCTTAGCTCTCTCTTTAGGTCTTTCCTAGCTAACTTGTAACTCTCAAGCACCCTAACTGAGCCATCACATCTCATCCTAACAAAAGCCTTCTTTTTCCTCTTGACAAGAAATTCAACTTCCTTAGTAAATCATGGCTCCCGCGCTCGACAACTTCCTCCCTGCCTGACAGGTACATACTTATCAAGGACCCTCAGTAGCTGGTCCTTGATTAAGCTCTACATTTCAATTGTGCACATCCCCTGCAGTTTCCTTCCACATCTATGTATCCTAAATCTTTCCTAATCGCATCAGAATTGCCTTTCCCCCACTATAACTTTTGCTCTACGGTATATACCTACCCATTTCCATCACTAAAGTAAACTTAACTGAACTGTGGTCACTATCACCAAAGTGCTCACCTACCTCCAAATCTAACACCTGGCCAGGTTCATTACCCAGTACCAAATCAAATGTTGGCCATTCGACATTCAGTGTCAGGAAACCCTCCTGCACACATTGGACAAAAACTGACCGGGCTAAAGTGCTTGAACTATAGTATTCCCAGTCAATATTTGGAAAGTTAAAGACCCCCATGACAACTAACCTGTCATTCTCGCTCCCATTGAGGATCATCTTTGCTACCCTACTCTCTACATCTCTGGAACTATTTGGAGGCCTATAGAAAACTCTCAACAGGGTGACCTCTCCTTTCCTGTGTTTAATCTCAGCCCATACTATCTCTGTAGATGAGTCCTTCAACGTCCTTTCTGCAACCGTAATACTGTCTTTGACTAACAATGTCATACTACCGCCTCTTTTACCATTTTCTCTGTTCTTTCTGGAACATCTAAGAGTAAGGGGATGTCCTTACTGACTGCCTCGCTTCAGTATTCAACAGTGAGAGGGACCTTGTTGTTTGTGAGGACAGTGTAAAACAGGCTGATATGCTCGAATGGATTGATATTAAAAACACAGATGTGCTTGAAATTTTGATAAATATGAGGATAGATGAGTCCCCTGGGCCAGACATGATATACCCAGGGTTACTACGGGAAGACATTGCTGTACATTTGGCATGAACTTTGCATCCTCACTGTCCATTGGAGTAGTACCAGATGATTGGAGGATGGCAAATGTTATTCCCTTGTTCAAGAAAAGGAATATGGATAATGCTGGGAATTACAGACCAGTCAGTCTCACATCTGTGGTGGATAAAATACTGGAGAGGATTCTGAGAGACAGGATTTATGATTACTTGGAAAACCATAGTTTGATTAGAGATAGTTTGCATGGTTTTGTGAGTGGAAGGTCATGCCTCACAAGTCTTATTGAATTCTTTGAGGATGTGACAAAACACATTACTGAAGGTAGAGCAGTGAATGGTGTATATGGATTTTTGCAAGGCTTTTGATAAGGTTGAAAATGTGTTGCTGGAAAAGTGCAGCAGGTCAGGCAGCATCCAAGGAGCAGGAGAATCAACGTTTCAGGCATGAGCCCTTCTTCAGGAATGATAAGGTTCCCCATCGTAGTCTCATTCAGAAAGTAAGGAGGCATGGGATACAGAGAAATTTGTCTGTCTGGACATAGAATTGGCTGGGCCATAGAAGACAGGGGGCGGTAATAGATGGGAAGTATACATCGGTGTCCAGTGGTGTTCTGTAGTGATATGTTCTGGAACGTCTGCTCTTTATGATTTTTATAAATGACTTGGATGAGGAAGTGGAAAGGTGGGTTAGTACATTTGCTGATGACACAAAAGTTGGTGGAGTTGTGGATAGTGTGGAGGGCTGTTGTAGGTTGCAACGGGATAGTGATAGGATGCAGAACTGGGCTGAGTAGTGGCAAGTGGAGTCCAACCTGGAAAAGAGTGAAGCATTTCATTTGGAAGGTCAACTTTGAATGCTGATTACAAGGTTAAAGGCAAGATTCTTGGCAGTGTGGAAGAACAGAGAGATCTTTGGATCCATGTTCATAGACCCTTCAAAGTTATCACCCAAGTTGATTGAGTTGTTAAGTACACATATGTTTTGTTGGTTTTCATTAGCAGGGGGATTGAGTTTAAGAGCCATGAGGTTATGTTGCAACCTCTATCAATCCCTGGTTAGACCACACTTGGAATATTGTGTTTAGTTCTGTTCACCTCATTCTAGGAAGGATGTGGAAGCTTTAGAGAGGGTCAAGAGGAAATTTACCAGGATGCGGCCTGGACTGGAAGGCATGTCTTACAAATGGGGCTTTTCTCATTGGAATGATGAAGATGAGAGGTGACTTGATAGAGGTGTATAAGATGATGAGAGTGAGTGGATAGAGTGGATAGCTAGAGACTTTTTCCCAGGGCAGAAAGACTACTACAAGGGGGCATAATTTTAAAGTGATTGGTGGAAGGTTTAGGGGAGATGTCAGATGTCGGTTCTTTACACAGAGATTGGTGGGTACGTGGAATGCATTGGCAGCGAGAGTCGGATACATTCGGGACATTTAAGCGACTGTTGGATAGCCATATGGATGATAGTAAAATGAAGGGTATGTAGGTTAGTTTGAACTCAGACTGGGATAAAAGGTCAGCACAACATCGAGGGCTGAAGGGCTGGAACTATGCTGTACTGTCCTATGTTCTACATTCTGTGGAATTCAATAAAAGCAGAAGAAACTGTTGGAAAATCTCAGCTGGAATGGCAGCAACTGTGAAGAGGGAAACAGAGTTAATGGGCTGAATTCTTCCAGTTTTTAGCTGCATTTCTTTTCAGTGAGATTCATGATGAGTAGTCTGCCATGGCACTAGTCAACTATTTGATTTGATTTGGTTTATTATTATCATGTGTAGCTCGGTACGGTGAGAAGTTTTGTTTTGTATGCAGTACAGGCAGATCATGCCATACAAACATCATAGAGTTACAGAACAGAGCAAGGAATACAAAGTTAAGGCTGCAAAAAAGGTGCACAAACAGCAAGGTCAATATTGGATTTGAAATTTGTGAGGTCCATTCAGCAGTCTAATAACAGCAGGAAAGAAACTGTCCTTGATCCTGTTGCTACATTCGTTTAAGCTTCTGCCTGACAGAAAAGGTTGGAAAAGATTATAATCAGGGTGGGAGGGGTCTTTGATGATGTTAGCTTCCTTTCCAAGACATTGAGAAATGTAGATGGAGTCAATAGTTGGCTTGTGTTATGGAGTGGGTTGCGTTCACACAACTTTCTGTAGTTTCTTACAGTCCTGGGCAGAGCAGTTGCCATGCCAATCTATGATGCACCCAGACAGAATGCTTTCCATGGTGCACCTGTAAAGATTGTTAAGAGTAAAGAGTCCTTATGGACATGCTCAATTTCCTTAGCCTTCTTTTCTCACACGATCGCCCACTCTTCAGTTACCTGACCTTGTTTGGTCAGCAGTAAAGGAGATGGAAGTGTGGTCCCATTGCTGGAGCTTTTGCAATGTTCATGCCACTAGCACTAGGGCCATATTTAAACCCCAGCCCCACAGGATCTCAGGTAAAACAACAGGAGCTGGCCTCTACACCAGGGTGCTCCTGCCCCTGAGAAAATGGCCCAGAAAGGCAAAGTAGCCACGCACTTTATGGTCAGGGACCTCGACATGCTGGTGGATGGGTTGGTAGAGCAGAGGAATTTCCAGAGGTGAAATATAAAGGAAGACAAGCCACCCTCAGGCAGCCTGAACTCCAATGGCAGCCTGGGTCAGTGCAGTGTATCGCATGTGAAATACAATGCACAATAGTGCTGGGAGCAAATTAAAGATCATCTCCATTTGCAAGGGTATGCATCACCATCAGTTGTCTGATACCTAGCACTCACAGAACCAGCACTCACTCTAACTCAGTCACTGTCACATCACCAAGACTTATGGATTAGAACTCTCACTAGTACATGCATCATGTCCACTCAACAGTTCTGATCACCTTATCTTCCAAACACCAATCCTTTCCAGATTTCCTACATTTCCTATTCAGTCACAGGCAGCACATAATCATCTCTCCTGCCTCACATCAGCACTAACTGCTCTTCCTTCCACTATCATCATAATCAGTTCCACCCTTTGTCTTATTGGCCTAACGCCTGGACGAATTCTCCATAGCACCTCACTAATGGACCTGTAAATGCTGGGCTGGTTACAAATGACCTGCAGGACCTACTGTGGCCAAATCCCAGACTGCAAGAATATGGATCCTCAGACACTGTTAGGATCAAGCATCTGACTGAGAGTGGCCAATCCCCTCAACTCAGAAGATTCTGTTGACTGTATGGAGTTGCCCTTATTGACAGATAAGCCTTATTTGTGTATTGAATCACAAGTTGCACAAAAGAAACTATACCATTAACAATTTTTGCTGATGCAAATTCAAATTTATTGACTGGTGCTAACCTGCAGGAGAAATGAGCAAGACAACAGACAGAACACTAAACAGTCCAATTATCTTATCTGAAATCCAATAAAGAATTCAGGAGAAATGTATTTAATCCGATAGTGGCAGAATGTGGAACTTGAATAACAACAGATACAATTAAAGGGACGCTATTCACAAATGTGAAGGAGAAAATAAGTGAGGGTGTACATAGGTTAGGGTGAAATAGCAAGATGGGAATAAAACCATAGACTTGCATATGTGTTCCACTTTGGGGTATCAATCCTTAGGAAACATTGACCTTGGGCGGAGTAGAACACAGGTTCACAATGATACTAGTGCATCTAGTATTAGATTGGAGAAGTTATAAGCTGAGGTAATAATGAAGCAATGGAAAACATTCCGGGAGGAAATAAATGAGGTACAAGAACTAGATCGATATCTTTCCTGCAGGAAGTCAATGTTAACTGGAAAATAACACACCCTGAATTAGAAAGAAAATAAAAAATTAGAAGAAGACCATTTCTAAGAAATGTCAGGATCAAGATTCGGTTAATAACCAGAATAGTATAAAAAGTATAGGAGGCAATTGATTCAGTTGGTCCAAATAGCACATATATGTTATTCAACTTAACCTTAAAATGTTCTATAAAAATATATAGTGTAAGAGATTGGCAAGGAAAAATGTTGGGCCCATTAAAAGCCCTTGATATAAGGCAGAGGACATAGCTAGAACAATAAAAGGGTACTCTGCATAAGGATGTTCATAAGAATGGTTGATTATGTAAAAGTTGCAATATAAGGTGATATTAAGCACAGGATAACAATGGATAGAAAAAGCGGACTAAAAAAGATTAGCATTTCTAAAAGTTGGTAAACCACCAAACCCAGATGAAATTATTCTGTCTTGCCTAGAAAGGAAGGTAGAAATAGCAGAGGCACTTCTCATAATCTTTAAAACCTGATTGGATACAGAAGTAGTGTTGGCCAGAATATAGGAGCAATGATTATTGTTGGACCTTTGTGCAAAAAGGATAGATTAATAAATTAGGAAATTACAAACTAGCCAAACTAATATCAGAGGTGTAGAAATCATTGGAAACACCTATCGGGGAAAAACTAAAGTAGCATTTGGAAAAGTGTGAGTTCATCAAAGAACATTAAAAAAAAATGGATTGTCAAACAAATGTCGTGTCTATCTAGCATGATCAACGTCTTGGATGAGATGATCGGAAGAGTGGATCAAGGAAATACTGTAAGTGATTGATTTTCAGAAGGCATTTGAAAAAATTCCACACAAAAGGCTTACTTAGAAAATGGAAGCTCACATGGTTAAGAACAAAGAGTCAATAAGGATACAGAAATGGATTAGTGACAGGAAGTTACTGACAAGTCATAATGGCTGGATGCCATTCAGACGGGAAGATGATTAACAGTACTTCTGTTCAGGGATCAGGTTTGGTCACTATTCTTTTCAAATATTAACTGATCTGGACTCAAGAATAAAGAGATGCATTATAAATGTTCTAGATGATACAATATTGTGTGATATATGAGAGTGATGAAAAAGATTGTGTAATTCAAATGACATATGCAGAAAGGACTGAGGCAGCAGCATGGTGGATGTAGTTCCATGTGGGGGCAGCGTGAAGCAATGAACTTTAAGAAATTAATATACAAAGACAGAACACTCTAAACAAACATGCTCAAACAGCTTAATGACCTACTCCTGTTCGATGTTCCTGTGTGATTTTGAGAAGTAGAGATAAGCAGAGACCTGGGTATCTGACATACATGTTCTTAATGTGACAAAGATGGTGGCTTGGATTTACAAATCCCAGAATAAAATATAAAAGTGAAGTGACTAGCCTGGAAATGTATTATTTATTCTACTGCAGTATTGTGGATAATTTTGAACATCACAGAAAACGTGTAAAGGTACCAGTTATAAGGAATAGGAGAATTCAGTTATGGAGACAGAAACTTTTGGATTTGGAACTGAAAAGGTGACAAGTTGCCCTAACAGTGACGAGAGAGGAAAACAAAAATCTATTCTCTCATGAAAGATGCTAATGAGTGAAATTGTAGCTCTTAAATAGCTGGCAAAGGATCGAGACAGAAGATGGAGAAATGTTTTCAATTTCTATGATCTGGAATGTTCTACTCGAAAAAGCTGTGAAACCAATTCCATAAGCAACTTTAACAGGGAGGTGAACAAGCATTTGAAGATGAGGAACTCCAAGACCATGGACATAAAAGGAGTATAAACTGAGCACAAATTCTCCTTCAGAGAATTAGCACAGGTACAATGGAATTAAATGATCACCTGTCAGGCAGGAAGTTCATTTTACGATTTGATTTAATTATGATGACAGAACATGACCTAATTTCAAAAATCGAGTGGTGATCTAATCAGGATGATAAAGAGATTTGATACATGAGATATGGAGAAACTATACCCTAAGATGGCAAATTCTAAACAAAGAGATAAAAATCTTAAAATATGAACTTGAATAATTCAGGAGTCAAATCAGGATGCACTTATATTCACACAAAGGATCATACAAATTTGGAACTCTTTTCCCAAAAGGCTGTGGATGCTGGATCATTTGAAATGGAGCAAAGAACAAAAAACCAAAAGAGCAGTCCTGCATATGAACAGGCCCTTCAGCCCTCCAAGCCTCCCGATCATCATACCTTAACTGAACTAAAAAACAAACCTTTGACCTTATTTGGTCCGTATCTCCCTATGCATGTAGCCATCCAGTTGCTTCCACCACCTCTTCTGGCGGTGTGTTCAAGAATCCTACCACTCTGCGTGAAATGTTTCCCTTGCACATCCACCTTAAACTTTTGCCCTCTCATCTTGAACCTGTGTCCCCTTGTAATTGAAACTTCAACCCTGGGAAAAAGCCTCTGACTATCCACCCTATCTCTGCCTCCCATAATTTTGTAGATCTTTATCAGATCTCCTCTCAGCCACCATATTTCCAGTAAAAACAATCCTAGACTTTTTAACTCTTCCTCATAACCTACGCCCTTGAGACCAGGCAACCTCCCGGTGAACTTTCTCTACACTCTCTCCAAAACTTCCACATCCTTATGGTAGTGTGGCAACCAAAACTGCACACAACACTTGTGGGCGGCACGGTGGCACAGTGGTTAGCACTGCTGCCTCACAGCGCCTGAGACCCAGGTTCAATTGCCGCCTCAGGCGACTGAGTTTGCACGTTCTCCCCGTGTCTGCGTGGGTTTCCTCCGGGTGCTCCGGTTTCCTCCCACATTCCAAAGATGTGCAGGCCAGGTGAATTGTCCATGCTAAATTGCCCATAGTGTTAGGTAAGGGGTAAATGTAGATGTAGGGGTATGGGTGGGTTACGCTTTGGCGGGGCGGTGTGGACTTGTTGGGCCGAAGGGCCTGTTTCCACACTGTAAGTAATCTAATCCAAATGTGGCCTAATAATGGCTTAATTAGCTGCAACATGGTTTGCCAACTCTTGTACTCCATATGCCTTCTTAATCACCTTGGCCCCCTGTGTTGCCACTTTTAGGGAACTGTAGACCTGCATGTTAATATTCCTAAGGGTTCTGCCATTTTCAGAATAAGTCACACCTAAATTTGATCCTTCAAAATGCATTACCTTGCATTTGTATCGAATAAATTCCATCTGCCATTTCTGTGCCCAAGTCGCCAATCTATCTATATCTTGTTGCATCCTTTCACAATTGTCGGCACTATCAGCAACTCCTCAAATCTTCATATCAAACTTACTAATCAGGTCACCCAAATTTTCACCAGATTGTTTGTATACACAAGCAACAGGGGACCTAAGATTGATCCTTGTGGAACACTACTAGTTACCGATCTCAATTCTGAAAAACACCTTCCACAGCTACCCTCTGTCTTCTATGACCAAGCCAGTTTTGTATCCATCTAGCCAGCCCACCTTGAATTCCATGTGATTTTAGTTTTTGTACCAAATCTTTAACATGCGGAACAATATTTTTTTCTTAAGCATGAGAATTACAAGTCAAGGTAAGTGAATGGAGTTGAGGTAAAATTAGCCAAGAGTTACTTGAATAGTAAAGGAAGATCAAGCAATTATTTCAATAGCATACTTCTGGTTTGCATTGCATCAACATGGATGACACAAGTATCCCAAAAAATATCCATTATTATTTTCAGTTTATATAGAAACTTCGTTAGAAAATGTCGGTCTTTTATCCTACCTACATCAGTGATGAGAATAACATGAGTAATATTTTGTTAATACTTATCATATTTCTATGAACTGTCTGGTATTTTGAGCCATCAGACTGTAGATGGTAAATTATTCATTTGTTGATAAAGCTAAACTAGGCACAAAATGAGTTTGTGGTACTACATTGTCATGTAACATATAAAATCTAGGTTACACAATGTTCTCATCAGATTCCTGAACATTCAGGAATCTGAAAATCTCAACCAAAATCCTGCTACTCACCTTGTAATCTGCTCACCCCTTCTAACTCAATGAACCCATGGACTGCAGTGGTTCAAGTTGGCTCATCATCACCATCTCAATTAAAGATGAGGAACAACTGTTGACTTAGTCAGTGTCACCCACATACTATGAGAAAATGGAAAAGCAGACACATCAGATGCAGTAAGTGCTGCCATACTTACTTAGAGTCATAGAATCATAGAGATGTATAGCACCGAAACAGATCCTTCAGTCCAATTCCTCCATGTCGACCAGATAACTTAAATTAATCTAGATCCATTTGCAAGCATTTGGCCTATATTTCTACAAACCCTTCCTATTCATATATCCATCCAGATGTCTTTTAAATGTTGTACTTGTACCAACCACCAGAGCTTCCTCTGGCAGTTCATTCCATATACATACCACCTTCTGCATGAAAAAGTTGCCCCTAGGTCCCTTTTAAATCTTTCGCTTTTCACCATAAACCTATGCCCTCTAGTTTTGGATTTCCCCTGCCCTAGGAAAAAAGACTTTAGCTATTCACTCTATCCATGATATTATAAACTTCTACAAGGTCACCCCTCAGCCTCTGAAGCTCCAGAGAAAATAGCCCCAGCCTATTCAGCCTCTCCTTTCATCTCAAACACTTCTATCCTGGCAACATCTTTGTAAATCTTTTTTGAACCCTTTCAAATTTAACAACATCCTTCCTATAACAAGGAGACTAGGATTGAACACAATATTCCAAAAATGGCCGAACCAATGTTGGTCACAAGGTGACCTCTGAACGTTTTTCCTTAATTTAGCTTTTCTATGGATCTTAAGTAAACATTGATAAAAGAGTGACTGACAATAGGCATTGGGAAAAACTGGTAGCCATCAATCCTGCAGCTTGAGTTAATATCAGTCGATACAATCATTAATCTAAGCTGCTCAAAGAACATCACTTGGGATGAAATGGAATGAGTAGAATTTACATAATTGGGAGAAACCCTCCAGAAATTCATGGTGATCATGAATTTAATAAAAGTGACTTTGTCCTGATTCTTAGTCATACATATGGTACTGCTTAAGTGCAAATGGCATATAAATCTGCACTTGACTGCACAAAGCACCGTGAATAAACAAGTGGCATGGCAAAATATGTTTCCAATGTTTATATTACATGACATTTGAGATAATAACTGATTTGTATTCAAAAAATTACATTAATTGTAGTTAACATCTGGACTTGGAAGTGAAAAATAGGAAAAATGACATGGAAAAACTATGCCTGCCAAAACATTTTAATCAAATTTACTTATGGAGTGACAAGACTATTGTGCATAGACTCACATAAATACTGGACAAAAGTCAAGGAAAATTGCTATCATTCTCATAGCAACTATGGGTGTGTTACTGTCTCGGAATGTAACACACCCTGACTTATTGTGATGGAGGCAGATTTGTAGAGTTGATATTATTCTGTTTTAATCATTCATTTTAGCACTGGTGAATACTACAATACATTTGGATGTCAGTCAACCAGATCAGTTGTTCTGTAATTCCAATACTGTAATTATTGAAATTCCAATTAAATTGTATTTAAAAGATAGCATAGTAACATCAACACAAGCACATAGGTAATTTACTTTAATTCTCACTTTTCATTTTATTTTTTTCTCCCTGTTGTCCCACACAGAATTTCTTGAGTGACTGAGTTACCACATAAATAACTCGCTCAGATATTCTATTCAGGGTGGAAAATCTATTTCTGTCTCTGAGCAGATTAAAACGTACTTACCTAATTCTAGATATTTTTGGCACTGGGGTTTCTTGTTGTAAACTTGTCTAGAAATTCACATCAGAAAATTGTAACTTTGTGTGAATGACACCATCCTTTGCAGCTGTCAGTGCACAGTGTTCTCCGTGACTTTTGTTTCTCTGGCTCCCTATGTCTCATCTTCACCATAGACATCCAGTCCCTGTATACATCCATCCGCCATGACAAAGGCCTCCAAGTGCTCTATTTCTTCCTTTCCTGCCGACCCAACCAATACCCTTCCACTGACACTCTCATTCGTTTGGCTGAACTGGTCCTCACTCTCATCAATTTCTCCTTCGAATCCTCCCACTTCCTCCAGACCAAAGAGGTAGCCATGGGCACGTGAACCCCAACTATACCTGCCTCTTCGTTGGGTATGTGGAATAGTCCATTTTCCACAGCTACACCGGCACCATTCCCTACCTTTTACTCTGCTACATTATGATAGTATCGGTGCTGCTTGTGCGCCCACGAGGAAGTTGAACAGTTCATCAACTTCACGAACACCTCACACTCCAACCACACGTTTGCCTGGATGATCTCGGACACCTCCCTCCCCTTCCTGGACCTCTCCATCTCTATTTCCAGCGACTGACTCAACATGGACATCTCCTCCAAACCCACCAACTCCCACAGCTACCTGGACTACACCTGCTCCCACCCTGCCTCCTGTAAAAATGCTATCCTTTATTCCCAATTTCTTTGCCTCTGCTGCATCTGCTCCCAGGAGCACCAATTCCGCCATAGAACATCCCAGAATGGCCTCTTTCTTTAAAGATCGCAATTTCCCCTCCCACATGGTTGATGATGCCCTCCAGCGCATCTCCTTCACTTTCTGCACCTCCGCTCTTGAGCCCCACCCCTCCAATTGCAACAAGGATGGACTGGATACATTATATCATCCTCTGCCACTTCTGCCACCAACAACATACCCCACCACTAGGGATATGTTTACCTCCCCACCCCTATCTGTGTCCCAGAAAGACTATTCCCTCTGCGGCTCCTTTATTAGGTCCACCCCATCACCAACCAACTCTCCACATCCAGCACCTTCCCCACCACTGCAAAAAGGGCAAGCCCTGCACCCACATCTCCCCTCTACCTCTGTCCAAAGCCCCAAACGAGCCTTCCACATCCAACAGAGATTTACCTGCACTTCCACACGTGTCATTTACTATGTCTGTTGCTCTCGATGTGGTCTCCTCTACATTGGGGAGACAGGATACCAATTTGCGGAATGTTTCAGAGAACACCTCTGGGACACTCGCACTAAACAACTCCTGAACCCTGTGGCCGAACACTTTAACTTCCCCCCCCCTGCATTCCACCAAGGACATGCAAGTCCTGAGCCTCCTCCACCACCAAATTCTAGCCACCCGACGTCTGGAGGAAGAACGCCTCACCTTCCGCCTTGGGACCATCCAAACCCATGGCATCAATGTGGATTTCACCAGTTTTCTCATTTTCCCCCTGCCCCCACCTTATCCCAGATCCAAACTTCCAACTCGGCACCATCCTCTTGAACAGTCCTACCTATCCATCTTCCTTCCCACCTATCCATTCCACCCTCCTCTCCAACCTATCACCTTCACTCCTATCTTCATCTACCTATAGTATTCCCAGCTACAATACCCCCCCCCCCCCCCCCCACCAGCCGTACACCCCTCCCTTTTATCTCTCAGACACCTTAGGCCACCCCCTCATTCCTGATGAAAAGCTTATGCTTGAAACATTGACTCTCCTGATCCTTGGATGCTGCCTGACCAGCTGTACTTTTCCAGCACCACTCTTCGACTCTGATCTCCAGCATCTGCAGTCCTCACTTTCTCCTAGGTGCACTGTGTTCTGTTGCGTAAATGCCCCGCAGCTCAGCCAGACACTTTGACAGCTCTTGTGAAAGGGTAAGTATGTGAGGTAAGTGTGGAGTAAGGGTGGCAGATTGGTTCATGGGGTAGCGGGCTAGATAGGTGATGGACTGCTTGGGTAGGTCAAGGTTGCTAAATTGTAGTGATGGGTAAGGGGTAAATGTAGGGGTATGGGTGGGTTGCGCTTCGGCGGGGCGGTGTGGACTTGTTGGACCGAAGGGCCTGTTTCCACACTGTAAGTAATCTAATCTAATCTAAACTCAACACTGACATTTTCTACAAACCCACCGACTCCCACAGCTACCTGGATTATATCTCCACCCACCCTGCCTCCTGCAAAAGTGCCATCCTGTATTCCTAATTCCTCTGCTTCCGCCACATCTGTTGGCTGAAGGACCATTTCCACCACAGAACACACCAGATGGCCTCCTTCTTTAAAGACTGAAATTTCCCCTCCCCTGGTTGATGATGCCCTCCAGTGCATCTCATTCACATCCCGCCCTTCCACCCTTGAGCCCCAGCCCACCAACCACGACAAGGACAGAACATCCCAGTCCTCACCTTCCACCCCACCAACCTCTGTATACATTGCATCATCCTCCACCATTTCTGGCAACTACAAATGGACCCCATCACCAGGGATATATTTCCCTCTCACTCCTATCCGCTTTCCGTAAAGACCGTTCCCTCTGCGACTACCTCGTCAGGTCCACGCCCCCCACCAACCCACCCTCCCCTCCTGGCACCTTGCCCTGCCACCACAGAAATTGCAAGACCTGTGTGCTCATACCTCCCCCCTCACCTCCATCCAAGGCCCCAAAGGAGCCTTCCACATACATCAAAGTTTCACCTGAACTTCCACATGTATCATTTACTATATCCGTGGCTCCCGATGTGGTCTCCTTACATTGAGGAGACAGAACGCCTACTCGCAGAGTGCTTCAGAGAACATCTCTGGGACACCCACACCAATCAACCCTAGCGTCCTGTGGCCAAACACTTTAACTCCCCCCTCCCACTCTGCCTGGGCCTCCTCCATCACCACTCCTTTACCACCTGACGCCTGGAGGAAGAACGTCTCATCTTCCGCCTCGGGACCTTCTAGCCCTAGAACATCAAGGTAGATTTCACCAGTTTCATTTCCCTTACTCCCACCTTATCCCAGTTCCAACCTTCCAGCTCAGCACTGTCCTCATGACCCGTCTAATCAGTCCATCTTCCTTCCCACCTATCCGCTTTACCCGCTTCGAACTATCACCTTTACCCCCACATCCATCCACCTATTGCACTCTCAGCTACCTTCCACCCCCAGCCAGACCTCCCTCCCAATTTATCTCTCCACCCCCGAGGCTCCCAGCCTCATTCCTGATGAAAAGCTTTTGCCCAAAACGTCAATTCTCCTGCTCCTCGGATGATGCCTGACCTGCTGTGCTTTTCCAGCATCACTCCTTGACGCTAATCTCCAGCATCTGCAGCATTCACTTTCGCCTACATAATCTGCATAGGCAAGTGATCATCTCCTAAAATTCCATAGATTCTGGTACATTTCCTGTGGATTGGAAGGTAGCAAATTTCATCACATTGTTGAAGAAACAAGAGGGTAAATAGGGAATTAGGTAAAAACAAGGACTGCAGATGCTAGAAACCAGAGTCTAGATTAGAGTGGTGCTGGAAAAGCACAGCAGGTCAGGCAGCATCTGAGGAGCAGGAAAATCAACGTTTCAGGCAAAAGCCCTTCATCAAGAATAGGGAACTACAGGTCTGTCAACCTTACATTAGTAGTAGGGAACATGCTACAGCCTCTTTTAAAATAGTGATAAATGGACATGGATAAAAATGACCTGAATGGGCAAAGTCAACATGAATTTGTGAATGGAAAGTCATGTTTGACAAACTAGTTGGAGGTTTTTGAGAATATTACGAACAGAATTGAAAAACAAGAGTCGATGAACATAGGCATTTTGAATCAACTTGTTTCAACATGTTGTAGCATATTTCCAATGATGGGGCTTGAACCTACTAGCTGAGAGGTACAGTTGCTACTACTGTGCCCCAAGACCCCTCAATAATATAGTATACTCAGATTTTCAGAAGAATTTTGATAAAGTACCTGGGGGTATAGGAAGTGGTTTAGCAAAGTTAAAGCACATGAGGTAGGAGGTAATGTACTGGCATGGATTGGTGATTGGTCAACAGACAGAAAACAGAGAGTCCGAAAACAAGTGTCATTCTCACAATTACACACTGTGACTAGACATGTACTGCCAGAATCTGTACTAGGGCCCCAGCTGCTCATAATATATATCAAAGATTTGAACATCAAACCAGTCTTGCCACATCTAGACATTATTGTGGTGGACATTTAAACAACTTTATAACTTTAAACAACTTTATAAAGCTCTGGTTAGGCCCCATTTGGAGTACTGTGTCCAGTTTTGGTCCCCACACTTCAGGAAGGACATACTGGCACTGGAACATGTCCAGCAGAGATTCACACGGATGATCCCTGGAATGACAGGTCTAGCATATGAGGAACAGCTGAGGATACTGGGATTGTATTCGTTGGAGTTTAGAAGATTAAGGGGAGACTTAATAGAGACGTACAAAATAATACATGGCTTGGAAAAGGTGGATGCTAGGAAATTGTTTCTGTTAGGCGAGGAGACTAGGACCCGTGGACACAGCCTTAGAATTAGAGGGGGTCATTTCAGAACAGAAATGCGGAGACATTTCTTCAGCCAGAGAGTGGTGGGCCTGTGGAATTCATTGCCACGGAGTGCAGTGGAAGCCGGGACGCTAAATGTCTTCAAGGCCGAGATTGATAGGTTCTTGTTGTCTAGAGGAATTAAGGGCTACGGGGAGAACGCTGGTAAGTGGAGCTGAAATGCGCATCAGCCATGATTGAATGGCGGAGTGGACTCGATGGGCCGAATGGCCTTACTTCCACTCCTATGTCTTATGGTCTTATGGTCTAACTCAGCCTTGGAGGAAATTCCACAAATATCTGCAACCTCAGTGGTGGGGGAGCTCAGCATATCAGTGCAAAAGATAAAGCTGAAGCAGTTGCAACAATCTTTCAACAGAAGTATCAAGTGGGTAATCCGTCAGAGTCGATATAGTTTTGACATAATTCAACAATTCATTGGTGTTCTTTGTGGAAATAATGTGCTATGGATAATGGGGATGTATTGCACCTGGATTTTCAGAAGCAATTTGATAAGGTGACACATCAAAGGTTATTGCAAAAGGTAAATATCAGGGTATGTGTTACAACTTACTGACATGGATGGAAGGTTGGCTAGCTAACAGGTATGAAAATGTGTTGCTGGAAAAGCACAGCAGGTCAGGCAGAATCCAAGGAGCAGGAGAATCAACGTTTCGGGCATGAGCCCTTCTTCAGGAATAGCTAACTAACAGGTAGCAAAGAATAAACATAGATTGATTACTTTCTGGTGGCAAAATGTAATGAGTGGTGTGACATCAGGATCAGTGACAGAGTCTCAAATGCTTACAATGTTATATTAATGACTTGGATGAAGGGACAGAACAAAAGCATAATTACTCAATCTGCGGATGATCCAAAGAAAATAAGTTATGAAGAAGACATAAGGAAACTACAAAGGGATGCAGATAGGTTGAGTGAGTGGGCAAAGACCAAACAAATTGGGTAAAATGTGGGAGAACTGTCCATTTCTGCAGGCGGGATAAAAAAGAAGCATATTATCAAAATTATGAGCAATTACAGAGCTCTGAGATGCAGAGGAATCTGGGTGTCTGACTACACTAATCATAAAAGGCTAGTATGCATGCACAGAAAGTAATTAATAGTTATTATTTACTGCAAGGGTTATTGATGACAAAAGTAGGGAGGATATGCTTCAATTCTACGTAACATGGTGTTACCACATCTCTGTACAGTATTCGTCTCCTCACTTACGGAAGTAATTGCATTAGAAATAGTCCAGCAAAGGCTTACCAGACTAATACCTGGAATCAGTAACTTGTCTAATCAGGACAGGTTGGACAGGATAGGCTTGTATTGGCAAGGACATGAAGAGGAATCAGAGGTGAATTATTCTAAGGGCTTGTAAGAGCTTGAGGTGTCTTGACGGAATGCAGATGGGATATTTCTTCTTGTGGTAAAATCTAGAATTAGATATTACGATTTCAAAATAACGTGTTGTCCAATTAATACTGAGTTAAGGAAACTTTTTTGTTCAAAGACTGCCATAAATCTTTGGAGGTCTTTTCCTTAGTAGACAGTGAAAGCAGTGTCTTTGAATTAGATTAGATTACTTACAGTGTGGAAACAGGCCCTTCGGCCCAACAAGTCCACACCGCCCCGCCGAAGCGCAACACACCCATACCCCTAACCTAACACTACAGGCAATTTAGCATGGCCAATTCACCTGACCTGCACATCTTTGGACTGTGGGAGGAAACCGGAGCACCCGGAGAAAACCCACACAGACATGGGGAGAATGTGCAAACTCCACACAGTCAGTCGCCTGCGGCAGGAATTGAACCCAGGTCTCTGGCGCTGTGAGGCAGCAGTGCTAACCACTGTGCCACCGTGCCGCCCCAAAGTGTAACCCACCCAGACCCATTCTCCACCCTATATTTACCCCTGACTAATGTATCTAACACTATGGGCAATTTAGCATGGCCAATTCACCTGACCTGCACATCTTTGCATATGGCAGGAAACCCACACAGAGAATGTGCAAACTCCACCCAGATAGTTACCCTAGGTTGGAATTGAACCCAGGTCCCTGGAATTGTGAGGCAGCAGTGCTTACCACTGAGCGACCATGCTTGAATTTTTTTTATGATCGGGGTAGATGGATTCTTGACAAGCAAACGGGTGAAAGTAATGAATATTCAGATTAGCCTTGATTTAATGAACGGTGGAGCAGGCTTGAGATGCTGAGTGGTCCAATCTGGTCCTAATTCATTTGTGTATTTAATAGTGTGTATTTGGCCCTTCATATCTTTGCTGGCTGTCTTTTTCTCACCTTTCAGCTCATGATCAATAATTCGGTGTATAACGATACTTTATGGGCGGCACAGTGGTTAGCACTGCTGCCTCACAGCACCAGAGACCCAGGTTCATTTCCCACCTCAGGCAACTGTCTGTGTGGAGTTTGCACGTTCTCCCCGTGTCTGCGTGGGTTTCCCCCGGGTGCTCCGATTTCTTCCCACAATCCAAAAACGTGCAGGTTAGGTGAATTGGCCATGCTAAATTGCCTGTAGTGTTAGGTGAAGGGGTAAATGTAGGGGGATTGGTCTGAGTGGGGTACGCTTCGGTGGGTTGGTGTGGATTTGTTGGGCCAAAGGGCCTGTTCCCACACTGTAAGTAAACTAATCTAAGTTCATAAGCAAGTTTTTTTTTAACATACTAAGGATTTCCATCTCTATCACCATTCCAGGCAGTGAATTTCAGAGTCCCACTATCCTGTGTGAAAAAAAGAATCCTTAACTCTAAATTTTTTTTTATTTCAAAAATATATTTTATTCATAAAATGATTTGATGGTCTGTAGATTTGATCATGCCATACATATGTCCACATTTACAAACACAGATTCGAATTTATCCTTGTCATTTACAATCCTGTGCATTTTTCAATCTTGTACATATATTTGGCTGAGGCATCAGCAGAGCCCAAAAAAACGTCCGCATGGGCCCCCTGTTCTTCTTTAGGCAGGCCGATCTTACACGGTGGTCTTTCCCCACCGCGCCTTGGCGGCAGCTGCCCCAAGCTTCAGCGCGTCCCTCAACACGTAGTCTTGGACCTTGGAATGTGCCAGTCTGCAACACTCGGTCAGGGTCAACTCCTTCAGCTGGAAGATCAACAGGTTTCGGACCGCCCAGAGAGCGTCCTTCACCGAGTTGATGATCCTCCAGGCGCAGTTAATGTTCGTCTCGGTGTGAGTCCCAGGGAACAGGCCGTAGAGCACGGAGTCCCCCATCACGGCGCTGCTCGGGACGAACCTCGACACGCACCATTGCATTCCTCTCCAGACTTCCTCTGCATAGGCACATTCCAGAAGGAGGTGTGTGACAGTCTCGTCCCCCCCGCAGCCACTTCGAGGGCAGCGTGCGGTGCGGCAGAGAGTCCGGGCGTGCATAAAGGATCTCACAGGCAGAGCCCTTCTCACCACCAGCCAAGCCACGTCTTGGTGCTTGTTGGAAAGTTCTGGCGATGAGGCATTCTGCCAAATGGCTTTGACAGTCTGCTCAGGGAACCGCTCGACAGGATCCGCCCTCTCCTTTTCCCGAAGGGTCTCAAGGACGCTACGTGCTGACCACTTCCTGATGGACTTGTGGTCAAAGGTGTTTTTCCTCATAAATTTCTCCACGAAGGACAGGTGATACGGAACGGTCCAACTACTCGGAGCGTTCCGCGGCAGCGAGGCCAGGCCCATCCTTCGCAACACCGGGGACAGGTAGAACCTCAGTACGTAGTGACACTTGGTGTTTGCGTACCGGGGATCCACGCACAGCTTGATGCAGCCACACACAAAGGTGGCCATCAGGGTGAGGGTGGCATTGGGCGTGTTTTTTCCCCCATTGCACCGGTCTTTGTACATAGAGTCTCTTCGGATCCGGTCCATCTTTGATCTCCAAATGAATTGGAAGATGGCCCGGGTGACTGCGGTGGCACAGGTCCTGGGGATAGGCCAGACCTGTGCCACATATAGCAATACTGAGAGTACCTCACACCTGATGACCAGGTTTTTTCCCACGATGGAGAGCGACCGTTGCCCCCATCTGCCTAGTTTCTGTCTCATCTTCCTGATCCGCTCCTCCCAGGTCTTGGTGCACGCCCCAGCCCCCCCGAACCAAATACCCAGCACCTTCAGGTGGTCAGTCCTGACGGTGAAGGGGATAGAGGATTGGTCGGCCCAGTTCCCGAAGAGCATGGCCTCGCTCTTGCCTCGGTTTACCTTGGCCCCCGAGGCCCATTCGAACTGGTCACAGATGCACACGAGTCTGTGCACGGACAGCGGATCCGAGCAGAAAACAGCGACGTCATCCATGTACAGGGAGGCCTTAACCTGCAGGCCCCCGCTGCCAGGAATAGTCACCCCTCTCAGGCTCGCATCCTTCCTGATGGATTCGGCAAATGGCTCTATGCAACACACAAACAAGGCGGGTGAGAGGGGGCATCCCTGCCTGACTCCAGATCTTACAGGGAAGCTATCTGATTCCCACCCATTGATTGAGACTGCACTGACAATGTTGGTGTAGAGCAGTCTGATCCAATTTCCGATTCCCTCCCCAAAGCCCATTTTGGAGAGGACATCCCTCATATATGTATGCGATATCCTGTCAAAGGCTTTCTCCTGGTCCAGGCTGATGAGGCAGGTGTCCACCCCTCTGTCCTGCACGTAGGTGATCGTATCCCTGAGGAGTACGAGACTCTCAGTGATCTTCCTGCCCGGTACAGCACAGGTTTGGTCCGGGTGGATCACCGATCCCAGAGCAGACCTGACCCGGTTGGCGATGACCTTTGACAGAATTTTGTAGTCTGTATTTAACAGTGAGATCGGTCTCCAATTTCTAATTTCCTCCCTCTCCCCCTTCCGCTTGTAGACGAGGGTGATGATGCCTTTCCTCATGGATTCACTCATGGTACCTGCCCGAAGCATACTGACATACACCTCCAGCAGGTCCTGGCCGATCAAGTCCCAAAGAGCGGAATAAACCTCGACCGGTAAGCCGTCGCTTCCGGGAGTTTTATTCTTTTCGAAGGACTCGAGGGCCTTGGTCAGTTCATCCAGAGATAGCGGCTGGTGCAGCCTCTCTCGTGTTCCGTCATCTAGGACCTCCGTGATAGAGGACAGGAACGACTGGGAGGCCGCGCTGTCGGTTGGCTTCGAGTCATACAGGCTGGCGTAGAAGGATTTGCTGATCCTCATGACGTCAGCCTGAGATGACGTTACCGAGCCATCTTCTTTCTTCAGGCTGCTGAGCACGGAGCTCTCTTTGTGCACCTTCTGGAAGAAGAAACGTGAGCATGTCTCGTCCTGCTCCACCGAGCGGACCCTGGACCGGAAGATTATCCTGGAGGCCTCCGAGGCAAAGAGCGAGGCTTGCTGGCCCTTCACCTCCTTGAGGTCCTCCGTGACATCGACCCCCATCGTCTGCAGCAGGAGCAGGTTCTGCATACTTTCCTGGAGCTGGGACAGTTTTCCCTGCCTCTCTCTCGCCTCCTGGACACCTTTGAGGATAAAGAACCTCTTGATGTTCCCTTTCACCTTTTCCCACCAGTCTGCTGGAGACTCAAAGAGGGGCTTCACGGTTCTCCAACCTGCGTAATCCCTCTTGAGCTCTTCGATGTTTCCCGGGGTCAACAGCTTAGTGTTCAGTTTCCACGTTCCCTTGCCCGCCTGCTGTTCGTCCTGTAGGTGACAGTCGGCCAGCAGGAGGCAGTGGTCAGAGAAGAACACCGGCTTGACGTCGGTGGATCTGACCGAGAGTGTTCGGGACACAAACAGGTAATCTATCCTTGAGCGGATAGACCCGTCTGCCCGTGACCAGGTGTATCTACGCTGCGCTCCATCTGCAGGGGCGCTGAAAACGTCGTGCAGCTTGGCGTCTTTGACCGTTTCCATCAGGGCCCTGGACGTAGCGTCCGGTTTACTGTCCCCCCCGCCGGATCGTCCATCTGCATCAATGATGCAGTTGAAGTCTCCGGCCAGAATGACCGGCCTGGACGTAGCCAGCAGCAGTGGAAGCTGTTGCAGGACGGCCAACCGTTCACTCTTACCCACTGGGGCGTACACGTTGATTAGTCTCATGGGAGCGTTTCTGTATTTAACATCCGCGACGAGGAGGCGCCCGCCCACCACCTCCTTAACCTCGGAGATGGTGAAGTTGCCTCCCCGCAACAGGATACCCAGGCCGGAGGCGTGGCTATCGTTGCCCCCCGACCACACTGACAGCCCGTGGGCCCACAAGCTCGACCATCTCCTGTAACTGCTGAGGTGCGGTATCCCACACTCCTGCAGGAACAGGATATCGGCTTTGACGTTGGCCAGGAAGGCCAGCGTTGAAACACATCGCGTAGCCGCTTTAATGCTACGCACATTTATGCTGGCAAATTTAAACCCCATTTTAACAGTTTACGGGGTTCCCAGTGTCCATTTGCTTCTGGTCTTGCTCCAGTGGGGTAGCTGCGTGCATCCCCGTGGTGACAGCAAACTGCTGAACCTTCCCAGGGCTGAGGTAGTTGTCCGGCTCCACGCTGGAGTCATTTCCCCGCTCTGGTGTCATCGTGTCGGACCCAGGGTCCGCATCGCCCCGTTCTCCATCTGACAGCAGAGCTGTCACTGGGACGCTGCTCCCAGTTCCCTGGAGCTGTGGGCCGGTGGGTACCCCTTGGTTCTCACCGGGTAGGGGGAGGCCTTCACCCACCCCCTCAGAGGGATCGTCTTTTCCTTCTTGGGCGGTGTTGCCCTCCTTTCTCCCCACGGCGCTCTGCCTCTTCCTCCGGAGGCGACCCTTCTTGCGCCCGTCCTCACCCTCGGAGGAGCTGCCTGTATCCTCCTCTTGGAGGTGTCTCTTCCCCCTTCGCTTGGTGGCTTTGGGGCCCTCGAGAGGTTTCCTTTTCCTGTTTTTAACGATAATCCACTGCTCTGCCTCCTTTGATCCCTCCTCTTCCATTTCCTCCGTCTGTCTTGCAGGAGCTTGGGTCGGCTGCTGCATCTCCCCGCTGTCTGCCGCCTGCTCCCCTACAACCTTCCCTTCCTTCTGGGTGCCTCCAGACACCGTTCCTTTGCTGATTCGCGGTACCTCGTTGGACTTTGTCGGTCCGCGGCTCGTGTTGCCACCTCCGGCCATCTGTGCGTAGGTGGCGGCTCCTCGTCTTGGGCAGGCCTTGTACATGTGGCCCGCCTCCCCGCACAGGTTGCAGCTCTTTTCCTCCCGGCAGTCCTTAGTCAAGTGACCCTCCTGTTTGCAGTTCCTGCAGATGGTCTCTTTGCAATCCACCGCCATGTGTCCCGACTTCCCGCAGGTTCGGCACACTTTGGGCTGCCCTGCATATGTCAGGTAGCCTCTGCTCCCTCCGATTGCGAAGCTCGAGGGTGGGTGGAGGATGTTCCCACTGTCATCGGCCCTCAGAGTTACCTTGACCTGCCTCTTACTGGTCCAGATCCCAAAGGGGTCGATCACATCAGTGGCTTCTCCCTCAACTTGGACATACCTTCCCAGGAAGGTCAGGACATCAGCCGCTGGAACGTAAGGGTTGTACATATGGATTGTAACAACCCAATTCCTCTGTGCAGGAAGCACACACAATGGGGTCACTGACAAGATGGAGAACAGCAGCTCCCCTTCCTTCTCCTTGAAGACCTTCAGGAGCTATTCGCACTGCTTCACGCTTCTGAAGGTCACATCGAAGTAGCCTGCCCCAGGGAAATCCTGCAGTCAGTACACATCTGCAGCTGCAAGGCCACAACACTCCAACAGAACTTTCTTCACAAACACTGTCCGATCCACTGGTGTGTGCTCCTCCACCTTCTTCACAGTCACCCTGACTGTGTTCCGAATGCCCTGGCCCGGGCGGCAAGTGACTGCTGAGGCCATAGCTCAGAGGTTGGCTGGTCCCTGAATTGGCGTTAGGCCGAAGCCAGCATGAAGATCCACCAAGAGCAAGTCAGCACAACCAAACGATCCTCCAACGTCCAATCACGAACCAGCGATGGTCTCCAGCAGCTCCGACAACTCGCAACACGACCCCCGCAGTACTTCCCCCGCCAGCACGCTTCTGCTGCGTCGAACCTCCAACACTCGAGCAGAATCTCTTCCTCTGGTCCTCAGGAACGACACATATTCCGAGCCAAAAGGCTGAGAATTCTGCCATTCACTTGAAGACAAAATGCCTAATTATCCATCCTCAGCTAATGGAAATAGAACCTCCTGAGGAACTCTGCCATAACTTTCTACATCGCAGTTATATTTCCCTTCAGCCTCCTGTACAGCCTATCCAATCTTTCTCCACAGCTAAAATTCTCTTTTCTTGGTAATGTCTATGCCAGCTCTCTGCGAGAGCAACTCAGCTAATCCAACTCTCCTGCCTTTTTCCTGTTGCGATGCAAATATGGATCTTGACTCCACCAGTCTGAGGCAGTGGATTCAAGAGTCGAGAGTGAGGTGTTGGAAAAAGCACAGCCGGTCAAGCAACAACCGAGGAGCAGGAGAATCGACGTTTCGAGCATAAGCCCTTCATCAGGAATTCCTTTATGCTCGAAACATCAAATCTCCTGCTCCTCGGATGCTGCCTAACCTGCTGTGTTTTTTTTTTCCAGATCTGAAATCTGGTCTGCAGTCCTCATTTTCTCCAGGTGGATTCTAGATCCTCATCACTGACTGCATAGAAGTTAAAAAACACACAACACCAGGTTATAGTCCAACAGGTTTAATTGGAAGCACACTAGCTTTCGGAGCGACGCTCCACTATCACCTGATGAAGGAGCGTCACTCCGAAAGCTACTGTGCTTCCAATTAAACCTGTTGGACTATAACCTGGTGTTGTGTGATTTTTAACTTTGTACATCCCAGTCCAACGCCGGCATCTCCAAATCATGCAGAGAAGTTTCGCCTTGTTCCTGTTTCCTGAAGTCCAATCACCATAAAACTGTTCCCTCTGGATTTAGATCAACGAAAGAGAGATTTCTCCGAATTTACTTTTTTCATAATCCTCATGATTTTAACATTTATTAAAATTCCCCTCATCCCTGCCTTTATCCAAGGAGCACAGTCCCACTTTCTCCAATTTAGCCACAAAATTGAAAGTCCTCAACCATGAATCAATTCTTGCAAACTGCACCCACCCTAGTGGCTTTACATTCTTGCTTAAACGGTGTGTAGCGTACTGATCATTGTGAGACTTTGACGAAATCCTTGCTACGCCAAAACCTGCGACCTATTCTCCTTATGACTTTCTCCAGAAATGTTTCCCAATCGAACAAACAACCGGTTCAGTCACACATCGCGGCTCGTGGGAGTCTGTTGTGCAATGGATTAAGGTCAAACTTTGTTAAGTTTACCACAGTAACTATACATCCGGAGTATTTCACTGTGTCGAACGTCATTCAAGGCTGAGCACAAATACAAGATTTATTTTTCGTTTAATCCAAACATTTGTAATTGTAAGAGTTAGATATTGCAGGAAACACCGGGGTGTTGTCGGGTAAAATAACTGCAAAAATACAGTGACATTTCACGAAATATAGGATTGAGGGTGGACAGTTCACTGGGGGAAAGCAGGATATGTCGTGTGACCCACCCCTTGTGTGATCTGTTCCTAATAATCCCGTCCCCGGCGAGAAATAGGCGCTGGGCGCGCACCTTCCGATTTAAACTGAATGAAACGGAGCTGGTAATGTTCATGGTCTTCGCACTTCCGATATAGATTTAATGACAGAACCGCCCATCAATCGAAATTCCAGAAACATCCCGGTTAAACTTTGCATATGTTCCCGTCATGGAAAATAGACAGTCACTTCCAGTGAAATTTGTTCCTTTCCCCGCCTCCTCAAAATAGATTATTGAGCGGCCTTATTGTTCCACAGATCCCGCCCAGAGTTTATCAGCGGGAATTTCCCTGACCCCCCTGGCGTTCTCAGTGCTACATTGCTGTTTTAATATCAGCATAAAACCAGCGGCTCTTTGATCTCACTCTCCCTGACCTCCGTTTTGAGCTTTTACTGTCCATTTCTTTGTTGTGCCTCTTTCGGTGTGACTTCTAACCGAAGTATTTCGCTCCAATAATTCTTTTCCACTTTTGCTTCTGATTGTTGCCAAAGACAAAGCCAGATCTCTTCATTATTATTGTATTATTACACTTCTGAGCAGATTTCTGTACATACACCGCCTCGCTCCCCGAGTTAACAGAGCGTCTAATTTACCCTATTCAACTACAGTTACAAACAGATTTTATTTTAAACTGAAGAGGGCGTCAGATTAAAATGCTTTGGGACTTTCTGTTTGCTTCTTTCCCCGTACTGTACTGTGGCACAATATGTCCGGGGAGGGAACGATCATTTCTGGCGGACTATTGTTATACTAGCGTTTTAACTCTCACTAAGGTTTCCTCGTCTAAATTTGACCCATATTGACCTTAGGGAAGGGTTACAGGGCTGGTCTGAATTTGACTTCTCCTGCATTTAAGACGCGGCGGGAAATGCCGTGTATTCCAATCATGTTTTTTTTTAAATTACAATTTTTTTCTCCAAATCCCTCCACTATCTACCGCATCAATGATACAACCGAACGATGAGACCAGCAGGCGAAACTTGGTGTTACAGATCCAGACAATCGAACATTTTTTACAAGTGGAACGGATGATTAAAAGTAAATAAGTCCGTTTTTGCTGGAAGAACTCCGCACAGTAAATCTAAACTTTCTAGTGTGAGAAATAACTTTAGGAAGATGATCTGACAGCCATTGACATTACAACGCCCATTCAGTGCGTTACTTAAGCATAGCAGCAATCTACCATCTCCAATTTATTATGCGCGTAGGTTCCTCCACTCAGGATAGATGCAATAAACCAAAATGTCATTGCACACTTTTGGAGCGGGTGGGACTTAAACCCAGGTCTCCTGGCTCAGAAATAGGGACACTACCGCGGCACGAACAAGATGTGTTCGGAATTGAACCAGAGCAGAAACGTTTGATCTCTGAACGGATTAAGAGTAGGACAGAAATGGTAACATGTGGAATCCATGAAGCTGCGGTCCAGCTCGTTTGGATTGCAACGGGGAAAGAAACGGGAAATTCTGCGGTTGCAACATTCAGTTGGTTATGAGTCGATGACCCCTTTTCCCTGCACTGAGCGGCACCGGATCAATGAACTGGAACAAGGGCCGGCAGCAGGCCGCCGGATTCTGGGCAAGGTATCTCCCCCGATTGATAAGTAAGGCAGCCAATGGTAATGCGCTAGTGTGGCGTCACAATCCCACCTTGAGCCAATCGGCGTTGGGGAACGCCGGCCGGGAGCCGCGTCTTCTCAATGGGGTGAGCGAGGGTCCAATCAGCGGCGGGGAGAGGCGGGATCGGTCGTTGCCGTACATTGAGAGGGTTGTAGTTCGGAGCTTCACGCTGGGAATAGAGGAGGCTGTGCTTCTGGACTACAAACACCAGCCTGCTTCCAGCTCCGCCCTCAGCCTGTGTTACTGAACGGGGCTGGCCCAGAGGTCCCGACAGACTTGGAGATGTTATATTAGGAGGTGCACGAACCCAAAGCTGCAGCAGTTGTGGTTGGTGCTTACAGTGTAGCGGAGGAGGGCAGATAGGTAGATATAAGCCGAAAGGCTCCTCCGCTTTCCGTCCAGGGAAAGTCAGCAGCGCTCCTACCATCACCTTCTGCTTTTAACCGGCTGTTTGTCGCCAGCGTTTTGCAAGCCGGCGAAATTTGTTTTTTTTAACCCTCACTCCAAATCCACGTCAATGAAGGAAAGAAGGCCAAGTCAAAAGCTTGCTAAAAACGCAATGGATAATCAAACCGTGAAATGTAAAATAGTTGTGGTGGGAGATAGTCAATGTGGAAAAACCGCTCTGCTGCACGTTTTTGCGAAGGATTGTTTCCCGGAGGTATGTTGCTGTATCTGATTGAGTGCCGCTGTGAAATGATTTATGCTCCTTTTGAGTTACGGTTTTTCCAAGAATCCGACGCGTTTTTAATTTTGTCATTTTTAACATATATCCCCTAATCAACTTTACGGCTGGGATTCGTTTTACTCGATTTAATAACTTTTCTGTTCCTCTTCACGACGAATGTTACACGTGCGATTGCTTTAAATACTTGCTCGTTTTGCTTCTTGCGTTCTTCTTTCGCCGTCCGTTTTCAAAATGTTTTAGTGTATTTTACTTTCTTTGTGCCCAGAGCTATGTGCCCACTGTCTTCGAGAATTACACAGCCAGCTTTGAAATTGAAACACAAAGGATAGAGTTGAGTCTTTGGGATACTTCAGGTAAGGAACATCTGAGATCCAGGAACTGTAGTGTGAACCCAGACCAGTGGGTTAAGCACCTTCTAGAGACTTCAGCCGCGATTCTTTCATCGAGCTGTAACCGGTTCAGTAACCTGTCCATTCACCGTCAAGGGAGCAGTGGTGTTTTATTCCCGGTCTAATGGGGAACTGGTATTCCAAGTAGATTTTTATTTTTGACCAAGGGCTGAACAACTGGGGCTGATTTTAGTACGTGGTGGGGTTTATGCAGCTAAGACACGGATAGTTTAATCCGAATTCTCTCGGCATTCCAGGTGTAAAAGGCAGGTTGGTCTAACAATGCTTTCTAATGATGAGGATCTTAAAAAATAGGTGGCCCGCCGAGAGATAGGATTGATCCTCCTGCCTGGCGCGCTGCTGCAGTTGTCTGGGTTTCCATTCAAAAGCATTGAGATCGGGGAATGTGCATTCCTTTCGGTTTTCTGGTTCAATCGGGAAGCATTTAGAGGCACAGCGGGAGGGGAGGGCTAAATTGGGAAGGTGCCAGTTTCTTACTCCCCTGGAGGTTTCCTTTTTTCAGAAACGTGAAACGTTTGTAGCAAAAAAAAGAGGTACTCTTGGAATATAAAGAGAGATGGATTTATCCATGCAAGAATTTAATTTCACCTCAAGTCACGGAAAACATCAATCCATCGCAGCCCCGTTCACGCTCTCGTTATTTACAGATTATACTGATGGTAAAATCCTTCTTCCCTCCCCCAAGTGGGCGTATTTCGTGCAATGATTATGTTGCAGTTTCGAAGAATTCGGGAAGCGATCATGGTGCGATGGTCCCAAATTCTTCATCCAGAATTTGCAGGCATTCAAGTGTTGTTCTGTAAGGGCGCATCAAAGCGCTGAGGCGAATTGAACACAAGGGAGTTTGATTGCTTACAGACCCCTGTGCCCATTTAACTATTCTTTAAATGGTTTTCATCTCCGTGATCCCACAGCGCTGGAATGTTTCCTTTCCAGACTGGTATGTCAGGAATTGTGTTGACGAGCCATCAAGAACTGCTCGCATCTCAAATCCAAGTAAGCGGCTGAGAGACAATGTCGCCCCCTGTAAAGATCAGTCGCTATTTGTATTCTCTCTCTCTGCTTCTTCTCTCCACAATGTCGCTCTACATAGAAGGGAGGTGTTTAATGACTCCACAATTTGCACAATCCTTCATCTTTGCTATCCTAAAGTCAAAACCCGAATTGTATGCAATGTGATTTGTTAATTTGGACTGGAATGAAATTCCTCCTAATCGTATTTCTTAATTCTGCCACTTTTTGAAACCCATCATCGTGAAACTCATTATGCAATACCTGATTCTTTTTGGGCAAGGTGATCTTAATTTTGAAATTATGCCTATCATTAGTTTCTGATATCAAAATTCATGCAGTAGGCTTACATCCTATTGGAAAAGCAAGTAGCCTGAATTATATAATTTTAAAAAAAACAAAGTCAGTTTTAATGTTTATCTGATTAGCTAGCTGTACAACTGTTTCCTCTAGGTTAGGTGCCTCTACAACTAACAATGTAGAGAGTAGTCAGAGGATTTGGTTTCAAAAATGTTTTGAGGCACCCTGGACTGGGCACTCAGATTTTATTGTAATAAAATATGACATTTAATGTGTGCTTAGATTATTCTTCTCTGTTGGAAGAGAAAACATCTACTAAAATAGAAAGAAAAACAGAAATTGCTGGAAAAGCTCAGCAGGTCTAGGAGCATCTGTGGAGAGAGAGAGATTCTGAGGATGGATCACTCAACCTGAAATGTTAACGCTGATTTCTCTCTACAGCTGCTGAATTTTTCCAGTAATTTCTGTTTCTTTTTCTGATTTACAGCATCTGCAGTTCATTTGGTTTTTACTTTTTAAAATAGGGCAGATATTAAGTGTCTTAATATACTGGTCTAAAGCTGGTTTTAAAAAATAGTTCTGAAGGTGATACTTTTCTTCAAGAAGTGATGTACTGGGAATATCAATGACTTGGATATGCTTCCCACTGCATGTGATAATCTGAGTGTTGTTCCAGATAATACTTGGCTCATTTCTCCTGCTCCACAGCATTGACCATCATGGGCCAGTTAATTTCCTTGCCCCTCTTAGGAAATTTAATGACCCAGCACAGTTATGTAGTTTAAAACACATTAAACATGTCCTACTGAAACAAAGCAAAAGCTTTCAAACAACTTATGAAACCATGGATGATGATTATTGTTGGGACCCTTGCTTTCTAATACCAAAGTGGTGGCTTTACTTGGCGGTCAGAACTCCCCAAGACGACAAGATTTCTACATTTGTCATTCCCTAATTCAAAGGAGCACTGACATTGGGTTCCGCGATGTATCATTGAAGTCTGAGATCCAGCAGTGATCATGAAGTTGGTCTGTCCTTTGTTAAATGGGCTCATTTGTGTAAATACACACACTATAATTCATGGTTTGAGAATAAACCACTCAAAACACTGCATTAAAGCTTGTAATTAAATTGTATTTGTTTAGAAATTGTACAACCTCATGACAATGAACATATATCAGTTTCTGGGGGGCTTTAGAAATGATGTTTAATGTGGTATGTGAATTGACTCCCGATTTCTAATGTGGTTGTGCAAAAATTGACAATAAATAATTCCATTACAAGATTCTGGAGCTGCTAAAATGACTAACTTGTTATTTATTGCAGATATAGTGCTACAATTTATAACATTAGATGACAGTTTTATTCTTGGAAATTAGGATACAACTATAGATTTGCTAACAATATTTGTATAGAAGTCTACATTTTTCATGCTGGAAAATTGCAGAAAAATTCTCAATGTTCGTGCCTAAAATTTTGTGAACATGAATCATGCAGAATAAGTTATTGAGATGATTTTGCGAAACTCAAATGTAGTCCAGCAACTCTAATTGTTGTCCTTTTGGCTATGAATATAATGTTTTTGGAAACTATTCCAGAGTAACTTTGGCCGGATGGTCAAAATGTAATGAGCTAGGCAAAGCATTTTTGAAACTGATCCTCTGGCTAGATTTTGAAATTTATGTATAAACTCTTTGGACTCTATGCAGTTTATTGAGTATGAAGAACATACAGTTTACTGGCAGCAGCTAATTATTAGATTAGATTAGATTAGATTAGATTACTTACAGTGTGGAAACAGGCCCTTCGGCCCAACAAGTCCACACCGCCCTGCCGAAGCGTAACCCACCCATACCCCTACATCTACATCTACCCCTTACCTAACACTACGGGCAATTTAGCATAGCCAATTCACCTGACCTGCACATCTTTTGGACTGTGGGAGGAAACCGGAGCACCCGGAGGAAACCCACGCTGACACAGGGAGAACGTGCAAACTCCACACAGTCAGTCGCCTGAAGCGGGAATTGAACCCGGGTCTCCGGCGCTGTGAGGCAGCAGTGCTAACCACTGTGCCACCGTGCCGCCGGATCAGAGGTATTATTGGATCAGAGGTTCAAACTTTTTTTTGCATGTAGAAATAAACCTTTAAATTGCAGACAGATGCAGTTGTTTGATCACTTATCTTGTCTCACTATCCAAATCAATATTCTCTTATCCACTATTCTGGCAGCAAGATCTTTAAAAAGCATGAGCCGTATCCTATCTTGAAATAGTGTGACTGCTGTGTGGATGGTGGGGTGTGCTGAAGATTCTTTGATCTTCAGTACTTTGAAGTAATTAGTCCGTGTGTACATGATAAGACACTAGAATGTCAACTGCTTAAATCAGTAGTTTTGTATCGTTGTAAATGGATCACTCTTAAATGGTGTGCATAATGCCTTGATGGTTGTAAGGTAGCTTGGAAGCCCTCCTACCTGATGATTTTTTGCTGCGTTATCATGTTAATCACTATTGGTTCTGAATTTTCTACTGTAATATTTTAGTGCTTTGCAAGTACAACATGGAACAGGAACAGATGTTCACACATTTGCCACACCCAAACTGCAGCTCCAGTACTAGTTGTATTTCATCCAAATTAGATCAAATTATTTCATCTTGGAAGGTTTGTACACTAGTTACACTTAGTTGATGACTGAACACAATTAGATAAGCAGCCTCTTGCAACATTGTTTTGCTCTAAAAATTGAGGAACTCTTATACAATGTGTTAGTATGAATTTAAAATGTTGCAGCTGAAGTGTAAGCCTGAAGAAAAGTTAAGAAAAAAGTTCAGTTGTATTCTGGCAGAAAATGTGAATATGCCCCTATTTCAGTGCCGCTGTTGCTGATCTATTGATAACACAATTTGTGTGGGTTGCTAAAACTATACCTTAATACATTGTGCACCCATGCCCTATGCTGCTCCTTTCCCCCAAGTCACTCTCACATTGATTTATTGTGGTATAGTTGGTTCAACTTCAAATTATCAGTTCTAAAGTTTTATATTCTTTTTCTTCAACTCATTGCATATTGCTTAGCTATTTGTAGACATAATTCCCAGCTTGTAGTTTGAATTAAGTCTTTAAAATTGGTCCTTGTGTCTTCACATGCAAGTGGGAGGAGATTTTTTGAACTATTTTCACTGAAGTTCCAGGTGAGAACCTGAAGCTTCCAATTATGAAATTAGAGAGCTCAACTGCTACACTGTAGTTGCATATTATCATGTTTACACAAGAGTTTCCTAAATCTAAATTCTTTTGATCATCAGTGATGAATTTTTCACCTCCACCCCAATTCCCAGTTTAGGTTTAAGAACTACATAAGCATTATTCAGTTCCTTCAGACCTGTAATTTGATTGAATTCTACAAAGTAGACTACTTACTTGCGTAAATAAGTTGCTTTTCATTGATTTGAACTTCAGAAGTGCCCTGTTATTGGGCTACAAGAGTTTTGCTTGAAGCTTCAAGATAACAAAAGAGATTGTAAAGTATTAGTGCAATCCGGTGTTACTTGGACTCTTGAGTGCCTATTTTATTTTCTTGCTAAAGGCATTTACAGCAGCCATGTGAATCTGTGTTAAATGCTATTCTCAGGTGATTAGTAGGAAAGATCAGGCAATATTTTCATTGTATCATTTAATTTCACAGGGGAACATCTGTGAAGCATTGAAGTAAATTAGCTTTTGCTTCACTGGGGAAATTCTAATTGGGCCACATAACCAGCTGGAAGGATTGCATTAATTACTAAAGGAAAAAAATGACTTGTGAAGCATATTTAAACACTGAACTAGACAGGATAATGCACGAATAATGGAAAAATATGAGATCTCTTGGTGTACTCTTATTTTTAAAAGGATGAGTTTTCTTTAAGAAATGTTAATATCATTTAAAATTAGTTGATTGACACCTGAGTGCTTCCACAGATCACCACCATATCAAGACAGTGTACTAATCAAAACTAATATTTGTTAGTGTCTGTTTAGGAGCTCCAATTGAAAATGGGTAAGAATTATGATGTGTGAGAAACTAGTGAAATACCAAAAAGTCAATGTAATGTTCATTCCTTTCTGGACATTGAACTAGATTTACAGATGGGATTTTTCAGTTCAGCAGCCCACACCTCTGATTTGAGGCTGTCAACTTCACTTTAATGTTGGAGATTCTCATGGTCTTTGACCACTTAATTCCTAGTGGTTGACATTCTATCTATGGAATGCGCTTATCTTTTTCAACTGCTCAAGCTGCAGCACACCAGTACAATGGAAGCTCAAATCTGATTATCATCTCTGTAGTCTTTAAAGAATTAATGAGACTGAACTTTAAAATATATTGAACCGTTTGTTTATTTCATATCCTCAGTTCGATGTGATTTGGACATTAAGTCTAAATTATGATGCAAGGAGCAAGGGTATTGACAAGAAACAAATGGGGTATGTGGTGGGGGGGTGCTAATTCCCACAATGTAAATCAGTCAGGCAGTCCAATCAATGTTAATAACATGATTCCCATTTTAAGCCCATTACGTTCCGGTGATCCTTTATGCTGGTCTCTTGTTAATCTTGCAGAGCCTTACTTCAGTGATTTTTTAACCTTTTCATCCTTTGCCCACACCCTGTGTTACAGTAGATATTGGAAGAACTGAGTGCAGTATTACCAATGTCCTTGTTTATCAGAAATTCACTTTACTGACAAAGATAAAATATCTTCAGCCATGTCATGAAATTCAGCCTTGGACATAAAAGTATTCCAGCACAGCATTTTCACAAATTGCCCAAAATTCAGACCTGTAACCTTATTTAATGGAAATAAAGCTAGAATCAAATTTCCAAACTCCATTGTCATGTAAAGAAGTAAATATCTGATCTCATACATGAACGGAAATAGCCGTGTTGGATTAGAGAAAAACGAATTGAGTGTTGAAGGTTGTTGATATTTTTATTGTTGATAAAGAACTGGGATGCTGGAAATCGGGCAAGAAAAAAAACAAATTGCTGGGAAAGCTCAGCAGGTCTGGCAGCATCTGTGAAGAGAAATTAGAGTTAATGTTCTGAACAAGGGTTATTGGACTCAAAACTTTAACTGATTTCTCGTCTCGAATTCTGCCAGACCTGCTGAGCTTTTCCAGCAATTTGTTTATTAAGGATAGTAAGCTTAATTTTAAGGACCATGTGGAGCAAGTGTGCATCTCCTGCTGCAAGATGACAACTTTGATACTTGCCTTAATATAGCATGCAAAGCAATTGCTTTTAGATATCCTTTGAAGTCTTTTTAATTGCTGAAATACCCCATCCGTATAACGATGCTGGTGCAAAAAGTAGGTTGTAAAGGGTTTTCAGCAAAGTTGAGTCCCCTATCTTAATCATGTTACTCATGCTGCCAAGGTTTACAGTACAATCCTCTTCACTTGTAAATCTTGATGTGAAGAGGAATTTGTGGCAAACTACAATTACAATGGCCTTCTGTGCAAAAATAATCTATTGTGTGCAACAGTGATTCTAGTTTGCACCGTATCTGGAGCAAAGAGAAAACTGTCTTTGTATTACGTCTTGTGTGCGCAGATGGAGTGAGCAGTTATGGAGTGGGATGGGTTGAGAGAATGTGATTTACTTGCTAGGCAGCTCTTAACTTTCAGCCAAAGTTGGGTGAAAATATCGGTGGTAATGTTCTTGCCACTGAACCTCAATCCATTCCATTGGGGATTTCAATGTACAATCTGGGCTGACATTTCAGTGCAGTGTTGACACTGTCAGAAGTGAACAAAGCCATGCTATTGGCAGTCACTCACATTTGTGCAACACCCTTTGAATGTAGAAAGGTGTCCAAGAGGTGAGTGACTGTACCACCAATTGTCCATAGCCTGGTCTAACTAAATTACTTATCTCTGCCTGTATTAACAATAGGTTGCAAACTCAGAATTCCTGGACAGTGTGATTGAGATTTCTGACATCAGCAAAAAATGCTGCATTTCAGAGAATTGCAATGATCAAGAGGCAGGGAATAAGTACAACTGAAGTTGGGAAGCAGCAGGACCCAGTAATTTGTGCTCTACTGTGGAAGAGTTTTTTGGTTAATTCCAGGGAGTGGGCAACCCTAATTTGTATTTCAAAAATATTCCATTTCAAAAATATTTCACTTTTGAAGTAAGAGGCCTTTGGAAGTTTGTAAAGATGTGAAAGGTGCTATGTAAATACAAGTACTTCTGTCTATACTGTAGAATCAATAATGCATGTGGTAACACTTCAAGTAGCGTGAATTTGAAGGACTGTTTTCAGCATCAATAGTACATTTGAAAATGTGCAGATTTAAATATTCAGAAGGCTCTCATTTCCAATGTTCTTCACGTCTGTCTTGCCAGACTTGATTCAAATTGCATTCTTCACCTGAGCTGTCTTAGTTTTAAGTTGTTGTGCCTACAATGAATTGCCTGGGGTATTTTATATTTGTAAATGTATGTTAGAGATATTGAACTGAAGAGTGCAAATGATGTGCATGAGATTTTTTTTGTGATGTGATATTGTTGTAATATTGTGTTTTGCAAAAAGATTACTGTACAACTGACATTTTGGATTTGTTTTGTATTCAGGATCTCCCTACTACGATAATGTCCGGCCGCTTTCCTATCCCGATTCTGATGCTGTTTTGATTTGTTTTGATATAAGTCGGCCAGAGACACTTGACAGTGTACTTAAGAAGGTATGTGCACCACCGACTGTCTTAATACATAATTGAATTGAGATTCGCAACACAAATAAATTGACAGAAAAAAATATCGTTTTATTCAATAATGTAGTTGTCATAACCCACAGAGGAACCAATTTCACACTCCTTGTCACTTTGTTTACCAAGCGGAGTTGTATCCCATCGTAGAACAGCTCACCCTCGCTTAAGAATCTTTAGTTAACCATCTTGCCTTCTCCTTATTTTTGATTGGCAAGTTAGTCATGGAGACATGCCTCTTTCTGTCCTACTGTTCTTGAATATTATACTGACAGGTTGGAACAGTTTCTGAAAAGCTATTGAGAATATATAGTACTATGTCTTTTATATGACATTGCAGCAAACATGTCCAGTGAAGAAAGTTCTCTCTCGGTAATTTCCACACTATCCTCTGGCTTGCGGTTTCCAGTGATGTCACACATTTGGGTGTGGATGCCACTCCCTGGAAATGAGTTGACTTCAATGGAACGTGATGATCTAATTGGACTAAAACTTTCAAGCTTGCAATTAATGGTTTGGAGGCACAAAATATTGGAATCAAAGCATTAGATTCTGAAGGAAGGTGAATGTATTCTAAGATTGAGAGCAGACTAAAATTGATCCAAGCAAAAACCAATGGATTTGAAGTATGCTGCTTCCAATAACCTGAACAAAATTTGAAAGAGGAACTGAGTGATAACATGCAGTGTCACTCTGAATGCAACAACCTTGTGTCAGGTTCTTAAGGTAAGAAGGCAGCTGTGTCTCTGTTAATAAAGATTAGAATAACAGCTTTGTGTACATTTGCTTTGAATTCTGACTGCTGGAGGGGCTCCCAATTGTTTACAGCCTTGAGTACAGCTGTGGACTTTGCCTCATTGCAGCCTGAAATCAGTGGCTGAGTCACTGGGAAGATTTCATTTACATGAGCAAAGCAGTGAACTCGTTACTGAATAATCTTCAGTATTTGTGTGAAGGCAAATTATGTCAAGGAAATATTTAATAGTCACATCCTAAATAGTATCCAGCATTAGAACAGGGGAATAGTTGACTTAAATTTAAGAGTTGTTAAAGCTGTGTCAAACTATAAATTTTTACTGCATAACATTTCTTTTCATTGTGAATGCTATAATTAGATGTTGATAAGAAATTTCCAAAACTAAAGCCATTGGAGTGAAGGTAGGGGGAACATTTGAGAATTAGAGGCCAAAAAAAGTCATGTTGCAATATTTGTTCTGCTGTCTTAAAAAATATTGGTTGGTGACCTATCTTTCCATGGAACAGTTTGTTCTGCACCATGTTCTCAAAAATTGTTGATGTTATTACATTTTTTAACTGTTCTCTATTTGAACAGTTCTAAATAGAATTCAAAATGTTACATTTTTACGGGATGACCTGCAGCTTCCACTCCTACTTTGCCCAATTGTGACAGAACATAGAACGTTACAGCGCAGTACAAGCCCTTTGGCCCTCATCATGCCGACCTGCAAAATTAATCTGATGCCCATCTAACCTACACCGTTCCATTATTATCCATACGTATGTCCAATGCCCATGTAAATGTCCTTAACGTTGGAAAATTTACTACTGTTGCAGACAGGCTGTTCTACACCCCTATTATTCGGAGTAAAGAAACTACAATAGACAATAGGTGCAGGAGTAGGCCATTCTGCCCTTCAAGCCTGCACCACCATTCAATATGATCATGGCTGATCATCCTTAATCAATATCCTGTTCCTGCCTTCTCTCCATAACCCTTGATTCCACTATCCTTGAGAGCTCTTTCTTAAATGAATCCAAAGAATGGGCCTCCACTGCCCTCTGGGGCAGAGCATTCCACACAGCCACCACTCTCTGGGTGAAGAAGTTTCTCCTCATCTCTGTCCTAAATGGTCTACCCCTCACCCATCAGTGGAAACATGTTTCTTGCCTCCAGAGTATTCAATCCTTTAATAATCTTATGTCTCAATTAGATCCCCTCAGTCTTCTAAACTCAAGGGTATACAAGCCCAGTCATTCCAGTCTTTCCGCGTAAGGTAGTCCCACCATTCCAGGAATTGACCTCATGAACCTACGCTGCACTCCCTCAATAGCCAGAATGTCTTTCCTCAAATTTGGAGACCAGAACTGCACACAGTACTCGAGGTGTGGTCTCACCAGGGCC